>NC_091741.1:108870350-109470350 GCF_043380555.1 Nothobranchius furzeri
GTGTGTGTGTGTGTGTGTGTGTGTGTGTGTGTGTGTGTGTGTGTGTGTGTGTGTGTGTGTGTGTGTGCGTGCATGGGAATATGTGTGTGCAAGAGTGTGTGTGTGTGTGTTGGCACGACTGGGCTGCCTTCAGACTCATCCTTGTTTTACTCCAACACAGCTGCACCATGATGAGCAACCTTAATGCAAATGTTCCTGTGACACACACACACACACACTCACACTCACACACACACACACTCACACTCACACACAGTTGCACTAAACACTAGTATGTTAGCTAAATGGTAACAGCAATAACTACAGGTAAGAACATAATCAAAGCTGATGAGCTATTGTGTCCATCAGAGCAGTGTGTGTGTGTGTGTGTGTGTGTGTGTGTGTGTGTGTGCGTGCGTGCGTGCGTGCGTGCGTGCGTGCGTGCGTGCGTGTGTTACCTCGCTTGATAGGATGCTGCCGTTGGATATGATGTCCGGCTGCTGGTCTGTGAACCCAGACACAATGGCCCCACATGGATTGTGGTCTGTGTCGGTACTCCTGGTGGGGCTGCAGGGCTTGAGGAACATCAGGTCCGTTTTGGCCGACTCTGGGGTCAGACACACCTGGTAACAATAGTTCTGGTTTTGGTGGTGGGAGCCGAAGGTCCCGGACTCCTCAATGGGGACTTGGGCCGACCCGGTCCCGCTGACGTTGACGGTGCTCTGAACCAGCATGATGTCGGACTTGCTGAGCTTCTTTTTGCGGGAGCGGCTGGTCCGGGAGCAGCAGAAGCTGCAGCCCAGGCAGCAGTCACTACTCAGGCAGCTGTAGATGTTCAGCTTCTTGTCCTTCTGGCAGCGAACTGCCAGGACGATCATCACCAGGAAGAAGATGAAGGACACCGAGCCCAGGGCGATGATCAGGATCAGGGTGAGGTCCAGAGTACCGTCTTTGGCCTTGCTGGTGCCGGTTTTGTCTCCACCACCCCGACCCACTGCCACGCTGTCCACTAGCACCACAAGCACACTAGTGCTGGAGGACAGGGGGGGCTGGCCATGGTCCCTCACCTCAATCAGCAGGTCGTACAGCTGATAGGGGTCTCTTTTAGCCAACACCCGCCTCGCCGTTCGGAGCTCACCTGTCCTCCAATCCATCCGGAACATGCCATTCTCATTCCCTCTCTGGATGCTGTAGGACAGACGGGCGTTCTCACCATCATCCGCATCCATGGCCACGACCCGGGTCACCAGGTAGCCCGGCTCTGCCGAGCGGGGAAGGGGCTCCCGAGCAGTCCCGTTCTTCCCCAAGGGGGCGAGCACCAAGGGGGGGTTATCGTTCTGGTCCACCACAATGACCCTGACAGTCACATTAGTGGAGAGTTCTGGGGCCCCGGAGTCCGAAGCCTGGACCATGAAGGAGAAATCCTTCAGCTGCTCATAGTCAAAGGACCTGAGGGCGTACAGGTACCCGGTCTCCTCGTTGATGGACACGTAGGTCCTGACTGACATGCCCTGGATCTCACAGTCTAGTATGGAGTAGGTGATGAGGGCGTTTGGCCCCACGTCCGGGTCCAGGGCCGTCACAGCGTGGATGTACGCCCCTGGCACGTTGTTCTCTGTGACGTACACGTCGTAAACGGGCTGCGTGAACGCGGGCGCGTTGTCGTTCTCATCTGACACCTGGACCCGGATGGACTTACTGGAGGCCAGAGAAGGGGTCCCTTTGTCCCGCGCGACCACGGTCACGGAGTAGGAGTCTGCGTGCTCGCGGTTCAGCAGCCCGTCGGTCACGATGGTGAAGTAGTTCCTGAAGGAGGACTTGAGCTTAAACGGAACCTCACCCAGAATTTCCACCTGGACCAGCCCGTTCTCCTCCGCGTCCCGATCCGTCACGCTCAGCAGCGCGATCACCGTGCCGGGGGTCGCGCTCTCACTCACGGACT
This sequence comes from Nothobranchius furzeri, assembly GCF_043380555.1. Lineage (NCBI taxonomy): Eukaryota > Metazoa > Chordata > Actinopteri > Cyprinodontiformes > Nothobranchiidae > Nothobranchius > Nothobranchius furzeri. Next base: position 108,872,272 of record NC_091741.1, read on the forward strand.
CGGTCACGGTGCTGAAGGTTATTTCCGGCGCGTTGTCGTTCACGTCGGCCACTTTGACAAGCACTTTGCAGTGCGCCGGGACGGCGTTCGGGCCCAGGTCCTTGGCCTGGACAAAGATCTGAAAGAGACTGGTCTCTTCATAGTCCACCTCCCCGCGCACCTCCACGCGCCCGGTGCGCGGGTCCACGCTGAACAGGTCCTTTACGCGGCTGGAGATGTGGTTGCTGAAGGAGTACACCACCTCCCCGTTCGGCCCGTCATCCAGGTCGGTGGCATTCAGCTGGATCACCAGGGTCCCGACCGGCGCGTTCTCGGACAAACTCACCGTGTAGACCTGCTGCTCAAACACCGGGACGTTGTCGTTCGAGTCCAGCACTTTGACCACCAGCAAGGCGGTTCCGGTCCGGGGCGGCTGGCCGCCGTCCACAGCGGTCAGGACGTACCGGTGTGCCGCCTGATGCTCCCGGTCCAAAGGCTTCTCCAGGACCAGCTCCGCGAACTTGTTTCCGTCCGTCTGCGTCTGCACGTCCAGGTAAAAGTAGTTGTTAGTGGTGATGTCATAGGTCCGGAGCGCGTTGGAGCCCACGTCCGGGTCGGACGCGCTCTCCAGCGGGAACCGGGTCCCCGGGGTCGCGCTCTCTGAGATCTCCACCGTGATGTCCGGTTCCGGGAAGCTCGGCGGATTGTCGTTAATGTCCACCACCTCGATCTCAACTCGGAACAGCTCTAGCGGGTTCTCCAGGAACACCTCCATGTTGAGCTGGCAGCTCGCGCTCTGCCGGCAGATCTGGTCCCGGTCTATCCGCTCATTGATGAACAGAACCCCGTTCTCCAGGTTCACCCCCAGGTACGGCGTCCGGGAGCTGGGCACGACCTGGAAGCGTCTGGAGGCCAACTTGGTGAGTTCCAGACCCAGGTCCTCAGCGATGTTCCCCACAAACGTGCCATGATCCGCCTCCTCCGGGACCGAGTACCGGATCTGACTGCGCGTTCCTTCAGCCAAGCACAGAACCAGCAGGAGCGCAAACATCAGAACACCTGGGTCAAGAATCCACCAGCACACAAAAACTACCATCAATCTGGCTTCTGGTCCTCAGCACGGAGTCGGAACCTCCAGGTCCATCCGCCGTTTCAGTTTCACCCGGAAAGTCCTCGTGGTGCGTAAAAGTCTCCAAACAGAGTCCAGAACCCGCTCCCGTTAAAACGGAGACATGCTGATCCTGACCGGGAGTTTGGATCACTGCAGGAGGTTCGGGTGGCGCTCTTTGGGTCTTCAGATCCACCTGAAAGATTTCACAGCGCAGCTGGTGCCACCGGTAAACGACGGAGTCCAGCTTGTTGGAATGATCTATAACAGAACCACATGACCGGTTCCTTTAGAACCAGCAGGGTCAGGAAGTCCGGGTCCACCTGTCTCACTCAGTCTGCGCACCGCTGCCGGTTCGGAATACTGAGGCGGATCATCAGAACTCTGTGCGTTTTTCACCTACAACGCCCGCCCCCGTGCAGAGAGCTCCCTTCTAATTGGCTCCTGAGGCTGTCAGTCTCTCTCTCTCTCTCTCTCTCTCTCTCTCTCTCTCTCTCTCTCTCTCTCTCTCTCTCTCTCTCTCTCTCTCTCTCTCTCTCTCTCTCTCTCTCTCTCTTACACACACTCAGAGAGAGAGGAAAAACTAATCTGGACTTCCATCACTCTAGCCAATCAGCAGACAGATTCGGAGCCGAACGGTACCGGTGAGGCGGAGGGTCTGAGGGACATCAGAACTTGTTGGGCACGTATTCAGATCTTTGGGGTCAGAACTAGCCGAACCGGGTTAACTGTGAATCATTCTCCACTCCTGTGCTGCTGTGCGCCATAATTACCGAGCTCCGGCAGGGAGAGAGAGCAGCGGCTCCGCGGACCACTCGCGACCCCTGGTGGTCCATGTTCGGATCAGGATCAAAATCCAGTGAAGTTCTACTGGTCCTCAGTAGAACGATCTGGACCAGTGAGGACGTAAAGGGACACACTTGAAGTCATTGTGGATTCAGGAGAGGACAAAAGTCTCAGGACGTCTGTCTACAGGACCAGGAACACACGCACACACCTCCCACAAACACATACGCAAACACGCACACATACCGTCCCCAAACACACGCACGCGCACAGAGACACACAAAGCTCAGTTTGTTATGCTTTATTTAAAAACTAAAAGTTAAAGATGTGAACTCTTAAAAGTCCCGTTCCTAAATAATTTGTCAAATTTCTGTTTCCCCGAAATAAACCACAGATCCACAACGGTACCAAGTTCTACAGAATCTAAACCACAATCAGTGAAACAGAGACATGGGTTCAGCCCAACACAGATCAGATGTTTCACATAATTTCTTCCTCAGGGGAACTGAAGGGTCTACTCATCACTAGTTAGCATTAGTGTTACTGATACCATCATCAGCCTTCAGTGATGTTCTGCTAGAGATGAACACATGACGGATGAGTTTGTTCACTGTCTAACTGAAGCTGTAGCATATGGGCATTTGAACCAGACCTGGATCAGGCCTGGATCAGATCTGGACTGGAACTGGACCAGACCTCGATCAGATCTGGATTGGATCTGGATCAGACCTGGGCCATTTCTCAATCCCGGGCCATTTCTCAATATACTGGCTTGTGTTCTCATGTCCTTGTGAAACGTCATCAGCGGTGGATCAAGTACTGTTCCAACCCTAATGCAAGTTTGCTCAAAGTTCCCAGAAGTGCTCTTGCTCTGCCCATCGTATCAAGGAATTGGGACAGCAAAGTGTTCCTCAATGCATTGCGTCACTGTAAGTAATTGTGTGTGTAACCTGTAAATCTGCTGTGTATGTCTGAGTTTCACTTTTCAAGATCCCTCAAAATGCTAATTAGCTAACCCACTATCAAAATAAAAGCAGAGCATCTTTGTTTTTATGAAAAATATATGTTTCTATTAATTTAACAGCAGAAGATGCTGGTATTTTATCAGTTTAGATTAAAAGTGGAAAAAATATAATATTATTTGTTTCTGTTGTTTTTTTGTTATTCAAGGAACAAACTAGACTTTTATTTTTAGGTCAGGTCGTAGCTAGAAACAAGCAGCGCTTGTTGCCATGACGCAACTGAGTACGATTGTGGTCCAAATGCTGTCCTCATCCTGTCATACTCAGTAGAACAGACTTTCTGATGTCCTTGCCAAAAACATACCTGCTTTACTCCGTTCTTTTACAGAGATGAGTTGTTGTTCATAAAGCGGCTAGCTCTGACGAACAGAGTAAAGCAGGGGAAACGCAGAATGAATGCACAAAAAATGTTTGAAGAACATACTTATTTAGTACACAAGCGTGAGTATTGAGAAACTGCCCTGGATCAGATCTGGACAAGACCTGGACGGATCTGGGTCAGACTTGCTGACATCAGGATTAGATCTGGATTAGATCTGGATCAGACCTGGACCGAGTTATTATGTAGCATTAAAATGTTATATAATTCTATGTTATCATTATTATGATTGTATGTGACAGTTAACACAAATGTGAGTATTTTTATGCTTTATAGCGGTATAAAAGTTTTACCTACAATAAATAAAACCAGCTACAGCAGAAAAGTTTCATTTCACTTTTCAGAACAGCAGAAGTTATCTTTATTTTTTCCGGATGAGTCGCAGACATTTAGTGATGCATCAGGAATCATCTGACTGTTTTTATTCTTTATTGGATGTCCTCCCAGTTGAACCAGCTGTCACATAACAGATTCTGCTTTAACTGTGAATCTTTTATACCTAATTACCTGAGACGTTTTGTCTCCATGTGGGACTCTCTGGAGTCCATGTAGAGCTGAACCAGTCTCTCTAAAGCAGCGAGCATCTCAGCAGCCGACACATCTATTATCATGTAAATCAAAGATTTGTCTGTTCCAAGCGAGTCTCCTGTCTCTGACCGGGAAGCTGTCCATGTCAGAGACAGGAGACCTGAGTCTGAGAGCAGCTCAAGAGCTCCTCCTAGTGACAAACCACAGAACTACACGAATCTCATCAGCACCACCGACACCAGAGGCGTTCAGCCCTCAGAGCAGATCCTGCTGTGCAGAAATAACTACCACGGATAAATCAATAAAGACCAGATGAAAACCATAACAGCTTCAAATCTAATTGTTCTTTTTGATCTTTCATTTTGATTATAGTGAAAATATTTCATTCAGAAAATGTTTTTTTTTTCTGTTTTCTTTTTATTTTCAGAGATCGTGTCAATGTCAGAGTTTCATGACCCACATCATAGATACACACATGACACAAGCACATGCCCCGACTTTAGGAACCGGTATTCTGCTCCCCTCACCAAATGTCTGTGACTAAAGTGAGTCAAAGATCAGGATCAGCCAGTGAAATGAATCACTTTTACTCAGTACTAGAAACACAAAATGATTTGGTTTGCTGCAGCTGTTTGTCTGTAATCCACAACCCGCTCCGTTTGTGAACTTTGTTTTACCAGGAAAGACCCTAGAGATTAAAAATCTCATTAACAAGAGAGTCCCGGCCAAGACGGCAGAAAAAACAGGAAACAGCTCACTCTTCCAGGAAATAAAAGGACAAAGCAAACTACAAGAAATCAGGTGACAAACGGAAAAGATTTGTTGAGTCAGACTCAGCAATAAACTCGGTGCAAGCCTACGGTACATTCAGGAGGAACAAGTCATGTGATCACATGCAGTTTGCTGTACGTTTCTGGAGGATGGAGGTCTGAAGGTAGGCTGGGAGAAAACCAGGAGTCCAGTAGTTTTGTAAATGAGAACAAGCTGGTGTTTAATCAGTGAATGGACAAAGCAGCCCATCCAGCGCCAGAGAACAGGGGGTGAGTCCGAGTTTTAAGGTTTGTGACAAAGCTCAGGGCTCCACGGTAGACCGAATCAGACATTGTGAGAAGACATACCTGTAAATCACATCCACATCGGGAATTCAGATGAGTCTTTTTGTCTGCAAAAGACCTGATTCTGAAGAAGGAGGCAAGTCTGAGCATCCGGTTTTTACCAGTTCCTGAATGTGAGCCTTGAATGAGAGAGACTCATCCATCAGAAAGTATTTAGACACAAGCTCCGTGGAACAGTGAGGGATGGAAGATGTGTGGATGTTGATTTTGAGTTGGAAAAAAATCCTAAAGTTTGTTTTGATGGGATTCAAAACTGGAATCAGAAGACGTGAACGGTACTAAAGGATTGTGGGAGCTGAGAAAGGGCCAGATGAGATGAAGATGCAGCTGAGTACACCACAGTCTCATCAACATAAAAATAAATATCTGTGTTTCATAGTCTCCGGTCCAGAAATGACAGGACCCCAGAACTGATCCCTGAGGAACACCTTTAGGGTACATGAAGGAACCTGGAAGTGAGGCCTCCTGCATTCACACACCTAAGTCTTTTCGACAGCATGTTCTGATTTATAGATTATAGGCCTAACTCACACACACACATGACTCACCTCATCTGAAAACATCAGAGAACCATGTCTTGGATCAGATCCCTGCAGATGAAGGAGAAGGATGAGGAGCGTGGCCTTCACCCAGGAGAAGGTGTTAATACAGGAGCCACATTTAAAGTCATTGCCCTCTCAGGTCCATCAAACACTCTACTCACATCACAGGACAGAAGCTAACTCATCACCCCAGTCTTCCTCCTCTGGTCACTGCTGCAGCCAGACCAGCAGAAATCCTTCTCCTCTAGTGAGTAAAAATGATCTCACACATTAGAGCTCCTCACACGCTGTGATGGCTATTTAGGATGCTCCTGAGAGCAGCCCCACTCGGAGGGTTATTAGAGCAGGAGGAAAGGGGATGTTTGATTTATAAAAGGGTGCAGGAATAGAGCACACTCGAAACTAAAACTCAGGATCCTTTCCTGGTTTAACAAGCATGCTCTCAATTAACATCAAAGCGCTGTCACTCTGGTGGCGCCTGATCTTTTAAACACAAACTGCATTGTTTCCTGTTCTCTTCATCTTATTTTAATTTCCAGGAAACTTCTATCTTCTGGATGGAGACAAAGATCACTTGAGCTTGTCTGACGTCACGATGGCTAGAGTGTGAGAGAATAAAGGGGGGGGGGGGGGGGGGCTGATATGGCTCAGTAGATTGTTTTAGTAACTCAAAGCCGGTTGGGAGTTTTCCAACATAAAATACAAACAGTGGTTCTGACGTGGCGGCTTCGATAGCTACAGTTACGTCGATGATCACAATCCCTACTCAGCATGTCTCACCAACAGCACAAATGTGGCATGCAGATGTGTTTTCAGTCTCATTGTGGTAAACGGGGTTATCTCCACAGATGGAAAAACCAGAACGCCTACATGGGCTCTGAATATTCAGGGCCTCATGTCCAAAGGGTGTAAACATGCCAAACACTGGTGTCAGGCCTTTCCCCTAGCCCTTAAATGGACAAGCACATACAGGACAAACACATCTGATGTTATTTTATTACCATAATCTGAAATGTCTAGGCAATTTACAGTTTTTATCTCCCAGGATGCATTTAGGCTTAAAAAGGTGATGTAACCAATTGTAAACAATGCATTAGCTATGTTAGATTTTACATTTCAGAACTGAAAAAGTGCCACAAAGCCAACAACTGTGATCTTAAGAAAATTATTCATGAATCATCGAATAAAAAAATCACACTTGGAAAAAAGATTAATCCATTAAATCTCCTCTGTTGGGAGCTTTACACAACAATGTTTCAGTGGCAGTGAAAGCTGGGGAAACGGTTGGCAGCTTGTTAACCACGGTTAGGGTTAGGGGCAAAGCTGGGCTGTGTGGTGGAACAGTGGGAAGGTTGCAGGTATGAATCCCAACTGCAGCCTTTCTGGTAGTAGTTAGTGTCTTCTCTGCATGCATGCGTGGAGTTAGCATGCTCTAGTACCAACTCAGCACTGGTCGAGGTATGGTATCAGCAGTGCGGCGTTGCTGGGTGTGATCCAAAGCAATCATCAGCCAGAACCACTCCTCCCATGTGTGTGGTACTCTAACACAATCTGCTGAGGCTCACTGACACTTTTAGATGAGTAGCAACCTCAGGGTTCTCCTTGTCGATTATTTTATTTTATTTTGAAAGGAGCTATTGACCCTTTGCACCGACGTCACCTAATCACGTGGGTCCACCACGGTGGACGGCAAAAGCATGTAAACAGTGAGCGACACGATTACTAAACAAAGGGAAAAGTAGAGCCTGAAATTGTTTTTGCGATCAAAACCAAAACAAAACTCCTCCAGCATTCCTTCCACTAGTTCATGCCCAGTTCAGTTATCAGAAGAAGTAGCGCATCTAGCGGGGGCTCATAGAGTGCGGTATGCTAACTAGCTTACCAGCGTTAGCTTACGTTCTCTCTGCAGCTGTTCACCGATGTAAACATGTTGCTGACTTTGCCTAAATTCACCCCTCTGGATTTATAACTTTATGTTACAAACAGCGTTTCACTTTACACCAAAGCTGATTGTTAGAAAGTCCGGATCCCTACCAGCTTCTGTTGCTGGTGGTGTTACTGGGTTCAGCTGCTGCTCTCACACCGGAATGAGAAGATCTCTGAATGCTGACGCTCATATAAATAAATAACGTCATTTTAACACACGTAATCATACATCGGAGCTTTAATATTGTTAATAATTGTCTCGCTTTACACTACAGTGGACGGAGCGCAGCCTCCGTGGTCAAATACCCGTCCATCAGGATTATCAATAACTAGTATAAACACATCACATTTATCCCTGTCCCTGTCTTCCTCGTGAAATAAATAAACGTTAATCTTACCTGGTAAAAACATGTTCGCTGCAAATCTGAGGCCTGCTAGTCCGCTTGATTGATCGCTGCAGTCAAGGCCGGATTAACCATATGGGCAACTGGGCAATTGCCAAGGGCCCACAAACTCTAAAGGGCCCAGGCCCAGGGCAGCAAGGGCACGAGCAAAATACTCCCGCTTTATATTAAACTAGGGTGACCATACGTCCTCGTTTCCCCGAACATGCCCACTTTTCACTCTGTCCGGGTGTGTGTGTGTGTGTGTGTGGGGGGGGGGGGGGGGGGGGGTTCTTGTATTGATGGAAATGTCTGGTTTTTCATCCAGGAGTAGGGATCGAATTATGGGGGAGCCGGAAAAAACGTTTTCTACCTATATTACATCATTTTTGGACTCTTTTGAGCAGAGAGCACATATTGTGCACGGTCCATTCTCAAAGTGGCGCAACCAAAAAACTATAACACACGATCGTTCATGTCTGCACATGTTCTCTATTTTCTGTCTTATTTGTGCCTGAAGTGCTCTGCTACTGCGGAGCTCATCAACTGTGCTGCGGTGATTTCACCTCACAGACGCAGCATCGAAACGCGCTCTCCGCTTGCGGTCAGGAGATCCCTTTGATCTGCTCAAAAGTAACTGATGAGGTGAAAAAGTAAGAATCCAGGCAACAGTTTTTCTGGAGAGTTTAGAGAAGATGCAGGAAGATGAGAGACTGACAGGACAGGAAAATAGTTCAATATAAACAAGAAAACTAAGTAAAATGTAGGTAGATTTATCTCCACTACACGTTTTTACCTGTATAAAACAATAAGTTATACACATGCAATATTTATACATCAGACAAAGTTCAGATCACCTTCAAAACTCAATCACACAGCCAGGGCCGTTTCAAGACATTTTGGGGGCCAAGGCAAAATGACCCTGATGCTGTATTAAAACAAAGGTATAATAATTTATTATTAATAAAACCTTGTTGCAGCACTAAAGCAGAAAAATGAGATTTTGCAATAAATATGCTAAATATTTACATATGAATTGTTTTGGAGCCCTTTTATTGGCAGAATCTGATATTAATTTAGTTCTTACAAAAAATGGGTCCCAACATGGTTTGTGTGGCGTTGCCATAGTGTGACGTCATAGGCACAGATCCCCTGTCCTCTTGTTTGGAAAGGGAAATATGGTCACCCTACATTAAACAAACTGTCCACCCGGGCTTTTGCGCTGCACAGAGACGCTTCGCTGCCTATGACTTTGAATGTCAGTTGAGAGTCAGTCTCATGCAGACTGACCAATGAAGAGAGGGCCTCAAGTTAAGACCCTCTCCTCATTGGTCAATCCACACGAGGTGGGTCAAAGGTTACCCTGAGCGGGTTACGTGATGTCAGGCATTCAAGTATTGAGTATATTTACTGCATATTACAGTAAAATATTCTGTATGTGACCATATTATGGTGATCCTTGGTCGTGATGATGGGGCCTTTTAATATTGTTTCCCAGGGTACAACAAAGTGTTAATCTGGCCCTGGCTGCAGTTCATCTCCGTCCTCAGTCTCCATCAAAGTTATTAAAAAAACAAAACGAGTTGAGTTTACATCCTTGTCTCTCAGTGCAGCCAACAATACAGCAAGCTAAAGCCATTTTAATGTCAAATCAACTAAATAAAAGATATAAAAGGCTACAAACTGGCTTGTTTTGACTACTTTCACTGGAGTTTCAATGGGTGTAAGCGGTCTTTTTGCCGTCCATCATGGTGAAGGCGGCGGTCACATGAGTGGCGTGACGTCACGTGAAAAGGGTCAATACAAATAAACCCGTCATTTTCTTCTCTTTCTTCAGTAATGCATTTGAGAGTAAAATAAACCTTTATTAACATGTTTATTTAGCGCATCATAAAAATAATAGTCTCAAAAGAAGAGAAGGTCTGAGAGTAACTAGGGCCTTTCATAGCCCCATCTGGACAAAGTGTTTATGTAAAATATCAACTCTTGTCTCAGATTGTGCATCTTTGGTCCTAACATCTGCTAAGTTTACCTTTGTGTGATTGTGTCTGTTTGTTTTTAAATGCTGGCGTTGGGTCCCATGGGTTTGCCCTTCTTTAAAGGTGTTGAAACAAGATAATCATGCTGTGTTTTCTCTCAGTTCTCCACTAGCAACAGTCTCAGATGTCCTGCTGGGTGTGGTGTGTTAAGACCAGGTTCTCTTGTTTTTAACACATCTGCAGAGGTCTCTGGTAAAAATGAAGGCCTTGTGAGTCGATCTCTGTGATGAAAAAAGCTCTGCTGCTTCTGTTTCAGGAAGTAGAAGTTAGCCACAGCTGCGTCGAGTTTCAGACGGCAGGATTTGGATTTTTTTTTTATTTCCTGATATTCAGACATCTCGACTCTGATTGGCTAACAGCAGCGAAAGCCTGGGGGTGTTAAACTCAGAGTGACCAATTGCATTTTAAAAATAACAAGTTAAAAACAGTTTCTCAGTGAATTTCTACTTGAAAAGAGCTCTGGTCTGTGGGGAAGGACTTTGGGGTCACTCCGATCACAAATCAAGGACATTAAACATGATGGACTGTCTTGGCCCAAATTTGGGAAAACTGCTGCCTGTTGAATGTGAATGAACTGAATAAGCAGTTCATTCACTTGATATCCCGTTATGCCATAAAGACGATTTTTTCTGCACATCAGGTCATGTTTATGTCTGTTAGCATATTTAAATAGACGTGTCAAGGGGAGAAGTCTAGGACTCAATTCTAACCGATTCTAGTGGACCTTACCTCTCAATGGGAAAGCCTCTCAAGGCTTCGTACATTGTTTTTTTTGTTTTTTTCACAATCACCTTTTCCAGGAAACTGGACTTGCTTTTGGGAATCAGCTTGAAGGGAAAACAGTGAAACTGTAATTTGTCATGTTGATGGTGTGCTTTTCTGCTTGAACAACAGGTGAGTTCAGGATTCTGTGTAGTTTAGTTGGAGGGGTGGGGGTGTCAGGGTAAGAAAAGGCTGTTCTGATGATGACATGGTGGGTGAGCGATTTCAGTTCAATACTAAATAGTTAAGGTAGAAAAATGTTTCCTACCAATATAATCACCTCATTATTTTGTCGTTACTTCACCGGGCTGTTCGCTCTCCACCTGCCCTCAAAGCGCTCTCATTTTTCAAAGTTACTACATTTTCTTTGCCTCTATATTCCATTTGTCCTCTGACACCACTGTAAATGTTTCACTTGCTCCAGTTCTCTCAGCCAAGGGAGGAGAGTGGAAATTGTTTTCTCTAATTGAGTTGCCGTGCATATCTATTCCCAATTCCCACCTGTTCCTATCACCAAGGCTTCTATTTCTGCTGCCACTCACACATCATCATTTTCCACTCAAATATTGTGAAAAGATTCAGGAATTGTCAGAAAAGGCTCAGGCTGGAAGCGAATGCCGGACGTGGATGACCTTTAAATATTCACGGTGCTGCAGAAGAACCAATTATGCAAATTTACTCTGCGTAGTCATGTGAGCCAGGAAGTGGTTGGAAAACCACTGCCATTTACCACAGTCTGCAGCATGTTTCACAAATGCACATCAGCTAACCAAAGACAACATTAACTGTCCACAGAGACAGTCCTGTGTGGACACCAGCTCAGCGGGAAACTGAGTCTGTGTCCCAGCTACCGTGAACATACTAGAATCTAGACTCTTGCTTCATCTTTACCATTAGATTAATCTCCAAATGACCTCTTCTGTCCCATGTTCTTCACAAACTTGCTCTTGTCCTGTTACTGGGTTCTCTGAATGATTCTGCATCACTGAGGGGTTTCAGTCTGGTTTTGTTTTAAACTACGACACGACATTGAAACAGCCCTTGACTAGACCTGAGCGCTGCTTTTGACACCGTGGACCGATGTGTCCTTTCATTCTGGCATAAACAGCTTGTAAGTATTAAGGGAATTGCACGAAAGGTGTTTGGGAGCTATTTGACTGACAGGTGTCTCCCGGTTCCTCAGCCGCAGAACTGCTAACATGGAGTTCCCCAGGGTTCATTTCTGGGCCCTGCCCTGTTTTCATTATACACACTGTCTTCAAGAAACATCATTAAAAGGTCTATAGGTGTGGATCACTCATTTAATCAATACATCTGCAGTGGTCTCTAGCAGGAATGAATGCCTTGTAAGTCATACTCTGGGGAAACAAAGCTCCAGTGAGCCATTTACAGGAAGCAGAGGTGAACCACATCACAGCTGTGCTTCACACGGCAGGATTTTGAGTCTTATTTCCTGATATGTGGACATCTCTCCTCTGACTAGCTAACAGCAACACAACTCTACCACTGACTCTGTTTGCTCTGCAACGTTGATGTTTTATCTCCACAAATAACACAAGCCTGGAGGAGTTCTGCTGTGTGGTGGAGTTGCTAATGCTAACGGTTAGCTTCTACTAGCTGAGACGTTCTCTGCTGTTTCCTGGACACTAAACCAACAACAGCCTTCCCGTCATGAGTCCAGATGGGTGAGTCCATGAATGTTAAGAGACAGTGTGATGTAGATCTGTCAGGTTTGTCTAATCCTAGAGTTTCACCGTCTATTTTCTATCAGAGCTAATGCAGGAGATAGGTGTAGGAGACTATTCTCATGTTCAGCCTATATGAAAAACTCAGAGTGACTGATTATAATCATAAATAATCATTAAAAAATGTTTTTACAGTTTTAAAGATCAAGGTCATACATACTTTTATCACATCATGTATTGACTATAGGGCTGCAGCTAACGACTATTTTAATAGTCGACTAGTCACCGACTATTGAAACGATTAGTCGACTAATCAGATAATTATTAAATATTTCTTAAATTTAGCAGGAGATTGCTTTAATTATGTGAAAAATGATAATAAACACAAGAAAGATGGGTACTTTAATGGAAAATGCATACTTTATTGAACTTTGCTGCCGATAGGCCAATTCATTTTAAAAGTAAATTAAAATACCCTATCTAACATCAATTAGGCACAGTGCCCAGTCAGTATAGACATAAATGCATAAATAAAATTAAAATACTTTTGTCAGGCACAGCTGGGCATAACATTCAATCTCTTTTTTTTTTTAAGCGAAAATACATTTTAAAAAAATTTACAATTGACATCCAAAACAAAACGTATTGGCTTTTGTGTTATTTAAATCTTACCGAGGTGAGTCAGACCCCGTTTCATTCAACTGTCCGACGTGCTTTCTCTTTAAGTGTTCATGCATCAGCAAGGTGCTACCATGATACGCAAGGACTGCTTTGCAAATAATGCAGGTAAACTTTTTATTCGCCGAATCCAGGCTGGAATGCTCCCAAACTTTAGACGTTTTGGTACGCGTAGCTGCGGTGTTGGACACCTCCATTTCTGTTAGTTCATACTCAGCAGAGAAGCTATTGCGCATGTGCGACTCTCGGCAGAGATTGTAAGGAAGTGAGATGCCTCACTCGGTCGGAAAAAACACGTCTGTCAACAGCGTCGACAATGAAATTCATTGTCGACTATTTCTATTGTCGATATTTGTCGACAACGTCGACGAACCGTTGCAGCCCTAATTGACTAATGTGACTCCCTGTACAAAAAAAATAAATCTGAGGTTTGTTTTTATCCTCTGCAGACGGTTCCTAACGCTGCTCCTGGATCAGTGGCGTGTCCAGATCTTTTAAAATGGGGTAGCCCAGGTGAGGCACAACTTTGTGCATGGGTGGCACCAATGGTTATGCCTTTATTTTTTTTACTCCCAAGCCTTTTGTGGACAATGAAAGGCCTATTTAAAGGTAAATTAGTGTGGTGGCACCTGGGGTGGCCAATCAGATTCCAAGGGTGGCATGTGCTACCCCAGGCCACTCCCTGGACACGCCCCTGTCCTGGATATTTCTTGGATTTTCTGCAGCAGCACTCGGGACCCAGAACACTCAGGTAAAACAACCACACACTGCTTGATGTTCCAAGATCGAAAGGTAAAGGTGATGGTTTCTCCAGGTCTATGGAACAGATTACCATTACTCATCAGATCTGCCCTAAACTCCAGAGATTTAAAGTACTTTAAACCCCAAAATTTGCTCTGTTTTCTAACAGTGCTTGTTTATACATTATGACTTTATCTTTTGGAATAAATTCTGTATTACCTTTTATTTTCTACCCTTGATTTGATTTTACTGCTGTGTGAATTTTTATTTTACCGTGGCTGTGCAACACTGCCTTTTGAAGCACTTTATAAATAAACTGACATTTCCAACACACCAGATTAAACTTTGGTTTTGTCATCAAAAACTGTTAACAGAAGTCCCATGACTTTGATGTCATACCCTTCCTGATTGCTAAGCTAATTATTAGTACGTTTGATAGATCTCTTAAATACCACTACACCCCATTCTCCATCTATCCTTATTAGTGTAATAATTAATTAATCCGAATATCTCCTTCAAAATTAATTATTGTTGTACTGCAGCTAATTAGCCAAGCTAATTAACAGAAGCTGTCGCTCTGAATGTCAGTAATCACAGTTTGGACGTGTTTCAGTTGTGTTTACCGACAGCTTCCCTCGCGTCGTTGAATTTAAGCTCTCTTTATTCAGGTCATTTATGTCTCTGTTTAACGGAGATGGTTCATAAAACAACAACCTGGTGACGCTGTGCAAAGATGGGAAACGTCATGTGGAGGAGGAGCCAAACTGTTGTGGCTGTGCGTTGATCTTGTACATGTCACTCATGACCCATGGTTCCAGTCCATGTCATCTTAGGTGGTCCAAAAGAGCTCAAAAGACACGTACTGTAATTATCTTCAAAAACTATACAAATAACGCTTTATAGCTCATTTTGGCCATAAACAGCGAATCCCATTACGCATTTTGATTTTGTGACCACCGAAGTTATAGTATCCCGCCAGCATCCCAGTGTACCACCACAGTATTCTAGGCAGTTTTCCATTAAGCACAAAATGTCCAAGAAGAGAAAATGAGCTGCAGGAAGGAGGTAAGATGGGGTAAGATGACCCACCTGCTGTATAAGGTACACATTTGTTGTCATGTGATCATTAATTCTGCTGTCCCTGTGATTGAGGGAAGCTTGTGGTAATACGGTTTAAGTGTTTTCTTTACAAAAAGCTGTTTTCACATTTTAACTATGATGACTGTAACATGAAAGCAATTTTTTTCTGGTCTAAAACTGTCGCACATCAAACTATGTGAGCCACTTAGCTAAACATTAGCTTGAATTGCTAAGCTAGCTCATGTTTTCCAAGGTGGAGGCTATGAGGTAAAGTGAGCCAGTGGTTCAGTTTACTCCTCCATGAGGCCCACATGAGTTACATTTAATCTAAAAAGTTGGAAAAGTTATTTTAATGTTGTATTAAACAGCTGTTTTATGTTTGTTCCTGCTATTTTACACTTTGCTGAAAGTTTTTATACCAACAAAATGCAGCAGAAAGACAGACTGGGACTCAACACCCCTGGAGGAGGTGGAGAGAAGTGAAGGACAAGTCAAGACTGGGCAGAAACATAAAAAAGGCGAGAACATGGAAGTGAGAGCATATGGGACATCACAAAGACACTTTACAGTGGAGACCACATCGTCCAATTTGCTGATCTGTTCCATAGCCTGAGTCCAAAAATTGCTGTGAAGTGACATTTGCATTAGCAAACTAGATTCCTGTCCCCAACAACTGGGAGGAGACTTGTTGTGCTGGTGGGGTGTTAGAGGGGATATACAGTGATGAGCACACGGGTACAACAAGTAGGGGAAACTGGAATTTCCACTCCAACAACACCTGTTGGTGGTCTGATTACCCATAATTTACACAGACCATAGGTTTAAAACTAAACCAGGACTACTGATGGATTTCTATCAAAATATGCAAATTTATTAACTATTTAATCAAACTAAAGGCTTTGATAAAACACTCGGGCTTCGGACACAATTATAAATTAAGTGCTCGGCTCCCCAGTGGGCATAGAGCTTGGGAGCAGTCGTGTACCTTGTCTAAAATAGAAAACATAAAAGATAATACTAATAATAGGGGAAAAAAAAGTTAGTCAGAGAAAACAGAAAAGAAACCACAAACAATTATTTATGCAAATTATGCACAATAAATCAAGCAATTAGAAAGAAACACACCAAGCAGCAATGACCCAGCCCTGAACCTCATTACCACTGAGGGGGTCAATTATGCACAGCCTAACACTTTATCTGTGGAGACAGTGTTGAGCAACACACTGATCTGGAGAGCCGGACATTTCTATAAAACATCTTCAAAGATGAGGCAAACCACACAGGATGAAGCAGAACATGACAAGACAACAGCAGAGTGTCCCTGTGCACCGAACATTATGCATTTCAACTCAACTCGATGACATGCCTACAAGAAAACATAGGACACATTAACACCTGACTCCATGTAACACACACACACACACACACACACCAGCAGGTGGCAAAACAGGTGGAAGGCACTCACTAAACAACTCTGGCCGGCAGAGCAGCAGTGCTGCAGCGAAACAACAGGTGTGACACCCAGTGCCCAACAACACCCACCCGCTCTCAGGAAAACATGGAAGTTACGATCTCAGAGAAGCAGATCTCCACACGACACCGCCACGCATGCAGCTGACACTCATCGAAGCAGCGGTCAACCTGAGTACATACGTTGTTTCCGGCCTTCATTCAGGTGCACAAAGTGCAGCAGCTGGCATATGAGAGGTGAAGGTGAAGCATCATCAGCACAGAAGCACCACTAAAGCTAAATGTTTCTGTCATGTAGATTAATATAGTGTCTGGAAAGAATGAATAGTACTTTTTCCGGTCTGTTTCACCAACTTTAAGGCAATCCAACTACAGACTAGGAGTTCTTTGATAATCTTGCCAACGTGTTGGACAGGGAAAGAACTGATTTATAATGGCTATAATCACATACAACAGACTGCATGTGCTCCTACCAGCTGCATCTACAAAGAAGATATATAACGTTCATATAGTGTTCAATTGCTGTGTTCTATTTATTTATATTTTAAAGCTGTCCTAAAAATTGAATCTACATTTATTTTTTAGCTTGGGGTGTCTGACCTGCTTTTCTATATAAATTAGTAATGATGTTGTAATGGCCACAGAGAAATGGTTAGTTTAACAAGCCACAAGCACAGCAACGCACCCTTATATGTTAAGGCTATAACCCACTTCAATGTCGCTAAAAACACCAGCCTGCACTACTGCTAACGTTAACCCAAGCTACAACTAATGCTAGGCTGAGCTACTGCTAACACTAGCCCGAGCTACTTCTAGCCCAAGTAAACACTAGCCTGAGCTACTGCTAATGCTAGCCTGAGGAACTACTAATGCTAGCGTAAGCTACTACTAATGACAGCCAGAGCTAATGCTAGGGCTAGCCCAACTTACTGTTAACTCTAGCCCAAGCTCCTACAAACACTAGCCTGAGCTACTGCTAATACTATCCTAAGCTACTACGAACACTAGCCTGAGTTACTGCTAATGCAAGCCTGAGGTACTGCTAATGTTAATACTAGTAATGTGACATGCACGAACGAATCGAATCTTTTGAACGGGTTTTCAAAGTGAATGATGAGAGCCGAGTCCCTGTAGAGAGCCTTTCATCTTAACAAACCTCACCGGAACTCACCCACTCAAATCCCACCCACCGCTGTGACGGACGTAGGAGGAACCATAGAAACACGTGTTTATATACATATCTCAGGAGGAACGTACGCTAACCAACCCCGTGCGCCCTCACGGACACCGCAGGAAGATGTTGCTCTTTTGGTCTTGATTACCCACCCCTGTGCTCTGTTGGCTTCACTTTGTTCTAAGGAGCCAGTCTTTTGAACGGCTGTTTGAGGTAAACGACCGACTAATGAACGGCTCCCATGAAAGAGCCATAAATCCCATCACTAGTTAGTACAAGCTACTGCTAACGCTAACCAGAGCTACTGCTTGAGCTACTCCTGGGCCATCGTGAGCCCCAACAAAGTTGTATGTGCTTTATATGTAAGGTTATATGATGGAGAACAGATCATTAGACTGCTCATGAGTGTTTGTATCTGCTTTTTGGGTTCAAACATGCTAGTTATTCATTCAGTTCAGTAACTAGAGGTGGTATGAGAAGAGATACTTCATATATTACTCAAGTGAACTTTTAAATTACAATGCTGTGAAACCACTCCTGTGGTGTTATTGAATGACACTTTTGGAAGTATTTAACGTGGTCGCTCTTGCTAATTCCTGTTTACTCATTGTGTAGCTTGAAGTTTTGATGAGTTTCACAGTTGATACACACATTCAACAGACCAACACAGATGTGTGTTACTGTCTGGTTCAAAAAGCCAGGGCAGATTTTGTGTCCCAGTCTTTCCAGAAGGAAGCAGAAACAAATACAGAAGATCAACAAGACAGTTTAAGTTTACTATCAAAACGAAGACGGAGAGCTGAGATGTCCCAATCTATAAATGATACTTCACTTTTGTCCCACCTAATCATTATTTACTTCCCCCAAAGGCATCTCTCTCTCTCTCTCTCCCTCTCTCTCTCTCTCTCCCTCTCTCTCTCTCTCTCTCTCTCTCTCTCTCTCTCGCACTCACACACACACACACACACACACACACACACACACACACACACACACACACACACACACACACACACACACACACACACACACACACACACACACTGGCTGTAAGAAAATGTAGCAGCTGTGTAAAATGTCAGGCTGGCCTTTTCTCAGATACACAGTTTGAGCCAATCCAAATGTTACCCTTTTCCCTTCACAAGTAGGATAAAAGAAAAAGGAAGAGAGCTCAGATTTACATGACTAGAGGGACGGAGTGGGAAGTGAAGGTTGTGTAGATGTCTCGCAGGAATAAAAATTAGTTAAAAACCAGAGACACAAACAGTAGATCTATTTATGAAACTGAATCTTCACTAAAACTCTACTCAAGCTAAACTATTTACTGATGCAAAGTCATTTTCCGACCTATATAACACACAGCAACACGCAGTTTCTGCTTTATATTTCACGCCTGTGGTAGAAATGTGCTCAGGTGTTTCTAAGTCACATCCTGCCTCCTACACACCCACTTTCTGCCATAAGAGGAAAATGCAAGGACCCTGGTCCATCGAGGACCACTATCCAGCATATTTTTGTTTCAGCCCTGCTTCAACACACCTGATTTCAATCAGCAGGTGATTAACAGGCTTCTGCAGAGCTCGGTGAGCTGCTGAACAGGTGAATAAAGCACTAAATCAGAAGTGCTGGAGCAACGACATGCAGGATACCGGCCGTCGAGGACCAGGGTTCCCCACGCCTGACGTAGAGGGACAGGAAAAGGCCTTTCAGAGCCACAGCGCTGCTGCGGCAGTGAGCTGAGGCAGAGCCACTGGAAGATGCAGCAAACATTTATAAAAATAGTGGTTGGATGGAGTCAATGGGGACGAGGGCAACAATCATTGATAGTGTCCATAATGGCTAAATCACGGTGCTCAGGGGTCCCTGAGCTTTCTCAGATTTGACCCCCAATCCACACCGGGTGCATCCGCTGCACGTTTTGGCAGCAGCACAGTTTACTCGAGCACCGGGAGCGTGTCAGACACGGAGCAGCTGTGTCGTCACACACGTAGTTGGACTCACAAGTTTACAAGACATGGGAGAATTCATATGATTTACATGACTTTTTAATCTCACTCATGGACTTTGATAGTTGTTGATATTTTGGCCCATGCCTTCTCCTTTTAGCTGTTGTCTTTGGAAAAAGGATGTGCAGGGTCATAACGATTCTTTTCTGCCAGGATAAAAACCTCGTTCATGCTGAGCAGTATGGCGCTGCTCTTCTGAAAAGATGCAGGAAGCACATAAGCCACCAGTAAAGTCATAATTAAAGTATCGTAATGCTGCAATTGTCTTTTCTTTTGTAATTTACCAGAAGTTTTACACACTATGCTAGGAATTACCGAACCAGGTCCGCAACCTGATGGACATTCACAAGGAGGAACCCTGCAGAGCCAAACAAATGTCCAAGGGCTCTGAGTTCAACATGAGCCCACGACTACATATAAGGATGTAACTCTAACCCCACAGTTGTTTAAAGATGAACCCTGGCATTCATTATTCTGGAACCAAAGAAACACATTTAGCTTTGGTAAGCCAACGAATGCATACAAATCCACACAAATGAAGGTTAATGGTGGTTTTTCAGGCTTCATGCATGAATTTAAACCATTTGCATGTGGCTGCTGCCATCAGTGGCCAACAATTTTCCATAGAAAGGTTAAAGGCAAGGTGAAAGACGTTTATTTGACTAAACCCTTCCTTCCCCAACCTCTGTGAGCATCACTCACCTAGCCAGTCTAAGTCAGAGTTGTAGTCAGAGTTGTGGGACCCAAAGCCCCCCGATCCAGAACTTGTTAGGTCTTTAAAGGCCATGAGAGCTGAATGAAAAGATCAGCAGAATATTTTAACCAGAATATTTTAACCTGATTTGCACAAACCTGGGAGCATCTGGCTTCAGCTACTTTACTATTAATGAACTATTAAACATGTTTCTAAATTACTTTTGTTGTGCTAAATCTGAAGTGCACTCTAACTCCTGTTATTGCAGTAACAAAAAAAAAGTCTGGAAATCATTCTGTGTTGCTGCCATGTGAATGTCTGGACTGCAAAACCTGATTTTCAAGAAAGAAAAAGCGTTATTTTTAGACATTATATTATATTATATTATATTATATTATATTATATTATATTATATTATATCTCTTTAATGAAAAATATTTTAATCTACAAAAACAGCAATACTTAAAATACTCTAAAAATATGTTAACATTTTCTTGTTTTGTGGAAAAAATTGCCAATGGAGTAAGATAAATTTAGTTTGTTACAATTCCCTAAAACGAACGAATGACACTACCTGGTGGGACTTGGATGGATGGATGGATGGATGGGTAGGTAGGTAGAGAGAGAGAGAGAGAGAGAGAGAGAGAGAGAGAGAGAGAGAGAGAGAGAGAGAGAGAGAGAGAGATAGATAGATGATAGATAGATAGATAGATAGATAGATAGATGATAGATAGATAGATAGATAGATAGATAGATAGATAGATAGATAGATAGATAGATAGATAGATAGATAGATAGATAGATAGATAGATAGATAGATAGATAGATAGATAGATAGATAGATAGATAGATGATAGATAGATAGATAGATAGATAGATAGATAGATAGATAGATAGATAGATAGATAGATAGATAGATAGATAGATAGATAGATAGATAGATAGATAGATAGATAGATAGATAGATAGATAGATAGATAGATAGATAGATAGATAGATAGATGGATAGATGGATGGATAGATAGATAGATAGATAGATAGATAGATAGATAGATAGATAGATAGATAGATAGATAGATAGATAGATAGATAGATAGATAGATAGATAGATAGATGATAGATAGATAGATAGATAGATAGATAGATAGATAGATAGATAGATAGATAGATAGATAGATAGATAGATAGATAGATAGATAGATAGATAGATAGATAGATAGATAGATAGATAGATAGATAGATAGATAGATAGATAGATAGATAGATAGATAGATAGATAGATAGATAGATAGATAGATAGATAGATAGATAGATAGATAGATAGATAGATAGATAGATAGATAGATAGATAGATAGATAGATAGATAGATAGATAGATAGATAGATAGATAGATAGATAGATGATAGATAGATAGATAGATAGATAGATAGATAGATAGATAGATAGATAGATAGATAGATAGATAGATAGATAGATAGATAGATAGATAGATAGATAGATGATAGATAGATAGATAGATAGATAGATAGATAGATAGATAGATAGATAGATAGATAGATAGATAGATAGATGTCTGATCATAACAGCTGATTCCATTTACTAAACTAATGTTATCAAATAACTAGAAATAGAGTTGTCTGCAATTTCCTCTGGTTTAAATAATAACATCCCAAGCAGTAAAAATAATTTACTAAAATAATAAAATAACAAATGAAAGATGAAAGATATAGGTATTAGCTTATATATATCCCCTTCATCACCCCAGATATCATTCTCAAAACCCTCCAATAAACTGTCCCAGCAAGCACGGTCCTCAGTTGCGGGATTCTCTGAGCTATGGACCCTACGGAAATGACGCGCCATTATATCTTCTCCCCACCAGTCACTGCCATCTGGTCCTGGTCGACAAGCACGGGTACCTTATGACATGTTGAAGCTCCAGACATCCAACGGACCATACCCCACAACAACCCAACTGACATCTGGGCCCCAACCTGTCACAGAAGGACCTCCACCCCACCCTTTTCTCAGCCCGCACCATCCTCTAGGCACACACCCTCAACCTTTTATAAGCCTCAGTGTGCACCTCCACGGGGTGTTTCTTCAGCTTCCTATAGTCCCTGTCCCTAGCCCGGATGGCCACATCCCACTTCCTGGTCCACCACGGGACCGTCGACCTCTTGGCAGGAATCCGTGTCCTTGGGATGCAAGCGTCAGCCACCGACATCACACACCCTGACAGAGACAAAGACCAACCGTTCATGTCCCCGTCCTCCAGTTTCTGCTTAAACCGGGGTCAGTCAGCACGCCCGAAACTAAAGCCCAACACCGGATCACACTGCTCCGTCACCAATCTCCACCCAAAGACACTTAGCACAGGAAGATGATCACTGCCCATGGGCAGATGTCCCGACACCGCCCACTCATTTGTCACCACTGCCAAGTCGGCCAAAACGATTGTCAGGCCCAGCCCAGATGAGCAAAGACTATCACCTTTGAACCAGGTAGGGCACCCATCATTCAGCACCACCAGCTCCATCTCATCTATAAGGTCCTCCAACACCCTAACGTTACAGCGTCCTGAGTGGGAGACACACCACCCCCACCCACCCCCACGCCGCGTACTACTCGCGAACCCAGAACACCGCCCCCTTGACCCCCCCACCTGACTTCAAGCGATGGCATAGGACACCTGTGCACAGCCCCATAGTTCTCAACCGCCACCACCTCCCGGTAAACCGGACAACTCGATAAGTAGTCTGATCCCCTCCCCTCTACACTGGGGACCTTCGTGACCATCCCCACACCTCCTACATTTCCTAACCCCCACACAAACGTCCTCCATGTGGCCAAACTCCTGGCACCAAAAACATCTCAAAGGCCCTAACAGGGTAACTCGCGTAGCCCAACATAACACGAGCAGGCAATACCACATTCCTAAAGAATAGGGTTAGGGTTAGCAGCAACGGCGTGGAACCCTGCGTATTAAGGCCCTAATGCCGGACCACAACCACACCTCCCTTTAAATTGCCCAACAGGTCTTCTTCTGAGACATCATTAGGAACATTATAAATAACCCCCTGAACTTTATTTCTAAACTGTATACAAATGGAGCTTTGTGATTTTTTATGATCTCAAGTGTTTTTGTTGTTTTTAAGTATTGTACTATTTAATTTTTAATAACTCTTTATTTAGTTGTTACTCTCCTACTTTCCTCCAAATGTGAATGTAATTGCTGCTGTGAGGCAAAAATGTCACAAGTGAGGAACAATAGAAGGATTTTCTATTTTATTTTATTAAAACTCTTATTCAGAACAAAGATTTAGAAACCAATAAATTTAAATATGTGAGAACAGACCAAGGATCTAATTATAATGCATGTTAGTGTCTGTGTGCGTGTGTGTGTGTGTGTGTGTGTGTGTGTGTGTGTGTGTGTGTGTGTGTGTGTGTGTGTGTGTGTGTGTGTGTGTGTGTGTGTGTGTGTGTGTGTGTGTGTGTGTGTGTGTAGACCTAGCTGAATATAATGACATAGGAGGAAATGACTGTTGGTCCCATGGAGACCAACACTAATTTAATAAGTTGCTCATTTGTGCGTTCCTTCCAGCCTTGTTGGTGAGTGACTTTCAGAGGGACTTACAGCCAACTCCACACTCATTTTTCTCTTTTTCTTCTCCTGTTTCTCATTATGATGAGCTGCAACTTAATTAATCCAACAGGGTCAGGTGTTAATGCCACTGTCGATGCACACACTTATTACCAGAAAGTGCCACCTTCATTATAAGTTATTTTATTCATACTTTGTTCTCAGGTCTCAACAAATGGATAAACGGAGTAAGAATGGTGCAGAAGTGTGTGATTAAAATGTTTATAACACACACACATACCACCACACACGCTTACATAATAATGCATAAATGTAAAATGCCCAGACTAATGTTTCCATAACTGATTATTCCTACTTTATAATATTAAATTAACAGTAACGACAAACAAAATAAATAAGTGATGAATGTAAAAATAATGTATTCATATTATATTCAATTAATTTGAATATCCTCTTGATACAAAGCAGAAAGCTTATTAAAGGATTCAACAACAGTCTTCAGTTCTCTGTTCCCTCTGACTGACTGTAAAGCTGTTAGCATGACATTATCACCCAATTCTGTGCGCCACCTTGTTGGTCACCTTCACTCCAACTCATTACCACCAGTGTGAAACTTATTTTGGGAATGTGTGGTGTTTAGGTTTCAGCCACCTGCTGGTATTATTATTATCAGCAAGAATAAAATAAACTTCCAGCCTGTTAAAATACTGAAAAATACATCAACTTCATCCATTGTGCTCCTCCCCGCACATTTGATTTAAGAGCATAGACATTAATTCTGAACGTAGGGCCACCCATTCCTCTCATTACTCTATTTTGAGGAAGAAAAGGCAGTCCCCATTACTGCCATTTTGGTCTTGTCACACATCTCGTCACGCCCAGACAATCCAAAAATGGGAAAAGAGGTGGAGCTGAGAATGGGCTTAAGGGTGAGAGCAAATGAACCAATGCAGCTACTAGCTAACTGAGCTAACCCCGAAGCTAAGACAGAGCTCTAGTGCAGCCAACACGAGCAGCCACATGGCTTCCATACGAGGCTGTACTTAGGGTTAGGGTTAGTCTAATATAGAATGTTAAAATAAAAGCAAAGCCTCAGACCACTGCGATAGGAGCGGGGCTCCCTGGCCGTTTACATCAGCTTATGGGCTCGACACACAGGAGGCGACATCGCCTCTCCTCCATTCATTTTCAATGAGACATGTGCGACAAAGCGATAATCCCGTATCTCCCTCCTACTAAGCGAAACGCGAAAAATGTGCGTGTGAAAATTTGCGCTCGTGACGCAATCCCAGAAAGTTGAAGTCCCTGAAGTTAAAGTTTTAGTCCTGACCTATAGAGCTCTTAACAACCAGGCTCCAAGCTACCTATCTGAGCTTTTATCCCCACACACCACCTCTCGGAACCTTAGCTAAAGGTCGGCCCCAGCCTGGCCAGGTGGGAATGGGGCGGGTCGGCCCGGGCCGGGCAGCGTAGGTTGTTTACATATCTGGGTGGCCTGGAATTTTTCCGGGCCAACCAAGGCTCATTCTCAGCCCTCTTCTCGAGGGGGTCTGCTTCAGGCTGACCAGGGCCAACACACCCACTGCTGACAGCAAATTCACACCTTCCATTAGAGCAAGCCTCTGATTGGTGGGTAGAATCAGCCCACATGGGCTTAAGACATGCTCAATTCATTATCATTCATTATCATGCTGATTACCCAGAAGCTGAAAGTGTCTCTGACTGCATTCCTTGCATACCTAAGCAAGGATGTGTGGAAACAACCGGGCCAGGCTGGGGCCGACTGGGGCTACCCGGCCTGGGCCGACCCGGTACAGATGGGAATGGCCCACCTCCCAGCAGATTTACAGCAGCACAGTGCCTTCCCATTAGAAAGAATGAGCTGTTAGTTGCTTGGCTACAACCCCCCACCACTGATTCCCATGTATTGGATGCATTTACAGAACAAAGGCAAGTCGATGCTTTGTCTAGGTAAGTGAAATGATTGTGAGCTGTGGAGACAATTGTTGGAACGTGGTTGGTTGATGTCTTGAATCTGGTGAACTGAGCTTGTCCATCCAAATACTTCCTGACACTGCTTAGAAAGAGAATGAGCTGTTAGTTGCTTGGCAACAACCCCCCCACCACTGATTCCCATGTATTGGATGCATTTACAGAACAAAGGTAAGTCGATGCTTGGTAAGTGAAATGATTGGGAGCCATCGTAAATTCCTTAGACCATTTCTGAAAGTGAAGCAGAGAGGTGTGTGTGTGTGTGTGTGCGTGCGTGCGTGCGTGCGTGCGTGTGTGTGTGTGTGTGTGTGTGTGTGTGTGTGTGTGTGTGTGTGTGTGTGTGTGTGTGTGTGTGTGTGTGTGTGTGTGTGCAGGGTTGGACGGAGGGATATGGGTCTCACGTATGAAAGGGAGGGGCTGTGGGAACTGTAGGTGAGGAATCCTAACACAAAAGAGTTATCAATCCTAACTTGACGTAAAGCGGTGCCGATTGAAAACATCAAAGCAGATCATCAATATACATCTTGACATAAGGGGTCTCGGGGACTACAATTAATAACTTCATGGGTCATTATTCAACAGTCATCAATTCATTTCTTGACATATGGGGTCATAAAAGGTCATGTCACAAAAGGTCATAAAACAATACACCTGCCAAGTTTGACGTAAGGTGGTTTGGGGGAGAGGTCATAAAGGTCAAAGAACAATAGACCTGTCAAAAATTGTGACGAAGTGCATGTGCGTGCACACAACACACAATATGATTATAAATTATAAATTTTTTGTGGTAGGTGTACTCTTATATTAGTTTATAACACATTTATAGTTTATTATTACACCTGAGTGAAGTTGGCCCCCCCACCTTCTTCAAATCCAACAAAAGTGGTATCAAACCGTTGTGCTACGTTTGTGCTGGTTTGTGCTGCAAAAATTTTCATTTGTGCTACTATCATTTTAAAGATATTAATAAAAATTTCTAGAGGTCATCAGAGGTCAACCAGCCCCCCCACATTAATGGAATCAAACAAAACTGTTGTCAATCAACTGTCCTACGTTTGTGCTGGTTTGTGCTGCTAAAATTGTCGTTTGTGCTGCTTCTGTCTTGAAGATATTAATGAAAATGTAAAGGTCAAAAGGTCAAACAGCCCCCCCCCACACACACACACACCTTCTTCAAATCCAACAAAAGTGGTATCAAACCATTGTGCTACATTTGTGCTGGTTTGTGCTGCAAAAATTTTCGTTTGTGCTACTATCGTTTTAAAGATATTAATAAAAATTTCTAGAGGTCATCAGAGGTCAACCAGCCCCCCCACATTAATGGAATCAAACAAAACTGGTGTCAATCAACTGTTCTACGTTTGTGCTGGTTTGTGCTGCTAAAATTGTCATTTGTGCTGCTTCTGTCTTGAAGATATTAATGAAAATGTAAAGGTCAAAAGGTCAACCAGCCCCCCCCCCCCCCCCCCCCACCTTCTTCAAATCCAACAAAAGTGGTATCAAACCATTGTGCTACATTTGTGCTGGTTTGTGCTGCAAAATTTTTT
Organism: Nothobranchius furzeri; assembly: GCF_043380555.1. NCBI lineage: Eukaryota > Metazoa > Chordata > Actinopteri > Cyprinodontiformes > Nothobranchiidae > Nothobranchius > Nothobranchius furzeri. Next base: position 108,899,513 of record NC_091741.1, read on the forward strand.
GTTTGTGCCACTTTCATTTGGAAACCAAAAGTTTCTAAAGCTCAACCAGCCCCTTTCTTTAATGTTTAATTTTAAAGATATTAATAAAATTCCATCCATCCATCTATTCGCTTCCACTTATCCTTCTAAGGGTCGCGTGTGGGCGCTGGAACCTATCCGAGCTGTCATAGGGCAAGAGGCAGGGTACATCCTGGACAGGTTGCCAGTCTGTCACAGGGCCAACACAAGGGACAGACATCCATTTACACTCACAGCTATGGGCAATTTGGATTAACCAATTAACCTATCCCCACCAGCTGCATGTCTTTGGAGAGAACCCACGCAAACACGGGGAGAACATGAAAACTCCACACAGAAAGACCCTGTAACAGTACAGTGCTAATCACCGTGCTGCCGTAATAATAACATTAATTAACATTCATGAAGAAATGTAAAGGGGCATGCCAGTAGGTGCGTATCAGTTTATAACTAGAAAAGGTATTTTGAGCCAATAAGCTGGTTGTGGATCACTGACTACCATGTTTCTTAACATTACCTTACTCCATCTAGTGTGCTACCAGCAGGGTATATGGTAAAATGCTAACGGTTGTTAAAACATTAACCTAATAATATGTGAACTGTAGCTTTTAAGTAAAATGCTAATATTAACAAAAGTGCTGTCATTTGCATGTGGGCTGTCATGAGCAAGTTGTATAAAATTAACATACACAGGAGTGCACTTCAGTGACTACGTTTACATGCAGCCAATATCCGGGTTATGATCGCGGTAAGGTCGGTATTCGGGTTTCTGAGTTGATCAGACTAACCCGTTTACAAGCCCGTTAACAATAAATAGAAAGAGTTACCTCTAACTTGCATAACCTGATTTAAATGCGGACGTTGGGGTAGCGTCAGGACATGTGGACTACGTCCAGATGCAATATGCGTCATTTCCGGTTCTTCTTGTTCCGGTATCTGTGAAAACAACAACATTTTTCCCAGTTCGGAAGAGATAGCGACCGCGTTTGTTTGCGCTTTAGTTTCCTCGTCACTCCAAAAGTGTGGTGCTGTGCCGCGACTCGCCATGTTGCTCCCAACTTGTTGTTTACTTCCGGTGTTCTGGCGCATACAAGACATCTCGCTACTCAAAAGACCAAGATTCCTTGCGAACAGAGCATGCGCAGAACACACGCTTTGATGGGGATATCCCGGTATGCGTTTACACGACCAAACATTCGGGTTAGAAAAGGGTTACCCCAGGTGTAGTAACCGGGTTTTCAAAAACCCGGTTATGAGCATATCCGGGTTTCTGGCGGTGTTTACACGGACCTGCGGAACCGGGTTATTGTGAATATTCGGATTTTAAAAGGGTTACTGGCTGCATGTAAACACACTCATAATCTCCTCTCCCCTAGCGTAGCTGCTGCTTACCACATGACCAGATTTATGGTGGTTCTTTCCTCCTGTGGGAAGTTTGCTGAACTTGCAGCCATTTTCCCTCAGTTTTCTCTGTGTCTGGTTCGATGACATCCCTTTCGTGAAGCGCATTGTAGTCCTGGACTTATTTTCATACAAAACCTAAAATAGTATTTCCCCCTGTTTGAAAATAAGTACTTTCTTGGTGTCAAAGTGTGTCTATAAAATTCATGGACATCATAGTATGTGAAATCCATGGCACAAAACAAGCAGAATTAGAAAATAGCGTTTTTAGCCCCATTGACTTGCATTCTTTTTTTTTTTTTTTAGTTTTTCCGGGGACCCTTGGTCCAGAATTAGATGGGTGCAACTAAGGCTCTCTATAGCAGCATAACTACAGAGATAACTCGGGATAACCTAGCCTTTCAGATGGGAGACAGGGCCTTGGAGAACTGTCTTTACCAACGGTATTCTCCACTGTACACTCTACCTCCCTCTACTCCCCCACTCGTCCAAACCTGACCAGAACTGGTCCAGGCGCTGAACCCTGTGGTACTCCACAAGTAATTCTAGAGCAGGGGTACTCAAATATAAGTGGCCAAGTGTCACATTAAAAAAATCCTTTGATGATGAGGGCACTATTTTTCAAGCATAAGTAGGACTCCTCATGGTGCGTAGAGCGCCATGTTCTCTCCAATTTTCTAGAGTTCTGTTCTAAACTTCATAGATCAGAATTAAACCAGGGAGCCAGCTTCCTGTGCTTAATTACCTTCTTTTTTAAAGGGGCAACATCATCTAATGCCACACATAAAGAAGAAGTAACACTATGAACTAAACCATCAATTCATGAAGGGCAAGAAATGAAAATATTGCCCTCTGCTACGTTCCTCTGAGATGCTGAGGACAGTAAAGATGGAACATTTGATTTAAAAGATGCAACTGCGTTGTCAGATAGAGACCGACTATAGTGAAATTTACTTTCATGTCTCGAGAACTCAGTTATAAAAACTCAAAGGTTATCAGAAAGTGGTCCGAGAGGACTGGATTATGTGGAAAAATTGTTATTTCCTCACACTCAATGCCATAAGTCAGCACAAGGTCTAATGTATGATGGCAGGAGTGAGAGGAGCTGTGTATTCATTGGGTAAAACCAATAGAGTCTAAGATATTACTAAAGGCTACATTGAGGCAATCATTTTCAATGTCCACATGAATGTTAAAATCTCCCACTACAATGACCTTATCAGTATTTAGCACCAAATCTGAGAGTAAGAGCCTGGTGGAAGATACAAAACTACAAACAAAAGTGGTTTTAGAGCTCTGGATTAGGAAAACTAAGAATTAGATGTTAAGATGGACTGTAGCTATTAATTTGTGAGGGACTGAAGTTTAGCGGCAAAATTCATGTCCCAAATGTCAATAATTGCTTACATTCTTCATACACATTTAAATTACAAACAAAATTGTTTAGATGGAAAACAAAGCCATTTTAAATATTAATAAATTATGGTACAATAATACTTGAACTTTATTTTAGAAGAGCATCTGGCCCTCACGGTGTCTGCTGGGAAAAACTCCAGCCCTAGTTGAAGACCCTCGCTTTTAAAAAAACAATAGGTGTTATAGGCATCTTCTAAATTTGACTTTTTCTATGATTTGTGCAACTGTGACCAATCATGTAGACCCAATCAACTGGAGGGAGCTGAATGAGCTGGATACTACCTCAACTACCTCACAGTCACTAGTCAATTCCTACTGATTACATAAAGTAAGACTTCAGGTTGTTTGCCATTACAGCACTCTTTTAATTTGTTCTACTGGTTAAGTTGTACAGATGCTTCCAAAGGGAATTATTGACGCCTCTTGTGTCTTTGATTAGTTTGGTGCAAAGGTACTCAAATACAACACGACTTTTCCATGAGTTGAAGGTCCGGTCTGCGAGCCGCCTAAATGACTGGTTTAGTCTAATCATACCATTTTACTTTTTGTAACCACCATAATTCTCAAACTTGTGTAACGTAAAAGATCAATATTACACTTTATCATTAGTAACTTTAGGGAATTCAGTAATGAAACAACAATAACCAGTACTGCAGACCACTGATGAGCAGGGTTGTCTATCAGAGTGACTGCAGAAGTCAGGACTGTCCATCCTGACACAGTAAGAAGATACATTCATCCTCACATCCTGGTTGCTATGGAAACGTTAGAAAAGTGGGCTGAGTTGTGTTAAAATGATCAGAAAGGGGAAAGCAGAGCGAAGTCAGAACGAGACAAATAAAAGGATGTTTGACAGTAACGGATGTTTTTACAGAAGTAAAGACAGTTTTTACCTGAATTTAAAATAAATTGCTCTTGCATAAAAAAGAAATGGGTATTTTATAATAGGTCAAAAACCATTTTTATAACACTGGTGAGAAACTGCAGACTGTTGTGTGGGAGAGACGATAGAAAAACCTTTAAATCCATAATTCCGAGGGTTGGCAGAAAAAGTCTTTGTTTCAGGGAGCTTGGCTTCAGTGACTCACTTTCACACGTGAATGACCCGTTTCTATATTAGGGACTGACATGATTAGCAGTAATGATTTTTAAATAGAGGTTTAATGTGGAGTTTGCTCAGGGAACAAGGCCTTAGGGATCAAACCTGTTTTTAAACATCACCTTCCTTCTCTCACAAGCATCTGAATGGTTCTGTCCTTAGACAATTAAATATTCGAAACTTATAATTTAGCCTTAAAGTCATTCACCTAAATAAACTCGACCAGGTTCAGTCCAAATATGGAGACTCTGTGCTAGGGTTGGGGTTAGGGTCAGAACAGTTAAATTTCTGTTGGTTTTTGGTCCCTGATCCAGTCTGCAGCTTGATTGGAACCAACTTCAACCTTCCAAGATCTTATCTTCACAGGGAAGAGTTGATTGGAGAGCACTTCATCACTGCCTGATAGTCGTGTCTCTCCTGGGTAGGTCTGGATGAGGGTCTGGTGGCTTGGGTCCTGGGGATGATCGTACCTGGATGGGGGACCGGGCTGGGCGAGTGCATGTGGCAGTGTCTGGCCCTGGCCCGGGGCCCTTGGGACATGGTATCTCCTTAACTAGCAGGAACACTTCTACTCCATCGTGGGGGAGGGGATCTCTGAGAGGGGAAGGATCCAACTGTGCCTGGGTTTCTGATGTTTTATGTAGTCTGGAAGTTGATCAAAGGCGGGGGTGGAGCTGAGTTGGGACCTGGGGCTCCGTGGGGCTCTGTGATGCAGCTTTTGTGGGCCCTGGCTAGATGGGCTGGGGTCTCCTGGCCCCAGGTGGGCTTTGAGAATGGGGTGCCTTGTGGGGCCAGCGGAGGACAGGGCAGGGCTCAGGCTCCCCAGTCTTTCCTCCCCATCCTCAGACATTTCCCTCTGCCTGCTCCATCACATCACATCACCCCCCCCCCCACACACACACACACACACACAGGGCCTTGGGGTGTAAGTTCAGTGGGTGCAGGTATGTACTAAATTCATGACGAACACTGACTTCATTATGTTTCCCAGTTTTAAGAAGAAGGTATTTGTTTAAAGAATATGCTTACATTCATAAAAACTGTCAAAACGGAGTCCCTTTCTGTTCCACTCCACTTGTAATGACATTCACCCATGTCGTGATTTTTTGATTCACACATTTGACACAATTTCCAATTCCTGCGCGCACTGTCAGATCCACCCGATCATCTATTTTTACTGTAAATACTCATTGAGAAACTGTTATATAACATGTAAAAATGAAAACATCAAAAATGAAATTCTCATGTTAGGCATTTATTTCTTAGCATCGCTTCTATTCTTTTTATGAGCATTTTTACTCTTTTTATTCTGTTTTTGATCCAAGTTTTGGTCAAAAATAAAGAGCTGCACCACCAGCTCATTCCAGAAGGTGGCGGTAGGGTTCGGGAAGAAGAACCGGGAAAAGAAGAAGGAGGAGGAGTCACGTGACTGGCTGGCTTGTTTGTGGTCGCGCTTTCTGTCTCAGTTGGCGGTTTTCTGTCGCTACCGTCAACATTCACGGATTTAGGTGAGCCAACAGAGTCGCGTTTGGTTCATTTACCCCTAAAAGATGTCTCACAAGAACAAGATGAAGCGGAGCGAAGCTCGTGTGGGAGAAGAGGAGTGCAGGTAAGTGCGTTTAGCTTTCCCTGCTGCCGTCGATATGTGTTCCCCCCTCGATCAGTTTCTTTTGCACCCAGCTGCAAGTGGAAACGACGCAATAACAAGAAATAACACTAACCATAACCACTCTGGCACCAAAAATGTATGGTTTGCGTAAATATAATTTTTGAAAATATTACGTGTAGCACAATTTTTATGTTGGTTTCAGGGTTAGGGTAGCTTAGGACACATTTTTTGCGAGTGGATGGTTCTCACTCGCCGCTGGGTGCAAAAGAAACATCTCGAGGAGGAACACATCGACGCAACACCTGGTTTCACTGGTCAGACGACTAACGTTTTGCTGACAGAGGCTGTTTGGTTGTCAGTGTTACCTTTGAGCTGTCTCCTCTCGCTTTCTGTGGGTTCTCACTCTCTTTTGTTCCATGTTGAAAGCCGTTTCCCCCCTCAGCTAATCGGGGTGGATTTGAATTATTTCTCCTTCTGGAGTGGTCACATTAAGTCTCTGAAGAATAAAAATCTCGGGACGTGTACTTAATAAAGTCCAGAGTCCGCTGCATGGGGACATATTTGAACGGGGGTTACATCTGTACGTGTCACCGTTTCTGGCTCGGTTCTGATCAGCCCGGTTAGACCAGGAGAGACGGTCATCTACCCTTATGTTCTTCCCGGGCTCGTCCCACCGGGAACCGAGTGGAAGATGTTTAAACCTTGTCGGGTCGGACTTTAGTGGCTCACCCAAAATTCCGCGCCACCGCGCGCCAACACACAATGGATCGACCGGAAGTAGGAAGTAAATGGCGGGAGATTATTTTAAACTGTGCTGCAGTCCCGCTCCGATCAGCTTTATGTTTATTCCTCATTAGATCAATTCTCTGATCGTTTCTGGCTGGGCAAGGGTCGTACCAACCCGAACCAGGACCGGTTGGTCCAGGGATTAGAGCTACCAGCCTTTGGGTCAGAACCATCGACATGTAGGGTCAGAACACACCAGCTGCTTGTAAGTACTCATCACAGTGGGCACCATTTGTCTTTGTTAGACCCCATCCAGAGACAGTGTCTTGTTTGAGACAGCTGTCCACTTTAGGGACAGGGTGCTCACCCTGTAACCGCAGAGTTGCAGGTTTGCGCCCTGCTCAATCTGCCGCTGTGCCCTTGGGCAGGACACTTGCAGCTCCACCTCTGGCAGTTAGCCCTGGTCTCTTGACATTTGCAGTAGCTTACAGAATGAGCCGTTTCAGGCCTCTCTTGGGCCACTCTTTTACAGGTAAGAGCAAAATATCATTTAGTCTGGAGCTCTGTGGCTGCACAGACGTTACGACTATAAGAAATCGCATTTCGGTCCCCAGGTCTATAAGCATTTTGATTTTTATGAATGGAAACGCTCAACGCTGTGAGCTCTGGATACAAGGGCTCTGCAGCAGGCCCACAGGAAGTGGAGCAGAAACCTGCGACTGATCAACAGCACCTCTCTTTAAAGAACATCTTACATCAGATGTCCCCTTAAACGCTACTGACTAGTAATATTCTAGCCTTCTTTTATATTTGTACCAGGAGCAGCGGCCCATCCCGGTGGTCCCACAGTAGGAAAAGAGGAGTTGATGGAAGTTTGCGGAATAACAGTGATGAAGATGGTGATGACTGGTGCAGACATGCCAGGTATGATCATGGCGCAGGTCCTCCTGACACAGCTCTTGTGAAATCTCTGATTGGTGCCACTGGTTTAATGGTGTGTGTGTGTGTCTTCTGTAGTTTCACCACCCCAGAGAGCTCTGGACCAGTGTCGAGATGTAGTCGGCCGACTGACTGGGGCAGCCAGGTGGAGGATGAGGAGATGAGGAGAGACATGCACAAAGACATGCAGCGGTAAGACGAGCTTTCTGCTGAACACCAGCTGGTTTCTGTTAACTCCGAGCTGACGTTCTCGACTCTTCAGTTACAGGAGGAGGATACTGGGTCCAGAGGTCACTCAGAGGGAGAGGAGAGCCTCGTCTGGCTCCTCTGGGAGGTAACCACCATGCTTCTGTTTAACAGCAGTCCAGGTGGTCTCTAGTCAGGGTATCCGCAGGTCCTTAAAAAGTCTTAAATTTGCTTTTCCAAATTTACGGCCTTGAAAATCCTTAAAAATGACAAATAATCCTTAAATCCAGTTTCCAAAGGTCTTAAATCACCAAAGACCCAATAAACAAGATTATTTTATTTCTATAAAAATTTTCATGAATTTATAGTTAGTGTTCAGCATTTTTTGTGTACGATGTTGGCATAAGCGGAACCGTACACATTCAGTTGGTTGGGAAAGGGGGCAATTTTTAGATGAGCACATTAGCTGGTTAAGCTAGTGGGAGCTTGCGCCATGGGGAAGTGCAAGTTTAATGGTAAATGGATGGCTAATCCCACGTTCACGACGTGGTTAGCACCGGTTCCAGGCAATAGCTGGAAATTATAGCTTAAATTTAATTTTAAAAATAGCTTAAATTTGGTCAAAGTGGCCTGAAAAAAGGTCTTAAAAAGTCTTAAATTGGCTCCCTTAAACCTGCACATACCCTGCTAGTAGCCATAAGCTCATGAAGTCTCACCTGTTCGTAGAAGGTTCTTCCAGCCAACGAGAGGAGGCGAGTAAAGGTGTGTGTTCTGTTTGTTGTGCAGCTGTGACTCCAGAGAGGGTGAGAACATGGAGACTGATGAATCCGTTCTGCTGCGACGACAGAAACAGATCAGCTACGGCAAGAACACGCTGGCCTACGACAGATACATCAAGGAGGTCCCAAAGTAGGTCACACCCAGAACCGATAGCAAAACCGGAACCCAGGTGTAGAGTAGGGATGTTCTGATCACAATTTTGAGTCACGAGTCATTTGATTGAGAGTATCTGCCGATGCTGAGTCCTGATCCAATATTTCTGCAAAACATTAAAATAAGAAAAAAATCACACATCCAAGTCGTCCCTTGAAGTATTTTTTAAAGTAGCCGCGTGGCTCTGTTCAAATCGTTTACTGATCGGTGCGCGTTCCCTCCACTGAACGGGCGGGTCTGGGCACAAACTGTGCAGAGATGTTTGTTAAAGAGCAAGTCACCCCCTACAAGAAACTTACTTCACTCCCTCTTCATGTTTGAAAAATGCAACAAATGCTGCTGCTTGGCAGACCGAGAGGGCGGAGCCGCTAACAAATACACACACACAGGCTCACAATGGCATTATGACATCATAATGTACCAGATGACATCATATCATACCTCTTAGCCAATAGCATTGGCAGGTTTAAATTCTAATACAGTGCACAATTTTTCTCTGACGACGGCGCAACACTGACAGTTTTAGACAGAATATTTGAATTTTAACCAAGATGCACTGAACTGCCAAACTATTGACGACACGTGTCTGTAGCATGATTAGACACTCCTTTATATAGTTTATCAGCAAAAAAAAATGTGATTTGGGGTGACTTGCTCTTTAAATAGTGACAGCTCATACCAGCTCCAGTGATAAATGATGGCCGTGCCTGTTGCTGGTCACAAACACGGGTCACACCCGCCAGCTAGTCCTGCTTCGTGTTTTTGTCCGAGTAGCTGCAGTGAACTGAGCAGGGTTTACTTTTAGGGTGGCGTTTCAGATTCATCGTGTTGACTACAGCTCGGCATGTTAAATACCCAGTGTGCACACACAACAGAGGCTATTGCTCCACCTCCACTGTCCAGCTTAAAATACGTCCAACCTGCAGACGTGTTCTCTCCGGAGGATACGCGTTAGCCTGTTGCTAACAGCTACATGTTCCGGTGTCTGAATCCCCCGTCTGTTGTAAATTGTGGGATGTTACGGTGTCGTCGTCTATGGATCTTGTCAACATTAGAACTAAGCCATCATAATGTTTCAAAATCAGCGTGAATACAAAAGTTCCTGCTTTCTGTTTTATGTGGTTATGGCCGACCTCTTAAAAATCTCTCTGATCGGAGCGCCCTCACCGTAGAGAGTTGTCCGTAAAACCTGGACCGTGTCTGCTTTCAGGCACCTGCGGCAGCCAGGCATCCACCCGAAAACCCCCAATAAGTTCCGGAAGTACAGCCGGCGCTCCTGGGACCAGCAGGTCAAGCTTTGGAAGGTCAAACTGCATGCCTGGGATCCTCCGTCATTGAGCTCCCAGAAGACAACTCCTAACAGCAACAGCAGGTAGGAGAACGTCAGGCTCGGAGGAGCCTCCTTGTGCCGAACCCAGCAGGTCATTTTGTTTTTCCTCCAGTCAGGAGCTGGACCCCTGTGAGGAGCTGGATTTTGGTGACGTCATGGATATCGAGTTGGACTTCCCTACCCTGTCGCACTCTGAGCACCCCCCCACCGCCCACTGGGTGCACGCCTCCTCTGTAACGGTGAGTTAGCGTAGTTACGAACCGACAGGTTAAACCTAACACTTTTTGGGCTCGGTTCTGAATCTGCTTGTTCTGTGTTGTTCAGGATCAAGACTACCTGGGGACCCCAGTTAAAGTCCAGAGGACAGAGAGCCCAGGGGGGCCTGACATGGTGTAGCTCATGGTTGGGGTTCCTGCTGAACTCCACCTGCATCTAGGAAGTGTGTTCTGGAGTCGTTTGGGTTCAAATATTTGTTTTTAGTCCGTAAAAAGGACACTTTTAACTTGGACATCTGCTCAGGGAGATCACTCCACCACCAGGTTTATAATTCCAGCTTTGACCCGTCAGGAGACTGCTGGGATGAGCCCCTGTTGTCCTCGTCTGTTTGTGTCCCGGTGGGGAGACGTCGCATCGACCTGAGTCCAGGAGTTATTTAAGGAGGAGCGACGGCGGACGGCTTGTAGAATATTTTGTAGAGCTCTGATTTGACTGTTGAGCCGGACAGTTTTACGTTTGCTGTTATGAACTACGTGTAATTTTAATATGTCCTTATTACAACTGTTTGTTTGTTTGCTTTTGATGAAGACATGAAAATAAAAAGAACAACCTCGTTACTGGTTCTGACTGGTGCCTGAAATCCTTGAGAAGGTCCGAGTTTTTATGGAATAAAGTACTTGGGAGGCATTCAGGTGGAAGTGAGTACGGGACGAGTTTGTTCTTGTGTACGTGTCGGCACTAGGAAACATGCTGGAACCAGTGTGTTTGGTGAAGGAGCTCACGATGGACCAGGTGGAGAACATCAATGAAACTTCATTTGCTCTCTGAAGACCACGGAATCGATCAAGGAGTGGAGGGGAACGTGTGAAAACTGGATCAGAAATTGTGACCCGGCATTCCCCTCCTGGGAATAGTTGAACGGAGAGCTAGAGAAGGTTCTGCTCCTACGGAGACCTCCACAGCCGAGCCGTGCCTGATGGCGGGAGTCGAGTGAGAATGAGAAGTCAGCAAGTGATGACTAGAAGCTGATGGACGGGACCGGTGGCAGTTGGACCTGTTTTTACTCTAATCGGGTGCGATGCGGGCCGGACCACAGTGTGGACCTTCACCATCTACTGCCAGGAGGAAGACCACCCGAGGACCGACAGGTAAAGAGGAGAGAACGTCCGCGTGGATGGAGCCATACTCCCCACCAGCAGGTGGCGCTGAAGACGGGTTGCTTTTCCACCCGGAAGTGAAGCCTGGCAGCGGGAGGAGGTTCCGGTCCGGTTCTGGTTTGTGTCCGCTGAGCGACTGTGTGAAGGAAAGTTGTCGTGGTGCCACCGCCGAACCCGCTTTGGACTCGGACCGTTGAAGCGAGGACCATGCTTGGAGTGTGCCTGCGAGGAGCCCACGCCACGGTCCGGGTAAGAGCCGAACCCGTCCTGTTAGCAGCTAGCATGGTGGGGTCATCCGGTGACCCAGCTCAAGGTTCCACGGTTCTCAGGGTTGAACAGAACCAGTTTTGTGCCAGGACATCCGGTCCAGTTTGGCGTCTCTGGTTAGCCCGCGGTTAGGCTTTGTTTACATTCCCTCCGGTACCGGTAAGGATTAGGGTCCGAACCCTAACGAGCACCTCTCAGGTGACCTGTGTGTTCAGAGATTTGATGTTTACAGGTGAGTTTAGTTGGAGGTGACGTCACAACCGTAGATGCTGCCTTCACTGTACCTGGGACATTGTGTGTTTCAGAAGAACTGTGTGAGAAGTCCTCTGACTCCGCTGCAGTCCTACAGGTGCTACTCCACCAGCAGGAGCAGGTAACTGACCCCTCAGGTGAGGTAAGGACACACCTCACAGGTAAAAACCTAACCGTCTGCCCCTCCCCATCACAGCGGCGCCTCCAGAGTGGTTGCTCTCGGCTTGGTGACGGTAGGCGGAGGCGTGGGAGGGACACTGCTCTACTCCAAATGGGACCCCAAGTTCAGAGCAGCTGTGGAGAAGAATGTCCCGTACTCTGATTGGCTGCTGGGCCTGGCTCTGGGACCAGCTCCTGAGGATGCCCGTCTCCCTGTGAGGAAACAGGTGAGGAGCGGAGGTGAACACCTGTTCACACGCAAAGTCCAGTTCCTGTCACCTGTTAAGGTTTTCCTGTGAAGTCCACCTGAGCTAAAGAAGGGGGCGGGGCTTGTTGTTTAGAGCGACGGCTCTCATCATTTGTGCTGATTTTGTCTTCGCTGTCTGGCGTGCCGCCACCAGAAGGCGCGGTTTAGGTGTTCCCTGAGCTGCTGCCACAAACTAGGGATTGTGATGAAAATGGAAGATCATCTCATGGTCACATGACGTGGCAGCTGTACCGTGACAAAATTCACTTTCGTCTCCCAGCAGAGGAAGTTTGGATTTAAGTAAACCATTTGAGCGTGTCGATGGACTTGGGGCTCAGGGATGATCTTGTAGGAGCTGGATTAGACTACGCTGCTAAGTTGTTTCGACGTGTTGTGGCTCAGTAGTTAGGAACAATAACATTATTTTTTTTATTATCTCTAATGGTTTCTGTTCAGGTGGAGTTGAACCAGCCACCCTCCATGTTGGATAAACCAAAAACGGATCCCAAAGCCAAGTCCCAGAAGAGTGTGAAGGAGGCAGCAGAGGCAAGTGGCCCAGAGTCCAGTCTGGTCCCACCACCGCCAGCTCAGAGCATACAGGGTAGGAGGTTCTCACCGTTTCTCAGCCGCTCCTGCAGAAGCTACCACAGATTAGCCGCTGAAGGAGAGCCAGCTGTGGAGCGCAATGAGCTTCATTTGGTGTTGCGTTTGGGCCAAGCGGAGTGAATAAACGCATACGAGATTTGATTATGGCGACGTTAAAACACGACAACAGGCTGGTTGGACTTCATGAATTACCTTGTAGATTTAAAACTACGCTGCCTAAAAGATGCTGCTTGTTCACAAGTGGTCAGAATAGCTGGTGTTGGGATCATTCTGGAAGTGACGAGTGTCAGGTAGTCTGAGGAGCCTGATGCTTGTTGGAATAATAATCCTCATTGTTAGTGATTCTGATCCACAGGTAGGATATGAGCTAGATGATTTAGATGATGAAAGAGTTTAGAGAGCGGTGCAGACCCTAAAGGACTCGTTGGTGACGGGAACAGACAGCAGGGTTGGTTCCAGGGTCAGACGGTGGATGAGCCGGAGACGAGGACAGAAATGGTAGAGAAGAGTAGTGCAGAACATGTGTGAGACAGCGGGGGGGGGGCACATGGGCGGTCAGTGACCTGTGATGTCAGGAGGTTATCTCTGAGCATGTGGGCGGGGCAAAAGAGCGCGGTGTAGGGTTGCAACAAACGATTATTTGGGTCATCGATTCGATTAATCAGATTAAACGGGAACATTTAACAATGGAACTTGATTAGATAACAGCTCAGTGGCGTTCAAAACAACACGCTGTCACCTAAATGTATCCTTAGTTAAAATTTAATTAGCATTTTCAGTAGCTAGCTACTGGAAACGCTAATAACATTTACTTTCTACTGCTAACATGTAATGGTGACACATGTACGGGTTGGCACTAATCCAGTTTAAATTGCGTTCACGGATAGATGCGTTTGTGAATTACATGCTACGGTGGCTTGCCATAACCCCGCAGCGGAGCAGACTCAAAGCAGCAACCAGAGGTTCTGCTCCCTGGTGCTGCAGAAAGCTAACAATAAACAGGATGGCGGGGACTTTTCTTCCGCTGGTAGAGTTTAGATGTTCTTAGTTTCACGACCATCGTGTTTATTTGGAACTTCCATTTTATTTATGAAGCAGATTCCCACACGGCCGAGGCCAACCACAGTGCTGCACAGTAAAAGAGCATAAAAATCCACACACGGGAAGAAAGTAATAAAAGTAGTACAGTGACTACTATAAAATCAATAAAAATAAAACAGAGACATGGTACAATGCTAACTCGGCTGAAGTAAAAGCCACGGAATAAAAATGAGTCTTCAGGCGTGATTTTAAATCGGAGAGAGAGGGGGCCATTCTCACTGCTAGAGGGAGTTGATTCCAGAGACGAGGCGCAAAGATTGAGAACGCGCGTTCTCCTTGCGTCCTCGCCCAAACACTTGGGACCAGGTACGTAGGGCAGAACCAGCTGAGTCAAGTACAGAGCAGCATAAAGACGGAGTGACTTAAAAACAAGAAGTAAAATTTTAAACTGGATGCAGTAACGCACCGGGAGCCAGTGCAGCTGGGCCAGAACAGGATTAATGTGCTCCCTCCTTCTGGTGTCCGTCAAAAGGCGGGCCGCCGCATTCTGCACCAGCTGTAGGCGCGCAACCGAGGAAGATGTAGATCCATAAAGAAGGGAATTTGCATAATCAAAGCCAGAGATCACAAATGTATGGATCACTGTGTGCCGGTCATGTCTAGTCAGGATGGATTTCATCTTTGGTAGCCGGCGAAACTGGAAAAAGCAGGATCTAACCACCTGGCTAACCTCACTTGATCTGCTACTCGCTAGCGTTAGCTAATCTACCCGTAGTTCCACTTTTAATCCTAGATTTTGGACCGTTTCTGCCTTTGTGTCTTTTCTGGTTTCTGTTTTCCTCCACAGCACCTGTTAGCACGTTGTGCACCAGTAAAAGGCATCTTCTTTACACGATAGCAAGCAACGTACCTTTGTTCAATAAAGTTCTGGGGGGGGGGGGGGGGGGGAGTAGCTTGAAAAGATGTCGCACGAGTGCTACGTGTAAAAATAGTTTAATGCACACAGATTTTTTTTTTCATCGCACCTGCGACATATATGTCCCCCTCGCTCTGATCTGCCTCGGCCTGCTCTGCTGCTGCATACAGATGATCGTTGCCAGCGCATTTGCAGCCGCGGTGTCCATTACTGAACAGAAGCAGCCGGAGCAGTCTTGCTTTTGGGACTCTCGGACTCTGATTTTGTATCGTGCTTTGCTGTGTCTGCCAGCACTGTGTGTGTGTGTGTGTGTGTGTCTGATTCTATCTGCCAATTGGACGCTCCCCCTAATGGCACGCGTGATTTTGAGCTGGCCAATCAACCGGCGGTGGGTTTGTCAGCCTTGTTCGGTTCCAGGCAGACCGCCTTGGGAAGAGGGGTTGTGTGCAGGAATGAGAACAGCCCTAACCCGGTCCAGGCGGGGTGGAGCTGATGCTAGTGTGTAAGGGCCATTAGTGTCTCATCAGGGACTGGGTGGGTCTGTCTTTACATAACTCAGTAAGCGCACACACCAACCCGCTGTGCCTGTAATGTGTGTGTTCATGCAGAAGCGTCAGCAGAGGCGACTCAGATCATCTCGGCCATCAGTGAGGTCCCATCAGTTCCTGCTACGTGTGACTCAGAGGCAGCTGCAGGTACGTTCTCCTCCCCTCTGGAAGCTCTGACCTGGTGCTGGCCTGTAGGCCTTGGGTTGGACCTACTGGTGTCTGAATAAAGTCCAGCCTCCTCCAGGCCCAGGGTTCTACCTAGCAGGGCATAAAGCCTAATCTGGTCTCCACCAGGTTCTAAATGGTTCCATCCCAGTGTAGAAAACCACCTTCAGAGTCACCGGGTGGTCACGTGATGTCCAGGTCGTCTGTGCACAGGAGACCGTGGTTATGGAGACAGGGTGTGCTTCAGCCATGCAGACGTTTGGGTCACATGATGGAGGTGATGGTGGCTCAGGGGTTAGGAGTTTGTCCTGTAACCAGTGGGTTGTCGGTTTGAACCCAGGCTCTGTCCAGGTCATTGTTTGTGGTTTTAGCAGACACGTTCGTCCAAAGCGACTTACAGCTGTGGCTACAGTGTAGATCACCACCATCAGTGTGAGTGTCTGTTTAAAAAACATGAACTAGGTTCATATGATGCTGCTTCGTGTGTGTGTGTGTGTGTGTGTGTGTGTGTGTGTGTGTGTCCTACAGACGAGTGTAAGGAGTGTCACAAACACGCTGATGTTTCAGAGACGGCAGCAGTCGCGTCAGCAGAGCCTCTAAAGGAACGTCCAGTTGATGAGGTCACTGCTAGACTGGTCCAGCAAGACCAGGAGGAAGAGAAGCTTCTGGCCTGTGAGCGGATAACCACACACACACACACACACGCACACACACACATTAATGAAGCTTCCCTGGTTTAGAAGCGTGGTAGTCTGCAGCATCGGGGGTTTATGCTTGAAGCTTTAAGAGGTTTCTGAGCCTGCTGTTGTTTTTGCAGCCCTTTCATCTCGTCTGGAGGACTCTCTAGCCTCCTCTGCTAAGGCCACGCTGCAGGCTATTGGAGCTCAGGAGGTGGCTCTGCAGGCTGTCACCCAGCACACACGCAAGCTGAAGGACGCCATGGAGGCAGAGGTGGGTCAACCTGAGGATACCTGTGGTTCTAGGTGTGTGTGTGTGTGTGTGTGTGTGCGCGCGCACGTATGTGTGTGTGCGCGCGCTCGCAGGATGACAAGTCGGGCTAGAGCAGAGGTGTCCTGTTGTCTTTAAGACAAAAGACAAAATGGTAAAGTTAACCGTGCCCAAGGGCAAAGAAAAATGTGTCTTCCTTCTATTGAAATGATGAAGAGGCAGCAGCTGTCGATCATCAGGAGGTGGACTCCAAACAGAACATGTACGATAACTCCTGAAGTGAGATTTACAAACGGAACAGGACGTTCCATCTGTGACGCCGGGCTCTTCCGCTGGTTGCTCTTCCTGTCCGCGGAGGACGGAGCGGTATGTGCAGCCAGGCGAGTGATGTTCGGAGGAGCTGTCTGATGGGTGAGTTTAGGCTGGGGTCCTCAACTAAACCTGAGTTTTCTCCAGCAGACACCGTGAGGGCAAGACGCTCTTCTAAAATACACTTTAAGTATTATTGTTTGTTGTAATTTATTAATATTTAAAACGGCTTTGTTTCTGGACCAGCTCTGCACCCTTACGGGGTCCAGGAGGGTGCGTGGGAGCTCGCCCGACTAATCTACGAGTTTTGCTGTTAGGTCTGTGTGACCGGTGTCGGAGCTTGCCGGCAGTAAGTCGGGCTCGTTTCCAGTGAGAGTTGGACTCTGTCAGGGCTGCCTTTTGTCACCGATTCTGTTCATAACTGTTATAGATGGGACTTCTAGGTGCAGCCAAGGTGTTGAGGCGATCCGTTTTGGTGGCCTGAGGATCGGGTTTCTGCTTTTGGCAGACGTGGTCCTGTTGGCTTCATCAGAACGTGATCTCCAGCTTTTGCTGAGCGGTTCTTAACTGAGTGTGAAGCAGCTGGGATGACAATCAGCTCCTCTAAATTCGAGACCATGGTCTTGAATCGGAAAAGGGTAGAATGACAGCAGCAGCTCAGGAAGTACAGCGGGTTGTCCAGTAATGGGAAGGTTGCGGGTTCAATCCCGGCTCCGACCAGAGAATGCTGCTGTTGTGTCCTCCTTGGGCAAGACACTTAACCCGCCTTGCCTACTGGTGGTGGTCGGAGGGGTTGGTGGCGCTAGTGCTCGGCAGTCTCGCCTCTGTCAGAGCGCCCCAGGGCAGCTGTGGCTACATTGTAGCTCACCCCCACCAGTGTGTGAATGTGTGTGTGACTGATTGTGTTGTGAAGCGCCTTGGGGGGTTGCAGAAACCTAAGTAGGTGCTATACAAATACAGACAATTTACCATTCTCCGGGTCGGGGATGAGGTCCAGCCCCAAGTGGAGGAGTTTAAGTATCTCAAGTTCACGAATGAGGGCAAACTGGATCAGGAGATCGATAGGTGGGTAGGTGCTGCATCTGCGGTGATGTGGGCATTGTACCGCTCTGTCATGGTGAAGAGAGAGCTGAGTCAGAAGGCAAATTTATCTCTATTTACTGGTCTTTCTACGTTCCTACACTCACCTATGGTCATGAGCTTTGGGTAGTGACCGAAAGAACAAAATGGTGGATACAAACAGCCGAAATGAGTTTCCTCCGCAGAGTGGCTGGGCTCTCGAGAGGAGTCAGTTGAGGTGGCTCGGGCATCTGGTCAGGACGCCTCCCTGGTGAGGTTTTCCGGGCACGTCCAACCGGGAGGAGACCTAAAGGTAGACCCAGGACACGGTGGAGGGACTATGTCTCTCACCTGGCCAGGGAACGCCTTGGGATTCTCCCGGAGGAGCTGGCCCAAGTGGCTGGGGAGAGGGAAGTCTGGGCCTCTCACCTTAGGGTACTGCCCCCGCGACCCGACTCTGGATAAGCGGATGAAAATGGATGGAAGAATGGATGTTTTCCATCTAAACTGTTTTGGTTGTAATTAAATGTGTTTGCAGAATGTAAACAATTATTTATATTTGGAACGTGGATTTTGCTGCTAAACTTCTAAGTCCCCCCCTTGGGGGGCATTAGGGCCCAAAGGTCTGACGGACTGGATGTGGCCCGCGGGCCGTCAGTTGAGGTTCATTGGGTTGCGGGCCAATCGTCTAGGTAGTGGGCCTGCTCTGGGTTGGATGAGGCTGTTCCACGATTGAGTTTCAGAGGCGATTAAACGTTTTCGTCCTTTTGACAAAACAAAAAGTTTTTCCATCAGTGTGTGGAGAGCATTTGAGGTAATGTGGCAAAAAATGTTCCAGGAAAACGTCTCGGTAGGACGGATGAATGGGTGTCTCCTAAATGATTTCACATTCCTCGTCCAGGCTCCATCTGATGAAAAGTCCACCCAGTGGAAGGAGCTAGAAGCTGCTTTAGCTGAAAGAACCGCTGCTGTAAAGGACGCCACGACCACACTCTCAAAAGCCAAGTAATACACACACACACACACACACACACACACACGCGTGACTCCACTAACCATAACCTAAACTAAAGGTTAGTTCATTCCAAACTTCCAAAGCCCGCATCACACGGTGCCATTTGCGGCCATCTTAGCCAGATCCCTCGTCGGGAGCATAATCAGGTAAAAAAAACGTGAACTTGAGGGTGATTTGCAGATTTGTGGTTGTCCAGTGTGACCGTCTCACGACCAAATCAGCCTCCGACAGTCTGACGCCAAAGCGAGGGTTTTAAAAACGCAGCTTGTTCTCGGAGTTGGGTCATGAGCCGACGTAAAAAAGTGCTCTTAACTTTCCAGCTTTGTTCTAGTCTGCTTAGTGACGTATGCTTTGGGAGGTGCGCTCACGACGGAGCGTGTCCTGAGGGACAGAGACGTGCGGTCCGCCTCACTGGAATCTTGTCGTACAGCGACAGGAACAATCCTGTACGACGGCCAAAACTCGCTGTGTGGTCCAGGCTTAAACCCTGGACCAGCAACATGTCCCCACAATGTGGAAATGTCCACATGTTAAAAGTCCAAATTAGGCCACTTAAACATATAAAGACAAGTACACACACACACACACTCTGATCTTGGTTCTTCAGGATTCTGTTCATGTCTTCCTAAAACCTGCTGGTTCTGTTCTGTGTCTCATTTCAGTGAAGCCCTGGAAGGTCTGAAGTCTGTGATCAACCAGGCTAAAGGACAGAAGGTGGCGGCTGCTCGTCCTCTGATCTTAGCTGCGGAGGAGAATCTCCACCAGATGGTGGTGGACCTGGACAAAGTGGTCTCCAAGGTAGGAGCTGAGGCGTTAACACTTTTGTTGTTCTGGAGCTTTAATCAGATCAAGAAGAACTTAAGGACAGAGTCACCCTGGGACTGGAAGCCGGTTCTGAATTGCTCCCTCGTCATGTTGCGTGTGAAATGTTGCTGTTGGACCTTCTCTACACACACATGAATAACGCTAAGTTGTTGTGGGTCTCCAGGGATTAGCTGGAAGCACAAGCAAAGCCGTTTGGGCCAGAATGATCTTTGGAACCAGTCAGAACCAAGAGGAAGTGAGCTAGTGTTAGCATCTTCAGCTAGCCGTAGAGGAGAGCAGTGAGTTTGAAGCTGGATGGTAGAGAAGCTTGTTTGGTCAAAGTTCTGCCTGGATGAGTTTTTAATGATGTCATTTTAACCCGAATCACTTCCTCTGTGAGGCGATGCTAGCAGCTAACTCAGACCCTGCTATCAGGAGCCGAAGGTCGCGCGCTGGCTCACGGTGATGGTTCTGTCCACCTGCAGGTGCGTTCAGCAGAGTCAGAGGCCAAGGTGGTCTCCCAGTACACCGAACTGGTGAATGAGGCCAAGCAGCAGTTCCAGAGGGAGGTGAGCAGCCTGACTCCAGAGATCCAGGCCAACTGGAAAGGGCTCAGTAAGTAGAAGCTCACTGGTTCTACGTCTGACATCTGGAACCATCTACATGAGCGGTGTGTGTGTTTTAGCTGGGAAACTGTCGGTGGACGATCTGAACGCCCTCATCGCCCACGCACACCGGCGCATCGACCAGCTGAACCGAGAGCTGGCGGAGCAGCGGGTCAGGGAGCAGATCCACATCGAAGCAGCACTGGAGCAGCAGAAGGTGGAGGACCACAAGGTCCTGGACGCGGCCGTTACCACGGCGATGGGGCACGTGAAGGAGGAGGCCAGACTGAACCTGGAACAGAAGGTCTGACATCAGAACAAGGGGAAGACCCACCTGCTTCACTTAGAAATGGGTTTAATGTGTGTGTGTGTGTGCGTGCGTGTGTGTGCGTGCTTGCGTGTGTAGCTCGCTGAACTGAGGGAAGTGATGGAGGCCGAGATGAGGACTCAGCTCCGCCGCCAGGCTGCTGCTCACACAGACCATGTTCGAGATGTTCTGAAGGTCCAGGAGCAGGAGCTGAGAGCAGAGGCTGAGCAGGTCTCACACACACACACACACACGCCACTGGTGGAGAACAGCTGGTCCATGTCGATGAAGTTTCCGGCCCTAACTGTTGACATAAACAGGAACCCGGATCGGTTCCATCTTCACATCTACGACTCCTTTGATCACAGCGAAACGGTTTTTACGGCCACCAGACGTGACCCAGACGGTTTTACCTGTGGGCTGTTTTCAGGTGCTGAACAGTAAGATTCTGGACCAGGAGACGCGGTACCGTCAGCTCACCCAGGAGCAGCTGGATAATTTCACCTTGGATATGAATGCAGCCTACGCCCGACTGAAGGGCATCGAGGAGGCCATCGACAGTAAGACACTCTAAACACTTACCTGATGATGTCATGGCGCCACCAGGGCCGCGGTAACTGAGCCGGTCTCGAGTTTGGACTCAGGGCTCAAACAGTTCTCAGGAAGCGCCCTGGTGGACCGCTCTACCGCCAGAATCAGCCTGACCTGTCTCTCTGTGCTCTGACTACAGGTCATGCGGTTGCCGAGGAGACGGCCCGTGAAGCCCACCAGCTGTGGCTCTCTGTGGAAGCTCTCAGCTACGCCCTGAAGAGCGCTGGAGCAGACTCTCCCAGCATGCCTCTGGAGGATGCTGCCGAGGCTGTGCGGGCCAGCTGCCATGACGATTTTTGTTCGGCGCTGGCGTCGGCTCTGCCTCAGGAGTCGCTGCAGCGTGGCGTGTACAGCGAAGCTTCTCTCAGAGCTCGCTTCAACGCCCTGCGATCGCTCGCCCGCAGAGTGGCACTCATCGATGAATCCCGTAATTCTCTGTACCAGTACTTCCTGTCCTACCTTCAGGCCGCGCTGCTGTTTGAGGATCAGCAGGAAGCCCCGCCCAGCCAGCTGAGCGGTGCAGATTTAGACCCGTTTAAGCTCCTGTCCTACGCTAGCTACTGCCTGGAGCACGGGGATCTGGAGCTGGCAGCTAAACTGGTGAACCAGTTGCGAGGCGAGGCCAGGAGAGTGGTGGAGGACTGGCTGACTGAAGCCAGACTCACCCTGGAGACCAGGCAGGTGGTCAGTTTGCTTTCGGCGTATGCTAATGCTGCAGGCCTAGGAACCACGCAGGCCCCCTGAGCGGGGTCAGGTGGTAGAGGATCCACAACGTCTCCCAGGTTCTCCACCAGAGCTGTTCCTTTAGTTAAACCAGTCAGGCCACCTGTCCAACCCGTTCTCGGCTTTACTTCCTGCCCACATGAATGGTTTTTGTGTCCTGATGTTAAATTATGTCATGCTGCACTTTTGTGAATATTGCAAATGCAAAATAAATCATTAACCACACCGTTGTGTTTTGACTCATCTGTTTTTAGTCGGCCCATCGCTGAACAGATCAGCTCAGCCACCGACACCAGCCAGGTCCGAGTTAAGGTCAGGTCAGGGACACGTGGACTTGGACCAGCCCAGCAGAAGATCCAGACTGGCTCTCTGACTTAACTGGGTCAGGTTTCATGTATGAAGATCTAAAAATCTGCAGATCGGTCTCAGATCTAACTAAAACGCTCCGGCTCACCCTCAGGCGCCTTCATCTAACCCCGCCCACTTCGGTTACCTGAAGCACCTGGAGGCAACGTCTGGATTAGTTTCCTTCTCATGGAGCTAAAAACATCCGGTGACCGTCTCACTTGTTTCATCGTGACATCTGATGCATTTGTGACGATCCTGCCGAGCTGCTGCACGGGTCACAGTTCTGATGTTCTGGCG
This sequence comes from Nothobranchius furzeri, assembly GCF_043380555.1. Taxonomy (NCBI): domain Eukaryota; kingdom Metazoa; phylum Chordata; class Actinopteri; order Cyprinodontiformes; family Nothobranchiidae; genus Nothobranchius; species Nothobranchius furzeri. Next base: position 108,921,750 of record NC_091741.1, read on the forward strand.
TAGTCCTGGCTCTGAGCCAGCTTACATCCAGAGTTGGTCTAGATGCTTTTCTTCCACTGAGCATTAAAAACAGAACAATTCTCTTTAAAATACCACTTTATTAATGAGCTCAAACAGGATTTCATAATAATCAAAGGTCATCGTCAATAATTTACTCTTCATCAGAACCTTCGTTCAGCGCTGATCACATCTGGTTCTGGAATTCAGAAGATTCTGATGTCAGGAAAAAAACTAGGACATGGAAGTATGAGCCTCACACCAGCTGAGAACGGGACCGGTGTTCTCCAGGTCCGGGTACCGAGACGAGACCAGGCTCTTTGTTGGGAATACCTCACTAAGCCCCTGCTCTGCTCAGACCCATGTTGAGGCTCACAGCACTTTCTCCTCGGTCCGGTCCGGTCCGCTTGTTCTGGGACAAGGTTCTGCTCTCCCGGATCAGTGCAGATTTGGATACTTTAGGCTGAACCTGTTAAACGCGTCGTAGATGGCCTGCCTGCAAAAGAGAACACAAGACCGACACGTCAGACCAGGTGTTAGACCGCTGTTTGGGTTTGGTCGGGCGCTATTCTGTGACATCAGTTCACACGCACACCACCAGGCCAATCAGAGGCTCCCACTAGTAGGTAGTGACATAACACCAGCCAGCCAATCAGTTAATAGGTGGGTGTTTTGGCTCAGCTCAGCACTGACGCTACCAGAGTCAGACCCAGTTGGCCACAGTGTAAATACACCATTAGACCAGCTCGGTGGATGAGATGGACGGGTTAGCTTCTGGAGCCTGACCAGCCAGCCCCACGCTTCCTGATGGGAGTTCTTTGTGTAGAAACGAGGACGAGTCTGGCAGACCAGGCGACCGCTTCTGTCTGCTGAGACCTACCTGCACCCAGGGTGCAGGCTGAGGAACGCTTTATCGCTGTAGTGTTGAGAATTTTAAACATAACATCTTTGTTGTCTTTATGTTGTAAGAATCTGACTCTTCATCTTTATTCCATATTTTGGTCTACTTATGTTCAGAAGAACTAGGATGAAACTCTCATCAGTGACGTGAACGTTCCAGGACAAAGGACATCTGTGAAACATGATTCCTATGAAGAACTAGTCTACAGGAACCAACACAATTCATCTTCAGACTCTAAACACAAATGCAGAAAGTTCTTTCACATTTTACCTGAAGAAGTTCTGTTTGAACAGGTACGCACTGATGTGTCCTCCACTCAGGTATCGGACCTCACATCCGGGCCAGATCTCCTGCAGACTGAGGACCCCAGTACGAGGAACGTAGGCGTCCTCCTTGGCCTGGACCACGATTATAAGACCGGTGTCTACAGGGACTGGGGGTGTGGGGGTGAACAGACATCTTAGATCTCAGAGACTGTCAGAATGTTTGATCACATCTTTGATGTCTCACTCACTCACACACACACACACACACACACACACACACACACACACACACACAGTAGCGGTTTTAGGCACGAGCAGACAGGGCAGTTGCCCGGGGCGGCATTTTTTCATGACACAAAAGGGGCACACAAGCGTGGAGTAAAAATAAAAAAAAAAGGAAATCTGCGCCGCACCGAGGTTTTCTATTATCTGTCATATCACAGAGTCTGGATTGGAAACAGCAGGTTGGCGCCCCCTGCAGCTGCAGGCGCTCCTGCTGACTGAGAGGGTTCAGGTGCTCCGTGTGTGTATGAAGAAGAGAAAGTGGAGGGGCGCGGCAGGGGAATTCACCTCTGGGTCTTTCCCAAATGAAATGAGCGGGTAGGGGCTGAATCAACTGTATCAACATGGCTAAAGTCAATCACATCTTAACGTTCTTCCATATTTCATTCATAATATCATAAACACAGGCCTATCATTCTTTCAGGTTTTTCTGAATTGTGTGAAATGGCCGAATAAAAAAAAGAAAACCAAAACGACTTTGTGGTCACCCCCCCCATCAAGGTCAAATAGTTTAGTCCTGACTAAAGGAAACTTTAGAAGAGATGAACATAAAAAGGCTAAAACCACCAGGTGCCCGATTCAGGAAAAAAAAAGGAAAAAAGAGGAGAAAGATAAAGGTATGTAGCTCTCATAATGCATGTTTTCAATTTTTTGAACCAGTTAACTGGGATTTTAACGGTTAAATGCGGTCAACTAGTTGCTAACAGAGCTAATAGGGCTGAAATATTGAAACGAATATTCAAATGGTTCGAAAAAATTCCTTGAATCGTTTTTTACTGATTCAAACTAGGATTTGTTAAATGCTCACTGCAGCCCGTGGCCTGCCTGAACAACAACAAACACATGTTGATCATGTTGACATAATAATAAATAAAACAACTGTACAAGCAGAAGAAAACTCCCCAGTCACCACTAACTATCCTGTTTATTTATTGCAGATGGCTGCACTGATTATTTTTACATGATTTGTTCTGTAAAAGTTGGCATTTTTGGTAGTCTACAGTTTATTTTTATGCCAGTTTAAATTACAATTTCAGAGGCAATTCTAAAATATTATGGATCATGATAAAGATCTATTGGAGATCTACCCAACTTTTGGACTGCTCTGCCAGTCACTGTGGCTCAAGCTGAGAGGAGCTTTTCAAAAATTGATCAAGTCATACCTGAGGTCACCTATGTTTCAGGGGCGGCTCACTCACCTGGCTCTGATTAGTATCAATCACTCAGTAGGGGAGCAGATTTCATATGATGACATTATTGATGACTTTGCATCAAGGTTAGGTTTTAATTTTAGTTTGTGTTTTCTGTTCTAAGTGCAATGCTGTAGTGATTATCTTTAGTTTGTTATGTGTGAAATATTTTTGCTATTTAGAATATTTATTATATATTATGTTCATTTATTCTTAATATTTAGTTATTGTTTGTTTTTGTATATTTGATTCCATATATTTTGATACAGTATATAATGTATAGTGCTTTACATTCTGACAACTTCATAGTAATTAATGTAAATATGTGCAACTTAGAAAAATGAATGTTCAATAGTCGTTCTAATAAAACATGCCTGTTTGTAGAAAACATGCGTGTGTTCGTGCAGGTGGGGTGGTGGTGGGGGGTGGGGGTGGGGGCTCAAATGGGGCCTCGCCCGGGGAGTAATTCCATGTAGAACCGCCACTGCACACACACACACGCGCATCAGTGCGTACCTGTTCAAACAGGTACCCACCTGAGAAGTTGGCCATGTGGGTGCACTCGTCCATCACTCCCTTCATGAAGCTGATTGATTCTAAGTGAAGAGTCGGTCTGTAGCACCGGGCCGGGCTGCTCTTCATCCTGGGTCTGTGGAGACTGAAGCTTCTGCAGCACAATGACACTAGCTGATGATTCAACGTGAAACCAAAAGGAACATCAGCAACAGCAGAACCTGGTCTCATACTCATGGAGGGTCATGGTAAGTCATCTTCTTCTGGTTAAAACGATCAGATCAGATCCAGAAAGGCCAGCCACAAACATGCAGCCTGTTATAGTAATACTACAGTGGTAACAATACTATAGTATTACTATAGCTATAACTGTGGCATTACTAAGTGTAATGGTATTGTAATATTAACACCGCGGTAATAATATTATAGTATTACTAAAGCAGTAACAGTACTATAATATTATTATAGCAGTAACAATATTTATCATTACTACAGCTGTAACAGTACTATAGTATTACTACAGCAGTAACAGTAGTATTACTACAGTTCAGTTCAGTTCATTTTTATTTCAAACATTTCACACGTGCATCATTACAAAATATAATTCCATTATTTGTTTGAAAAAGAGTAGGCTTTACTTATTTGTCCCTACCCCCACGTTTGACCTCTTATTCATTTAATTTTCTTTCAATCTTAAATTAAACAAACAACATTTGAAAAAAAAAATATATATATATGTATGTATATATGTATATATATATATATATATATATATATATAAACAAAACAACATATGGAAAACAGAGAATGTGTAAATTTGCAGATTCACCAGTTATGGAGAAAAAAAGAAAAACCAAACAAACCAAAAAACACAGAAAAAGAAGCACAACAGCATAGCCAGCCGCATTACCGTTCTGGGTTAACCCTGTTTTCTTCATTCTTATACTTATTTAAACTTAGGTTTTTATATTTTACTTTAAACTGGTTTATGTTTTTACTTTCTTGTATCTCTTCTGTTAGACTGTTCCATAATTTAACTCCTGCAATTGCGATTGACATAGTTTTTAAAGTTGTTCTAGCACTTTGTATTTTTAAATTCCGTTTCCTTATACCCACCTTCTCTTTCTTTGAACAATAAACAGATTTCTTTAGGAAGCAATTTATTTCTTACTTTATACATTATTTGTGCTGTTTTGAGCTTCACCAAGCCTTGGAATTTAATAGCTTGCATTTCGACAAAGAGTGCTTTTGTATGGTCCCTGTACCCCACATTATTTATTATTCTAATGGCCTTTTTCTGTATTATAGTTATATAGTTATGTATGTTACTTTTGTATGTGTTTCCCCAGACCTCTACATGGTAACTCATACATGGCAGTAGTAAAGCACAGTATAATATGTGCAGGGCTTTCTGATCCAGCATATTCTTTGCTTTCCCCAGGATGGCAACGACCCGTGCCAATTTCCCCCGAACATAAGTGATGTGTGGCTTCCAACAGAGCTTATGGTCAGTGATCACACCAAGAAATGTTATTTCATTTACTCTTTCTAAATATACATTATCCACACAAATTTCTATTTTGATGCTTTTCTTTTGCTTACCAAATAACATAAATCTGGTTTTATCTAGATTTAATGATAATTTATTTATATCAAACCACTTTTATAATATCGTTAATTCCTGTGTGATCAACTCCAAGACCTGTGGCAATTCCACACCTGAACACAGTACATTTGTGTCATCTGCAAATATTACAAACTTTAAAATTTTTGATACTCTGCAGATATCATTTAAGTACATAATAAACAATTTTGGTCCCAGTAGTGAACCTTGAGGTACTCCACAAGCTATATCCATCAAATCAGATTTGTATTCATTTATTTGTACATATTGTTTCCTATTCCCTACATAGCTTTTTAACCAGTCCCCAACGATTCCCCTAAACCCGTACCTTTCCATTTTTTTAATAGAATTTCATGATTAACAGTATCGAACGCCTTTTTTAGGTCTAAAAAAACTGTAACAGTAGTATAATTTTATTACGGCAGTAACAGTATTATATCATTACTACAGCTGTAACAGTACTATAGTATTATTACAGCAGTAACAGTATTAAATCATTACTACAGCTGTAACAGTACAATAGTATTACTACAGCAGTAACAGTATTATATCATTACTACAGCTGTAACAGTACTATAGTATTATTACAGCAGTAACAGTATTATATTATTACTGCAGCTGTAAGAGTACTATAGTATTACTACAGCAGTAACAGTATTATAGTATTACTACAGCTGTAACAGTACAATAGTATTACTACAGCAGTAACAGTATTATATCGTTACTACAGCTGTAACAGTACTATAGTATTATTACAGCAGTAACAGTATTATATTATTACTGCAGCTGTAAGAGTACTATAGTATTACTACAGCAGTAACAGTATTATATCGTTACTACAGCTGTAACAGTACTATAGTATTATTACAGCAGTAACAGTATTATATTATTAGTAACAGTACTATAGTATTATTACAGCAGTAACAGTATTATATTATTACTGCAGCTGTAAGAGTACTATAGTATTACTACAGCAGTAACAGTATTATAGTATTACTACAGCTGTAACAGTACCATAGTACTATTACAGCAGTAACAGTATTATAGTATTACTACAGTGGTAACAATACTATAGTATTACTATAGCTGCAACTGTAGTATTACTACAAGTGTAATGGTATTTTATTATTAACACTGCCGTAACAGTATTATAGTATTACTACAGCAGAAACAGTACTATTGTCATGACTCCCAATCCTTCACCCTCCTCAGCCTTCATGCAGCACACCTGGTCTCATCATCAAGCCCCAGCCAAGCCCTGTTTCCCTGACTACCACAATCAGCTTCATCCACTTCACCTGCTTCTGACTCCTCAGCTCATCACTCACACCTGTTTCCCCTGCTAAAAAAGAACCAGCCATCCAGTCATTCAGTGCCAGATTATTGAAGACTTCGTGCCAGCAAATTCTCCAGCTATTCACCCTGCCTGATCTCTGCCTCCAGACCTCGTTTTTCTCCTGACCCCTGCCTGAACTCTGCCTGCCTCCACGACCTTCGCCTGTCCTCAACCTCGCCTCTTGCCTGTTCCCCGTATCTGCATGTCCGAATCTGGTTTTGACCCTCGCCTCCTCTCTGACTCTGTCTCCAGCCTCGCCCACCTCTGGTAACTCTGCTTCAAATAAAGACTTTTTTCAATAAAGGAGAAAAATGAGGTCCGGAGGCAGAGATAGTTTTACTACAGCAGTAACAGTATTATAGTATAACTACAAGTGTAATGGTATTTTAGTATTAACACTGCTGTAACAATATTATAGTATTACTACAAGTGTAATGGTAATTTAGTATTAACTCAGCTGTGACAGTACTATAGTATTACTACAGCAGTAACAATATTATAGTGTTACTACAGCTGTAACAGTATTATACTATTACTACAAGTGTAATGGTATTTTAGTATTAACTCAGCTGTAACAGTACTATAGTATTACTACAGCAGTAACAATATTATAGTATTACTACAGCTGTAACAGTACTATAGTTTTACTACAGCTGTAACAGTATTAGAGTATTACTATAGCAGTGACAGTATTATAGTATTACTACAGCTGTAACAGTATTATACTATTACTACAAGTGTAATGGTATTTTAGTATTAACTCAACTGTAACAGTACTATAGTATTACTACGGCTGTAACAGTATTATAGTATTACTACAACTGTAACAGTACAATAGTATTAATACAGCTACTACTTCATGCTTCAGGCCCATGATGGTCAGATTACAGTCACATGTTTAGTCCAGACCCGGTTCTGCTTGACCTGTAATGAGCCTGAGTAGAAAAGGAACCTGACCTCAGCAGGGTGTCTCTGTTTGGTCCATCACCAGCTGATGATACGAAGACGTCGGTCCGACCCCCTTCAGAACTTCCACCGAACTGAGACTGGATCGGTTCTTTAGGATCTTGGCCTGCTGACACTCCTAACTCCTCAGAGAGGTTCAGCAGATCTTCCAGTGGGGGCAGGTTCCTCATTTTAAATGAATCCGCCTGACAGGAGTGGACAAAAAGACACAGACGTAACATGTAACACACATGGGGGTGGAAATATTATGCTTTGGAGATGCTTTTCTTCAAAAGAGTCAGGACAACTTTAGAAGGGATGAACAGGGCCACGTATCATGGGATTCAGGCAAAAACCTCCTTCCTTCAGTGAGGGCATTGAAGATGAAACGTGAATAAACTCTTCCACAATGACAACCATCCCAAAAACACCACCCGGGCCACAATGGAGTGGCTACGTAAAAAGCATTTAAAGGTTCTGGAGTGGAGTGGGTTCTTCAGGAGAACTTACCCCACAGTACTCCAGCAGGTTTATGATCTCCTCTTCGTACACTGAATTAACAGCATACTGCTTCTCCAGCTGTCTCCAGTTCACCGCTTTACTCAGCACGCCCTGGGAACGAACACACACACACACACACACACACACACACACACACACACACACACACACACACACACACACACACACACACACACACACACACACACACACACACACACACACACACACACACACACACACACACACACACACACACACACACACACACACACACACACACACACACACACACACACCGTGATGAAGGAACCATTTCTCCCCTCTAACAGCTGTTCTGTTTGACCCAGTGCCAGAGTGCATGAAACAGCCAAGGTCATGCATTCACTCCTAATGTTTACATTCCAGCGGTGAAGACAGAAGAACGAAGAATGAACTCTTTTCTTTTAATTAGTCAAAGAACTCTATTTTAATAAAGCTAATCAAAACAACTGTTAGTCAATAATAACCATGTGACCGATCTGTGAAATCACAATGTTATGATTAATGTTTTAATAAGAAAATGACGTATTCTAGCCACTAGCCACGCTGATACACCAGATAAACAATCATGACACATTCCGGTCACAAAATCCAATCAGAACCTTCACATCTGAAGCATAGCAGAGTCTCTGTGGTGTTTATTTAATCTGTCAGCTGTGATTCGTCCAGAATCGTAAACATCAAGATTAATAAAACAGAACAACGCCATTTTGAGTTCAGTATTCAGCCAGCTCTCCAGATCCCCTGAAGTTCATCATTGCTAAGTGGAGTACGGACCGACCATCTGTACTTTTTACTTTTAAGCTGAGAACTGCCAAGCTGGGAAATCCGGCCATTGTTACCAACAAAACAACGGTTCCTTCCGAATCAAAGCCGAACTCGCTGACCCAAAGGGGGGTCCTTTTTGACGCTGTGAAACACCTGTCGCTTTTACCTGGAGACTATCCAAAGACTGGTTTGTCGTGCTGAAGACGCTGTTTCATCGGCTCCAGTACCAGAGGAGGGTCCGTGGACCTGGCAGCCTGATCTAAGACGGAGGTCTCACTGACGGGTAATGTAGAGCGGCACAGATGGCGTCTCATGTTGTTTTCTGACCACGGTTCAAAGTTGATCAGTTAAGAGCAAAACATCATCTCCCACTCAGACTCGCTTCTCCAGAACAGAGGTTCTGAACTGACATCGCACCAACACACACTCCACCTCACAATCATTCCATCAGCATCCATCACTACAGAGTTAGTCCTGTTAAACTGTTTAAAATAATTTAGATAATAAATTTTGCTTAAACGTTCTGAGGTCTCTCTCTCTCTTCTCTTGTCTCTCAGTTCATGCAAAGTGTTTATTTAATTTCCCTGTAATAAAAAGAACCACTCTTCTGATTTGAATAGCCCAGGTCCAGAGATGGGACCCATGCCAGGTATGGATCATTAATATCTCTGGTCATTAATTAAATTGTAATACTCTTCATTTCCATCACATACACACACACACGCACGCACGCACACACACACACACACACACACAGTGAGGATGAAGGTCTGTTTGAGTTTTAGGACACATAAGTAGGAAAATGTCAGGATGGGGTTTTGAGCTCTTAGGAAATGAATCCCTACGTGTTCCGGACTGATGAAGCACACACGTAACCCAGGCCAAGTAAGAGAAAACACCTGACAGGATTGGGTCAGAACTTCTGGATGGACTGGTGGAGGATGCAGAAGGATGCAGACCTGGTCTGACCAGGCCTTGTGCACGTCGGCGTGGTAATTATTGACTTGTTAACCTGTTGGTTCTGAGCAGGTCTTTCTGAGGGGTCAGGTCCATTCTAGAGTAGAACCATATCTAGACCTTGTCTCCAGGCTAGAAGCCTTTTCTGTAGTTTTTGTAGCTCAGGATAGTTTAACATCTACCAGTAATGCAAAGAGTCACCAGGATGCCCTTCCTGTGGCTGGACTGGTACCTTACCGTGGTGAAGACGCTGGAGGCAGTGGACCAGGACAGGCAGGGGATCAGAGGGATGGGCTTGGGCCAGTTGGTCACCGCCAAGGAAGCCATCTAGACACAGAGACAAATATTTACCCCTCGGACTGGGCACCTGGACAGGCACTGGTGATGACCCGTGGGGATGCGGGTGCTTTAACACCCACACTTCTACTGACGAGGAGGTTAAGCACCTACGCTTGCTAAACTTTACTACCAGTCTGGTCAGTCCCTGCCAGGTTCAGCGTTTGAAGCTAACAGCCTGCTGTGTGGACTCACATATCCTCCCATGGAGATCCCAGTCATTCCCAGAGGCCAGTATCCCTCCCTCTCCAGCCAGCGGAGGAGCACGGTCGACTCCAAGATCAACGCTCCTCCCATCACAAACAGGTCTGACACGTTCTTCAGACAGGAGCGCCTAAAACATTCAGATAAGACAAGTTTTAGCAGTCAGGGTCTCGTCCTTCCCACCCAGCCCAGCGTACAGTCCTGCAGGTTTCATTTGTTTTGGATTCTCTCACTAAATCAGGTGTTCTGGAGCAGAACGTCTAAAACCTGAGGGATGGTGGACCTGGAGGCCCAGGGCTGGACATCACTGGTTTAGAGAATCTGGTACTGGAGTTGGATCCAAATGAACCAGTAAGGGCACATGTGGTCTAACGTGGTGGAACTGCTCGTGTTAGCATCCTGATTAAACCAGCGTCTGCGATGGATAAAAACCAGTGCAACCCCTTCCTGTGTAGGGCCCCGTAATCGCTGAGGGGCCCCGTTTTGCACAAGAGGATGCATTCTCTTCCAAAATGAATGAACCCTGTCATTCTAAAAACCATTACGCTGAACCGACATCTTACTTTGTGACCGGTGACCTGTCGCCAGGCTACAGCGGACGATTCCATGAACACAGCAATGGAAGTGAATGACTGACGAGCAGGTCTGATGTAAAAAATGGAGTAAAGTTCTCCAAACGGTTCTGGGAAGTGAATAAAGAAGCAGGAAGAGAGTAAATAATTTTTAACAAACTGCCAAATGCTGGAAATAAACAGCAAGTGTCCAATACTTGAGCTAGCACTTTTCCTCAGTAAGGTTTGAAAACGCTTCAAAACAACAGCTGCAGAGGCCCCCGGGACTTTTTTGCCCTTGACCCTCAAACTGCTAGATCCACCACTGGTGTGCAAGGGTGTGCAAGTCTGAAAGTGTAGCCAAAATTCACCACTTTGCCATCTTGCAGGCTGTGCTGCCAGACTCCCCGTCTCCAAAATGAGCTCATGCCAGGGTCAGAGTTAGCTTAAAGCACCTCTCAGAGGTTTACACTAGAGTGCATCATTCATCCATTCAAACACGCTGATGGTGATGAACTTCCATCGTAATCAAAGCTGCCTCCACCGGTCCCTCTGACCACCACCAGCAGGCAAGGACGGTGAGGTGTTGCCCAAGGGCGCAGCCTGGGTTTGAACCAGCCACTCACCGACTACAGGGGTAATCCCTGATCTGCCATCACCCCTGACTCACGCAACTTTCAGACCCTGTTTTGTGCATCAGCAAGCCTTTTAGATGAGGCCCTACACAGACAAGGACACTACTTCTGTCAAAACCTTCAGAAGAGAGGGGCTACAGTTAGTTTTTGTTTGATATTTAGTCACGTGAAATCTGAAGCTCCATCAAAAGACAGAACTAATGACATGATCACCTTCCGTCTAAAACAGTTTGTTCACTAAACCAAACAAGTAGCGAAGAGTTGACTTACAGCTGGTCTTTGGGTTTCCGATAGCCATGTGGAACACGAGTCAAGGAAGAGCAACAGTGTTCTCACACACGATCCAGTAGATAGATGTTCAGCATATCTGTAGAAACAGACCATGGTGCACTGGGACCTGAGCTAGCAGCATGCTAATGGTAACAGCTGATTGTTCCTGGCACATTGATGAAAGCTGATAGTTTTCTATACCTGTAAAGTGTCTCAGGGAGGAGGCCGTCTCTGGGAGGTGAGAAAATGAGAGATTTAGGAGTCTTACGCATCAATCTTCATGATTAGCAACCCAGTTTAGAGGAAGACGGATATATCTGGCCGATATATACAAATTCTTTCTATAACGGCCATCGGCGGAAATTATTTTTAACAGCCGATAAAAAATATATAAAAATCAGACACCTGTGTGCCCACCTGCTGCCATTACTAGACTGAAGAAATGCTTTGAGTTTGTTTTATATTTGAAGTTCAATACATATTAAGATATTTTTGACTTATTTAGTTTATATTACACACAATGAGTGTTCAGTTGTATTTCACATCCAATGTGCTGCTAAAACGTAAATATACGGGCCTAAAAAAAATCAGCTCTAGATATCGGCCATCGGCAACAAAATTCTTTAAAAATCGGTATCAGCTTCTGCCTTAAAAAAACCCATATCGGTCGGCCTATAACCCAGTTACCCACGATGTCTCGGTTACAAGCCCTTTAACTGCTGTTCAGAGTGGTGTTCACTAAATATGGACCAGATTCACCGACAGTAACTTTGATGAGTCAGGACTTCCCTGCTGTAGAAGTTCTCCTTAAATCCAGAGATCCTAGTGTGGTAAAAAGAGCATAATGATGAGAACCCGGGATGGTGGTGAAGCCTACTGATGGAGCTGAGGTGTTCGGCAGCATGCAGAAGCAGCGCTGGCTGTGCACGACTATGTTATGGTGCAAAGAGAAGAGACTTTACAACCGTTTGTTTTTGGATAGCTGACGATGAGGTGCAGAAGAAGGATATAATAAGGATTCTCCAGAAGCAGTGAACCCATCCCTGCCTCTTTGACCATGGGCCTGGCCATAAGGGTCCGACGCCGCCAAAAAAACTAAAAAACACAAGTCAGACAAAGGTTCAGACAGACAGACATAAACACAAACACACCAGTAAGGGCATCAGGGGAGGGATGAGATGGTGGATCGTACCACAGCTTCAGAACCATGATGTTACTCTAAAGATGGACTCAGGTGAACTCTAAGCTGAACTCTGCATCTCGTCTCTTTCCTAATCCGACAAAGACTTTTAAAATCGCCAGGAAATCACGATAACTGAGCTCCGTAGGGGTGGGAGAAAGAGTCGGTCTCATGTAATGGTTATAATTAAGGGTACAAGCCTTACGTGGTCTCCTGTTCCTGCTAACTGGATGCACACTGGTCGATTCTTCTGCCACCTCTTAGGAACAATGAACTGGAACCTGAAACAGAAACCAGTGTCAGAGACGACTGACCCAAGGAGACCCGCAACCAACGAAAAGCATGAGAGGTTCATATTTAAAATCTTAGCTAAACAGCGAGATTGGTCTGGGGGGGTGGATGTACCCACTGTAGACCTGCTCTGCCTCAGTGGAGACGGCGAAGAACACACAACATCAGCGTATCCTCCGCTCGCTTCTTTCATTTCTTCAGTTAAAAGTTGGTGCGGTGCGTTGACAGTGTAGACTGTGGACTGAACACACAGCCTTGTGGGATGCCGGTCCTGATGATCAGAGGTGACGAGTCCTTGTTCTGGTTAGTTGAAAAGGCCAGAACCTGGTTACTTAGTTCTGATGTTTAAGGATGAGCTGGTTGCTGTTGAAACCTGAGCCACGTCAGCTAGATGATGTTTGTGTTGTTTTTCTCCAGTCTCTCCAACGTTGTTGTGAGGTACCACGGTTGTCGCTCACTTCTCTCTGTAGGCAAACTGATGCTGTCTTCTCAAGCATCTCAGCTGAAGATGACAGCCTCCAGAATTTTACAGGAGGTCAAAAAGGATGCCTCCAGAGGTCAGAATTTGTTTGGTGTAGAAGGTTGGTATCTTCCAGCGACAGAGTTAAAGCACCAACTGTATTTAGACAGACAGAGACCTCCAACGATCCTCTGACCCGAGTCGGCCGGTTGACTACTAGCTGTGCAGCTGCATCCAGCCATGCCTCAGTAAGAACCGTGCAGCAGCTGCTTCCTGCCGACAGTCTGGTCTCAGGATTAAATGAACATGTGTGAGGAAGTCTACAGTAAGGGAATGGGTGGATTTCCAGCTGGGCTCTGCATGTCCTGTTGGTGATCCCTCAACAGCTCGCCCGGCTGCTCTGGTGCTCTAGGAGGAAAGAGACACGAGTCCCGACTGATGCGGAGTTGTTCTCCTGTGTCAGTAGCCTGTCATGGTGCCCGCGCCCAAAAAACAGAAGGTTCCGAAGCACTCAGACCTGCAGTGTGCACACACCAGTGTTTGGGACCTACACTGGTGTTCATGAGATGGGGGTTTTCAAGAACAGGACATCCTCTGAAGGGTCCCTGACCTCCAGCAGCCCCGACATAAACAACCAAATAATCCCGCAAGTTCAGCAGTGGGCTGGAACTTCATCCACTTCTGGGAACATCTCATTTATTGGACTATCAATTCCAGTTGTTTAATGGATACACTTGTTGTTGTTATCTAAGTCTGAATGTTTTGACATCCTGAAGATTGTGGACCCAATCAGCTGATGCAACACTAGTCTGGTGTTCGACACCATGGGGTTTGGTACCTGGCTTTGACCGCCTCTGGTGGAAGAATTCCCGGAACCAAGTGCTCCAGAGGGGAGAAGAAGAAGCCATCATGGATGTGACAGTCAGCCAGTTCCTCGGTCTGAGCGCAAACAAGAATCACCATGAGAACTAGAAGAGAACTGCGAGAGGAACAGGAACAGATCGGACCTTGTTTATGTAAACTGGGTAGTCCTCAGGAACCAGAGTCTTGCATTTCTCTCGGTCTCCAATGATCTTTCGAAACTCAAAGATTCTGCAAGACATAAAGATGAAATTGTCATAAAAATTTGGCTGGAGGCTCACAAACAATTCTAGTGTTTGGTCTGGTACTGGACATGCCTGATACCTGAGGGATCTGGTACCTGACAGGACTGGTACCGATCGTAGGGGTAACAGTTGTGGTTCAGCCTCATGTGTAACAGGTGAAGAGCAAATTAAGAAATGTCATGATAATTATTTTACCAAATGTCTTTATGAGATTAAAGGTTGTGGATTAGAAGTTAGATTAAACACCCGCAGGGTGATGACATCGTGTGAATCTAGTTTAAATAACAAAGTACTTGAATTTGATGCTGAAATCTCTGAAAGGAGGACCAATAAGGTCCTTCGGGCTGATGTTTCAGATTTCGGTACCTTTTGAGATCTTCGGGCTTCCCCCATCCCCCAATGAAGAGTTTGGTGAGGAGAAGCTGTCTGTAGAACACATCCAGTCGACTTACACCCATGGACCGGCTCTTTGCATCTAAAGTAGCGAGAGACAATAAAACAATTACAATCCTAATGGAGTAATCATCAAACAGATTGTGTTTCTGGTTCCTCAGAAAAAGGTCCAGATCAATCTCAGAGTCCAGACCTAAACTCAACGGTAAGAAGATCCAAAGCCAGCTAGTACTCTCATCAGAAAAAGCTTCACTTAAAAAAGTATCAATACTATACTATAGACTTATAGGTAACCATGGTAACGCTGACACACTTCAGTTATCTAGCCTCATGTCAACATGATCTTCTCACAACTTGACATAGGACTGGACAGATGGATGGATGAATATCACAGATGGATGGATGAACAGCTGGATACAAGATGTTTTTTTAACCTTTATTTAACCAGATGAGTGGACTGAGAACTCATTCTCATTTAAAACGACGATCTGACTAAGAGGCTGCAGCAAGAGCCACATAGTAAGCTTTACACCACAGAACAACAGATACGATAAAAGCATACAAGATAAAGACACCCTCTTGGACAGATAACTGATTCTTTTCATAATGTCTCTTATCAACTATATGCAGATGACATTCAGCTGTACTGCTCCTTTAAGGATTCTGAGTTTATAAACTGTCTGAATTACTAGAGTGTCTATCAGCATCACCAGCTGGCTAGAAGACGACTTCCTCCAGTTAAACTCTGAAAAGACTGAATGTCTGATCATTGAATTTTGGTGTTTTTGATCAATCAATGTTTCTTGAAGGCCACTCAAAAACATTGGTCCAAAACTGTTTTTATCACTTAAGAAATATCTCCAAACTGTGAAGGTTGGTGTCAACATGAACTTGAAATGGTTCTCCATGCCTTTATCTCCTCCCATCTAGATTACTGTAACACACTCTTCACATGTTTTAACAAAAAAGCCCTTGTCCACCTTCAGTTGGTCCAGAACTCTGCAGCGAGGCTCCTAACTGGAGCAAACAGAAGAGCACACATCACTCCTATTCTGATGTCTCTGCACTGGTTACCCGTTAACTTTAGAGTTCATTTTAGAATCCTGACTATAACTTTCAGAGCTCTACATGGTCAAGCTCCTCCCTATATTACTGAACTGTTAAAGCCTTATGCTCCAACCCGAGCCTTCAGGTCCACCCACCAGAACCTTCTAGAAGTTCCAAAGACCAGATATAAAAGTTGAGTTGATCGCTCCTTCCAGACTGTTGCACCTTTGTTTTTATCTTTATGATTTCATGATGTTATTTGTTTTGTTTTGATCTATGTGAAGCACTTATTGATTTTCTGTCTGTGATGAGTGTATAAATAACATTTACTTACATACTTTCAAAGGACTATTATTAAGTGTTGTTATATAATGTGTACAAGCAATCAAAACAGACCTAAAACAGTTTTTAATACTCAGAAGCACATTGATCAGAAACTATTGACCACCATGAACTATTGAAGGTAGATAATGGAATGTAGGTAGTGAGCTTCAGTAGTTTTTGCAGCTCATTCCAGTCGTTGGAAGCAGCAAACTGGAATGAGGAGCGGCCAAAGGAGGTGCGAGCTTTGGGAATAACCGTAGAGATTAAGTTACTGAAACGTAAATTGCGCTGGTTGTTGGGAGTGATGAGTAATTAGCGAAGATATGACGGTTCTACCGATGATTGTTTTGTTTATGAACTGATACCAATGTAACAACCTGCGGGAATGGAGTGATGGCCAGTTAACGAGTGAGTACAGAATGATGAGTAGTGAAAGAGGCACCAGTGATGAAACAGTGTTGTCTGCATATAAATGTATATGAGAACTGTACACAGCATGAACAATGTTATAAATATAGATACTGAATAAAGTTGGGCTCAGTATCGACCCTTGAGGAACGCCCATAGATAGAGGAAGAGGAGCAGATTGGTAACCCCCTGTTCTCACTGCGTACGACCTAAGATATAACTTCTGAACCACGCCACGGATGCCTGGGAAAGTCCTACATGTTTGAGCCTGTTAAGTAAGATATTGTGGTCTACAAAGTCAAAGGCTTTAGCCAAGTCAAAAAACACAGCCACACAATATTCCTTATAGCGAGCCTAAGTCATGCCCTCCTACTTCCGGACCATGGGTCCCCGGAAGAACGGAAAAACGAATGCAAGTCAACGGGGCTAAAAATGCTATTTTCTAATTCCGCTTGTTATGTGCCATGAATTTCACATATGAGGTCTGTGAATTTGAAAGACACATTTTGATACCAAGAACGTCCTTAATTTCGAACAGGGGGGAACGCTATTTTAGGTTTTGTGTGAAAATAAGTCCAGGACCACAAATGAGCTTCAAGAAAGTGACGTCATCGAACCAGACATGGAGAAGACTGAGGGAAAAGGGCTGTAAGTTCAGCAAACTTCCCACAGGAGGAAAGAACCACCATGAATCTGGCCATGTGGTAAGTAGCAGCTACGCTAGGGGAGGGGAGATTCTGTGGTAATGTCACATATGCAATGTGCCAATTTCTGGTGTGTAGTCATGCTAATTACGAACATTTACATGCTAATAAATCTCAAAGTACATGACTGGTGTGGTGGAAACACCCAGCATTACGTTTCATTTTAATTGCAGTACAACATATGTGTGATCCAGGGCGTAAGGCAAAGTGGATTAATAGCGTTTTTAGCCCGGTTGACTTGCATTCATTTTTTCGTTCTTCTGGGGACCCGTGAGCCGACCGGAAAGGGAGGAGATTGGATCCCTGTAGCCAATGGCAAATATGATGTCATTTAGCACTTTAAGTGTTGCAGAGACACTTTCATCGCCAGTTCCGAAGCCAGACTGCATGGGGGTAAGAATACTGCTGGATTCCAGATAGTGAGCTAGCTGTTTGTTGACTAACTTCAATTACTTTAGAGAGGCTTATAACAGCTTAGGTCTGAATGATCTCCCCCTTTAAGAGTGGAGTAACAGATGCAAATTTCCAGTCTTGCAGAAATGCACCAGTTTGTATGGACACATTAATTAGATGGGTAATAGCAATAACACGTGCTGCCGTTTTCAGAAAGAAAGGGTCAAGAGTATCCAGTCTGGCTGATTTATGAGGATCTGACCTGAGTAACTCCTCAAGTACCTTGTTTACCTGAAACAATTAAATGAAAAACAGCAGTTGGTTGTGGAGAGGGAACCATTGCATATAGCTGAGTCGAGGACAGAGACCCCAGAGACATGTGAAGCTGTTGCAAAGACATGACCAGACATGATAAAGTGATTATTGAGGGAATTTACCATTTTATTTCTATCTGAGACAACAATGCCCTCAATGGATGAAGATGAATAGATGGATGACAGACAGATGGATGGATGAATAGATGGATGACAGATGGTTGGATGAATAGATGGATGACAGATGGTTGGATGAATAGATGAATGACAGATGGTTGGATGAATAGATGGATGGATGGATGGATGGATGACAGATGAACAGATGGATGACAGATGGATGAATAGATGGATGACAGATGAATAGATGGATGACAGATGAATGGATGGATGACAGATGAATGGATGAATAGATGGATGACAGATAGATGGATGAATAGATGTATGACAGACAGATGGATGAATAGATGAATGACAGATGGATGTTTGGATGAATAGATGGATGACAGATGAATAGATGGATGACAGATGAATGGATGAATAGATGGATGACAGATAGATGGATGAATAGATGGATGACAGACAGCTGGATGAATAGATGAATGACAGATGGATGTTTGGATGAATAGATGGATGACAGATGAATGGATGAATAGATGGATGACAGATGGATGTATGAATAGATTGATGACAGATGAATAGATGAATGACATACAGATGGATGAATAGATGAATGACAGATGGATGTCTGGATGAATAGATGGATGACAGATGAATAGATGGAAGACAGATGAATGGATGAATAGATGGATGACAGATAGATGGATGAATAGATGGATGACAGACAGCTGGATGAATAGATGAATGACAGATGGATGTTTGGATGAATAGATGAATGACAGATGGATGTTTGGATGAATAGATGAATGACAGATGGATGTTTGGATGAATAGATGGATGACAGATGGATGGATGAATAGATTGATGACAGATGAATAGATGAATGACATACAGATGGCTGAATAGATGAATGACAGATGGATGTCTGGATGAATAGATGGATGACAGATGGATGGATGAATAGATTAATGACAGATGAATAGATGAATGACATACAGATGGCTGAATAGATGAATGACAGATGGATGTCTGGATGAATAGATGGATGACAGATGAATGACAGATGGATGTTTGGATGAATAGATGAATGACAGATGGATGTTTGGATGAATAGATGGATGACAGATGGATGGATGAATAGATTGATGACAGATGAATAGATGAATGACATACAGATGGCTGAATAGATGAATGACAGATGGATGTCTGGATGAATAGATGGATGACAGATGAATGACAGATGGATGTATGGATGAACAGATGGATGACAGATGGATGTATGGATGAATAGATGGATGACAGATGGATGGATGAATAGATTGATGACAGATGAATAGATGAATGACATACAGATGGATGAATAGATGAATGACAGTTGGATGTCTGGATGAATAGATGGATGACAGATGAATGACAGATGGATGTATGGATGAACAGATGGATGACAGATGAATGACAGATGGATGTATGGATGAACAGATGGATGACAGATGAACAGATGAATGACATACAGATGGCTGAATAGATGAATGACAGATGGATGTTTGGATGAATAGATGGATGACAGATGGATGGATGAATAGATTGATGACAGATGAATAGATGAATGACATACAGATGGATGAATAGATGAATGACAGTTGGATGTCTGGATGAATAGATGGATGACAGATGAATGACAGATGGATGTATGGATGAACAGATGGATGACAGATGAAGAGATGAATGACAGAAGGATGTTTGGATGAAAAGATGAATGATAGACTGATGGATGAATAGCTGGATGACAGACAGATGGATGGATGGATGAATAGATGGATGACAGATGAATAGATGAATGACAGATGGATGTTTGGATGAGTAGATGGATGACAGATGAATAGATGAATGACAGATGGATGGATGGATGGATGAATAGATGGATGACAGATGAATAGATGAATGGCAGATGGATGTTTGGATGAGTAGATGGATGACAGATGAATAGATGAATGACAGATGGATGTTTGGATGAGTAGATGGATGACAGATGGATGGATGAATAGATTGATGACAGATGAATAGATGAATGACATACAGATGGATGAATAGATGAATGACAGATGGATGTCTGGATGAATAGATGGATGACAGATGAAGAGATGAATGACAGAAGGATGTTTGGATGAAAAGATGAATGACATACAGATGGATGAATAGATGAATGACAGTTGGATGTCTGGATGAATAGATGGATGACAGATGAATGACAGATGGATGTATGGATGAACAGATGGATGACAGATGAAGAGATGAATGACAGAAGGATGTTTGGATGAAAAGATGAATGATAGACTGATGGATGAATAGCTGGATGACAGACAGATGGATGGATGGATGAGTAGATGGATGACAGATGAATAGATGAATGACAGATGGATGTTTGGATGAGTAGATGGATGACAGATGAATAGATGAATGACAGATGGATGTTTGGATGAGTAGATGGATGACAGATGGATGGATGAATAGATTGATGACAGATGAATAGATGAATGACATACAGATGGATGAATAGATGAATGACAGATGGATGTCTGGATGAATAGATGGATGACAGATGAAGAGATGAATGACAGAAGGATGTTTGGATGAAAAGATGAATGACATACAGATGGATGAATAGATGAATGACAGTTGGATGTCTGGATGAATAGATGGATGACAGATGAATGACAGATGGATGTATGGATGAACAGATGGATGACAGATGAAGAGATGAATGACAGAAGGATGTTTGGATGAAATGATGAATGATAGACTGATGGATGAATAGCTGGATGACAGACAGATGGATGGATGGATGAATAGATGGATGACAGATGAATAGATGAATGACAGATGGATGTTTGGATGAGTAGATGGATGACAGATGAATAGATGAATGACAGATGGATGTTTGGATGAAAAGATGAATGATAGACTGATGGATGAATAGCTGGATGACAGACAGATGGATGAATAGATGGATGACAGATGAATAGATGAATGACAGATGGATGGATGAATAGATAGATGACAGATGAATAGATGAATGACAGATGGATGTTTGGATGAGTAGATGGATGACAGATGAATAGATGAATGACAGATGGATGTTTGGATGAATAGATGGATGACAGATGAATAGATGAATGACAGAAGTATGTTTGGATGAATAGATGAATGACAGACAGATGGATGGATGAATAGCTGGATGACAGATGGTTGGATGTTAAATAAACCAACATAGCAGCAGATAAACGTCATGTTCTATCGCTCTAGCTCCACGTTGTTTATTTTACTGTAGTTTGGTAACTTCACTCAGACTGGACCGGAACATTCTGGACCTGCGGGTCAGATGTAGTTTGAACCAGTTCAGAAACAACACGGAAGTTGAACTGGGTTAAAGTTAGATTCTGATTTTTTTCTAACTTAAATCGGGATGTGAAACACGCGGAACTGTTTGGAACTGGACTTCAGCACAGCGACATGTCGATCTGATCAGCACCGGACCGAGCCGGTACCGACCTGTCTCTGGTGATATTACAGTCATGGAGGAGCCTGAGAGGTTCTACAGCAGCTGACTTGTGTTCTGGTTCTTTCAAGAAGTTTCAAAGTGTCAGGAGAAATATTTATCAGCAACGTTACCTCAGGGGTCACGCGGACGGCTCTTCTTCTGCTGCTGGGAGGAGCTGTAGCGCCCCTGGCCGGTGAGGAGGGCGCATCAGCACGGAACAACCCTAACCCGTTCTTCCGGGTTCGGAGCACTAACCCTAATCCGTTCTTTCTGGTTCAGATTTTTTTTTATCATGGAGTTTTAGCATAACATGAACAAGTTTAAATTTACTAAAATATGTACGCTAACTGAACTTTTTTTGTTTTTTTAGTAAATTTACAAACAAACATGGCACCTTGACAATGTTAAGTTCAAAACTTAAATTCAAAAGGAGCAGTTAATATAACATTTGTACTTTCTGGTTCAGATCACTAAAGGAACGGTTCTTCCATTACGTCACAAGTGGCTCCAGCTCTTTGTTGCCATGATAAAACAGGGTTAAAAAGCACCCTGACCCCGAATCAATTATTTATCAGTGATGAAAAAGGTTTACTAATTACAAATAATTAATTATATCAATGTTTTAAAAGTTTATCTGACTTCTCATAGTGACCATAAATAGAGCTACTAAGTAAAATTCAATGCTGAAGTACAGATTTTAAATACCATCTGTTTTTGTAGGATGTCTGTGAGCCCTTCTAACCTTCAGCTGGTTGTAGTCTACAGGACCATCTACAACTTGTAGATGGTCCTGCAGCCTTTAGCTGGTTGGGTCTGGGTTTATCCATGCAGGACTGTGGAGTTCTCACCCACTGGTGTTGAATTCCATCTCATAGAGTTGACCAATACTCATTTGTCTCTCTGAGACCAAAGGAAACAGGTCAGGATGTTCACAGAATCAACCAATGACCCACAGACGAGTATGGGTTCACCCGGTCAGGTGGAAGGCACCAGGAGCTAGAACCTGCTGGAATTCCAGTGTGCACCAAGTAACAAGTTATAAATCACCATGGACCAAGAGGACCAAAAATAGGCTCAAGTGGGCCTTGCAGCTGTCTGCACAGTCAAGACAAACACCTTTTGGATAAATGTTTATGGTCAGGTCAGGTGGAGGTTATGATGAGCCCACCGAGCATTTATCCTGTGTACCACTAGAGGGAGCTCCTGTACCAGTTTGAGGATGATCTAGGTCTTTTCTGTGGGAACCACCATTTTCGTCCACATCAGTTCATTAGCTTGTTTAGTAAAATTATTCTTATTCAACCACATTTCAATATCCAACACCTGCTTTTCCACCAATGTTTATTTTTACTCGAGTAAAGTTAAGTTTTTATTCTTTCCTTTTTTATCAGGACAGAACCAACTCATTTATTGTTGAAAACCATTAGAACCAGTCTGAACTGCAGCTCGGCACAGAAGGGTTAGCAGCTGCTAACTGGTTCTTCTGCACCGAGGCTGATGTCATTTTAGATGGGCCGGTCTAAGGGACATTAGGTGCTCCATACATGTACTGATGTAAACATACTGAGTGTGTTTCTCCATTGTCACGGTAATGTTTGGGCCAATCAGCTACAGGTAAATAAAAGCAGGCCCATCCAGTAAGGCGACACCCAGACCAACACAACATTTGCCTTGTTTTTTAATAGTTTCTTCAAACTTTAACTCGTGTTGTTAACAGAGAGAGACAGCTTCACACCAGCGCCCTCCTTCAGCAGGTGATGGGACTGTGAACACGACCGACTGTCCTGGAGCTTCAGGGACTTAAAGGATGTCCTCACAGTTGGACAAGCTGAGGAATGTTCACATTCAGAAGTATGTTACAACACCATGTGTGTTGGTGGATCAGCTAGCCCATGTTCTGGCGGTTCCCGTAACCTCGGCGGTGAGAATCCTTCCAATCATCCCAATTTCTGGCTTTTAGAAGAGACTCCTCGTCGTCGTTTTCACTCTTTTTCTCCTCTTCCTCCTTGTCCCTCTCCTCTGCGTCAGGGCTGTCCTTCGCGGCAGCCCTCCGGGGTAGACCCATGTCAGGAAGAACTCCATGCTTGGCGTGCTGCTCATACCAGTCGTTCACCGTCATGGTGGGAAGGCTCGGGTAACCAGCTCCAAACACCTGAGCCTGTTGGCAGAGCAGAGCAGAATCACCACCTGAACTAGGATAGAAAGGATAGGCTAGAGTGGCTAACGCTAGCTCCCTCCCTCTCTCAGACGTAGGACTCTCATGAGGACTCGTCCTACCCTGTCCACGTAGGACGGGTCCTTCCTCGACCTCAAAGACTGGAAGTGTGAATTTGGATGGTCTAGCCTTCATTTATAATCCTGTCCCTAAATCAGCATACATCTTGTCACCTAGCAACCATGACTAAGGAAGTTAAAACGTAGCAGCATTACAAGACTCGTCATTCAAGCTTGTTAAAAAGTATTTTTCCTCATTATTCTGGACAAAAATATATTTAAGGACTGAGTTCAGCACATCTGCAGTGGTCTATGGTATGAATGAATGTGTTCCCTGGTGCTCCTGTTTCAGGAGCTAGAAGTGGGCCAGAGGAGTGGCAGGCAGAACACGGCAGGTTTGGACTCTTTATTTCCTGATATTTTGACATCTCCTCTCTGATTGGCTAACAGCAACACGACTCTACCACTGACTCTGTTTGCTCTGCAATGCTGATGTTTTATCTCCACAAATAACACAGGCCTGGAGGAGTTCTGCTGTGTGGTGGAGTTGCTAATGCTAATGGTTCGCTTCTGTTAGCCGAGACGTTCTCTGCTGTTTCCTGGACGCTAAACCAACAACAGCGTTCCCCATCGTGAGTCGAGATGGGTGAGTCCATGAATGTTAAGGGATGTAGATCTGTCAGGATTTTCTAATCTAGAGTTTCATCGTCTATTTTCTATCAGAGGCTAATGCAGGAGATAGGTGTAGGAGACTATCTTCATGTTCAGCCTGCATTAAACACTCAGAGTGACTGATTGTTTTCAAAAATTGTAAGAAATGGTTTCTTAGTGAACTTGGTCTTTGCAAATTACAAAAGTCTAACAACACAACTGCATTCAGTAGTTTACCTTTCCACTGCCAGATATTAGTAGACCATAGGGAGGCGGTGGCAGAGGAGGCCTCACACACTCAGACTCACCTGTACAGAGTCCTTGGTGAGGATGAAGGGCTTCATGGGACGTCTGGATGGCTGACTGGGAGGACTCTGCTTCAGAAGATCAGTGTTTCTGAGTATCTCCAACTCCTGGTCCATGCTCTCCATTTCCTCCAGACACAGAGTGACCCATCGCCGGATGTTTAGAAGATAGAAATCTCTGCTGACTTCATCATCGGCCTGTCCACTGTCCACAACCCTCCGTACTTCTGACAACTTGGCCTCCAGCTCTTTCCTCTGTCGATACCGCTCAATTTTAGATTGTCTCCTGGCTGCCATAGAAACCAGATCTGATGGGCCTGCAGGAACTGGCTGAGACACAAACAGAAATCGCACGCTGGTTTAAACAGATCCACAGTGACTGCTGTCCTAGAGCAGTGGTACCCAACCTGGGCTCCATCAGCTCAAAGAGGGTCCTCACAAGATTACCTAAAACTATCAATATAGTCGTAAGCGGCAGCCATAGTCTCAGCAAATAAGAGACAGAAATCTAATCAGTAAGAACAGATGTAGAAGGACACTGGGTAGTGTGTGTAATGAATACAGATGAGTGGTTTTAATTCATAACCGTCATAAAATGAACAAAAACAAATATCTCCTCTGTCAAATCACAAACCTTAATGATACATTTGAAAATAAACACTTTATAGGCCATTTTTAGCGGGAGGTGACTACCTTAGCTCCAGATGAATGGTTAGATAGACGGCCAAGTAGATATAATTATTAAACCAAGTAATAGGAGGGTCATGACACAGGACAGATTAGTAGATGTATGGAGGCTACACAACAAGGACAGAAGATATTTCACGTGGAGGAAACTTCTTCTAGAGTTGATCGTTGGATTCGATGCGGTGCAATAGCAGAATATGACCGTAACTCTCTAATATCTAGTAGCCCGCTAACAGATCATTGTGTAATACATTTTTAAATGATCATTTTTATATTATCTTTGAACTAAGAAAAACTCAACAGAATATTAGAAATTGTCTCCAATAGTCCTTCGCTTTAACGTGGTTCACCCTTCGCAACTTTTTTCCCCTCAATAAATAAAAGGCGACAACAAAAATTGACATCAACAACAATCCAATCAGAAAATGATAAAGACCGGCGAACGGAAAAAAGAACCAATCAGCATTTGGGAGAGGTGGGGCTACATGAGAAAAGAACCAGTCAGGGTCCGGATCCGGCCGTTGTTTGAAGAAGTTAGCTGTGCCGGTAATACTTGAACAATTTGTGTCTACGAGAAAATTGTCCTTGCTGGGAAGGAAATCATTATCTCCTGGTTTCAAAAGTTACAGGGGCAGGAGAGGAGGAATGTCGGTGTTGTGCCAAAGTTGTTACCCCCGTCAAAAATTGTTTCCCCATTCATTATGTAGAACTCTAGAACTATACTGTAGTACCTCATATGTGCTTGAACCGTTTTGATCCAGTTGAGCTTTCAGAGTTATCAAAACTATTAGCTTCATCTAAACCTTCAACTTGCACTTTGGATCCAATCTCAACCAAATTATTTAAAGAAGCATTTCCTTTGATTATATCTAGACTGGGGCAGTAACCAATCTATCCTTAGTAAATGGATATGTACCACAGGATTTTAAGGTTGCTGTAATTAGGGCTGCACCGATGGACCGGCATTTGATCCCAATCGGCCGATAGCGCCCCTATCTGTTTTGATCGGAGTTTTCAAAATAGATCAAAGCAGACCGATCAGGTAGGGTTGTCACGGTAACCGGTGTAGCGGTAAACCCCGGTAAAAAAAAAGAGTTGACAATAATAATAACCGTCTTGTTTTTAAAAAAAAAACTATATTATCTCGGTGGTTTACCGTGGCTGCGGTGTAGGCGCGGTGACCCTTACCAGCCACCGTATCATCTGCTGAAGTTGCCGGCGGCAAATGCGCGCTTTGTTGTTTACAACCAAA
This sequence comes from Nothobranchius furzeri, assembly GCF_043380555.1. NCBI lineage: Eukaryota > Metazoa > Chordata > Actinopteri > Cyprinodontiformes > Nothobranchiidae > Nothobranchius > Nothobranchius furzeri. The sequence goes on from NC_091741.1 coordinate 108,948,452, forward strand.
ACTTTCTTGAAGCTAAAGCTGAAATAATGGTCAAAGGAGGAGACGGCAGCGCTCAGGAGGACATTTTTTTATCCCTCAAAGAAGACAAAGTCGGAAGTACGGGCATCTTTTGGACATTTGAAGAATGCCGAGGGAGTTTATAGAAGACGGCTGTCCTGTTTACAACACGTGCAGAAAAAGTGTCTGTGAAAGGCAGCAACGCTTCAAATCTCATGACACATCTGCGTGACCATCACCCACAACTCTACAGTCAACGCAAGGCAAGTTAACGTTAGCGTTTTAGCTAAAATGCGTGATCCGAGGATTTGGGTTGAGGGAGAATGCAACGAGTCGCTATATAAAGCAGCCGCAGCGCCGCTACCTGCATATAAACCGTGTCACGGACACCGCCATGTTGAAATGACGCTATGCATTACGGGGCTCCCAGGGGCAGATAAGAGTTGGTCTCTCTCCGAGAATAATTATGAATTTAACAATGATTACTGCCTGATGACATTTTCCCACATCTGCAAAGCTCACTGGAAGAACACAAACCGAGGACAATATTTTCCTGATACAGGGTTTATTACTCAAGTAAGGGTAAAAAAAGTATCTGATTAGAAGGCTACTTGAGTACTGAGTATCATCTGATCTAATATTTTTAAAATGATGACATCAAACAGACATAAAATAAGAAGTTATGGGCAAATATTGGTATTTTAAAGACTAAAGGGAAAATGTAAACAAATAAACAACATAATTACAAAATAACACATTTTAGGCAAAATTTAGACACAAACTGAGGACAATATTTCCTGACATACATGGTTTATTTAATTGTGTGAAAATGTAGCACGTTAAAAAAAAAATACCGCGATAATACCGAAAACCGTGGTAGTTTTGGTCACAACAGTGAGGTTAAATTTTCACACCGTGACAACCTTAATACAGACCATTTTAGATTAGGTTACATTTCCTTTATTCCCAGATTATGTAGTTTGTAGCACTCATTATAATGTTGCGGAAAATTTCTGGCCAATCCACGTGATCAGTATTGGTGATCGGTATCGGTGATCAGCATTCTTTGATATCGGTATCGGTGATCGACAGCAAAAAACCTGATTGGTGCATCCCTAGCTGTAATCAAACCTTCACTTAAGAAGCCTTCTCTGGATCCAGATGACCCAATGAATTATAGACCAATACCTAACCTTCCATTTTTATCCAAAGTCCTGGGTTCCTTATATAGGAAACATTATTTCTGATTGGCTTAATGAACTGACATGAATTGGAATGTTTATTATGTGAAGTGCCTTGAGACGACTCTTGTCGTGATTTGGCGCTATATAAATAAAATTGAATTGAATTATAGATTGGGGGGCACACATTTTGGCAGCTGGTGCCACACAGCCTGATAAAATCTGTATCCCTCCTTAACTTTTTAAGAAACCCTCTGCAACATTACTGTAGTTATTGGTTATACTGTGATTGATTTTGCAAATAAACTATTTCGTGATAGCAACGCCAACAAAAACAATGTGTAAACCGAGTGTAAATTCACCGGAGAGCGATGTGTTTCCATGATCACGTCTGGTTTTACAGTATTATAGTATCAAAGTATTTTTCTATACAAAGTATTCCCAGCAGATTATTCCACGTGGCACATTACAATGTCACGAAACTAATGGGGAAACAAATTTTGACGGGGGTAACTACTTTGGCACAACACCGGAACCGAAACGAACAAACGGAGCGACGCATCTGTTTGTGTTGTTTTCGCGGTGCTGCTATGGCCGTAGAATCATCGGCGTTCGGTGTTCCAGCTGTGTTTTTGTGGGGACAATGTAATATTCTCTGGTAGCAACAAGATGATCCCGGAGTAGGGCTGGGTAATAAATCGAAAAATTATCGCTATCGAAATTTCTGACCCTAATCAGTTTTCCCATGGCAATTAATTTGATAATAAAAAAATGAAAAGATGTGTGTGGGTTGGCAACGTTCAAGTCCCTTTAAGAAGCTGTACCACCTTGAGTCACGTAAAAATGTGACTCAATGTAATACACGTGACAGCCCCATCAAGTGGACTAGTTCGTTTCTGTGCGTACCCGTAGGTATCGTCCATTTATCGTTATTGAGGTGAAAACCTCAACATATCGTGATATTAATTTTAGGTCATATCGCCCAGCCCTATCCCGGAGAGTAGGTTATTTATTGGACGTTGTTTGGTGACGTTGTCACCAGAGAGCAACTAGCCAACCGTGGAAGCTCTGCTTACACTTCCCTGTAAGAATGGAGCACTGGCTCCCCCTAGAGGCTTTATGTAGTAGTTTCCTACCTCAACTACTGCACCCCCCACCCCCCTTTCAGAAAAAGCAAGTTGAAAAATAACATCAGTCCCTTAAGCTAGAAACCACACACACACACACACACACACACACACACACAAATTCCATTAGCAGACCTGATGTAATTTACAGCAAGAACCAAACAAGACTCACTAGGGAATTTGGGTGGACCACCTCATCCCCGCGAGCTTCCAGGGTGCATTCTTGCCCTATTTCTGTGGAGCTCACAACTAACTAAGAACAGTCACTCAAACAGGCAGGAGGCCTCATGCTCCGCTGCGATCTCCTCACTTCAGGTTGTTCCCCTGCCGGCACTACCTCTGCTACCTCAGGCAGCGATGCTGTTGCCACTGGATTGTCCAAGTCTGTGGGGCCTGCAGATTCAGTTGCTGCTGGGATGTTTTTTTCCAGGACAGGTGACATTACCAGAACCTGTTCTGCTGTTGTTTCTGACATGGACGGCCCATGACGTACCTGATCGGTGTGTCTTCTCACCACATGACCATTAAAAACTCCTGAAAACAATCCTTACCTTTTGCGGAATGTGCATGCTGTTTTTAACAGCACACCGAGATTGTTTAAACAAGACAGAAAAGTGTGAAAATGTTAATGCCTGTCTGAGAAAAATGCATAAGGTGTGCAGTGAGGAGTTTTACAGCCTTAAAACGTAACTGTAAAAGATAATGCTGGCTAATTCGTGGATTTCAGTTTTTGCTGGTTTTTTTTTTTAGAATGTAATCACCGTGACTACTGTAAAGAAAAAGTTACTTGACATTAAAAATTATATTATCCATCTGTTGATTCGATAATGCGCAAACACTTGTTTTTATACGTATGGTTAAATCGGATCAGCGCCATAAATGTATCCTATGTTGTGTTTGCAACCTGACCTCCCTCTAACATTTAAACTGGTAAATGTTTTCCTTGCTGCTCCGAAAGATAAACTCTTTGATAAAATACATAATCAGTCTAGTTATCAAGCAGAGACGTGAGGAACTATTGCAGACTACTACCTGCTAGTCGACCAGCGACAGCCTGTTTTCCTTAAAGAGCAAATCACCCCCCTAGCAGCATCGGCTCTACTCCGCCTAGACTGGATGGTGGGGAGTGTTCACAACCACGTAGCTTTGATTTTTTCTGCGTGCAAACAGTCATTTGTTTTTTTCAGCCCTCTTCCCAAGGCAGTCTGCTTCGGGCTGAACTGGTCCGACACACACCGCCGACTGATTGAGCAGGGTCCAGCCAGCTGCGGGGCGTTTCTGCTTGGGCTACAGAAACGCCTCAACATACGTTATTTTCCCTGCTACATTTGTCAAAATAAAAGTCTACACTAATTGATTGTGTCTTACCGCCACAGCAAAATAAAAGCTGCCACACCTTGCTGAGTTTTGTAAAGATAGTGTAATGACTCCAACTTGTTCTTTCCGTTTCGGATCTTTAGTCTGGGTTACTGTTGGCCGCAGCCCACGCCTTAACCTCCAGAAACAACGTTAACAATCTCCATTCAGACCAGCTCGTTTTCTCTTTCTAAACAACCAAATGGGAACTCTCCACACAACCAGCCAAGAAAACCCCCTTCAACATAAAAGTCCAACCATAACTAATTGTAACACGTTACACTATTGTAAAACAATGGAAAACGTGAAAAATATAGCCTATATTTGCACACCTATAATACCCATATTTGTAGTTTGAAATTAATTTAATTATCGTGAAACGTTAAAATTTGACTATATTTTGAAAAGCCACTGGCTCCTTCCTGTCTAGCTGTGGTGCTTCGGGTGCACTTCTCATGAGAGACAGTCCAGTAGAGGAGTAAAGTCTGTGTTCTGCCGTATTGAGTCATTTCGAGTTAATTCCTTGTCTCCCATTTCGAGTTGAATATTTATACAAACTAGGGTTGTCACGGTATGAAAATTTAACCTCACGGTTATTGTGACCAAAATTATCACGGTTTTCGGTATTATCGCGGTATTTTTTAAACGGTGTTGCATATGTTCAGAAAGCATTGATAGTCCTGTTCTACACAAACTGAAATAGTTCTGAAAAGGTTTAACAGTGTTTATTAAACCTAAAATAACACAAAGCCTTAGCAAAAGTGCAACTTTTCACAAGTAAAGGAACAAATATCTTCTTTTTCTGGAACATGTTACAGTAGTCAGTGCAGGTTTAAATTATACAAATCCAAACATTCAAAACATAAACAATATGTAAACAAATCAAAGAAACACCACTTGTCTTCTCATATACTTGTTTTCTTCATTATCAAAATGAAAATCTAAAACTCCAGTCCACACTTGACTTGACCACTGTACAAGTCAACCTTAAAAAATATGTATTTAAAATAAATAGCCACTTTAAACAAATTACTAAAATAACTACTACACTATGTAATCAAATCCAAATGTTCAAGTATAAATGGCATTGAATAAGTAAACAAATCAATGACAAGGAACTAATTGTATATTTCTCTTCATCATCAACAAATAAGATGCTTCATCCAGCAACAGGGTGTCCGTGACACGGTTTAAATGCTGGCAGAGGACGCTGCGGCTGCAGTATATAGTGACTCGTTGCATTCTCCCTCAACCAAAAGTCCTCGCGTCATGCATTTAAGCTAAAATGCTAATGTTGACTTACCTTGCACTGGCTGTAGAGACGTGGGTGATGGCCACGCAGATGTGCCGTTAGATTCGAAGTGTTGCTGCCTTTTGCAGACACTTGTTTCCTGCACGTTCTGCAAACGGGATAGCCGTCTTCTATTAACTGTCCCTCAGCATTTTTCAGAAATCCAAAATATGCCCATACTTCCGATTTAGTCTTCTTTGAGGGCTGATGGATGTCCTGGGCGCTGCCGTCTCCTCCTTCGGCCATTATTTCAGCTTCAAAGTTTTGGTGCCGTTGCAAACTAAAAAGTGCGTGTGCGCGCCGCGGGAACTTCAGCTGAAGCGACGGTGGCTGGTAAGGGTCACCGCGCCGAAACCGCGGCCACGGTAAACCCACCGAGATAATTTAGTTTTTTAAAAACTGGACGGTTATTTTTATTGTCAACTTTTTTACCGGGGTTTACCGCTATACCGGTTACCGTGACAACCCTAATACAAACTGTGAGTAAAGCAGGAGGCGGGACTTAGACGCAGGTTCGGGTAGCGTGGAGCGCACTCACTTCAAAACAGCAATAGAAAATGAAAGGGCAGGGTGAGCAGAATAATCAATAACTGTGTTAACAAAGATGGAGAACAGATAGATGAGCAGAGAAAATATCTTATTTTGAAACATTGGAGGTGAAGTAACATTTCAGGGGCAAATAAGAAGGGGGCGTTCCCATTTTGGAGGGGGCGTTACCGTGTACAAACCAAAACGCCCCTTTTAGCGGCTGGCCGGATGATATTGAACGGACTGGCCAGCTCAAATTCATGCCTACCACCAGGGGGAGCCGCTGATTGGAAAATTCCTCAAACATATTTTATCCTATATGAAGGGGATTTGTCAGTGTGGATATCGGAGGTGTGGCGTGAGAGCGTGTGTAGAGGGTCAGACTGCTGTGAAACCAGGGGATCTCTAAGTCAGTGGAAGCCTGAATCTGCGGTCTACGGGTCTGCAGCGCAGCCTTCTCAGCTGACACGGGGGTGACTGGGGTGACTTGCTCTTTAGTGACTGAACCCTGAATCGGCTCATCCTAGCAGACAGGAAAACATCAAGAGTAAGCCTGCTGAAATCAGAGAGGGGTTTAGCACAAGCAACTTAATAAACACGTTTTGCATCAACTATAAAAATATAATTAAAAAAGAAAAAAACATATGATAGGTGGATGAACCTAAACTGGGATGGTTCTGTTCGATCCGTTGCGTTCCATTTTAACTGCATCGCGAAACTCCAGTTAGACCCAACAGAACCACGTTTCGGGCTGCACAGCGGCACCGTGGTTAGAGCTGTTGTCTTGCAGCAAGGCGGTCCTGGGTTCGCTAACAGGTCTGGGATCTTTCTGCATGGAGTTAGCATGTTCTCCCTGTGCATGCGTGGGTTCTCTACGGGTACTCCGGCTTCCTCCCGCAGTCCAAAAACATGACTGTTAGGTTGACTAGTCTGTCTAAATTGCCCTTAGGTGTGGGTGTGGGTGGGTGTGTGTGTGTGCACCAGCCCCTCCGCGACCCTACATGGACAAGCGGGTTCAGACAATGGATGGATGGAGAACCACGTTTCCACTCACCGTGGCGTTAGAGGACCCGGGGGCCGACACTTCTTCCGGACTGGAAGAGGACTTATGAGGCATCTCGAACTGGGATACGTTGTAATCACGGCACCTCTGGAGGAAGTCCATGTAGTACACCCGGGCAGCCTGGACTGCCTCTAGCCGTTTCTCCCGGCTGGTCCTCTTCATGTGGAGGGCTCCTAACAAGGCGGGAAGCAGCAGGTACTTCAGGTCTGCCGTAGCGACCTCCTCCAAGTCCTCATTCCGGCTGAACAGGGCTAGCTGAGCGACCATCCTGGACGCGTCCTCCAGCATCCGAATCCCGCTTCTTACGCTTTCTTGGACGCTGGTGGAGGCGACGGGCTCGTTGGTTCTGTCCACCTCCTCAAATATTTTCCAACCGCTCTCCAGTAAGTCCGACAGCTTCAGAACATCCAAGTCTACTGGTGGCCCCGAGCCTGGACGGGCATCGCTGTCCGCCATCTTGTTCGTGTTTACTTCTGCTGCTGCGTCACCGCCTCCGTTCTTCTTCTTCTTCTTTTTTTTTTAAGGTGGATCCAGTTTTTAAATTGTAATTTTGTGCACTTTTGCCCCCTGTAGTATGGTTGAAATATTAATTTAATCTTTATTCAAAATTCTGTTTTATACAATAATAAATGGTCCTTTTGAAAAAAAAAAATTCTTGAGTGATTTTGTAATTTTTGATGTACATCTGAAATTGAGTTTTTTAAATGTACGAGTGTAAATAAAACATGCTCTGCTGTCTCATCTTAGTTATCACTGTCTGTGATTGATACTTGTTTTGGTTAAAGTCTTTTCTGCTCACCAGTTTCTTTAGGTTTTATTTGAATATAATTTAATTTTTACACCCTTTGACCTTTCCTTTTATGATGTGAACACAAACATAAACAACAATTAGCTACATTCAAAGGGACAGCTGGGGAGAGAATCATGATCATAAATGATAAAGAACGGCAGAGTCAAAACTATAAATGTTAGCCATCATGATGGTGACCTTGGTTGTCGTGGTTCAACTCCACCAGCAGATGTCGCTATAACTGAAAAGCATAGTTGCTTCATGAAGCCTTACTAGCATACCGACATGAGTAACTGACGTTCACTTGCTCCAGCACGCTTAACTGGAAGAGTTCAACCCTGGACACTGTATATAAATAAACTATAAAAAGCGTATATATGATATATTTGTTCCGTCGGACACAATACAATAGCTAACCCTCTCGCGAAAGGGTCACGTGGTAAAAGACGTGTGCGGAAGTGGAGTAGATGGCGCAGGGGCAGAATGACGAGCCCAGAGTTATCCTTTACTTTAGCGTATGTTACGTTCGCGATCTGCATCATTTTCACCCCCGACGAGTTTCGGTCCGCCGGGCTGACCGTCCAGAATGTCTTCTCGTCCTGGCTGGGCAGCGAGGACGTGGACTTCCTCCGTTACCACCTGAGAAGGATCAGCGTCACCATCCTGGTCCAGTCCGCGCTGCCTCTAGGTCAGGTAACCCCCTGGTGCAGCGGCTCAGGTGTGAGCTGAGGAGAGCGGGTTGTTCTGGACGTCTGTGCTGGGCTCATGTTGTGTGTCTTCTGAAGGTTACTACTTGGGGATGTGCGTCGCTGCTCCCGAGAAACACCTCAGCTCCTTCTACCAGGTCGGTCCTCATGTTCTCCAGACCTGAAGATCTTTAGTTGTTAACTGGTGTTTGAGTTCAAATGCTGATCTGGTAGCAGCACCACAGAGGAGTGAATTCTTCAGGATTATCAAGGCACCATTAGTTGTTTTCTTGAGCCATCACTCCAACCGCCTCCCCCCTTGTGTGAAGCAGCTACAGACCCCGGAGGCGTAATTTGCATTTGAGCCTGAATCCGCAGACTCCGGGTCTGATATCCAAGGAAGATCCTGCTTTTCTCACCTCTGATTGGCTAGAAGGCAGGGAAGGTTCTAGACTAACCTTAGTTGGGGGGGCCAGGCTGGAGCCCGCTGCTCATTTAGAAGCACATTAATAAGAAGACACCATGTTGCTGTCATTAAACACTAAAAATTGTAATTAAAGTCCATATTTGTAATAACAGCAATTTAGTTACAGTTGTTTTAGATTTTCTACATAGAACTATTTTACAAAAACACTTTGGAATCCGCCTCAGTGACAACATGAAAATCTCAGCATCCCTCATCAGCTTCCAATAACTTCAAGCTTTGATTCCTCATCTTGCATTAAGCTAAATTATCAAAATGATTTAATAAATAAATAAAATAAATATCAACTCATTAATGCTTATAATCTGCTCTCAACAGGGGTGGCACGGGGGGGTCCAAGCTTGCTGTAGGGGTGGCACTGACCCACACTTGAAACCCCATAGAACCGCCCCTGCTAGACGGGCTCTGCTTTGATTGGCTATTTCGTTTAGCAGGAAACCGTCTTCCTTCGCTAAGGGCCATGAGATACTTGCTGTTTAACCACGAGAAAGCATGTTTTAAAATGGCTGCCACACGTTATTTGCGTTGATTTGAAGCATCGTTTGTGCACGTCCCCCAAAATTAATGCGACACATCCAAACGCTGCAATATACGAGTAACCAGTAGGTGGAGTTGACAAAACAAGCAAGACAGACTTGCCATGGTGTCTCCGTCTCTGGTTCTGAGGTCTTGCACACCATCTACGGTACTGCTGCAGTTTTTTTGGTCTTTTTCTGTCGTGATCTCAAAATTAACCAGTTAGTGAGCTCTTTTACTGACACCATGCTCATTTTGGTTGTGCCCACAAACCCGGCTCTCTATCCAGTCTGAGTTCTCTAGTGTGCCCCTAGTGGAACACTCCGGTACTACATGCAACGCAGTGCCACGTAGCAGCAGGTGTGTGAACAAAGACGCAGCCTGCACCAACGCCAGGTTAAACAGCCAGGCCTAGTGCAGACTGTCCTCCTGCCACCAACACAACAGCTGTTTGGGGGAGTTTTGTAAAGAAAATGCGAACATGGCACTATAAAAACCATTCTGTCCTGTTTTGCTAAAATAGTTTTTCCATTTCTTTTACTTAAAAACTCTGAAAAACATTAAATGTGAACTTGTCATCAATCTTATTGCATTTATCACACTTTTGGACTTACTTTATAATGACTCAAGCATTGAGGTTATCTTGTTAAAGCAGAGTACAGTGATCCCTCGCTACTTCGCGGTTCGTTCATCGCGGATTTTTTCTTTGGAGCCTTATTCAAGGGAAATTCGCTGATTCGCATTATTTTTCTATGCGAAATATCAAGAAATTCCTGTTCTTTTTCATCAATTTCTTCATAAAATGCACTTTTTGTAATAAAACTATAAAAAAAACAAGTTAAAAAACATTTTTTTCTTGAGTTTTACCCACAAAAAGAGAATGTGATCATACGATAATTCAATATAGTACTGTACTGTAAATATGGTGTCCCTACTTCGCGGATTTTCACCTATCGCTGCCAGGTCTGGAACGCATCTACCACGATAAACGAGGGATCACTATACATAGGATAAACCGTGTGTGTGTGTGTGTGTGTGTGTGTGTGTGTGTGTGTGTGTGTGTGTGTGTGTGTGTGAAATAAATTAAAACTGCCCTGTTTTGCGCAGCTGTGTGCAGCAGGTCTGTTTCACTTCCAGAATGATGAAAACTGGTGAAAAATAAGTAAATCATTATCAGCCTTGAATTAAATTTCGATTAAATTTAGTCAAACACAATCAGACGACGGGAGACGTGCGGTAACATGCAAACGCCCTTAAGCTATTTCAGTGAAGACCTAAGATAGCCTTTAGTAATAGTAACCACAACAGATACATTTATCTCATTTCACCAGGTGAGTCACAGCTGGAGAGCTTTTCTGCTTTTCGCGGTGTGCTTGCATCTGGCCAGCTGTGCTGTGGTCATCTACTGGTCCTGCTGCCAGTGGCACGGCCATCCCATCAGACGGGCCCTGCAGGCTCATGTGAGGCCTCCTCACTCCAGATGGGGCTCTGTGGCTTCCAGCATCAACACGGAGTTTAGAAGAATAGACAAGTTTGCAGCAGGAGCTCCTGGAGCCAGAGTCATCGTCACAGACAGCTGGGTGATGAAGGTGAGGGTCAAAGGTCAATTTCGTCACGTTAAACAAGGTCGACTCACCTGGGTGAGAGAAAGCTACTAAAACATGATCTGGACCCTGTCAGCTGCTGGGTTCCTGTGTGGGAGGATAAAGTCTTAGGAGACACCAACATGACCTAACAGCTCTCCCTATCTGCAGCTTTCTGCTCTGATGCTGCAGGTTAGAGACAATCAGACCTTTAAGAGTGCACGAGAGACAGAAAGACAGACCGGTAGCCGTTGTCACGGGGATTGAGATACATTACTTGTTACTAGCAGAACTTTCTGAGGTTACATGATGGCCCGCTTCATTTTAGCTGTTTGGTGTAAACAGAGGAGCTGCTGCATGTTTATAGGACATAACAGACACTTCCCTTCAGGGCAGAGGAAACCCTAAAGGACCCAGCAGAACCCAGTAGGACTCAGCAGGACATAGAAGAACCCAGTAGGACCCAGCAGAACCCAGTAAGACTCAGCAGGACACAACAGGGCCCAGTAGGACCCAGCAGGACCCAGTAAGACTCAGCAGGACACAACAGGGCCCAGTAGGACCCAGCAGAACCCAGTAGGACTCAGCAGGACATAGAAGAACCCAGTAGGACCCAGCAGAACCCAGTAAGACTCAGCAGGACACAACAGGGCCCAGTAGGACCCAGCAGGACCCAGTAAGACTCAGCAGGACACAACAGGGCCCAGTAGGACCCAGCAGAACCCAGTAGGACTCAGGAGGACATAGAAGAACCCAGTAGGACCTAGCAGGACACAACAGGGCCCAGTAGGACCCAGCAGAACCCAGTAGGACTCAGGAGGACATACAGGTGCTGGCCAGTAAATTAGAATATCATCAAAAGGTTGAAAATATTTCAGTAATTCCATTCAAAACGTGAAACTTGTACATTATATTCATGCAATGCACACAGACCAATGTATTTCCAATGTTCATTACATTTAAATTTGATATTCATAAGTGACAACTAATGAAAACTCCAAATTTGGTATCTCAAAAAATTAGAATATTCTGAAAAGGCTGAATATAGAAGACACCTGCTGCCACTCTAATCAGCTGATTTACTCAAAACACCTGCAAAGGCCTTTAAAAGGTCCCTCAGTCTTGTTTTGAAGGCACCACAATCATGGGGAAGACTTCTGACTTAACAGCTGTCCAAAAGACAATCATTGACACCTTGCACAAGGAGGGCAAGACACAAAAGGTGATTGCTAAAGAAGCTGGCTGTTCGCAGAGCTCTGTGTCCAAGCACATTAACAGACAGGCGAAGGGACGGAAAAAATGTGGTAGAAAAAAGTGTACAAGCTCTAGGGATAACAGCACCCTGCAGAGAATTGTGACGACAAACCCATTCAAAAATGTGGGGGAGATCCACAAAGAGTGGACTGCAGCTGGAGTCAGCGCTTCAAGAACCACCACGAGGAGACTCATGAAAGACATGGGATTCAGGTGTCGCATTCCGTGTGTCAAGCCACTCTTGAACAAGAAACAGCGCAAGAAGCGTCTCGCCTGGGCCAAGGACAAAAAGGACTGGACTGATGCTGAGTGGTCCAAAGTTATGTTTTCTGATGAAAGCAAGTTCTGCATTTCCTTTGGAAATCAAGGACCCAGAGTCTGGAGGAAGAGCGGAGAAGCACAGAATCCACGTTGCATGAGGTCCAGTGTAAAGTTTCCACCGTCAGTGATGGTGTGGGGTGCCATGTCATCTGCCGGTGTTGGCCCACTCTGTTTCCTGAGGTCCAGGGTCAATGCAGCCGTCTACCAGGAAGTTTTAGAGCACTTCATGCTTCCTGCTGCTGACCAACTTTATGGGGATGCAGACTTCACCTTTCAACAGGACTTGGCACCTGCACACAGTGCCAAAACCACCAGCACCTGGTTCAAGGACCATGGTATCCCTGTCCTTGATTGGCCAGCAAACTCGCCTGACCTTAACCCCATAGAAAATCTATGGGGTATTGTGAAGCGGAGGATGCAATACGCTAGACCCAACAATGCAGAGGAGCTGAAGACGACTATCAGAGCAACCTGGGCTCTCATAACACCTGAGCAGTGCCACAGACTGATCGAGTCCATGCCACGCCGCATTACTGCAGTTATTGAGGCAAAAGGAGCCCCGACTAAGTATTGAGTGCTATACATGCACATTCTTTTCATGTTCATTCTGTTCAGTTGGCCAACATTAGAGAAACAAACATTTTTTCATTGGCCTTTAGAATATTCTAATTTTCTGAGATACCAGATTTGATGTTTTCATTGGTTGTCACCTATAAATATCAAAATTAAACGTAATAAACATCGGAAATACATTGGTCTGTGTGCATTGCATGAATATAATGTACAAGTTTCACGTTTTGAATGGAATTACTGAAATATTTTCAACCTTTTGATGATATTCTAATTTACTGGCCAGCACCTGTAGAATAACCCAGTAGTACCTAGCAGGACACAACAGGGCCCAGTAGGACCCAGCAGAACCCAGTAAGACTCAGCAGGACACAACAGGGCCCAGTAGGACCCAGCAGAACCCAGTAAGACTCAGCAGGACACAACAGGGCCCAGTAGGACCCAGCAGAACCCAGTAGGACTCAGGAGGACATAGAAGAACCCAGTAGGACCTAGCAGGACACAACAGGGCCCAGTAGGACCCAGCAGAACCCAGTAGGACTCAGGAGGACATAGAAGAACCCAGTAGGACCTAGCAGGACACAACAGGGCCCAGTAGGACCCAGCAGAACCCAGTAGGACTCAGGAGGACATAGAAGAACCCAGTAGGACCCAGCAGAACCCAGTAGGACTCAAGAGGACATAGAAGAACCCAGTAGGACCTAGCAGGACACAACAGGGCCCAGTAGGACCCAGCAGAACCCAGTAGGACTCAGGAGGACATAGAAGAACCCAGTAGGACCCAGCAGAACCCAGTAGGACTCAGGAGGACATAGAAGAACCCAGTAGGACCTAGCAGGACACAACAGGGCCCAGTAGAACCCAGCAGAACCCAGTAGGACTCAGGAGGACACAACAGGGCCCGGTAGCTGTGACACGATGCATTTTTATCAGGATGGTTTGGTGTAAACAGTCATCATTGATTCCAGACTCTGATCCACCTCCAGGTGACCACCTACCACATCCACGTGGCCTTACAGAGGGACTGTCATGTGACCGTGACACATTCTAGACAGCACCAGCTGAGTCCAGAGTCCACCTCCCCCATCGAGATCCTAAACCTGAGGGTGGAGAGCATCAACCCATCAGTCAGACCGTTCGACATCAGGTGTGTCTCCCGGGTGTAAATAATAAATCAGTCTTCTAAACTGTTTAGTCATCTAAATCCTCCGATCTGTCCTGATCAGTAGCAGCAGAGGTCATTCCAGGACAGCTGTTACGATCAGTTCAGTCGCTTCATCTACAGTAAACAAGTTAACAGGACAAACATTTTAAAGGTGTTTAAGGCGTCACATCCCTGCATCTATAATCTGATCAAATGTCTGATTCCCGCTCGCTGCCTCTGGCATCAAACTGAGCTACGGATCATCTTGGAATGATCTAAAGCAGTTTGACTCCTGCTGGATGGCTGGAGGAGCTAATGAAACCATCTCCTCTCAGCCTGAACTCCACAGACTATGCAGAACTCAGGGCGAAGCTCCGAGCTCCTATCAGAACATCTCCCAACGTGGTGATCCACCAAACGATCAGCGAGCTCTTCCTGGAAACCTTCAGAGCTCAGGTGGAGCTGAACCAGCGCTACACACTCCCTAGTGGACAGGTAAACCCAGCAGTGAAAACTCCCAACAGCTATTCACGTCTGAGACCCGTGTGTGTGTGTGTGTGTGTGTGTGTGTGTGTGTGTGTGTGTGTGTGTGTGTGTGTGTGTGTGTGTGTGTGTGTGTGTGTGTGTGTGTGTGTGTGTGTGTGTGTGTGTGTGTGTGTGTGTGTGTGTGTGTGTGTGTGTGTGTGTGTGTTCCTACAGGAAGTGGAGACCTGTATAGGCTGCATGCAGGCCCCTGCGAACACCAAGCTGGTCAGACTGTGTGAGGCTACAGGTAAGAATGTGCGCGTGTGTGTGTGTGTGTGTGTGAGCATTTGTGCATGTGTGTGTCCTCATCATGACTACCTGTGTGTGCCTCACAGGGGTGGATGATGACTCCGAGTGCCAGCAGTGCCTCTGCAGACCCACGTGGTGTCTGATGTGTTTGGGTCGATGGTTCGCCAGCCGCCAAGACCAACAGCAACCGGAGACCTGGTTGTCCAGCAGAGTGCCCTGTCCCACCTGTAGATCTAAATTCTGCATACTGGACGTGTGTGTGGTCCGGTGACTGAACTGAGATACCAATCAGAACGTTACCTCGTCGAGAGAAACAGCAAGTGGGTCTCTGACTGACTTGGTGATCGTCTATGCAACAGGAAACTGTCTTGATGGCATTATTTCATCCATGACATCACCAGTCATCCACATGACCAAGTTTATACCAGAGCGTTTGCATAACCCACTTGAACAGAACTTCTGTGCTTTTAAATACTAAAATGACAAAGATGGGAGCTAGAATCCGAACCAAACTGGTTTGTAATCAGATTTCCATCTTTCATCATATATGTTCAGTTTTCCAAGTATCCCATCGTGACAGTGTGAGCGTCCTGTCACAGTGTCCCGATTGATCACGCGCCCTGGCTACACGGCCATGGGGACGTCCCTTTGGCTGACTGGTTAGCACGCGTGACTCACCTGGGAGTCTGGGGATCGAATCCCGCCTGGGCCCTCGTTTCTCCACATTGCCACATCATGGTAAACAGAGTGACATAAATAAAGCTCGGATTTGTTTTGGTCTGTAATGTCTTTTTTTATTGATGCAAGTCATTAAATGTAATGTAGTTAATAACACCACCTAAATAAACCACCAGTTAGAGTATAATAACATTGGAAAATAAATGATGACTACAAACAGAAACGTGCTGTGGAGATGAGTAATATCCAACAGGTTTAGGCCCCGCCCCCTCAGTAACAGCAGGATAAACGAACCAGTGCTGCTGTTGAGTCCAGTTTATTAAGAACATAGCTGAATCACAAACCGCTGATATGTTTGACATTTGTTAGGAAATAATGGCTAAACGCATCAATCAGGCTCCTCCCTTTTCACGTGTTCTGCTGTTCAGTGTTCTCTTCCTTCTATCTGCTGGTGGTTCCTCCATCAACATCGCCGTAAGCTTCATTCCTGAAACACAACAAGAAAGTGATCTCAGCCCAGGGTCGTTCATGCTTCAGGAGTCTGCACCCCACCTCCCACAATGCAGCTCTCTCACAGTGACTCTTTCATTTAAACTGGGAGAAACAAAATGATAAAAGCTTCACAAGATGTGTTGCGTTACTGTTTCCGCATCTTGATAAAAGCCAACACACAATAGAACTGGCCATGTGTGCTACAGAGGAATTAAAGGGGAACTAGGCAGTTCTGGCTAACTTTTAGCACCCCCTTGTGTCTGTTTGTAGAACCGAAAGCAAAACTGATCTCCTCGCTGTGCGTTCAACACCTTAATCTAACTTCTGAAATGTCTTCATTAGTGTCTGGGAGTGATTCATCACTAAATTAAACAAATCAGCTGTGTTCATGATCTAAAACATGCTGGAAGCAGACTGCAGCGCCAGGTATGTCAACTCAGTGCATTTACATGTGCATCTAAGTCAGTCAGCGCACATGGCTCACCCGGGAGTCAGGGGATCGAATCCCGCCCGGGCCCTCGTTTATCCACCTTGCCACATTTGGCGTTGTTGGTAGGATCCATGTAGTACTGTCAAGTAGGTCCATGGATGTGAAGTTTGTGGCATCTTGCGCAGGAGCACAGGCATGTGCTTGTGGACAGAGGGGGGAAGATGTGGCAGTGTGCGCGTCCTGTCACTGTGTCCCACTTGATCATGTTCCCTGGCTACTTGGCCAAGGGGATGTCCCTTTGGCTGACTGGTGAGCATGCATGACTCACCCGGGAGTTGGGGATCGAATCCCGCCTGGGCCCTCGTTTCTCCACCTTGAATCAATAGTTCAGGTTGGTGGTGGTGGTGGTGGTGTGATGATGTGGGGGGCATTTCCTTAGCACACTTTGGGCCCCGTAGTACTAATTGATCCTCGTTGCAACGCCACAGCGTACCTGAGTATTGTTGCTGACCATGTCCATCCCTTTAAGACCACAGTGTATACATCTTCTGATGGCTACCTCCAGCAGGATAATGCTCCATGTCATAAAGCTCTAATCATCTCAGACTGGTTTCATGAACATGACAATGAGCTCACTGTACTCAGATGACCTCCACAGTCACCAGATCTCAATCCAATAGAGCACCTTTGGGATGTGGTGGAACGGGAGATTCTCATCATGGATGTGCAGCCGACACATCTGCAGCAACTGTGTGATGCTGTCATGTCAATATGGACCAACATCTCTGAGGAATGTTTCCAGTAGCTTGTTGAAGGATTGAGGCAGTTCTAGAGGCAAAATGGGGTCCAACCCGGTACTAGCAGTAAAGTGGCCGGTGAGTGTAAGTCACTGTGATGGTACTACATGATTTCATTAGCTAAAATATCTAGACAGACCGTAGCAGAATCAAAAGGATTTTGCTCTGCATGACGATCTAGCTGCGCTCCGTTGAAACCTCAGCAGGCCTGACCAGTCTAGTGGTTTACCAATCACAGCGCTCTCTCAGTTTGGTGGGTGGGATGTTACTGTGACAGCAGAGCTAAGATGGCAGTGGCTCGTTTGAGCAGATAGAGGTACTTAAGTCCTTAATGTAGAAAAAGGATGTGTGTCTTGTTCGACAGTGAATGGTGGACTGCCCCGTTGACTGACATCTGTAGCGGTGAGGAGGTCACGTTGCTGTCCAGTAGCATGCAGAGACAGTTTTGAAGACCAGCGTAGATTCTGCCCAAAGACAGGGATCGTCTGCGTTGTACCCAAACTATAAATTCTCATACATAGGATGGCTTGCCAGGCCACTGTTTTCAACTCAGTTACACTAAGCAAGTGCTTCTCAATTAAGTGGGGCGGGGCAGGGTTGGGGTGTCCATTGTTATTAACACTGGCCACCAGGTGGCAACAGTGCTCAGATTAACAGGCTGTCTGTTGTCCCAGCAGAAGAAGAAGCCTAAACACACCAGTGCACAGAGCTGACGGAGGATACGGTGGAGCATCTGATGGCAGTCGGCAGAAAAAGACAAGAAAATAAGACAAAGCATGAGGGATAAATGGTAAATACCCTCTAGAAGCACTGACAGAACCCATAAACATGAGGATGAAATAGACTACAATAACATTTGAGCCCAGTGTGGACTGGAGGCTTCACAGTAGGAAGTGGGAGGTTCCACCAAGAATGGTGGAGAATGATGGAGCTGAGAGCCTGTGGGACTTCTATACTAACCAACAGGTGATGGAAAGCCATTGTGGAGGTCGATAAAACTGCAGAACAAATCAGTAGTGACATGTAGAGATCCATAGTGAACATATGGGACTTGGTAGGTGAGAAACACCAGGGGCTGATGGGGAATCCAGAAGGCGTGGAAAGTCAAGGTCTCAGTACCCATAGTCATTGTAGCACTCGGGCTGTGGCCACAAACTCGGAGAGGTCCTACAGATCCTAGTATAATCTGTCCTAAAGAGAGCAGCTGAGGTAATGAGAGGAAGCATCAAGCTCCCAGTCCTCTGGTAGAGGACCTGGGAGGACTTGGGTTTGAAGTAAAAGTAGACCTACCTATCTGGAAAAAACCAATAAAGACTGTAAAGGGTGGTCTTCTAAGTTTTAAGGGCACTGAAAACTGCCCTGTGACGCAAAGTCAGCAAGACACTGACCTACTTATTCAGACATGTTTGAAATATCCACTAGAAACAAAAATTCCTTTTGCGTGGATGAATGAAAAACACACAAGAACACAGATGATGTTATTTAGTTCTGTGAAGTTGCTCAAAAGATAGATTTTCCCGCAAATGCTGAGTAAATAACACACACACACACACACACACACACACACATCCAAGCCCTTCCACCAGCTGCTGCTGTCTGACAAATTGGAGATGTTTTTTTTTCCTCTTCATATAAATTTCTGCTGCAGCAGATGGCCTGGAGCGGAGCAGTGGGGGACGATGTTAGCGCAACTGCAGGGGAATGTTCCAAAGTGCACATGTGCAGTGAGCGCGCGTGTGTGTGTGTGTGTGTGTGCGTGCGCTCATGAAGTCTGAGACACCAGATGTTTAAAGCGGAGGGGAAGTGGAGCTGGCGCCACCAAGGGCAGAGGGCAGTGAGAAGGCACGCGAGCTGAAACCACACACACACACACACACACACACACACACACACACACACACACACACACACACACACACACACACACACACACACACACACACAAGCAGGCAGCCACCATCAAAAAAACTCAGCTAGTTTACTTCTAAAGTTTCTGCTGCCCGCCGTTAAACAGCTTTTATCTGAAACTGTGGCTCTCTCTGAGTTCTGGTTGTTGCAGAAAACGTCCGGAATCCAGTTCTTTATAACAGCTTTCTTGTTTGTTCATTTATCACATTTTTTTTAATCTAAGTTAACCAAAGATGCATGATTTTGCTCTGAGGGAAGAAACCAGAGTACCCGGAGAAAGCACACTCATGCACGAGGAGAAGATCCTAACTCCTTGCAGAAATTCTGCAACCAGGATTCAAACCTGCAACCTTCTTACCGTGAGGCTCCTGACACCCACCCCTTTTTTAGGGGAGAACGCTTTTCAGCACCCAGCAAAGGCCACAGGCATGGACATAGTTTTTGGGAGGACAGGGGGGACATTTCAAAATCAGTTTTTGTCCCCTGCACTTCTAACCGTCCAAAACCAACATGACGTTGTATTAAACAGCCACCGGCTGAGCACTAGGACCAAGCGGAAAACAACCGCTTGTGTTGAAGCCTGTTTCCAATTACATATGTTGTGTGTACTTACTGTAAAGACGACCCCCCACCCAGTGGTGTCCCCCCCTCTTCTAAAGTCTAATCCATGGCCACAGGTGTGAATGATTACATGGATCAGGGCAACTATTGAAACTCATTATTCACACTCAGATAAAGAACTCGGAGTCTCTCAGCCTTCTACCACATCAGGTTCTGGTCAACTGGACTTTGTCTGCTGCTCAGATGTAAGTTGTTTTTTATTTTCTTTTATTCTGAGCAGTCTGGTGTTCAGACCTCACAGCTAAGAACTGCTCTCCTGACAGCACAGTGAGAATGTACTTCCTGTTGAGCTACAGGAAGTCCCAAACCAAAGGAGGACACAGATTAAAACCTGAGTGTAAGGAGGGGGGGTCAACAAAGGTCAACACCTATAGGCCCGAACTTGGATCAGCCTGGTCAGCAGATATGTCTCTCGCCTTTGGACAATCACATCTGCAGACATGTCCACTTCTCCAACTCGACGTTTGCTGTATGACGACTCACCTTCCTCTTCTTGCTCCTGCCCTCGGCCTGCAGGGTCCTAGTGCACTGCTCCACGCACTGGGAGAAGCTCACAATGCTGCGGTCTGAGCTGTAGTCCAGCTCCGCCAGCTGGGCCAGAGACAGGATGTAGTTGCAGGCAATCCGTAGTATCGCTAGCTTGGAAAGCTTCTGTCCATAGGAGTAACACGGCACCTACAGGAAACCAGAGCAGAGGCAAACTCTAGTTCACTCGAGCTGGCTTCACGTGCACACACAGCTCTGTAGGGAAGGTTTAGGGCAGACTCGGGTCTACAAAGTCACGTGAAACCGGTCCATGATGGGTTCACGGGTAAAAGCAGTGAAACATGTTTTTACATCAGGAGGAAAACCAGAAATGTCCCTCTCCAAGTCTCTTCTTGGACACGAAGACTGTCCTGCTGATGTTTCTGAGTTTTTAAAAAGTTTGTAAAAAACAGAAACGCTGCCTCACCTAAAACTGATGACAGTAAACCGAGTAACCGGAGATGAACGTAAAAACATTTCTGTAAATCCCGTCAAAACCAGTAAGCGGCTTTTGCATCGCTGCTGTTCCTGTTGCTATTCTGCTCTCGTCCACATCTCAGCTGCAGTTTAACTTTCAGGTTCTCACGCCCCGTAAATGTCCCGCTAGTCGTTTTACACAGCATTTTATTTTCTAAAGTGCATTAGTGCATCTGTGTTTTTGTTCACTTTACTGTTATTCTTTATTTTTTATTCTTTACTTCTGCTGTGAATCTGCTTTGCTGCAATGAAAACCAAAATTTCCCCACTGAGGCATGTCCTGTTCTATTCTATTCTATTCTATTCTATTCTATTCTATTCTATTCTATTCTATAGCCAGACTGTGGGCTCGTGTGATTTGTGGACACATTGAACTTCTTTTTTAACAACTTATGACCGTTTTGTAGTCATGGAACGAAATCCCTCTCACATAAAAGGATCTCAGCAGTTCTATCCTGACATTTTCAGTACCGTCCAGAATGAGTTGTTTCAGGGCTCTGTCCCTTTAAGAAAACAAACATTTACTGACCACACCTACCCACCCCCTGACTGGCTGCTATGAGGTGAGGAGCTCCTACATCCAGAAAGGACTGAGAGCCGAGCTGCTGCTCCTCCAGTCTTGACAGGTGTGTGCGTGCGTGTGTGTGTGTGTGTGTGCTAATTTCTTTTTTAAACGTTTATTTCAGTCACATAATTCCTCAAACCAAACACTGACAGAAGATCGATGATGAAAGTCTGTAGAGGCAGTAGAGACCCACATGGCAGCACAAAAGGATGCAATAGAGTTTTGCATAATATGTCTTCTAAAACTACTTCACTGATGAATGTTATCCGACTGATGATTAGCTCTGTTTGGAAGCTGAAGTGATTCAAGTCAGTTCTGGTGTCGACTGAGGTTCTGACCTGCTTCCTCAGGGCCTCAAACGCAGCACTAATGGTGTGGACTCGTGTCCTCTCCCTGGCGTTGGCTAGAAGCCTCCTGGTCTGCTGGATGGCTTTGACCTCTGGAATATGACCCCGTGCATGAGGCCCTATCCCAACCCGCTTCCTGGGAGAGTCCTGTGAACAGAAAATCATCAACAATTAACCTCAGTACTTATTATAGGTGCTACTGCCTAAAGAGAGCTTTATACTGAGATCTTTAATTAACATCTAAAACAAGAGATGTGGATGAAAACCAGGCAGTTTGTTTCAGTCAGACAACCACCATCTCCTTCTTAGCTTAGCTAGTGAACCCAACAGGACCCTGTTGTCTCCAGCTTTTAAGCTACTTTACGTGGACCTTAAACCAGTTCTGACTCCAGTTCTGAGGTAAGGAACCGACAACCCATCAGCATTAGACTCACTTCAACATCAACCTACCAGAACAAATAAAGTCCATTTACCATTTTTTACACTTTAAGCTATTGCTTTCAAACTGGTTTCAGTGGTTCTTCCGCCATAAACCTGCGCAGCGTTATGTCGTACATCACTCTGAATATCTCTAAAACCACAGTGAACATTGGCGCGCCCTACTCTAGTTGGAGGGAGCTATAGGAGGTTACAAAACCACAAACTGATGGTGGCCTGGCTTTGTTGCTACTGGACTTGTCAGTCGGGATGTAAGAAAATATCGATATGGCAACATATCGTGATACTTTTTCCTGCAATATTATGTCGATATTCGAAAGCCGTGTATCTAATTTTTGGAGGAATTTACATGCAAACATTTATGTATTTTTTTTTCTTTTGGTGCAATTCAAACACCGACCGCTAGTTGACAGCAGTGTGCCACGGGTTTTGTTTCCACCACTGAAATGTAAATCCCTCTATTATGGTTCAGATACCTCATGTTAATTTGGACTGTTTATTGAATTTTCCTCCAATACATTTATTTAATAACATAACAATAAATATCGTCTGGCTGAATGTCGCAATATATCGTATTGTCTCCCCTGTTACGTGATACGTATCGTATCGCCAGAATTTCACCAGTGCGCATCCCTACTTGTCAGTAATAATATCCATGTCCAACAGTGTGGATCATTTTACTTTGTAGCTTATTTAGTATCAGTTGGCTTGTTTTAGCGTTGGCTCATTGCTAGCGCTAGCTAAAGCAGGCTGTGGCAGGGTCGTTCGCGATAAATGTTAGTCCACTTTCAACCAGTAGGGGTGAAAAACGGTGATGTCGCTTTAAAACAGAACCAGCAGGTCATTTTCATCTCATCCATCAAACCCATAAATCACTTGAAGCATATTCACCTTGGGGGAAGAATCCTGGGAGTCCATGTGGTCCAGACTCTGGGAGGACTGGTGGGTGTCCATGTGGTCCAGACTCTGGGAGGACTGGTAGGATCTAGGAACAGGTTGGCCAAGGAGAGAGGGTTCTAGAAGGAACTCATGACCACCAGGAGAATGTGGTCCACTGGGTGGTGTTGGCAGGTGGAGGCTAGAGTGGATTCCCAGTTTGGACAAGGATTGGGACATTGAGGACGGCCAGTGAGATATCTCATGCAGAGACAGTGAGGAGGCTGTAGACTGGGACATTTTGGAGGACATAGCAGTCACATTGAGTCCAATTCTCATGTCTATTGCACTACCATGACCCAGTGTCATGTTGTCTTCTGGTGTCTCTGAATGAGCTTTTCTATTGGTCATCATCCCCTGTGACATCACCAGTTGTCCCTGGTGAGGAACCAATGGGCTGACAATACTGTCTTCTGCTGTGTGCCCATTAGACATGTCCACAGGAAAGTCTTTTGATCCTGCATCCTCAGAAATAATGAAAAGTCTTTTAGGCTCTCGGGACTTCCTCTTGAACTTCTTGGTTCCTGGCGCTGTGACCAGCACTGGTTCTTTGTTCATGGTACAATTCCAGGGGCCGCTGATCTCGTGAGGCTTTTTCATCTCGTGGCAGGATGATAATTTTAAACAACACAAACCTAATCAGCCACCCAGATAAAGTTCTTCAGGCTGCACAAGATGTCAGGGACTCACTGTGAAGACCCAACAGGACCACAGAAGTTCCTCTGAGTCTGACAGGCAGCTTCATGAACAGTGCATGGGTTTAGCCAACAACAGGAGGGGAAGTGTGTGTGCACACACACACACATTAGCTGTTGATGGTCCCACTCAGCTGCAGGACAGGATGTGCCCGGTCATGTGCTGCTTTAGTTTACCAGCAGGTTTTCTGTGGCTCCAGTCTGTCTGAGTCGCCTTCTGGAAAAGCCAAATCAGAGCTGAGCTCAGAAACAAGAACAGCTCTAGAGGACTGGTTCTGCTGGACTGAACGGTTCCAAGATCAGTTCTTCTGTTCTGAAGGTGTGTGTGTGTGCAGCCTGGCGCTGGCCTCAGAGGGAGCTCACAGTGAAGCTGTCTGAGTCTGGCTCCAGTCTGTCTGCATAGCAACACTCTGAATAACCCCCCCACCACACACACACACACACACACGCACACACACACTGAGCAGCTGCTGAACAGAAGAGAAGCTTGCCAGCAGAACAGAAACTTTTACAGCACAACTTTCCTAACAAACTCTGACCCTCTTCAATCCACACAAAACTGCTGTGCTACCAACTTCACAATCAGCCAGAACCTTCTGAATGTTCTAGATTAGGCATCACCATGGAAACATGCTGTACTGTGTCCACATGGGCAAATGTCCTCTCTTCCAAAGGGCAACCAGTGAGATTTAAAATCCGCCAAGTTGATTGAAGAGACAGTGTGTCCAATTTGTGTCACAAAGTCCAGTTTGTGTGTCCCCGGAACCTTTCCATTCATGAAAGAAGTTCTAGAGTCCTTCTTGAAGAAAACTGCTGCAAAGTCCTGCCCCAAAGTGTTCATAGAGGTGTAGAAATCAGCCTCCAGCGGTGTGTTCATTCATCCACCAGGTTCTGGGTTCCCCCTCAAACCAGGAGCAGCAGGATCTGCAACAGCTCTGGATCCAGATCACAGCTGAGTGGTTGGAAAGCAGAGCGTACACTCCTCCTCATCCTACTGGCGTCTGCTGGGCTGAGCTCTCTCTGCCTCTCCCTGCTCAGAGAGAGAGAGAGACTACAAAGTCTGTTTAGAGCAGGCTGTTGTGAGCCGTCTCTGGACAGTCTGGTGTTTTGTGTCTCTTATTGGTTCAGCTTTGACAACACAGAACTATATAAAATATGGTTCAGGGCTGGAATGCGCTAGGACCGGGCCAGAACCTCACCAGGACCACGATCTTTTCAGGAGGAGTTCGGTTTGCTGAACCATTCAGAGATAAAAGCTTCTGAACAGCAGGACTGCTTCTGTCTGCACCTTGAGAACTTTGTGTGTGTGTGTGCGTGCGTGCGTGCGTGCGTGCGTGCGTGCGTGCGTGCGTGTGTGTGTGTGTGTGTGTGTGTGTGTGTGTGTGTGTGTGTGTGTGTGTGTGTGTGTGTGTGTGTGATGATTACTCAACAGGATCCCCCTGCTGCCCGATAGCTCCACAGAGTTTGGTTTGCAGCCTGAAGGACTGCACGCTCACTCGAGGTCAGGTCCAGTCTTGAACCGCTGCTTTCTGGTCTCATGTAAAGGTTTGTGCGTGGTCCAGCCTGGCAGGCCTCGGTAGGTCGTTTGAGTTGTGCTGTGTATGGTGCAGTGAGATCATCAGCCCTAACCTAGTAGAGGGTGGGGGTGTCATGTCCCTGGGCAGAGGTGAGTCACACCATCTCCTCTCACCAGAATCTGAGCTTATTCTCCGCAGGTGGGGAGCAGAGGGAACAACAGCTGCAGGCGATTCCCTAATCAGGAACGCGGGTTTAAAAGGAGGACGGTGTAACGTGAGGAAATATGGGTTTTCTATCACAAAGGTGGTGTTGGACTCAGCTGGGTCATAGCTGGGTCGCTGAGAACTTTCACCCACAGATTAAGACCTGAACGCCAGCGAGTCTGGGAGGAAACCATAACATCTGCCACCTGCAGTCTACCAGAAGATGTGTTTACATGAGTTGTACCCAGACCAAGTCAAAACATAAAGTTTAAACTTCTTTTTCTTGATTTTAATGTTAAAATAACCATTATCATTTTGCTTATTATAAATGTGTTTAATCAAATGAATGACTAGTATGCTTTGGGGTAATTATAATGGATTAATGAATCCACACTTAAGTAGATAATGTTGAATGTGTGGTACTGACCTTCACACTCAAGCACACAAACATTCACACACACCCACACACATCTGCCCACAGTAAACTCCAGACACATTTGATGACGCACATGTTTTGCTTTGAGAAGAGAAAGGTTTTTGGTAAGTTTTCAATCTTTTGAGAGCAGTTCGTGTTGGACAACGGGAGAGAACAGACCTGCAAACCAAAGGGGGGGGCAGAGCCTGTTGGCTCGTTCTTCCCCCCTTTCACGCTGTTTCTGCCAAGCCAGGCAGAATAGCTGAATCGCGACTTCTAACGAAGACTCATTACCGAGTCTTTTGATTTCTGAGTGAATTAACTTAAGAAAGCGCATCGATAAAACGCTCTACCATCCACGTGTACCGAGGGCAACTCTGGACCGGTTCCGTTCGACACCTACGTCTCCTGTCAGCCGCCGGTGTCATCTGGATGAACCACAACATCCTCCACGGCCCGGATCCGAAAGAGGGTCCACAAGAGTTCGGTGAGACAGAGCACGGTTTTAGCGTTTGATGCGGTTCTCTGATAAGACCTACGTTTATCCAAACCATCACCTCACTCAGACACCTGTTTCTTCCTGAAGCAAAATCAGACTCACACACGCATTCATGTCACAACATTCTCAATCTTCATAAATTCACCAGAAGGTCTATTTGAGCAAGAACAGCATATAAACTGTTAAAAGATTGTCCCACAAAGTTGCCAATGTGATTGTTATTTCCTGTTTGTCAATTTTCAAAATCATTAGTTTAATTTGAAGAATTAAAACTGTTAATCCTTCAAACTTGTTTCCTCATTGAAGTGAAACACAGACACTCAGATATTATCGACAGTTTATGGATGAAAACAACCTTTGAGTCTTCTGAACAATATAAAATTTGGTTATTGATTTATTAAAATTAATATTCCGAATTAATACGTAGCATGGTTTCTCTTTCATAAAAGAGCATAAATCCATAACGCTACAACGGAGACACTTCACTTTGCCAGATGATTGGACCAGTTCAGGTAGCACCAGCCACTCGACTCTGAAACTTTGATTGTTGCTAACTCGTGTTTGACTCGCCTTCGACTTGTGGATTATTGACCTTGGATAGTATTTTTGGATTTGGAGTTGGATTATCCCTTACGCCTGTTTTGTCTCGCTCAGGATCACCTCGTCATCTACTCACCCTCGGCTGTCTTCGTTTCTGGAATTAATCAATACGTCCCGTCCTCCTCCGCCGTTCCTGTTCGGACTTCCCTCCTCTGCCTCACTCCTACTGGATCTCTCACCCTCTGCCCAGCGCCCTCCCCAGCTTCCCTTCCTCTTATCTACCGGAACACCTCAGAGACTCGAGCCGTCTTGGCTCCTCAGCACAGGACTTCCCTGTGCGGTTTTCAGTTACCGTTTACAATAAAGACATTTTTACTTTACTGCTTTGGACTTGTGTGATGATTCTGCATGTCTTGGGTTAGGCACTTACCTCGAGCCATGACAGGGGGTTTATTTATTTCATATAGGGTCCATGTCCCTATACGGTCCGTGTCCCTGGTAAGGTTTAGGATTGGATTTTGGAGGAAGGCTGGTATTCCAAAAAGGGGGTGGGGGGTGGTTATGTTTTTTAGGGTTTTGGTTAAGTATGGAGTTTGAGGTCAGGTTTATGGGCCTTAGGGTTAGTACCAGGGGATAGGGTCAGGTGTATAGATGTATGGGTAAGGACCACAGGAAGGGTTCAGGTTCCTGGGCCTTAAGGACAAAGGGAAGGGGTCAGGTGGGTATATGTTGATGGGATTGGATGGGTACTGTTATGTGTGTTTTTTTTTATACAGTTTTGTAAAATTTTACCAGACATGTTTTAGCTAGCATCTCTACCCATCATCAGAGATTGTCTGTGTTGGTGTCACTTCCTTTTATCCGCAGGCAGAAGAGGACGATGTCGCCCTCTACTGCGTCCCTTGCCTGATCTGATGCCACTGATCGTTTCATTCATACTTTGTCATGTACAATCATTTAGTTTAGAAAAATAGAATTTAATTCCATTTTCCTAATATTATGGCTTCCTTGTTCGGTAGGAAGGTCTTGTGCAGTGCTTCTTGTTTGGTGGCCAGACAGATGGGATGTTTATGTCTGCAAATTAAAAAGTTAGTTTCTGGTCATTTGTGATGTAAATGCTGGCCTTTGGGTACGCTACAATAACAAGACTACTTTGGCAGTGAGTGATGACACTGATCAGCCTCAAAAAGCGCCCTAAGTAACATTAATAGTATTAAAAGCATTTATTTTATAGAAGTATATCATAATTTGAACTGGAATTCCACCGAGCTTTCCAGAGTCGGTAGTTAGTTTTTAAATGCTAACGGTGCTTTTTTTGTTGTTGTTGCTTCCATTCTGCTTGCAATAGAGCCCCGAAGGGGGGGCCAGGGATGGCCATGCCCCCCCCCCCCCAGCAAAAGCCAGTGTTAATAAATCATATTAATGTTCACTCAAACCATAAATTGATCTTATTTATTCAAGACATCATTGTAAAACAAAATGGAAAATAATACAATTAATGAGTAAAGAAATAATCAGAATAAAACATGTTTCTGCTGCTCACCATTTTAAAAAGGTTTTATCTCCATGGTTTTTTGTGAACTCAGCAACAGGTGAATTAAACTAAAAAACATAAAATTTTTAATAAAATTTTAAATAACTGAAATGTATTTTTCTGAAATGTTTGTGTTTGTAAAATTGTTGTTAAATGTTTTGTATACGTACTGTTTTCCTAATTAAAAACAAAGGAGCAATGCAATACATCGCCACAGGCTAAACTCTACCTGAGTTACCACAAGGACCAGCTTGGTGTACCACCCCAAAAATTTCTTTCCACAACAAATATCAACATTTTCTGGAGGCGCCCCGGTCTGGTTCACCAGCTACTCTTCTAATTTTACTGCTGCTGGTTGTTTTGGACGTCTGCTGATGTCATTTCCTACTCAGCTCAGCTACTCCACTGGGCCATTCTGAGTACCTACTCCAGAGCAGGTACTCAGAAGGTTCCTGACAACGGCCCGAAAAACGGACAGCCCGGTCAGGGGGAGACATGCGCATGTCGGGAGGTTCCAGTAAATCTACCCTGAAGTTCTTGTAGTAGAAACGCACCTAATGTGTTTGTTGGTCGGTTCTCTGTGGTTTGTGCTCCCTTCGAGTAGAATGTCTGGAGTTTAGCTGTTCTGAGGAGGGATCTAGAATAAGCCCGTCTTTTCAGGGCCCCGAACAGGGTTGGGGTTAGGGAAAGTTTCAGACACAGCACTCCACACAGCTGGTCCTGCATGAAATCACCAGGGAATAAAAAGATCATGCGTGATTTCAGCAGCGCACAACTGGAAATCTGCATGTGTATTTTAATGTGAAAGTTTCCTGATGTTTTACACTGCTTTTGCTTTTGACTAATCACTGCTGAGTTTGAACTGTACTGGAAGTGCAGCATGTAAAAACTAGACTTCAAGAGCGAACTGCCATTACGCTTCAGGGCTGCTTCCAAAACTTGATGCTTCGCAGCGGGTGGAAATGCAACCACCATATGTAACAGTGGTCTAACTGTTGAGTGGACTTAGGCATCTGGTGGAAATGCCCGGTAAGTATGGAGGAGGCTGCTGAGTGCAAGTAACTGAAGTACACTGCAGGTGATGCACAACCTGGCTGGAAGATGAAGGTTTGACCTGTCGAGGTGGGACGCACAGAATTTATAACCATTACAACATCAAGGGTACTACACACGGTTGGTCGGATATTTGATTTTTCACCTGCCAAAATGATAAAAATAGGATATTGGAAATGTTAAAAAATGTCCAATTTTTGATAGGCGGATTGGTGCTGCGTCTGCAGTGATGCAGGCGCAGCACCGATCTGTCGTGGTGAAGAGAGAGCCGAGCCGGAAGGCAAAGCTCTCAATTTACCGGTTGATCTACGTTCCTACCCTCACCTATGGTCACGAGCTTTAGCTAGTGACTGAAGAATGAGATTGCAGATACAAGCGACTGAAACTAGTTTCATCCGCAGGGTGTCTGAGCTTCTCACCCTTAGAGATACGGTGAGAAGCTCATTCATTAGGGAGGGGCTTAGAGTAGTCCTGCTGCTCCTCCATATCAAAAAAGCCAGTTAAGGTGGCTCAGGCATCTGGTCAGGACGCCTCCCTGGTGAGGTTTTCCAGGCACGTCCAACCAGGAGGAGGCCTAAAGGTAGACCCAGGGCACGGTGGAGGGACTATGTCTCTCACCTGGCCAGTGAACACCTTGGGATTCCCCTGGAGAAGCTGGCCCAAGTGGCTGGGGAGAGGGAAGTCTGGGCCTCTCAGCTTAAGACTGCTGCCTTCACGACCCAACCCCGGATACATGGAAGAAAGTTGATAGATGGATGGTGCAAAGAGCGCTGGGTTTGATTGTGTCAGTCTACAGTAATTGTGTGAGGAAACTGTTGTCAGTTTTTTGGCTAGTCTACGATAAGTGACCCACCGCAACAGAAATGGCAGCACCTCATTCCTGGGTCAGCTGCATGTTTTGAAGTTAATGTATAATTTCTTTTTTTTTCTAAAGCTGAACGATTTTGACTTCAGAGATCTTCAAGGTGTTTTTTTTTCTCCCCATGAACAAAACGATAATGCATCAGATATTAAAAGTCTGGGTGAAAATTTATTTGCACCAAATACACACACAGCTGCCTTTTACAAGTGATTCAGTTATGAAATAAAATAATTCCCTAAAATTAAACAGTGCACAAACTTTGTGCAACAGTAATGAATACCCTCATTCCCTGCTAAATGACTCGTTCTGCCTGACGAGGCCACAGAACAGATGACACATCCTGAATGAAACTATGTGCAAACTGGTACAGCATCAAAAACACGGGGAGGCAGATGGAGATGTCCAGTGTTTTTTTTTTGTGTACATCTTTATGCACCAGTCTGCAACATGTGAGCGGAAGAAATTTAAGCCGCCTTTTACAACATTTACATATACTTATGACTGTTGCACTTTTACATTTTATCTTAAAGGACATAAACACTTCAGGTGTGACAAACGTCAAGCTGATTCATTTCCTCAAGAATGAAAACAGAAACTTTAGAAAAACTCATACCTCGACTGATCACACACATTGTTGTCCAGTTCACTAGTATATTTATATTGGAGTCTTCTGCTCATCACAAAAAAGCTGCTACGTACATCCTGAAATCTCATCCCTGAGCAGAGGTCTGCAGGATCAAGGTGGCTGGAAATAAAAACTCATCCACAATACATTACTAATAAATAAATAATTATTATGGAGACTAATCTTTTGTTGTTGTTGCATGCACATTAGCACAAGTGAGTGCTCTGGCTTGAAGACTGAGGGGGCGTTGCTGTCCTGGTGACGTAGGATAGGGGACAGGGTCACCAAGATGAGCAAAACTATTGAAAATCACCATCACTAACTCGTTAATGCTCCTTCTTGTAGTAAAAGTAATCAGATGTACAGAAGTAATAATCCCCCAAAAGTGGAGCTGAAGTGCTTTTAGCACCAAAACGAAGCACGTCAACAGAATGCTGAGATACTAAAATGAATGGGTACATTTTAACGTCTGCCACGTCTTGCCTTAAAGGGTGTTTGCAAGTGGCAACTGTAAATCTGAATGACTAGTAAGCAGGATGTGTACCATCAACGAGTAGTCCTCAGTGTAGCACCACTAAATTTAGAACCATTGATATGGAAATGGAAATAACACAACCTGAGATTACAGGAAACACACGATTCTTACTTGCGCACGCACGCACACACACACACACGCATATATAACACAAAAGTAGTGGTATGTAAACTACAGGATGTCTACCCAGCGGCATACTGTGTTTGTGTGTATGCTTACATCTATGAGAGAGAGAGCGAGAGAGAGAGAGAGAGAGAGAGATGTGGTGTTTCACTGATGGATGGTCTCTCCTCAGTAGAGAATAGATTCCACAGTTTCAGTCTGTTTGAGGTGAAACCGTCCTTGGGGCTGGATCTTGGGTTTTCCAGGTCTTTGTCAGAACTGTAGGAGTGGTCCCCTGAGTCCTCCTAGACACTTGTAATCGATGCAAGGCAGGTATTGGGCTTCTGAATCTTCTCCGTTTGGGTGCTGGTAGGTTCAGAAACAGCATGGAAGGAGAAAGAAGGAACACTACCACTACTGATGTTAAGGTGGCCTGGACTCAATGCCATGTTCTGACGTCTGTTTCGTTCAACAATTGATGAGGTGTTTGACGCTAAACTCTCCCTTGTTCTGCAAAGACAAAAACACAAATTATGAATGTCCAGCAGCCTTCAGGACCAAAGACATATGACCTCAAGACCAGAGACACAGGAACTTCATTCCACCCTGCAATTCTACTGGGGCATTTCTGAGTACGTACCCCAAGGCAGGTACTCGTGTTTTTCCTGAAATGGCCTGGAAAGTGGTCCTTTCAAGCTGGCTTGGTGAAATGGAGACACGCACATACAGTGAAGCACCATTAAAATTACCCAGAAACTCAAGACAGTAGAAATGGGCCTAGTCACAAGGGACCCTCCAGACCGATATGCTCACTTGCACAGGCAAGTTCCATGACATTTCTGGGAGGGTGGAAGGTGACTGGGAAAATACAGCGGATTAGTGTTCTCAGCCATTGTTTCTCCATACAGTATTAGCCTTTAAGGAATTTGCAAAGATGATAGCATATTGTGAGCATTTGGCAATGAGTGACGCTACTGATCATTGTCAAAAGGTGCCCACAGCAGCAGAGAATAACGAGATCCACAGTGAAAGAAGCAGGTGGTTTGCTGTGTTTCTGTTTGCTATGCTGTCTTGCACAGCAATGGCAGCGATGAATACAAGCTTTTCTTTTCCTGCTTTGCCAGCATTCGTTAATTTTACAAATGCTGATTGTTTGGCAAAATATGTTAATATCCTTTCCTACCGAGTTACAACTAATCAGCATGAGGTCACCAGCGACTACTGGGGCACACACTCCAAGGCAGGTACTCATTTGGTTCCTGAAATGGCCTGGAAATGTCATGACTCCCAGGCTGACACCCTCCTCTGCCCCTGCTGCCTCCTCAATCAATTAATTAACATCACCTGCACCCTGTCATCAGCTCATCTCACTCACCTGCTCCCCCTGCTATATATTCACCAGCCAGCCACCAGTTCCCTGCCAGATTATTGAATGCTCTTTGCCAGTAGATCTTCCAGCCTTTCACCTTGCCTGATCACAGCCTCTGGACCTCGTTTTCACGCCTGACCCCTGCCTAGGACTCTGCCTGCCATCAGGACCCTCGCCTGTCTTTGTCCTCTTCCCTAGCCTGCTCCATTTACCTGCTTTGCCTTGTTCTGGTTTTTAACCCACGCCTTCTCTCCGACTCTGTCTCCTGCCTCGCCCTCCTCGGGCAACGCCACATCTAATAAAGGTGCTTTGCAGTGTTTGGTGTCATCACAGGTCCTTCTAGTTCATTTCATGACATGAAAGTGGACTTTCTGATCTGGCCCAATAAAATAAAGACATGCACATATGGTTAAGGTCTGGTGAAATTACCCAGAAGTTCAGATAGTAGAAATGGGCCTAGTGATTCGGGGTCTTCAAGACCAGAGACACGAGACATTCAGAGCCAGAAACACAGAGTCTTTAGGAGAAAAAACACAGGGCCTTAAGGGTCAGAGACACTGGGTCTTTAGGAAGAGAAACACAGGGCCTTAAGCACCAAAGATCCAGTGGCTGTGGTTATAGCCACTGTGGCCATAACCACAGCCACTGTGACTACCGACCATCGACATAAATATACTGTACATCTCCTTTCCATAGGCTCCAATATCACGTTTTTGAGGCCAAATGGGAGGTGGCCACCGCCGCCATTTTGACCGTGTCACAGGTTCCGTCAAGCCCAGACAATTCCACAAAAGGGAAGAGAGGTGGAGCTGAGGGTGGGGCTGTAAGGCTGGGATCAACTGACGACACCCGGTCAACTAGCTACAATCTAACCTGAAGCTAACCCTGGCTAACCCAAAGCTAACGCGGAGGTGGGAGCTAAGCTAACGGAGGTAGCAACCTAGCTACAACCGGAGTTAACTGTGCACAACACCAGAGCTTCTGAGTCAGAGATACGCCGGGCAGACCGCATAAAACCGGGTGGAACACAGAGGTCTCCAGAGACCTCCACAAGCCGGCAGCCGCACAGCAGACAAGCGCTGCTGCGATCTGAGATGCGCAGAGCTGCCGCTGGGGAGAACCGGGTGGAAAGGTTTCCATCCCAGAGCGCCACGATTAGCTGGTGGAGGAGTTAACATTATTTACTTGATCTCCATAGCATGTCCCCGGCTCACAAACACTCCTTCACCAGCCGTGGCTAACGAGCAGCCAGTGATCGCTCCATATCCATATAAGCTGGCAGCGGCAGCCAGTTTGTTTACACCGAGGCACTGTGAGCCGCGTGAAACGGGTGTTGTGGGAAATGATGTTCCTCTGAAATATTTGGCTTCCCTAAGGCAGTCAAGAGCGAATATTTCCAAATCCACAGGACTTATTGTCCATGATGAGGACTAAACTACCTCAAATAAAAGATGTTAAAGTGAATGAGATTACATCTTTTTACATAACTTTCAAAAATGATAAATAAGCTTGCTGCAAAAGAGAGAACAAGAATGTTTTTTACTGTATCTTTTCTATTGTTTATAGGAGGAAATACAGATAAAAATCACAAGCACAACATTATTAAATTACATCATTTTACCATAAAAATTGATCACAAATGTTGTGAAAATAGCCAGAAGTGCGATCTCCCGACACGGTGGACAGAATATTTCAGGGGAACATAATTTCTCACAACACCTGACGTCACCCCTCCTCCGTGTGTGAATGGTGACAGCTTCAAGACTTGCCTCCTTCAGAGCTGGTAGGTTGATAAACAGTCAATTATAAATGCTTTTCAAAGATGTCGAGTAGCTTGTTTTAAGCTATGTGTGGGTTAGGAAAGTGATTATACAATCAAACTCATGAGTGAGCCACCGTAGCTGCAATACTGTCTCTGAACTGCACGGCGCTAAAGAGTCGCATTTTTTCATCATGATTTCAATGGATTTCACACACGGGGCCTTTAAATAATAACAATGGTGCAAATATGATAACGTTTTTAAATATTGCACTTATAAACTGCCAAAACAATGGTTCTCAGTTAAGCACTGACCTATCACAACCTTTACCGTATAGGAGTCTGTCCGGGCGGTGGGTGCCGTCACAACAATTCATAGCTATAGCCGTTGGCTGTTATCGTAGCTACGATATAGCAGTCACAGCCATTTGTGGCTCTGGGGGCACCCTCGTGGAAGTGGCTACAATTGGAGCTTGGCCCTACTGGTTTTTTTGAAGAGTCAGAATATTGTGCTCTACGATCATGTAAACACCAAAACTAACAAAAGAATTTCTGACTCGTCTAGATAATTTTCCCACACCAATAAATTTGATAATAAAAAAGTGTACCACCTTGAGTCACCTAAAAATGTGACTCAATGTAATACATGTGACACCCCATCTAGTGGACAACCTTTGTTTCTGCGCATACCTGTAGTCATCATCCATTTTTAGCTATTGAGGTGAAATCCTCAATATATCGTGATGTTGACTTTATGCGATATCGCCCAGCCCTAGACTCACTTCTTACATCAGGAAGAATCAGCGTGTTTCTAGCTTTATCCATTCTTTCACAATTCACTGTCAAAGTGTGAGCTGCAAAAGCTTCTTCAGTCTGCGCCTCACGCCCCAAAACCATCTCCTAATTCATGTATTTCCTGCTTCCTGATCACGTTACGTGTGTCACACACGGATGAAGATCAGCTTTACAGACGCAATGTTTATTCTCACAGTGCGGGGGCTTGTTCCCATGCCTGCTACGTCACGAAACGCAATTGACGACTTCAGTGAATTGTAGTTTTAATGTACACACACAGATTTTCACAAGAAATCAAGAAATATTAGCTTTTATATTTAATGATGGTGTTTTGCAGACTAAGTTACTCACCGTGGAGAGTTGAATCCACTGTCCACTGTGACGGAACTGGAATCCATACTGTCTAGTCTAGCAGAATGGGCTGCCTGCTGACTCTGATGTGGCTCTGGATGGTTTTCTTTAGCACCAGAGAAAGTAAGAGTTCTCTCAAACCTCCTCTGCAGGTACCTTTCCTTCTCTCTTTCTAACAGCCATTGTGTTGTCCCTGCTTCACACCTTTCCAGCTTAGAAACACTTCCTTTAGGCTTTTCACTTTTTTCCTTATTCCCCTCCACTCCATCTTCAAGTTCATCATCATCATCATCATCTGATACATTATAGTAGTCAAAAGAGACCATTGCAGCATTGGATGTAGGCTCAGCACCGTGGGCAGGATCCGATGGTGTTACCACTAGTGGTTTGGAAGCATCAAAGCCGTCATGGGAATTGAGAGCGTCGCAGGATGATGACAGATTAATCGAGGCAAGATGTTTGGGTTTTCTCAAGGAGCTAGAGCCTGACAAAGGGAGACTGGGAGGAGGTTTAAAGAATGTGTCTTTATTAAAACTATCCTTGTTTTTCTCCCAACTAGTGGAGGCACTGTGAGCAAGCTGTCCATTAGGAATGGAAGGGTCAGGTAAGGAGAGAGGTGTTAGAGGCAAGCTACCACCTTTTGCTCCCACCTTTGACAGTTCCTCCTTATTTTCTGCTGAATGGGGTGTATGCCTATCGGTTTGTCTTTCGGTGATGCTTGGTTTTAATCCTTCGTGGATTTTGCCAAGAGTTCCCATTGTGTTAGTCTTTGAGAGTGAAACATCTGAATTAGAAGAACATTGGTAATATTTATCATTAGAGTTGGAGGTAAGTAATGGTGCAGGTGAATATGCTTGCAAGCTGTCCTTGCTCTTACTTTTGTCAAAGTTCCGGCCTGCATCCAAACCAAGAGAATCGGCTGGACTTTTAGATGTAGGGGGGGTTGCATGAGTGTAGTGAGAGGAGCCCTGTTTGGCTCGCAGAGTGCCATCATCAGTATAGTAACGGCTACGATCATCGTAATAGTCAAGAGGTCCGACCAATCCAACGTCAAGTAGTCCTTTTGAGTTGTCCATAGATCTAGAACGATCCTTGGCCTTGCTGCTGCGTTCACTCCTAGACTTCCTCTCCTGGGTGTGGGAGTGTGAGCGGTGGACTTTAGAATGATGGGATGATGGACCATGACTTGGTTCAGGGAATGGCATTTCCATGCGTCGCTTTGTAAGCTCTCCAGAAACATCCCACTCTGGCGCAACAGGCAGATGAGAAGAATCAAGAATGTTGGGGATGCTGTGTGCAAGGTGAAGCCAAGCCCTTTGCCGTTCCATGGCTAGGACTTGTTCTCTTGGTGACTGAGCCAGTGAAGTGGAGTATCCTCTGTAGTCTCTGTCACCTTGCTCTTTATGAGACCCATCGCTTGGCTCAAACCAAAAAGCTCTCGTCTTGCTATGTGAGCGGCTAGGTTTAGTCTGAGACTGTCTTCGGTGTTTACCCCCACTCCGTCTACTCCTGGAGCTCTGATTGGCAGACGATGCTTTGTTTCTTTGAGCACGTTCTTCTTCAAGTCGCTTCATGACTGCTGTATGACGTGCAAGGTTTTCTACAGTAAGGTCAGGATTAATTCTACGTATAATCTCCATCTCTATGTGTCGCGGCAGGTGGCTAAGCTCCTCCTCATCATGGAGTGGCCACTCCTCAGGAGGGAACTGTGCTGCAAAGGTAGCCAGCTGCTTTGTCTTTTCCTTCTTGAAGCTCAGACGAAACAACTTCAAACCAAACTTCCGCCCTCCTGTCCCACTTTCTACTGCTTGTTTCTCAATGTCTCCAGTCCCTCCTACCCCAACAACACCCCCTCGCTGTTTGGTAAGTGTGTCCACCTTGAAGGGAAATGCAAGGGTACCACGGCTCCTTTCCGTATTGCCTCCCGATTGCGGACCAGGTGTTTGTGAGGAAGGTTGTGATGAGTGCACCTCCCTGTGATCTTTAGGAGATCGACGCTGCAGAGTAGTGTGATGACTAGGAGGGTCATCTGCACGATAACAGCTGTTGTAAAAGCAGTCTTCACCTACAGCATAGTGGTTCTGGGTGGACTTTGGGTGTGCTCGATCTCGCACCCCTCCGGAGGTGGGAAGCGTTGCGGTTCCAGAGGCAGGGACTGTGCACTGAGTTTGCTGATGCTGCTGTTGTTTCTGATGCTGGTGTCGGTCAGCTGATCGCTCGTCTAAGTGATACCACTTAGAACTGGTTCGGATTAAACTTGGAGTGATGAAATAGGTTTGAGGGGTAACAATGAAATATCCATCAGAAGTAGGGTAGATCTTACGCTCATGGACCAGCAGGCTTAGTGTATGATGCAAGGCCTCCTCTGTTGGCAGGGGAACACCTAAGCAAAAACAGAGATGGGAACTAATTAACACAAAAGTAATCTTTATCCATTTCAACCCAGTAGAATGACACCATAATAGAAAAATGTATTAACATAACGATTAATGATATTATAATTATATTTAAAACCAAGATCACCATATGCTCTAGTCTCAGGCCCTGTCCACACGTAGCCGGGGATCTGCCGAAACGTAGATATTTTTCTACGTTTTGGCCTGTCATCCACACGAAAACGGAGTTTTTTCACACGAAAACGGATCTTTTTAAAAACTCCGGCCAAAGTGAAGATCTGCGTTTTCTCCTTTTTGGGTGTCTGAGTGTGGACGGACGAAACCGGAGTTTTAAGGTCCGCAACGTCACTTTCCGCGACAAAAAATGCTGACATCACGTGTGCGACCTGTGTTTACACTAGCCGGCATCATGGAAGCCCTCAGAGCTGCTCTCTGTCACTACCCGATCCATCAATTGTCCAAGCGCTTTCTGCTTGTTTGTTTTTGCAAGCGGAATTACTGCTCCTTGTGGAAGACTACAGACGAAGGACGAGGTTAAGAATGGGGGAAGTACTGCCACCTACAGGTCTGGCATGTCCTTAACAACGTATTTATCCGAGTACGTGTGGACAGAGTTTGTTTTTAAAACGCGGTGGTGTGGATGTAAGTTTTTGGAGGGGCGGATATTCGTTTTCAGAAAACCCCGGCTACGTGTGGACTAGGCCTCAGGGAACCAAAATAAATTCCCACCACTGTAAGGTGAAAGAGATGGTAGAACTTATGATTAGAACAAATTTTAGAGTTTTGGTAATCCATCATTATATGTGAACATTTCCAGAGAAGAGTCAGAGTAGTCCTTAGAGTGGCCCTTCGTGTTAGAGCAGACTCTGCATGCTATGACTGATGTCACCCGCCAGTAAATTACTGATAACCAGCAGACAGAACTAATACCTAAAGATTAAACTAATCCCTTTAATATTATTTATTTTATGTGTACAGTGATTTTTGGGGGGGATTTTTATTAAAAGATCAAAATGTTTCACCACACTTTTATTAATCTTCAGCTTTGTTGAATATAAAATTAAACTGACACCAAAACCAATGATGGCATTAGTGGGTTTTTTTGGAGTAATCTGATTTCTAGAAATGTTTCAGGCTAAAGGTGGATTTATACTCCTGTGAGCCCTGGTGTCAGAAATTTTACTTTCAGACTTCCATGTCACCTGGGGAATGTTGCAAAGCAATTCCCCGTCAGGACAGCTGAGGGCCTAGTGCAGGGCTATTTATTTGTGGGCCTGGAGGGCCGGTATCCAGCATGTTTTAGTTTTAAACCTGCTTCAACACACCAGATTTCAATCAGCCTGATGAGCTGCTGCACAGGTGATTCAACGAGTGAATCTAGTGTGTTGGACTAGAGAAACCACTAAAACGTGCTGGTTACCGGCCCTAGAGGCCCGGAATTGACTAGCCCTGGTCTAGTCGTTTTCCTGCCACCATTGTCTCTGGTCCATGACGGTGTGTTTACGATTGTGCATTTGTCTTTATATTGCGTTTATGTATTTCATTCATAGACTTTTAATACGAACACCTCATTCTCCTCCACCTCTTCATGCGGTTGCCACATGTAGTGTCCAGGAATGGTCAGTTTTCATCTACAGTTTGACCTTTTCAGTGACCGGTCATCTACAGACATGAATCTGCCTCTCTGCATCCCTTAATCTTCCAAGCTGCAGGAAAGATTCACCACTGCGTGTTTACACTCTGATTGTCAACATCATGTTCCTTCCTCAAGGTTCCTCTCTGCCAAGCTGCGGCCTTCTCTGTCCGCTTGCTTCACAGGACAAAAGAAGAACTTTTACAACTCATAAGTTAAATAATCATTAAATAATAATATGGTTGAATGGACAAATGTTATATGAATAATAATATTAATGTTTGAATAATCTGTGTCTAATTCAATGAAGTTGAAATGAATTTTAAAATTACAATGAAACATTTTAATGTTATGATCAGTAATGTTTAGTTTAACAAGTGAGTCATTATCTACACTCAGACACAATGTTCATTAGAAATAAATTAAAGTTAATGTCACTGCACATAGATATTTTCTTACCCACAAATCAGAGCATCCTGTATCTGAGAAGGCGTGATGTTCTGAGGGTTGTTTGTTAACACCTCTTAACATGGCATGTCCCGATTGGCCAAATAAATCATAATATGAGAATATTAAAACAGGATCACTTGCGGAGTGTTTCAGCATTCCGTTAGTTGTGAGAAGAACTCCGGACTGGCCACCGGAGGAAACTCTCTAACCACCGCATCTCTCGACAAGCTTTCGACAAGCTAAAAGCTGCCTGCAGCTGACACAGCAAAATGGTTCCTTCAATTATTCAGAAACAGCTGTTCTAGACGCAAACGTCGTCGTTGTCTTCCTCTGCTTATCCGGGTCCGGGTCGCGGGGGCAGCATCCCAACTAGGGAGCTCCAGACTGTCCTCTCCCCGGCCACCTCCACCAGTTCCTCCGGCAGGACCCCAAGGTGTTCCCGGACGAGATTGGAGATGTAACCTCTTTAACGTGCCCTGGGTCGACCCGGGGGCCTCCTGCCGGCAGGACATGCCCGAAATACCTCCCCAGGGAGGCGTCCAGGAGGCATCCTGACCAGATGCCCAAATCGCCTCAACTGACTCCTTTCGATCCGGAGGAGCAGCGGTTCTACTCTTGAGTCCCTCCCGAATGTCCGAGCTCCTCACCCTATCTCTAAGGCTGAGCCCGGCCACCCTGCGGAGGAAACTCATTTCGGCCGCTTGTATCCGTGATCTCGTTCTTTCGGTCATTACCCAAAGCTCATGACCATAGGTGAGGATTGGGACGTAGATCGACCGGTAAATCGAGAGCCTGGCTTTCTGGCTCAGCTCCCACTTGACCACGACATATCGGCTCAGCGTCCGCAACACTGCGTACGCCGAACCAATTGCCTGTTGATCACCCGATCCCTCCTACCCTCACTCGTGAACAAGACCCCGAGATACTTAAACTCCTCCACTTGAGGTAGGACCTCTCCCCCGACCCGGAGTTGGCAAGCCACCCTTTTCCGGTCGAGAACCATGGTCTCAGACTTGGAGGTGCTGATCCTCATCCCAGCCGCTTCACACTCAGCCGCGAACCTACCCAGCAAGAGCTGAAGGTCAGAGCTGGATGAAGCTAGGAGGACCACATCATCCGCAAAAAGCAGAGAAGAGATTCTCCTGCCACCAAACTCGACACACTCCACACCACGGCTGCGTCTAGAAATTCTGTCCATAAAAGTGATGAACAGAACCGGTGACAAAGGGCAGCCCTGGCGGAGTCCAACCCTCACCGGGAACAGGTCCGACTTACTACCGGCTATGCGGACCAAACTTACGCTCCTCTGGTAAAGGGACTGAATGGCCCTTAACAGAAAGCCACCCACTCCATACTCCTGGAGCGTCCCCACAGGGTGCCGCTGGGGACACGGTCATAAGTCTTCTCCAAATCCACAAAACACATGTGGATTGGTTGGGCAAACTCCCATGCCCCCTCCATCACCCTTGCAAGGGTATAGAGCTGGTCCACAGTTCCACGGCCAGGATGAAAACCACATTGCTCCTCCTCAATCTGAGATTCAACTATCGATCGGACTCTCCTCTCCAATACCTTGGAGTAGACCTTTCCAGGGAGGCTGAGGAGTGTGATCCCCCTATAGTTGGAACACACCCTCAGGTCACCCTTCTTAAAGATGGGGACCACCACCCCGGTCTGCCACTCCACAGGAACTGCCCCCAATGACCACGCAATGTTGCAGAGACGTGTCAACCACGACAGCCCTACAACATCCATAGCCTTGAGATACCCAGGCCGAATCTCATCCGCCCCCGGGGCTCCGCCGCTGTGTAGTTGTTTGACTACCTCAGCAACTTCTGCCCCCGAGATTGGACAGTCCATCCCCAGGTCTCCCGGCTCTGGTACCTCCTCGGAATGCGCGTAGGTGGGATTGAGGAGCTCCTCAAAGTATTCTTTCCACCGTCCGACTATAGCCCCAGTTGACGTCAGCAGCTCCCCATCCCCACTGTAAACAGTGTGAGCGAGTTGCTGCCTTCCTCTCCTGAGGCGCCGGACGGTTTGCCAGAACCTCTTTGGAGCCGATCGATAGTCTTTCTCCATGGCCTCACCAAACTCCTCCCATGCCCGAGATTTTGCCTCGGCAACTGACACTGCTGCACCCCGCTTGGCTATCCAGTACCCGTCTGCTGCCTCCAGAGACCCACAGACCAGCCATGCCCTGTGGGCCTCCTTCTTCAGCCTGACGGCTCCCCGAACCTCTGGTGTCCACCAGCGGGTACGGGGGTTGCCACCACGACTGGCACCGGCCACCTTGTGACCACAGCTAGCAACAGCCGCCTCAACAATCGCAGAGTGGAACAAGGCCCACTCGGAGTCGATGTCCCCCACTGCACTTGGGACGCGGTCAAAGCTCTGCCGGAGGTGGGAGTTGACGACCGTCTTAACAGGTTCTTCTGCCAAGCGTTCCCAGCAGACCCTCACTATGCGTTTGGGTCTGCCACGTCTATGCGGCATCTTCCCCTGCCATCTGATCCAACTCACCACCAGGTGGTTATCAGTTGACAGCTCTGCTCCTCTCTTCACTCGGGTGTCCAAAACATACGGCCGCAGGTCAGATGATACGACTACAAAGTCTATCATCGACCTGCGACCTAGGCTGTCCTGGTACCAAGTGTACCGATGGGCATCCTTATGTTTGAACATGGTATTCTTTATGGCCAAACTGCGGCTTGCACAGAAGTCCAATAACGAAACACCACTTGAGTTCAGATCAGGCGGGCCGTTCCTCCCAGTCACACCCCTCCAGGTCATGCTGTTATTGCCCACATGAGCAGTGAAGTCCCCCAGCAGAACAATGGAGTCCCCAGATGGAGCACACTCGTCCCAGGGACTCCATAAAGGGTGGGTAATCTGAACTGATATTTGGCGCATAAGCACAAACAACAGTCAGGACCTGTTCCCCGACCCGAAGGCAGAGGGAAGCTACCCTCTCGTCCCCCGGGGTAAACCCCAACACACAGGCAGAGGGTCTTGGGGCTAACAAAAAGCCAACTCCAGCCCTCCGCCTCTTACCCGGAGCAACTCCAGCAAAGGAGAATGTCCAACCCCTCTCAAGGACTTGGGTTCCAGAGCCAATGCTATGTGTCGAGGTGAGTCCGACTATATCTAGCCGGTACCGCTCAACCTCTGCCACAAGCTCCTGCTCCTTCCCCGCCAGTGAGGTGACGTTCCACGTCCTAATAACCAGCTTTCTTGTCCGGGGATCGGACCGCCAAGGCTCCCGCCTCGGTCTGCCACCCGATCCACACTGCACCGGACCCTTCATGTTCCTCCTGCGGGTGGTGGGTCCACAGTTGGATGAGCCCATGTATCCTGTTCGGGCTGGGCCCGGCCGCGCCCCAAGGGCGAAAGCCCGGCCACCAGGCGCTCGCTCACAGGCCCCAACCCTAGGCCTGGCTCCAGGGTGGAACCCCGGTAACCCTCCGGGCCGGGTACTCCAACTCTTTGTTTTAATGTCCATGAAAGATCTTCTGAAGCGTTCTTTGTCTCACCCTTCACCTAAGACCCATTTGTCATGGGAGACCCTACCAGGGGCACAAAGTGCCCCAGACAACATAGCTCCTAGGATCATTAGGGCACTCAAACTCCACCACCACGATAAGGTTACGGTTCAAGGAGTAGAGAGTAGAAGCAAACGATTTCATCTATCTGTTGTGATCCGGGAGACAACTCTGGACTGACCTGGTCGTTCTGCGGTCTTTTCTACGAACCTCGGTACCTTGGGGTTACCCGACATCTTGGATCTGAAGGACAGTCTCCTCAGGGGTGCGTGGAACACCGCAAGATTGCATCTGATGCCGTTTTGATAAGAACCAACTTTCTAGTTTAATGCAGACCAAATTCGTTTCAC
This sequence comes from Nothobranchius furzeri, assembly GCF_043380555.1. Taxonomy (NCBI): domain Eukaryota; kingdom Metazoa; phylum Chordata; class Actinopteri; order Cyprinodontiformes; family Nothobranchiidae; genus Nothobranchius; species Nothobranchius furzeri. The sequence continues at coordinate 108,992,554 of NC_091741.1, forward strand.
ACCCAGAACTCAAGTTTCTTCTAGATACATGGTTCTGATAAACACACACCATTCAATTATCATACCACACACTCCATCCACTTATATTCATCCATACACATTCACACGTGTATGGTTGCACACATTCCACTGCCATTTCTCACCAGTATCATGATGGAGGGCTCTAGTTTCGCTGCACCGTTCATGTCAGTGAACACGGTAGGGTCAGGGAGGGGGGGCGGGGCATGATGCTTAGCCTAGTGGGTGGCCAAGCAAAGCCTGGCGGGCTACCAGGCTTATAAAGCGCTGGGGAAAACCCTGCTGCAATCGTCCATTTATCGTTATCGAGGTGAAATCCTCATTATATCGTGATATTGATTTTAGGCCATATCTCCCAGCCTTAGGCCCTGTCCACCCGTAGCCGGGGATCTGCCAAAACATAGATATTTTTCTACGTTTTGGCCTGTCATCCACACGAAAATTGAGTTTTTTCACATGAAAATGGATCTTTTTAAAAACTCCGGCCAAAGTGAAGATCTGCGTTTTCTCCGTTTTGGGTGTCTGCGGGTGGACAGACAAAACCGGGAGTTTTAAAGTCCGCAACGTCACTTTCCGCGACAAAAAATGCTGACATTACGTGTGCGACCTGTGTTTACACTAGCCGACAGCATGGATGCCCTCAGAGCTGCACTCGCTTTATCAATTTTCCAAGCACTTTCTGCTTGTTTGTTTTTGCAAGCGGAATTACTGCTCCTTGCGGAAGACCACAGGAAGACGAAAAGTTACGCTGACTAGATACAATTCGGGGGAAGTACTGCCGGCTACAGGTCTGGCATGTCCTTAACAACGTATTTATCCGGGTACGTGTGGACAGTTTTTTTTAAAACGAGGTGGTGTGGACGCAAGTTTTTGGAGGGGCTGATATTCGTTTTTAAAAAAAACCCGGCTACGTGTGGGCTAGGCCTCAGTGTACATGATAACGTAAATTCAGCTTTAATCATTTTTATTCTATACAAAAATGAGCTGATTTTAGGCGCATTAATGTCAGTTTATCTGTATCGGCAAATATCGGTTATCGGCCATAACAGCGATCTTTATATCGGTATCGGCCCAAAAATGTCCTATCGGTGCATCACTAGTGAAAACGAAATTTATACAATCCCAATAACACACCCAATAGTATTATCAAAGCTCAGTACAACGCTACACCGCTGTAGCTCTGAACAGTTTTTAGTTAATCACTTTTATTGTGTGTTTGTGGGTAGGAATTGTTGCAGGACAGCAGTAGCTCAGGAGATGGAGCGGGTTGTCCAGTTATCGGAGGGTTCAATCCCGGCTCCGACCAGAGACTGTTGTCCTTGGTCATCCCCGCCAGCATGTGAATGGGTGAATGACTGTGTTGTGAAGTGCCTTGGGGGGTTGTGGAACTCTAAGAAGGCGTTATACAAATGCAGACCATTTACCATTTGTTTTGGTTACTGGCTTATCTTGGACGCAGGCAAGGGGTCCTCTAGGAAAAAAGGTGGGGAAGCAATATGATCTTATACACATAAGCAGAGATGTGTTAACACAAGACTACAGGAGTAAATATTCAGTCTGAGTTAATCTGACTATCAGAATACTCTAAACATCCTCAGCTGCCTTACGCTGGCCCGCATCCAGAAAGATCTGTTTGCTTTTGACAGAATAAGTACAAATTCAGTCAGAGCAGCTGGAAATAAACGATTTTGGCTAAAACATTCAACAGGGATGATTTAAATAAAGCAAGTTTTTGAAAATATTTTCTGTCATTCATAATTTCTGTTCAAGAAAGGGAAGGGAGATTAAAAACATTTTTTAACCCTCCCACTGTCTTCATGGGTGACCCAGCGAGGAAAGTTGACCATTGAGCAGGACTGATGGTTTATCCGTTGAGGTCCACGTTGCAGGGGTGAGGTAGTGCTCATGAAAACAGTGGGAGGGTTAAATCAAATCAGAAATTAGATTTGAAATGAAATAATCAGATTTTATTTTCAAGATTTAATAGCCCATCTGTAGTACAGACCATTTTGTATAATGATTTGTACATTCACCAAAACAGAGGACATAGATCTCAAAATTCACTGGATTTAAACTAATGACCAACAGCCACTCCGACATCGGACTTCAGGAATCGTGCAATTAATTATTATAGAAACTAAAACCTAAAGCTCTTGATCCCAAAAACACTTTTAGTGAGCATAAACAAGTGGTCATGAAGCTGAACACCTCCATAACCCAGAGCTAGATCCACCCTCACAATTTGAAAAGGGTGGATGCTGCAGACCGGTTTTACCTGGAAAGCATGTCCGCAGGTGTTCCATCAGGGCTTCCTGAGTCACAGGCTTATGGATGGAGTTGATAGCAGAGATAGCCAACAGCAAAACATCTCCCAGAGGGATAAACTGTGATTGGCTGATGGGGGACATGCTGATAGGAGACACATCACCTGGGAAAGAAGTACGTAGCTTATTATGACCCAAGACTCAAATATAGTGCACAGAAGGAAAATCAGTTTTCACTGAACAGAATCACAAGATTATGACACAGCTCCACCTTTTAAAGGGGAAGTACAGTGCTGTGCAAAAGTTTTAGGCAGGTGTGAAAAACTTTTGATAATCGAACTGCTAAACAATTATTTTCATCAACCATACTTGGTGTGACCACCCTCTGCCTCCAAAACAGCATCTGATCTTCTAGCTACGCTTGAACACAGCTGTTGAAGGACCTGCACTGGTAGGTTGTTCCAAACATCCTGGAACAGGAACACAAACCTTAAAGAGCAAGTCACCCCTAAGGGCCTTCATTGACTCTGCTGACAAACTGTCATCATTGCTCCCTCTTCAAGTTAAACCTCTGCACTACACTGCATTTGTATCAGCTGTTGCTAACGGTTACCCAGTGATGTCGCCATATGACGTAGAATAAGGGGGGGAAAAACAGACGTGCTCAAAAAGAAAATAAATTCTTCATATCCTCTGTAGTCCCTGTAGCAATTGTGCGGGGATTGATTGGTTTAGTCTGCTGAGATCTGAGTGTGTTTGGTTTTGACTTTCTTTTCTGGTTCAGGAGAATGTTGTGTAGAGAAGACGTGAAATAAATGTTACATTAGGGCTGGGCAACAAATGGAAAATTTATCGTTATTGAAATTTCTGACTCTTATCGAGATAATCTTTCCCGTGTCAATAAATCTGATAGTAAAAAATTGAAAAGATGTGTGTAGCTTGGCAACGTTCATGTCCCTTTAAGAAGCTGTACCACGTTGAGTCACGTAAAAATGTGACTCAGTGTAATACATGTGACAGCCTCATCTAGTGGACAACTTTGGTTTCTGCACATACCTGTAATTCTCGTCCATTTATCGTTATTGAGGTGAAATCCTCAATATATCGTGATATTGATTTTATTCCACATCGCCCAGCCCTATGTTACATGCATAGTGCTTAAAGTAAATCTCTTAAAACTCGCTCTTGTCTGGGACGATAAAGTTCTACATCCTGCACCTCCAGCAGATGGAGCTGGTTCAGGAGCTGAAACAGATTCAGCACCAAGGACAGATGCCAAGAAGGCACCAGAGGCCAAGAAAAGACTGCTTGGGTTTCTGTGCAGCACGCAGATCGGTTGGGTGGCTGGATTCTTTGCTGATTTAGAATCTGGAACTGGTGCCCGGACCGGGCAGCGGCCTAGGGTGTGTTTTCAAATCTAACATAGTGTATTTGAAACTAAATAAACACCCTGTTACCATAACAGATTGTAAAATGGACCTTAGTGTTGTCATTGTCAGCTCACACAAACTCAAACATGTGGCAGTATTTCCAGCTAGGTGTCACCAACAACGCTACATTGTGAATATTGAAGAGTAAGACTCCAAATCCTGCTGTTTTAAGCTCCCAACATCCATCAGAGAAACTTTCCAAGCGTGAGCTGCCTGCCTAAGCACTACTTGTGCATCTACTCTATACTTAGTTTACTGTTCTATGTAATTATCCAAAACTACTGTGTAATGTTTAATGGTTTGTTCGGCTTTAGACGTAAACCTTTAAATCAAAAATAACTTTCTGATCACTTAATATCTCACGTTACAGAAACATAACATTAAAGACTGACAAATATAGCGATTTGTTTTATATTATGACAAATGAAACATTATGTTGTGATTAGATTTGTTTTCCCTTATTACCCAGCCCTAGGTGGGACCTTAAGCAGGTAGAGACCAATAAGGTCTGACGGTTGGACCTAAAGCAGGTAGAGGGGGCTTACCCAGGCATTTGATGGTGAAGCCTCGAGGCGGATTGAGGGACCTCCGCATCCATCCCTCCCTGAGAACCTCCAGGTGGTCCTCCTTACCCTGGATCAGCAGCACGTGCTCGTCTATCCATCCCAGGAAGAAGATCTCTGACACTGCCTCGGTAATCCGCTGATTCCACACCTGCAGCTGAGAGTTTTCAGCTTTAAAATCAGCAAAGATCTCGTATCCGGTGTGATGTCTGGGCAGCTCGTCGCTCTCCGACACCACGGTCGCCCTCGCCGCCTCCCCGGCTCCGACCCTGGCCAGCACTATGGCCAGAGAGTGCGGCGCTATCTGCAGAAACGACTCCATCCAGACGTGATCGCGTTAAGCTGTCCGTTAAATCCGCGCAGTCATCGTGTTAAGCTACCCGTTTCAAACGCCTTTAACAGAAAAGAAAACGTTCAGTCAGCATCGCGGCTCCGCTCTGCGGCAGCAGCCGACAATGAGCTGGATGTAGCCTGTTAGCTGCCGTTAGCTCGTTAGCCTACTATTAGGCGCATTTCTGCGCATTTAAGGTCCGCCTGGACGCAAAGCCGTCCCCGTGACTTCTTCAGATGATCAGTATAAACCCGCCAGCTGCTGCCCGCCACCGACGTGAGACGACATTCGTGATTTGGGGTAAAATCCTGGAGCTAGGTAGCTAAACGCTAAGCACTCCTCTCCGTGTGTCACAACATTCACGCTGCCTCGCAGTTCGCATCTTCCCCTTACTCATCCCGGGTCACAAGGGGGCGAGACTTCCAGCCATGCGGGGAGACGGTCACCTCTCGGTTCTGGCTCGTTTTATTGTGCAGGGCCGTCGCTGGATGCAGGCGGAGGAGCGAGTGTCGCTCCGGAGCTGCGTCAGGGCAGCGTCAGGAGACGCGCACCCACCCTGCTCTGCGTTCAGGACCCGCTCTAGATCAGACTCCGCATCTTCCCGCCATGTACAAATCTATGCACCCCACCACCACACCTGTTCACATACACACGATAATACATATATGTTCCAGTGGCGTGTCGAGGCCTTTCAAACAGGGGTGGCCAGGTGGGGCACGGCGCGCGCGCGCGCACACACACACACACACATTTAAAAAAAATGTATTAAAACACACAAACCTCTCAAAGGTTATGCGGCCAAGGGTCAGTTTAGTGAATTTGCTTCCATCACAAACTGGTTCAAACTTAGGATTTTTCTCATTTACTGTATGACTTTATCTCTAACCATATTAAAGCTTCAACCTTTTGAAATAGTGATGTCACAATTGAAGGTTTTCATGAAAAAGCTCTGGCGCCTAAAGAGTTAAAGCTTTTGGGTCGTTTAACCCTAAGCATTTTGTGGACAATGTAAAGTTATTTAAACAGAACTAGGGTGGTTTACATCCCTGGACACGCCCCTGGTAGTCATAGGTTATCGAGTAAAACGGCTCTAAAAACATATGAGCTACCAGCACACTCATCACAGCCAGAGCCAGCAGCCAGACCTGACTCTGATCCCTGTTTCAGAAAAACATGGATGCATTTGTTTTGGTGGTGGAAGTGGGATTTAGGATCATTTTCACAACCACCACCAATCAAGCTGTTGTACCCCCCCCCCCCCAACACACACACACACACACACACACACACACACACACACACACACACACACACACACACACACACACACACACACACACACACTTTGAAATCAAAAGAAAACTTACAATTAAGAAAAATGCACCAGACATACAAATCTCAAATGTATGGGGGCTCTGAACAGCCTTACCCGAAATTATTCATCCACTAGTTACTTATTCAGTCAGAACTACACACTTGTATTATTATTATTATTATTATTATTATTATTATTATTATTATTATTATTATTATACTATTATTTTATTGACAATACCAGCTGTCATCCATCAAGAATTAAGGTTCTGCAACTTGCCTTTCATCTGATTATTGCTGAAGTATTTTTGTTTTATCTCGAGAAAACAAGTTCCATCCTTTTGAGAACTGATCTTAATGCAACATTATGAAACTAGAAAACATCTTAAGAAAGGTACCAGACCTGCTGCCACTGCCAGAAACCCATCTAATCATAAAGTCCTTGATGTTTCAGACCTGGTGGGGCTGGAACAGAACACAGGTGGTTCCAATAGGTTGTCTAATCTCATCCAGTGAAGTCATATCACCAATATCCTAACGTTACTATTGATCTGTATTCTATAAAAAGAAAAGAGAAGCAGCCAGTAGAGGCGGGGCTTCCAACCAGGTGAGTCAGTTGTCAGCATTTCTGTCTCAATCCACGATTCGTTAATAAAGATTCTGAAAGCTGTGTTCTCTCTGCTGGACACGGACAGAACAGGATGAACACAGAAGAAAAACACAGTTTTGTGGCGTTAGAAACCAGAGCTAAGACTTCCGTCATCTCTAGCAGGTGTTCTTCGGGTGCTAGCCCTAACCCAGTGGTTGGACGTATTGAAGATAAATGACAGAAACTGCAGTGAGTGATTTTATTTATCAGGTTAAGTTCTGGAGGTCATCACGTTACAGCCGCAGAAGTGTGTCGGTGTCATTGTGGCTTGGGAGACATGGTCCTCTGCTGGCCACCTTGACTTTCTTCTTCTTCTGTCTGTAAAAAACACAGTGTGTGTTTAGAGTATGTATTCGTGGAAATCTCGTTAAAGGTCATCAGCAGAAGAAGTAGTTTTGTGATCCGACTGACTCCCTCAGTCTGACAGGAGGTGGGGATGTCACACACATGCAGCTTCTATGTTCCAGTAGCCATTTAGCTCAGTGAGCACGGGCCAACTTTTCTTATATAATGAATGAAGGAAGATCGAAGAGCAAAACTTCACAGAATGCAAGCGAATAAAATATCCTGAAAGTAAATTTTACTTTCAAGAAATTTGCTTTTGAAAAAAAAGTTGAAGTTGCAGAACAGAAGTATTCTTGTTATTTATTACTTACTATGCTTGTGCACCAAAAGCAATGCTCTGAAACCCGTGCAGCTATGTTGTATGCTCCTTGCAGGCAAGGGTCAGCGGCCAAACACAAAAAACAGGTTCAAAACGCTACTAAACTCTGTGCAGCTCAACGTTTAGTTAGATCTTCCTTAAACATGGGGACATACTGTCATGTTCTGTGTCCCTTTGTTCCCCAGCTCCTCCAGTTCCCACTCCAGGTTCTCCTCTTGTGCTCTCTTAGCGCCCTCATGTGTCCGTTGTCTGCATTTCTGTTGTGTGTCTTAAGTTTTACCTCTAGCCCTCTGTAGACTTCCCCAGGTGTCCTTCTAATCATTCCCCATTCCTAATCAATCTTTATTTAGTCCTCCTCATCCGTCTGGTTACTAGCTGTTTGTTTTTGGCCCTCAGGCTTTAGGTTTAGTTTTGTGTTAATGTTTATCTGCCCTCTGGTCAAGCTCCTTCCCTTCCCATTTTGTTAATCAAAATGTCCTCAGCTCACACTCCTCACACCTGTCACCTGTTTCCCTGATTACCTCCCTCCTGTTTATAAGCCTTGTCTTGTCACTCAGTGTTTGTCGGTCCATTGTTGCTGTCAGTGTGTTTGTAGTTCTGTCAGTCACGTCTCTCAGTGTTTAACCTGTGTTTTTGGATTTCCAGTTCTTGATCTGGTTTTTGGATTTTTGGCTCCCTGCTTTAGATTTATTTTTGTTCATCCTTCTAAATAAAGGATTTTTCTATATATCATCTACTGCCTCATGTCATCCTGGGGTATCTGCATTTTGGGTCCTAAACATCCCCACATCGTGACTCATACTTGTAACTGGGACCGGAGACAAAGCTCTATACATAATGTGTAAAGAGGAAACTATTCCTATCTAACCTCAGTCCTGCTATTTATTCATTTTATGTAATTTAAAGAAAACTGCAAAAAGTAACTAGTCTATAATCTAGACCAGGGGTGCCCAGTCCTGGAAGGCTGGTATCCAGAATGTTTTAGGGTTAACCCTGCTTCAACACACCTGATTTCAGTCAGCAGGCGGTTAACTGCAAGCCCGATGAGCTGCTGCACAGGTCATTCACCCACTGAATAAAGTGTGTTGGAGCAGAGAAAACAGTAAGACGTGCTGGATATCAGCCCTCCAGAATGAGCATCGGGCACACCTGATCTAGACCGTCATTTGCCGAAGCAAAGATATCTTGCTTTGTTTTGCAACCTTATATATTCACAAATACAGCAGGGCTTGCCAGGCTAAAAAGTAACAGTTAAACCAACCGTTCTGATCAGACATAAACAAGCAAGTTTAGGTTAATTGAATGAAAAATGACAGAAATAATCAGGTCCAGAACAGGAACTGAAGCCCTCAGAAGGGTATGGTATGGACATGTACCTGAGCTCCGCCCTCAGACAGCCTTTAGGGTGAACCTGACGAGGGTGAACTTATGTGTGCGTGCAGGACTGTGTTATGTACCGGTTTTCCTGGCAGAGAACACATTCTGTTCCATACGTGTTGCCATCACTACCACACACTGGATCATACTGCTTGGTACAGACTCCTCCTTCATACTTGCCACAGTCAGGCTGGAAACAACCACAAGAAGTCAAACTATTCCTCTCCAAACACACGCTACCTTCTGACTCACTTTTGAGTCCTTCTGTGCTGCCACGTGGGTTTCTATTGCCTCTATCAGCAGCCATGTCACACCTAGAGGAGCTAGCTCAACTGGTGGAGAAGACGGAAGTTTGAGCTTCTGCACTGAGGCCCTGTCCTCACGTAGCCGGGGATCTGCCAAAACGTAGATATTTTTCTACGTTTTGGCCTGTCATCCACACGAAAACAGAGCTTTTTTCACACGAAAACGGATCTTTTTAAAAACTCCGGCCAAAGTGAAGATCTGTGTTTTCTCCGTTTTGGGTGTCTGCGTGTGGACACACAAAACCGGAGTTTTAAGGTCCGCAACGTCCTTTTCCGCGACAAAAAAATGCTGACATCACGTGTGCGACCTGTGTTTACACTAGCCAACAGCATGGATGCCCTCAGAGCTGCGCTCGCTTTATCAATTGTCCAAGCGCTTTCTGCTTGTTTGTTTTTGCAAGCGGAATTACTTCTCCTTGTGGAAGACCACAGACGAAGCACAAGGTTAAGAACAGGGAAGTACTGCTGCCTACAGGTCTGGCATGTCCTTAACAACGTATTTATCGGGTACGTGTGGACAGAGTTTTATTTTTAAACGGGGTGGTGTGGATGCAAGTTTTTGGAGGGGCGGATATTTGTTTTTTTTTTTAAAACGGCTACGTGTGGACTAGGCCTTAGCCTTCTGCCCCCGGGACCTGACTTGTGTTGCAGCCTAAGCAGAGAAGCCCAAACTTATCTTGTCCCAGCCACTTGGGCCTGGGGGAATCCTAAGGTGTTCCCAGGCCAGCCGAGAAGTCCCTTTCAGTGTATCCTTGCTCCATATCTCAGTAAACAAAAATGTCAAATCTGGGGGGAAGTCAATGCTAATTGGAACTTTTATATTTAAGCATATAATTCCTAAGCCAAACACTGACAATAAAATGAATGGATGTTTTTTCCCCACATTTATAAAGTTTGAGAAGGCAGTAGAGACCCACATGTCAGCACAAAAAATGCAAACAGTCAAATTTAATGAAAGGTCCCATTTCAATTTGAAAGAGCAGTTTAGATGTGCGAGATATCTGTGGCGATATGCTGCCTCCTAGTGTCCCCTTTTATCATTTTATTATACAAAAGTGTTTTAACCCTTTAGGCCTTTTTTCTTTACTGATATTTAAAGTTGTTCATGTCTAAATTTAGCTGCAAAAACTGAATGATGTCTGTTTTCCACATAAACGATTTAAACCACAAAGCCAGGTTGGTTCATGTATGAAAACGGCCCCACTCAGCTGGAGATAGAACGTTTAATAACTTCATAAAGAGTCTGATCCCAAACTCTCACCTCCACAGAGCCTGACGGCAACTCATCCTCTGGTGTTGCTGCAGTCATTGTTTTATTAGCAGCTGAAATCAGAATACCACACACACACACACACACACACACACACACACACACACACACACACACACACACACACACACACACACACACACACACACACACACACACACATTTCTGTACTGGAAGAAGCAGAATGATACCACTACTACTACCATTAATAACAATAATAATATTCATAGTCATCATTATCATTTATGTCTAGTCAGAAGCTTTTTAAATTGTTAGCTCATAATAAAATCCCTTCATGCCAGCTGTTGTAATGACCCATTTTGAGCACAAGGTTAGTAAATTTACCAAATTTACCTAACCCTAACCCTAACCCTAACCCATGAGACATGTTAGTTATTGTGATAATAACAAAGTAGTGTAGTATTGTGGAAGTTTGAACTAACCTTTCTTAGACTTCTCACATCACAAAACTAGTAAAGCATCATCATGAAAGAAAATGTCCCTAATTTATGTTCAAAAACACATTTTTGTGGTGAACTCACCAGAAACAAGGAGCAGAAAAAGAAACAGCTGCGCAGCACACTGCATGGTTTCAGACAGACAACAGGTGCACCTCTCTCACACACACACACACACGCACGCACACACACGGGCACGCACACACACACACACACACACACACACACACACACACACACACACACACACACACACACACACACACACACACACACACACACTTTTATAGAACCTGCTAAACAGGCTGCACTGTTAGACTTTACCTATCCACAAACTGGCAACACTGTTGCCAGCATGCTACCATGATACATGGTTAGCCGTAACTGACCACTCAGTGTTGATCCCAGAATCAAACCGTATGTTTTGTTGCTGTAAAAAAAACCTCTGACAGCGTTGCCAGTAAAATACCGTAATATATTTCACAAGTAAATTACGTCAATAACGCAACATTATACCGTGATTGATAAATATGTGTTGTGCTGTATGTGTTGAGTTAAAACTGAACAATTGGAGGTGATAGCGCTCAACCGCCACTGAGAACTACATCCCCCAGAAAGCACCTCCAAAATGGCCACCGATTGGTGATGAAAAACACCTGGGCAAAGATGGTGGGGTTGCTGTTCTCAGTACAACAAGCAAGCAAGCTCTACTCATAAGTTGACTCTGAAGACGCCAATGGTTGGTGAATATTATTTTGTTTATGACGTGAAGTTGTTTAGGTTGACCACTAAAGTCATGTTGCTTATGAGTTTGATTAAATACAGGTGTTTTCAAGCATGTAGACATTTGATTTGTCATTGTCATTGTTACACTTGATGCTTTAATTTCCCATTTTAAAATGATTGAAACCTTGATTTATTGATTGAAATTTAGTGATGGAGTCATGTTTTAATTAATTCATTTACACTTTTAGTGTAGGAAGATTTAGTTTAGAACATTCTTTGTTGTATTTTATATAAATGTTGTGATGTTTAACACTTGTCTCTGTTCTTTGAAGGTTATCAACCTGATAATCACTAAACTGGAATAATAAAGATTGTTGGAAAGTGAAGGAGATGTCCCAAAGTGTCCCTTTGGAGTATAAACGTGAGTGGAACTTAACAGTATGTTTACGGTATGTTACCGTAAGCTCATTTCAAGGTATGCTACCTTTTCCAGTGATTTACCATAAACATACACTTTTGCTACTGAAAATAGTCATCGCTGTCGAAGGGTACTGTGTTTTTGTGGGCGGCAATCTACATTTTTCATGTCGTAGTTTACTAAGATTTGAGTAAATGGTAACATAACGCAATAAAATAAAGGCTCCCCAAAAAAAAAGGTTTGTACTTGTGCGCGCACACACCTGCACACTTGTTTGTGTAATTGTGGGATATATTTAAAATCAAGATGTAAACAAAATGCACTGGATTATCTTTTTTTAAATTTGATTTCTTTCCATTAAAACAGAAAAACATACCAATAAATTGCCTGTGATTCAGCTTCCGCCAGGGAGAGATAAAATTATGGTTTTGTTTGGAAATATTTGGAAGACAAAGGTAAGAAAAACAATAAGCGTCATACAACAAAACAAATATATTTAACAGCCAGTTCCTTGGAACATGGGGAGAGAGGTTGACCATTCTTCTTAGCATGTCAAGACAACTTGGGCTATGGGTGATCTGAGGAGACGGGTATGTTCCAAAAAGCAACAAGCTACACTTTTAACACCTTGCCTGCGTTGCATAATTTATGCACTGCATTACAATCAAGTTTAGAAAAATGAAAACTGCTACCTAGTTTGAAGTTTTCCACTCAAATTCTGTCAGCCGTTGGAGAAAAGTTGTGTCAAGAGGATTAATGTGGACAACCTTCCGCTTCACGCTTGTCCCTGTCTTCCTGCTTGTGCCAAATTTGGATGTACATTTTGTCCCTTCTTCTGGGTTAATTCCAACAAAAAACCTTAAGGACATAAATCAGTATAATTCAAGAACCCTGGGTTTGTAGGAAAATAATGACCAACTTGGGGATAGTTCATTCATCATAGCACTGATCATATAAATCAGGGGTGTCAAACATGCGGCCCGTGGGCCGGATCCGACCCGCAAGCAGGTTAAATCCGGCCCACGAGATGGTTGTGTAAACTTTATTTTCATACTTTACAATGTAGGGTGAAAATAAACTTATCCTTGTGAGCAAGTTTTCTCTGTAATGAGTATAAATAAAACAAAGCTGCGCTCAAGACTCACACAAGAACTTGAATCACATCCTGAAGTTGGCCGCCACTCAGGATGTGACTTCTGATGTTGATGTGCTGGTGAAAGCTAAAAGATGTAAAGTAAAATGAGTCAAATATACTTTAAGTGCTGCATGAAACTGATCTAGCCATGTGATCTGTAAGCTCTTTGAATCACTAAGGAATATTTTTTTAATTGATTGATTTTTTTTTTTTTTCAAATTTTCAAGTACACTTCAGGTGTTGTACTTGTACTACACTGTCCTCAGGCTCCAGCCTTGTTTTATATTGATTGTATTAAAACAAAGAAAACAATCTGAAGTTTTTAATTTACCAGTCCGGCCAACTTGGGACTAGATTTCTCGCAATGTGGCCCCTGAGCTAAAATGAGTTTGACAACCCTGATATAAATGTTATGACATACCTTTGAGTTAACTCCAATGTTGCACATGCTGCCTCCTGGTATTCCAGATTCAGAACATAAAATGACCCATAGAAGACTGACGGTGCATCGGCAAAGCCGTTTGCTGTATGCAGTTCAAAGATGATGTGCCTTTCTGAACTCACCATCCAGCAGGTGGCAGTCAACAAACTCCTAACTAAATAGATAAGAGAAACACTTTCATTATGCAACATGCCATGGTAGTGTGAAAGGCAGAAGATGGGATTTACCAGATTCTGGGGGCGTGGCGACCGGACGCCAGCTGGTGCTTGTCAGGCGTGATGAGGCCGGAAATGAGAAAAGGGTGGCAGATCTACTGTACAAGGGTGTGTGTGGTCGACCTGTCATTGTGGCACCCGGTTCTGAGGGGTGGGATCGTTTGCAGTTGGTTAGGGCTGTTGGCGATGAAGACAGCAGAGTAGATGGGCAGTGTTAAAGCGCTAGGAGGGGAGGCTTGATACCTTCTTTAGGTAGTGTAATGAAGTGAGAGGTTATTACATTTTATTTAATGAGCTGTAAGGCGTGGGATTCCATAGTAAATATGAAATCCACCTTTAAACCTTTATTTAAACCAGAAGATGGGATCTTTTTATTGTAGAGATTAAATAACCTTGGTGGAAATAGCTCCTTCATCATGTTACATACCCTGCTTTTCAAGGGCACGGTGGTCCGTCCAGAGACCACCTGGTCATTGAACAAACCAGAGTTATGAAGAACCCCGACAACAGAGCAGGGCGCAATCCCACAGGAAGAGGCCAACAGTGGTGAGGCACGAACCCCACTCCGAAGAACAGTGTATGGTTTCAACAGTCTCTTATAATCCCTTTGGAAGCACACAAGTCAGCAAATTAGTAAGGTATCCACGTGGGGTAATAATTTGAAGCAGGAGCAAAACTTTTACGTGTCCATGGGTAGGGAATAATTCCAACAGTATATTGATCTTTGTAATTGCACTTATTGTGATTCAGTGCGGGAAAGAGCAGGCAGGTCAGGTCCCAGCGAGCAAAGTATCCCAGCAGCCATGCCGGAACAAACGGTCGTCCAGGTCCTATGAGCCAGAACACCCATCAGGAGGAGCGGAATCCGACGACGAGTCAGGTCCACCCCCAGGGAAGCAAGGATCATCAGGTTCATCACGTTACAGTAGTAAGGACTGGGAGTAGTTGGGTGCCGAGACCACGCCGACATCTGCCGCAGAAAACTCTTTGCAGCCAGACCTGAGCCATGGACCCACCCGCCGTCCTCGCAAGCTGAACCCCGGGGTGTTGGAATCTCAGATCCCGGGAAAGGGGGTCGCATTGACTGGGCCATCTAAGTACCCGGTTGCTTGATTTAACTTGTAATGAATGGCTGGTTTTATTGTAAAGGGACAAGAGGCAGTAGCCGACGAGTTCCACAGTGGAACTCGCCCGTGGTGTATTATTTGGTTGTACTAATAAAGGGTATCTTTGATAATTGCTGCCTACTGGTGCTGTTTTTAGGTTCTGACTGGAGGGTAAGATATTCTGCCCGTGCACCCACTGAAACTTATATTACAGTAGCCAGTAGTAGACGGACACCAGCTGGCATCTTCCAATCAGCTCAAAGTTTTCTAGCAGATGGCCATCCCTCTTTCAAGACACTGTCTGGGGCAGAGGTTTCAGATCAAAATGTGGAGACTTGAAAAGGGGTGAGGCTATATATAGATTTGGCTAATGCTAGGTTACCGTTTTGCCCTCCTTTTCTAGAGAAAGCCCTCATAAATCGAGAGCAAAATGTAATCGAGGAACAAAAAGATCACAGCTCACCAAGCTGATGGGCAGATTTCCCTCTGCTTCCAGGGACATCCTGGTAGAGATTTCTTGAAAGACAACAAACCAAAACATTCTATGCGAAAAAAACAAAACAGCATTTATTCTAGAATTATCGGAGAAAAAAAAATTTACATCTGCCAAAAGGAAAAGGGAGTCTTCATTTTCATTGTAGTACTTCATGAGAAGTATGGCTGCTGTGCCGACCTTGTTGTTGGTTAAAACTCCTTCATCTTCTATCTCCTGAATGACATTTCTAATACCAAGGTTACATTTGAGCTTCTGGCTGGAAAAATAGTTGAGTATTCTCCTGCCTTTGGTAATGAGGGCCTGACTCAAACGTTCACAGATTTCGATACCTGCAAGTCTTTCAAAGTGACTAGACAAACATTTCCGCGTAAACAAGAAAGGCCATTGCTCTTGAATTTCATCTATTGAAACTGAGGGACAGCTGATGCTGAGAAATGTATGTGAGGAGCAGAAGATCCTCTAACTCAGGTCTTTCCACAGCTTCTGGGCCTTGAGAACTGAAAATTGCTAACAATCTATTCTTTTTTCCTTCCAGAGGAGCTTGAGTTTCTCCCTCAGGAAGCTGAACTGGCTGCCAATTGATGCAACCATAGCTATCAACAAGGTGCCGAAGCACGTTTGAAGTATCATCTCTCTCTGGACTGCAGTCTTCCTCATTCCTGGTTCTCTTTGGTCGACGTAATCTGTGTGTTACATCATCCTGGTTAACATGCTCAACTCTACATTTGATGCTTCTCAGTAATGAATAATGGCCAGGACCTAGTCTTTCTCCTTTGTCAGTGAAATCTGAAAATGTTTGTGGATGTGATACAATGATTACAAGAGATTGCTAACAATCTCTTCACAAGCTGAGCGTTTAGGAGTTTTGCAGTGAACTTGCATGACCTCCACAACAATTCTGACCATACTCCTCCTGCCTTCTGGATGAGCTCTCACCCCACAGGTGATTGCCTGTGACAGTCTAAATGGAAATCTTTGCCAAGGAATCTGAAAGTCTGAAACCCATGAGCTTTGGGTTGATGTTTCCTCTGATACAGCAGAGTAAAGGTCCAGAGTAATGGTGTCATTTAGGTCCTCTGCTTCATTGCGTTCTTTAAAAAGAAAAATAATTATAAAACCGATAGTCTAGTCATCAAACATATTCTCAATAAGAAATATCTTCACTGTTTGGATGTAGAGCAATAAAAAGGGCAGTAATGGAGACAGTGAGGAGGAAAATATAAAGAAGCAATCTCATCAAACTCATGGTCTATATTGTATGCCATAATTTTCCTGAATTTCCAAACTTTATTTCAAGACTACTTATGGAAGGCGAATGGTGTAAAATGTAGTGTCCACCTTTAATGTTTTCCATGTTGATTTCAATATTCTACAAGACAAAATAAGCCGGTAAAAGTCTCTTCAATAACATGCTTTGTAGTTAAACATCCAGAATGGTATAGTGAGAAGAAACTGGAAACGGATGGTCATAGTGTAAAAAACTAATCAGTGACCTGTGTGACTTACAGCTGATGAATACTCAGAGGTATACAAAACTTACACAAACATTTCTTAAATGCAGGTATTTGAATTGGTGTAAGAACATGTTTGAGATCCTCTGCCTCTACTAGCAGAAGTTCACTTTTTTGTTGGACACCAATGACATCTTTCAGGTGGTCTGCAATGGACAGTACTTTCTGTCTCTCCAATTCCAGCAGGATGCATGTAATTTCATCCTCAATTTCCATCACTGAATTATAAGAGGAAAAAATGAAGAAACTGAATGGTGCAGAGAGATAACAAAAAGATTGGCCATGTTATAAAGGGGTATTGGGTAATAATCCATCAGACTGTCGGCATTTACGCACAAACTTCTGTCTGTAGGGCAGTGTAAACAATGAAGTCCAAGGTCAATAAGGCGCACTGACTGATGCAATTCTAGCACAAAGTACAATTTAGAATCATTAACAAGCGTCACGACTATCTTCCCAAACTCAATGCTCTCATCAGTGTGATCTACAACATCAGGACCTTTGGCATATTTGGTACCATACTTTTGTAGACAACTGCTGACACATCTAGCATGTTATGATTAGAGACGTCTGCTTTTGCCACAGCATCTTGAGTGGCAGAGTTGTAAAGATGTTGTCTATGATCATTCGCTTCTCCAATGCATGCATATATATATTTGAGCTGCTTTGGTAGACACACAGGGTCTTATCAAACGAAAACAGTTCACGTTAGTCTTGATCGTCTTGGACATTTTCTCAACATGTGAATTAAAATTTAATTTGGAGTCCAGAATAAACCCCAAATATCTGAACTCTGATAATTCACTGATTTCCTGTTTATCCGTGTTTACTTTGAAGTCTTTCTGTGCCTTTCTCTTTAAAGAAAAACACATAGACTGTTTTTGTGTAATTTAAGGTTAGGCAGTTGTCCTGCAACCACTGGGATAATCCAACTAACTGCTTATTTAATAATTGTGCAGCCCGATTAGGAGTGTCAGCAGTTACATAAATTATTGTATCATCCGCATACAGTTGGCAGATTAGAGGCAAGTCATTTATGTATAAGCAGAAGAGCAAAGGCCCCAGTATTGATCCTTGTGGTACACCTAGCTTACATGTCTGCATTGTAGATTTAACATTGTTCATTATTGCCATTTAAGCAGTGGGATTAATACATTTGCTTAAATATTATTTTATTAATCTGAGATGATTTTTTTACGTACAATGTAGGCTTGGTTAAAGCATCCAATCTTTTTTTTTACAAGATTATAGTTAAAATATTTTCTAACAGATTTTTGTGAATGCTTACATACGGTAAGCTTTTAAAATAGCTCAATGAAAACATATATTCTTGGAGCATTTTCTCTTTTCATTATGGGGCATGGTGTTTATCTATTGGAAAGGGTTACTGTCACGAACGCTGGCTCTCACCGTTCCGCCAACCTGCTATCCCACAGTCAGAACTCCCAACTCCCATCAGCCCACTGACCATTAAGCCAGCACCATGTCAGCGTGCCATCTATATGGCCCTCGTCTCTGGAACAGGCTGCCAGAGGACCTCAGGGCCGTAGAGAATGTTCATGTTTAAGACTCAACTTTTTACCATAGCTTTTAATTGATATCTGTTTTTAGCTGCATTGCTTGTTTTATTATTTTATTATTTATATTTTATTTTTATTAGACATTTATGTCTTAGTGTTTGACTATCTTTTAATCACTTTTTCAGTTATTTTACTATCCATATTAGCTCTTATTTTTTATGTTACTTATTTGTTCGTGCCAGTGCTTTCCTCTGTGGGGCCCTCTGCCTCGGGGGTGGTGGTCGACTGTGGCGGCCTGAGTGGTGTGGGTTTTCCTCCTACCTCCCTGGGAGCCCTGGGCTGGTGCCTTTGCTGCCGCCATCAGTCGACTACTACCGAGGCAGATGGCTCACCTGTTGACGTGTCATTCGTTACCTAACCCATCTGAACTCAGCCTAGTGTTTACTTATGATATTTTATTTCTCTTAGTTTTCTTTTTTTTTTGTGTGTGTGTGTGTGCATGTGTGTATTTAGTGTTCGTGTGTGTGGGGGTACGTGTTCCTTAGTAGATGGGTTGTTGACTGTCATAATTATTTTTATGTTTTTGGGGAAATGATGGGATTATGTGTTATATGGGGTGATTTTAACCTGTAAAGCACTTTGAGCTATATTTTTTGTATATGAAAAGCGCTATACAAATACAGGTGCTGGCCAGTAAATTAGAATATCATCAAAAGGTTGAAAATATTTCAGTAATTCCATTCAAAACGTGAAACTTGTACATTATATTCATGCAATGCACACAGACCAATGTATTTCCAATGTTCATTACATTTAAATTTGATATTCATAAGTGACAACTAATGAAAACTCCAAATTTGGTATCTCAAAAAATTAGAATATTCTGAAAAGGCTGAATATAGAAGACACCTGCTGCCACTCTAATCAGCTGATTTACTCAAAACACCTGCAAAGGCCTTTAAAAGGTCCCTCAGTCTTGTTTTGAAGGCACCACAATCATGGGGAAGACTTCTGACTTAACAGCTGTCCAAAAGACAATCATTGACACCTTGCACAAGGAGGGCAAGACGCAAAAGGTGATTGCTAAAGAAGCTGGCTGTTCGCAGAGCTCTGTGTCCAAGCACATTAACAGACAGGCGAAGGGACGGAAAAAATGTGGTAGAAAAAAGTGTACAAGCTCTAGGGATAACCGCACCCTGCAGAGAATTGTGACGACAAACCCATTCAAAAATGTGGGGGAGATCCACAAAGAGTGGACTGCAGCTGGAGTCAGCGCTTCAAGAACCACCACGAGGAGACTCATGAAAGACATGGGATTCAGGTGTCGCATTCCGTGTGTCAAGCCACTCTTGAACATGAAACAGCGCAAGAAGCGTCTCGCCTGGGCCAAGGACAAAAAGGACTGGACTGATGCTGAGTGGTCCAAAGTTATGTTTTCTGATGAAAGCAAGTTCTGCATTTCCTTTGGAAATCAAGGACCCAGAGTCTGGAGGAAGAGCGGAGAAGCACAGAATCCACGTTGCATGAGGTCCAGTGTAAAGTTTCCACCGTCAGTGATGGTGTGGGGTGCCATGTCATCTGCCGGTGTTGGCCCACTCTGTTTCCTGAGGTCCAGGGTCAATGCAGCCGTCTACCAGGAAGTTTTAGAGCACTTCATGCTTCCTGCTGCTGACCAACTTTATGGGGATGCAGACTTCACCTTTCAACAGGACTTGGCACCTGCACACAGTGCCAAAACCACCAGCACCTGGTTCAAGGACCATGGTATCCCTGTCCTTGATTGGCCAGCAAACTCGCCTGACCTTAACCCCATAGAAAATCTATGGGGTATTGTGAAGCGGAGGATGCAATACGCTAGACCCAACAATGCAGAGGAGCTGAAGACGACTATCAGAGCAACCTGGGCTCTCATAACACCTGAGCAGTGCCACAGACTGATCGAGTCCATGCCACGCCGCATTACTGCAGTTATTGAGGCAAAAGGAGCCCCGACTAAGTATTGAGTGCTATACATGCACATTCTTTTCATGTTCATTCTTTTCAGTTGGCCAACATTAGAGAAACAAACATTTTTTCATTGGCCTTTAGAATATTCTAATTTTCTGAGATACCAGATTTGATGTTTTCATTGGTTGTCACCTATAAATATCAAAATTAAACGTAATAAACATTGGAAATACATTGGTCTGTGTGCATTGCATGAATATAATGTACAAGTTTCACGTTTTGAATGGAATTACTGAAATATTTTCAACCTTTTGATGATATTCTAATTTACTGGCCAGCACCTGTAAAGTTTGATTGATTGAATAATTCACTCAGTCATCACATCGTATAGATTCAAGCACCGACTTCTGAGCTTCACATCTCAATCTCCCTACTGCTTCAGACCTGTAAGTCAGTCTTTGTTTCTTTGGAACATCTCTACGATCCTGTTTCCTTTCAGGACTCTTGCGGGTGTCCCTAGATTAAATTGCGAGTCATCTGCCCCCAACCCTAGTATTGCCGCGCTTGGGTCAAACCACATGCTACAAATCAACGGTCTTGTCCAGTCCGGTCTGTTGTGTAGCCTGACAAGTCTGAAACCTGGCCTTGTTCTTGTCATAAATGATACTCGGGTCTCTGTGGAGAGTGTACTTGCTTGTCAGTAGTTATTTTAGTGTCAGACTGAGACATCCAAGATGTAAAACTGAACACTGCCACAGGTCATTCATTCCGACTGAAGCATAGTGTATATGTTTAACAATTAGTGGCATTATTCTTTGACATTGTAACATCAGGGAAAATTTCAGTATGTGTGCAATACTTGTGCAATACCTGGATGAACATTTGAATGTCTGAGTCCTTGATGCTGCTTCTTTTGGAAACTCAATTTTCTATTTTTATATTCAGTATTCTGATTGTTTTAGGTTAAAATAATAGCTTTTGCTCTGAGTGTATGTGCTGCCTTAACAAGTGAATTTCCCCACTGTTTTTTCTATTAACAAGCTATCTGAGTAAAGTTCTTCCAGCTTACTGGAAAATCATTTCCTTCTAACTTTCTCCAAGTATGTTTTAGAACAAGAATCTCAGAGTTAACCCAATGAGCTGGCGTCCTCTGACTGATCACCTTAATCTTTACTGGAGCGAGGATCTGACAAAGACAAGGAAAAACAGGGGTTTAAATACATAAAGATGAGGAGCAGGTGAGCCAAATTCACACTTAACGAGGGGAGACGAGACACAAACTGACGCAGATGAAGCAGATCCTGATAATGCCTTTCCTTAAGGGCAGCACCAGACACCCAAAACAGAAACAAAACACAAAAAAGGGCAGGGGCAGGAATGCAAGAAGCTGGAACCGTGAGATGGAGGCAGGTATACAGGAACCTGGAACACTTGTGGGCATGGCTGGGGCCTCTGGACAGGGCGGCATGGCTAGGTAGGGCGACACAACTGGGGCCTCTAGGGATGGCTGGAGCTTGACTGGGACCTCTGGGTGCATTGGCAGGTGCTTGGCATGGACCTGCAGTGGCTCCAATCTGGGTGAGCAGCAGAGGTGCAGAGAGGTGTGTCCGACCACTCAGAAACACATGGGATGCATCAGATTGTGCCTTCTCATATATCCCCACTGATTACCAGAGACACACAAAAAAAAAAAAAAAACTCCGACCTGCTCACCTCTGAGTCCTTGGTGGTCAGAACTTTCTGTCATTTTGTGGAGATGGAAACGGACCCAAATGCAGGAGAGCAGGCATAAGATGCAGTTTGGTAGGTTTAAAATGAACTGTTTATTTGAAAAATGTTAGGCAGGAAGACAAGACAAGGAAGGATCTGACAAAGACAAGCACAAACAGAAGGTTAATGATAATCGGAGAACAGGTGGGTAAGGTAACTTATTTATTTAACCAGGTGAGTTGATTGAGAGCTCAGTCTCATTTTCAATGATGATCGGGGCAAGAGACGGCTGCAACAGACACACCAAAGAAAAACATAAGATAAAACAGTTAGACATAAAGACAAAGGACTGTTCTCATATATAATGTGTACAAGCAATCAAAACAGACCCAACGCAGTTTTTAATACTCAGAAGCACATTGATCAGAAACTATTGATCATAATGAACTATTGAAGGTAGATAATGGAATGTAGGTGAGCTTCAGTGATTTTTGCAACTCGTTCCAGTCCTTGGAAGCAGCAAACTGGAACGAGGAGCGGCCAAAGGAGGTGCGAGCTTTGGGAATAACCACAGAGATTAAATAACTGGAACGTAAATTGCGCTGGTTGCAGGGCCAGATTATCATTGCAGGGGCCCCTGGGCACAATGTGCTTAGGTAATCAGAAGTGAGGAACAGAAAATGAAATAATTATTTTCATGTTTAGCGCAGCAGGAACTGAGAGGCTGCAGGCGCACCAGTGAGTTTGCAGCCGCTGCGCAGGGGGAGGGGGGAGAGGGCTGAAGCAGAACGTGTTGGGGGAACAGTAAAGATGCAAAAACTACCATTGTTAAATTAATTGTGTGTTAACTTAGAAAATGTGGCTGCAATTTTAATTACTTGTCAACTTTTTCCTCCAACGTTAAGACTGCTGCACAAAAAAAATAAAAAAGACCGTTGCTCGCGTGGGCCCCCTTGTGGCTGTGGGCCCCTGGGCCTGTGCCCAGTTTGCCCGTATTACAGTCCGGCCTTGGCTGGTTGTTGGGAGTGATGAGTAAAATGATGGTTTTCTACCGATGATTGTTTTGTTTATGAACTGATACCAATGTAACAACCTGCAGGAATTTAGTGATGGCCAGTTAACGAGTGAATAGAGATCACGATGATGAGTAGTGAAAGGGGCACCAGTGACCAAACGGGTTGCTGAGTGATAAATGGCATCGAGTTTATGAAGACGTTTTTTGGAAGCAGTTCTATAAATGATGTCACCGTAATCTGAGATGGGAAGGATTATCATTTTGACCAAGGTTTGCTTTGCAGAATGAGTAAAGGAGGACCTGTTGCGGTATAGAATTCTTGACTTGACTTTAGGAAGTAATGAATGAATGTGAATGTCAAATGAAAGTGTGCTGTCAAGCCAGATACCCAGATACTTAAATGAACTGACAAGTTGTAGTTCAATAACATCCTGGGAAACAATACTAGGGTGGCGAGTTGATTGCAGTAAGTTACGGTTGAAGATCTTGACCTTTGTTGCAGGGGTTGCTGCTGTTTGGATTGCTGGCCGTAATGCACATAACACACAAGCTTGCAATATAAAGCAGGACAACACCTGTCCCCCCTCCAGCTCGGCTGTGTGACTGCACTAACCTGTCCTGTGGGACCCTCACCATGTGACCCTCATGTCCATGCTGTCTCTGGAGGAGATAGGAGACAAGATCCCCTGTAGCTTAAAATGAACCAAAGCTTCCTCCCAGTTTCTCTTTAAGTTGAATTTATCATCAGTTTATCATCATGAAACAAAAGAATAAAGTGGAACAAGAAGAAGAAGAAAATATCATTTCTATAGTGCCTCTCAAGATAAAAATCACGAGGCGCTTCACAAAAACAAAAAAAGTGAAAATATAAAAAAGCACTTAGAAAATGTTTAAAATTTTATTTAAAATGAGCAAAAATAAGCAATTACGATTTAAAAGAAAAATGTTAAGAAAGAGAGAGAGAGTGAATAGGAAAGAGGGAAATCAGTGGATCCTGAGGAAGGTGGAATAGGTGGGGAGAGCAGAATAAAGAGAGAGTGGTGAAGAAGGTCGTACAAAAGCCAGCTTGAACAAGTGAGTCTTCAGCTGCTTTTTGAAGGAGACCTCTGAGTCCACTGATCTCAGGCTCAGGGGGAGAGAGTTCCAGAGTCTGGGGGCCACAGCAGCAAATGATCTGTCAACCTTTGGTCTTTAGCCTGGTGCGCTGCACAACCAGTAGACTTTGATCACTGGACCTCAGGGACCTCCTGGGGGTATAGGGACCAAGAAGATCGCCAATGTAAGATGGTGTTTGTCCATGTAAGGCCCTATAGACCAGAACCAGGATCTTGAAATGAACCCTGAAGTTGACTGGCAGCCAGTGAAGCTGGAGGAGAAGCGGGGTGATGTGGGTGTGTTTGGAGGACTTGGTCAGAAGCCGAGCACAGGCGTTCTGAACCACCTGTAGACGGTTCAGGGAGGTTCTGCTCAGACACGTGAAAAGAGAGTTGCAGTAGTCTAAGCATGAGGAGATGAAGGTGTGGAGAACTGTCTCAAGTTCAGAGCGGGACAGAATGGAACTCAGCTTAGCAATGTTCCTGAGATGGAAGAAGGAAGAGCGAACAAGAGAACTGACATGAGAATCCAGGGTGAGAGCCAGGTCAAAGGTCACGCCAAGATTCCTGACAGAAGGTTTAGTGTGAGAAGCAAGCTGACCAAGAGAGTCTCTGACTTTGGGAACCAGCTTGTCTGGGGCACAGATGAGGATCTCGGTCTTCATTCAGCTGAAGAAAGCTCCCACCATCCAGGTTTTGATAGAGTCTAAGCAGGTGTGTAACAGCTGCAGCTTAGACATCTCATGAGGCTTAAAGGAGATGTACAGTTGGATGTCATCTGCATAAAGATGGTAAGAGATTCCTATGAAGGAGCTCAGGACATGCTGAAGAGGAAGCAGATAGAGGAGGAAGACCAGAGGCCCCAGCACAGAACCTTGTGGGACACCATGGGTAAGAGAGGTGGTGGAGGACCTAAACTTGGAGAGGGCCACAGAAAAGGAGCGCTCAGAGAGATAAGAGGAGAACCACTCCAGAGCAGATCCTGATATGCCTACCCAGTCTCTCAGCCTCTCCAGTAGCAGGTGATAGTCAACAGTGTCAAAGGCTGCAGTCAGGTCCAGCAGGACCAGAACAGAACAGTCCCCTGCATCACTGTGAGTCAGAAAGTCATTAGAGACCCTAAGAAGAGCTGTTTCAGTAGAATGAGCTCTACGAAAACCTGACTGGAAGCTATCATAGATGTTATGTTCATCAAGAGCAGCTGTGAGTTGTTTAGCCACAACCTTTTCCAAGATCTTGGAGATGAACGGAATTTTAGAGATGGGTCTGAAGCTGCTATGGAGAGAGGCGTCGAGACTCGGGTTTTTAAGAAGCGGGTGGATTACAGCATTCTTAAAGTGAGCAGGGACCTGACCAGAAACCAGAGAAGCATTAATTGTAGAGAGCATATTGGGACCGATGGACAGAAAAGCACTTTTAAACAAAGATGAGGGTAAGATGTCGAGGGGGCATGCAGAGGTCTTCATAGAGTTAACTAGTTTGGTTAACTCAGGCAAAGAAACAGGAGCAAAACTATCTAGGATGATGGGCCTGGTTGGAGTCGGGAGAGGCGGCGATAAGGCTGAAGGAGAGATGCTAGATCTAACCTTATTGACTTTGTCCACAAAGAAAGACAGAAAGTTCTCACAGTCTGCAACAGAGTGGATGGAGGCTGTAGGAGAGGCAGGAGAGACGATGCTGCTGATGGTGTTAAACAGCACCTTGGGGTTCCCTTTGCTCTGGGACACCAGGTTGGAGAAATAGGAAACCCTGGCTAAGAAAGAAAGTACAGAGAGCCGAGTCTGTGACATTGTGGCCCTCGGCTCATTTTTAACCCGTTTCAAAACAGAAAATGACCTCTCGCCCTCACAGTTAGACACAGGTAAGGTTAAAAACAATCTTAGTGCAACATAAACATTCAGAAATGTTGTCTGTGAAGAGCTTGCAGCAGCTGTACAGGTGAAGTCTCATTCTACACAAAAGTGCTTGAACTGAATAAGTTCATCTGACAAGGAACTATCCAGATCTGTTGGATAAGTCAAGCTCAGCTTAGCAGCTCTTACAGCACATCACAATCATCACAGTCCCTCACAATAAAACCCCAAAGAGGTCACACATATGTAGGCTTCTATGCGCTTGGATAAGCACGAATAAAGTCTGTCGATGATGACGTAATATGTTTCAACTTTAAATGTCTGACCGCTGTCATTAAAAGCTACTTCGCTGTCATCAGCAGACTCATTTGCAAATCTCTTTCTTTTTTTCACACGTTGAGTGTCGACTCCTCCTTGAACCGTCACCTTATCGTGGTGGAGGAGTTTGAGTGCCCTAATGATCCTAGGAGCTATGTTGTCTGGGGCACTTAGTGCCCCTGGTAGGGTCTCCCATGACAAATTGGTCTTAGGTGAAGGGTGAGACAAAGAACGGTTCGAAGGATCTTTCATGGCGGTTAAAACGAAGAGTCGGAGTACCCGGCCCGGAGGGTTACCGGGGTCCCACCCTGGAGCCAGGCCTGGGGTTGGGGCCCGTGAGCGAGCGCCTAGTGGCCGGGCTTTCGCCCATGGGGCCCGGCCGGGCCCAGCCCGAACCGGATACATGGGCTCGTCCAACTGTGGACCCACCACCCGCAGGAGGAACATGAAGGGTCCGGTGCAATGCGAATCGGGTGGCAGACCAAGGCGGGAGCCTTGGCGGTCCAATCCCCGGACAAGAAAACTAGTTTTTGGGACATGGAACGTCACCTCGCTGGCGGGGAAGGAGCCGGAGCTTGTGGCAGAGGTTGAGCGGTACCGGCTAGATATAGTCGGACTCACCTTGACACATTGCATTGGCTCTGGAACCCGAGACCTGGAGAGGGGTTGGACACTCTACTTTGCTGGAGTTGCTCCGGGTGAGAGGTGGAGGGCTGGGGTTGGCTTTTTGTTAGCCCCGAGACTCTCTGCCTGTGTGTTGGGGTTTACCCCGGGGGACAAGAGGGTAGCTTCCTTGCGCCTTCGGGTCGGGGAACGGGTCCTGACAGGACTGGAGTACTGGAGAGGAGGGTCCGATCGATAGTTGAATCTCAGATAGAGGAGGAGCAATGTGGTTTTCGTCCTGGCCGTGGAACTGTGGACCAGCTCTATACCCTTGCAAGGGTGATGGAGGGGGCATGGGAGTTTGCCCAACCAATCCACATGTGCTTTGTGGATTTGGAGAAGGCTTATGACCGTGTCCCCAGGGGCACCCTGTGGGGGACGCTCCAGGAGTATGGGGTGGGTGGCTTTCTGTTCAGGGCCATTCAGTCCCTTTACCAGAGGAGCGTGAGTTTGGTCCGCATAGCCGGTAGTAAGTCGGACCTGTTCCCAGTGAGGGTTGGACTCCGCCAGGGCTGCCCTTTGTCACCGGTTCTGTTCATCACTTTTATGGACAGAATTTCTAGACGCAGCCGTGGTGTGGAGTGTGTCGAGTTTGGTGGCAGGAGAATCTCGTCTCTGCTTTTTGCGGATGATGTGGTCCTCCTAGCTTCATCCAGCTCTGACCTTCAGCTCTTGCTGGGTAGGTTCGCGGCCGAATGTGAAGCGGCTGGGATGAGGATCAGCACCTCCAAATCTGAGACCATGGTTCTCGACCGGAAAAGGGTGGCTTGCCACCTCCGGGTCGGGGGAGAGGTCCTACCTCAAGTGGAGGAGTTTAAGTATCTCGGGGTCTTGTTCACGAGTGAGGGTAGGAGGGATCGGGAGATCGACAGGCGGATTGGTTCGGCGTCTGCAGTGATGCGGACGCTGAGCCGATCTGTCGTGGGGAAGAGGGAGCTGAGCCAGAAAGCCAGGCTCTCGATTTACCGGTCGATCTACGTCCCAATCCTCACCTATGGTCATGAGCTTTGGGTAATGACCGAAAGAACGAGATCGCGGATACAAGCGGCCGAAATGAGTTTCCTCCGTAGGGTGGCCGGGCTCAGCCTTAGAGATAGGGTGAGGAGCTCGGACATTCGGGAGGGACTCGGAGTAGAACCGCTGCTCCTCCGGATTGAAAGGAGCCAGTTGAGGTGGTTTGGGCATCTGGTCAGGATGCCTCCTGGACACCTCTCCGGGGAGGTGTTTCGGGCATGTCCTGCCGGCAGAAGGCCCCCGGGTCGACCCAGGACACGTTGGAGAGGTTACATCTCCAATCTGGTCCGGGAACGCCTTGGGGTCCTGCCGGAGGAGCTGGTGGACAAGGCCGGGGAGAGGACGGCCTGGAGCTCCCTAATTGGGATGCTGCCCCCGCGACCCGGACCCGGATAAGCGGAGGAAGACGAAGACGAAGACGAAGTTGAGTGTCGAACTGGTAGTTTTGTGTCACACTGACTGCGCGTGCTGACTCTTCCAGCTCTGAAAACTCTTGCCCGTTTGGTTAATCCGCGGCCTTGCCCGCTACGCCAAGAGATCATAAAAATTGTAATATAGGTAGAAACTGGATTTTTCCCTGAAAGATATCTAGCCCCCATAACTCGATCCTTGCTCCTGGATGAAAAACAATGTAGGAACCCCCCCCCCCCCCCACCCCCCACCCCCCCACCCCCCCCCACCCCCGACAGAGAGTGAAAGTGGACATGTCAGAGGGAAAGAGGACATATGGTCAGCCTAACATATGATGTCATTTAAAGCTTTAACAGTTGCAGAGACACATCCATAGCCAGTTCTGAAGCTGGACTGCATGAGGTAGGAATACTGCTGGATTCCAGATAGTGAGTTAGCTGTTTGTTGACTAACTTTTCATTTACTTTGGAGGGGTAAGGCAAGATAGAGGGACGAGGGACAAGTGAGTCAAATTAACACTCAACTAGGAGAGATGAGACACAAAACAGCAGGCGCAAATGGAGCAGATCTATGGATCTAGGATTGGAACAATATTACATGTAACCTGTATGTTTTGTAACTGTAACTTTCGTTTGGTAACTTGCAGAAATAAATCAATGTACAAGTTTCAAATCACAACTCTCAAAACACACATCTCAGTCTACAGTTACAAAACTCAAGTCTACTAGTACAAAACATTTTGTCCCAATTCTAGCTTGAATCCAAAAGGAATTGTCTTGGACAGGAATCCAAGACTCGTGATTGGCTGGTCAGACAAAGCCTGTCATTGGTTCTTTGGGAAGGAAGCTAGAATTGGGATAAAATGTTTTGTACTTGTAGACTTGAGTTTTGTTGCTGTAGACTGAGATGTGTGTGACAGATCCTGACAAAAAAGAAGCGCCTGCTCCAGACATGACTAGACATGCCTCTCAAATATACACGCAACATCCTGTTTTCTGGGTGTTAGTGGAGCCTCCTGGTGGTCTGTCAAGCATTCAGCCCCCAAAACAGTCCACTAATAGAGTCCAAGTTCTATTTATAATCAGTCCAAGATTCTTGGCTTTGTCAATCGGCCAGAGCGGCTGAACCATACATGATTAGGCCAGGGAGGTCCACGCAGGAAACCGAGGGCTTGGGTGATGAAAGGGAATCGCAGGAACTTGGACCTCAGATGGCTGTGGGTGATCCCTGGAGGGGGAAACAAGTCACTTATAACAGCAGTGGAAGGTTGACCTCCGCAAGGAGCCTGGGCTGTCAACTCTAGTTCATCTGCCACTTGAGCCTGTCAATAGATATGGTCTCCCAACGTCCTTTAGAAGAAAATGCTTTGGGTAAGGCTCAAGGCCATCAAAAATAAATAGCAGAGCCTTTCGGTGTCGTGGCGAAAAAAAATCAAACCCCAAACCAGCCCAGGGACCTGCCTTCAAGTGGGACCAAACTGTGGAGTAACTCGGAGAAAAACTTGCCCAGGATGTGCACAGGTTGGCCAAAAATTAATTCAGCTGGGAATTCATTGAGGTCCTCCCTAACCCCAGAAAGGAGGCTTAGCATGACCCAAGGCAGGCAGTCGATCCAATTGGCATCCAACAGTGCAACTCGGAGAGCAGGCTTCAAGGATCAGTGAAACTGCTCACACAACCCATTAGCCCGCGAATAGCAAGCGATGGTGCACAGGACATCAACTCCCAGACTGACTGCTATGGCAGACCACAACGCTGCACAACTAAATTGTGGGTCTGAAATTACATCACAAGGTTTATTTACATCCTTTACTCGACATCAACTCAAACTCAGAACCGCTCAGAACAGAAGACAAGAGAACGCCGGACATGTCAGGACATCCTGTTCTCTGGGTGTGAGTGGAGCCTCCTGGTGGTCAAGGCCACACTTGCACAACATGAGCTATGATTGAAGAACAACCTTGTGGTCAAATTTACAGATCTTGTCTTGCCTCTGGGTAATAGTACAAAATAATTATTTTTGTACATTATTATGTTAGGTTCATAGTTATGTTAGTTGTAATATTACAGTTTTAATAATTAAGTTCTAAATAAATAATAAATACTAACCATACTAACACACCACTGTACAAGATTTTGAAAAATTAATAAAACGACCAAATTAGTAACTAACTTTATTCAATGCAATATCCCCCCCCCCCCCAACACACACCACACACACACATACACACACACACACACACACTAGCTTTGTTTACTGCGGCGTGTCTGTTTTGGTTGTCTGCGTGATTTCTTCCCGTTAGTTAGTTCTAAGATTTCCGACAGCACTTGAAGGAGTCATGAGACCTTCGCTAATCGCCTCCAGCGGAACTGAGGAAGGGTAGAGAAGACAAGATGGCGGAGTGAGTGGGCTGCGCTGTGAACGGACGGTTCCGACCTTTAAATATAGTCTAAACGCTCCCGAGGGATTGTAAAGGCAGCAGTATCGTAGAAAGAGAAGATTTGCCCTTCGAGTAGGAGAAGACTGGAACGATTTTCAGAGGTGTTCGAGCGACAGCGTTAGCTTGATGCCGTGCCTAACTTAGCTGTTAAGAGCTAGGCCGTAAACTTGATGGGATTTAGCCTCGGATGTATCTGTCACTGACGCGTCATCTTTCACTCGGCCGCTGTAATTTATCGAACCAAATTTTGACCAGAAGATTAAAAGACCAAAAGCCAAGGAGACTTGTCAATTCTGTTTATTTTTCAGCAGACTGTCTCTAGTTCGAGCTAGTCCTTCATTTCCTTCAAACATCGCGATCGGAACAGACGACTCTATGTCCTACTGAAAACTGGGCTAGGCCGAACAACGTTTCCTAAAGATACTCGGTTGTTAGTCGAACTTTAGAGGAAATAATGGCGAGTAGCAGCGGCTCTAAAGCCGAATTCATAGTCGGTGGAAAGTACAAACTCGTCAGAAAAATTGGATCAGGATCTTTTGGTGATATATACCTGGCAATCAACATCACAAATGGAGAGGTAAGAGTGTGTTTCGATGTTTTTATGGGGTTTAATGGCTAGCTTACGCACCAAACACATAGGTAACTTCCCACAGTAGGCTGATTGCAACATCGATAGCTCTGATTGTTAGTAAAACGACAACTAAGAAGCTTCTCAGTTCGTTTTGTTTCGAGTTCCTGTTGTTACACAATGTATTTACTTGCAATGGTATTCCTGTCGCCATTAAGCGGCGCAGTGGTCGGAGTTGTGTGTATTCAGAAACATTTCTTTGTGTGGTTCTCAGGAGGTAGCTGTAAAACTGGAATCACAAAAAGCCAGACACCCGCAGCTGTTGTACGAAAGTAAGCTGTACAAGATCCTTCAAGGAGGTGTCGGGATCCCACACATCAGGTAACCTGGTTTGCTGTTGCTCTCACCGCGTTCGTGCTTCCTGACTTTTACTGGTGCTAATAAGCGTAACATTTTATTATTGTAGCTCCTAACTTTGTGCTTCAGACAACAGAGCATGTGGACTCGACACTAGTTTGTCGTCTGGTGTGCGCCCAGGCCTTGGTTTCGTACTTGGACCCAGAAACAGCTGACAGGGCGAGGAAAAGCTCTGGCGTTGGAAATGGCCGCTCCTCTTTTGTTGTGCTAGCTCCCAACATGTCTGTCAGAAAATGGCGGAGCAGCTCAGCAGCAAACACAGCTGCTGTCTAAAACAGCTCTGTTAATAAAAATAACAAACAAATGGGGCAAACAGGAGGAAGAGCCAGAGTCCTGTCCGATGGGAAACGTTAAATATCAATGCTAACATTAGAAACGCAGACGAGGTTCGTGCTGTTCATCAGCTGAACTTGTGCAGACGAGAGGCAGCCTTTCAGAGGGATTTTTACTGTAGGTGTTTACGGTTTTTTGGCCTTTTAAAGTTAATATAGTACATGTGAACGCAGAATTAGTCACAAGTCATTAAAATACTGTCTTCCAAAATATGATGTTTCTAATGTAAAATGTGGACTGACTGATGCAAACATCTATAAATTAATTTACATTTGTCTTTTGTTTTGCGTTAGGACAAATCAAACATGTTTTCATTTTAGAAAAGCTACCAAACTTTGATAAGAAACATGACACGTTCTGAGGAAAGATCACAGATTGAGTTGAAACCTGATTTGAGTTTCTGATTAGATTTTTCCTCCTAGAAAAGTGTTTTATTACCAAGTAGGTCAATAACATTTCTTCCATTTAATATAGCATTATCAAAAGTTTAAGGAATATTGATGATTTTAAACAAAAACAAAACACTGTTTCCATTCTGCTGAGCCTTAAATGTGAATTTGTTTTAGTTTATAAACCATAACGTGTGTGGAAAATGACTCGAGCACATTTCACAGATTTGTACGTGAGCCAGCTTTATAAAGGCGATGTTTTCAGTTACACTCAAGATAGATGAAGAGAAAAATAAACTACAAAATGGCTCTTATTCACAACAACGCTTAAGAAACCTATTCGTTAAATAGGTTATATATACATTTCAGAGCGGTCTACAATCTGGGATTTGAATGATTATAAAAACAACATAAGATGATTATTTGCTCCTTTCTCGCAGTTTACTCTCTCGCTGCTCCGAGTTACAAATCAAGCACACCTCCCACACAGTGTTGCCAACTTAGCAACCTTGTCGCTATTTCTAACAACATTTCAGACCAGTTCTTGACTTGTCTTTCCCAAAAGCACCTAGCGAACAACCTAGCGACATTTCTGAGGACCCTTAGGTACTTCCTGTATTACTTTGTTGTCAATATTCCCTGCAGGTTAGCAAAACGCCCAGTCTCACACGGAGAGGTCAGACACACATCTTACTGTCTTCATAAACTTTCACCATACATCTCCAGTTATGGAGCTGCTGTACACACTACCCTATGACGCTGCTAGACGGCACAAAATGATTATTATGTAGCAGGTTGTGAACATTCACTACATCATAGAAGTTTATATATTTGTCTTTTTACATTACAAATGTTAGCACTGTGTAGTTATGTTTTGTTGTCAGTATTAGAAGTATTTGTTGTCAATACTAATTAAATATTGTGTTAAAAGGACTATATCTCAATTTTAGTCTAAATAATCGTGATTATCATTTTCGTCATAATCGAGCAGCCCTAGGTCCAAGTTACTCCTACTGACTAAATATACCACTTTATAGGCGTGTAACAGCAGGCCCAAAAATCCTGGTTCGGTACGTACTTTGGTTTTCACGTCACTGTTTGGCTAACTTCTGGCACAGTGAGAGGAAATCAATGGGGACAAATGTCTTTTGTGTAAACGGGTACAGTTTTAATGATGTTTAAAACAAAACTTTACTTGCAGTAAATTCTCCAACTAAATCTTTTCAGATTACATAAAAATGTATAAAATAAATATAAGCTGTTTTTTAGGTAACTGCAACTTCAATACTTTGGTTTTTCCCCGATGCAACTGAAATTAGAAGGAGTACGGATTTTTACCGAGCACCTCGCAGTATAAAAAGGACTAGATGCATGTTTGATCTCAATGAACGAAAACCTTTTTACAAAGAACTCAATGGGAGTGAGGGAAACCGCGGTGTCGGTGGGATTTCCGCCATTCAACACTGTTGTGGGGCCGACCAATGGTAAATACCCTGTATTTTATGTAGAGAGTCCAAGTCTCCTCCCTCTCCGGTGTCCGGAAGAGCGAAAAAAGGAATGCAAGTCCACGGGGTTATAAGAGCTTTTTTCTAATCTGATTTGCCTTATGCCCTGGATCGCACATTCGTCATACTTCAATTTATGTTTATTTATTTGGCAGATGCTTTTATCCAAAGCAACTTACAATTTATAACCTATAGGACATGTTGTGAAATATAATGTGTAGGGGTGTAACGTACGCTAAAATCGTGTTCGGTTAGTGTTTTGAAGAGCTCGGTTCTATCAATTTTCTGTATATTTTTATTATTATTGGTATTATTATATTTATTTATTTAATATCTAAAGCAGCTCCTATACTGAACAGAACCAGGTTTAATCTCAGGCTACTAATCTAGCATGTCTTTAATTATTTCACAGGTTATTTGTGCAGCTATGAGTGTCACATTCATACAGACAAGTATGTTTGACTGTTGATGCTCCGTGTTTTTATTTCTGCAGCGAGCCTTAAAAACACACCTCACACCGCCCGGAGTTTCTTCTTTAAAACTCATATTAAATAACAAGCTTCCTCCGTGCCTTATTTTTGTGTGAAATAATTAAAGACATCATGCTAGACCAGCAGCTTGTGACTATAATAACGATATACCAAAAATTAATCGAACCCAGCTCTTCAAAGCACTGAACCGAACCAAATATGATTTTAGCGTAGTTATATTACTGTTGATTTTACATTTATATTATTTGTTTGTATTCTTGTACATTTTGCACCAAAGGGAGTGGTACTCCAATTTGGTTGTACCCGGTACGACGACCGTAAAAGCTATTCTATTCTACGTTCCGGTCTGGTACCCGACCGTACTGACCCTCATGTGTAAGTCCCATATAGCTCCTTCTGTTGTGTGAAATAGAGAGAAGGGGTGGGCGATATGGAAAGAAAATCATATCACAATTTTGTTTTTGTAAAATCACGATTTCGTCATGATTTTTTCTCTTTTAGACAATTCAGACGTTTTGGAAGTTATTACCATAAAATGTATAAATTAAAAATCTCACCCCTTCACAGACGATCTATGGGTGCTTGAAAATAATATGCTTGACTTTAACTCGTTCACTGCCGGCTGTTTCTTGATCAAAAAAGCCCTTCGCTGCCAGCATTTTTCAGCGTTTTTACTGTTTTTTTTTTTTTTTTTTTTGAGTCACAGAACGTTGTGTGCTAGGATGATGTCAACACCAAAACTAACAAAACAAAGAGGAGACTCACCTCTTAAATCAGGAAGAATCTGCGTGTTTTGAGCTTTATCCCTTCTTTTATAATCCGTTGTGGAATTGTGATCGGCAGAAGCTTTTCCGGTTGGCGCCTCACCTTTTTTTTTACAGCAGCGGCCCAAAATGATCTAACACATGGATTTTCTGCTTCCTGATCACGTGACATACGCGGATGTAGATCGGCTTTAGAGCGGAGATGTTTGTTCTCACGGCGCGGGGGCTCGTCCTGATGCCCAAACAGTAAAAAAAAATGCAAATGACCACTTTAATCATCATTGGCAGTTAATGAGTTAAGGAGTTTTTAGGGATGTGAAAGAGCTTTACTTTTTATTTTAATTTATTTCTAGTTGGATTTTCCCCAAACAGCCCACAAAACTATTGTCATTAGACGTAATATAGCTATGGTGTGATTTAAGTGGAGGTAAAAAAAACAAACTAATGGGCTCGACACACGGGAGGCGACAAACGACCGCTATCAGCGAAATTTGTCGCTGTCGCTTTTATTACCTGACACACGGGAGGCGATCCGCGGCCAGCGGCGAAGTCGTCTACGCGTTCTGTTCCATGGCGAAATGGAAACTTCCGTTGTTTTGTTTGGCTGTGTCAGGTTGGAGGGAATTAAGGTTATTTAAGCGGTTCAGAGTTAAAAAAGTGGTAGATATGATGTTTTACAAGGTGCTGCTAGAGTTATGTGAAATCTTACTTCTTATTTTACTATAAAACATAATAATAATCAACTTCTCCTCCATGTTTGCTCGGAGGTGTACGGAGCATCCTGTCCGCTCATTGGTCAGTGAATGAAACCTCCGTTGATTGGTCCTCGTCCGAGGGACAGCAATGAAAAGTTGAAAATATTTCAACTTACTGGGATCGCGTCGCTGGGTCGCCCGTGCACGACACGTGCACGAGCGCAAAATTTCACACGCACGTTTTTCGCGTTACGCTTAATAGGAGGGAGACCCGCGATTATCGCTTTGTCGCGCATGTCTCATTGAAAACGAATGGAGGAGAGGCGATGTCGGCTCCCGTGTGTCGAGCCCATTAGTGTGATTTGCCAGGTATTTTGGATTGCAACCGCACACTGTCAACAGAACATTCATGTTATCAATGTGAATGCATTTCTGCTGTGTATTAATTACGAATTAAATCTCACCCAGTAACAGGAGTTGTGATTTTCAGAACTCTGGATTGTGGTACCAGAACTATACAACTAAACCTTGTAGTAACTGAGATATGTTCTTTTCATTTTGGACATGTCATTTTCTATCGTTCACTCAAAAGGAGGAGTGCTCTTATTTTTCCTGACGAAATCACTAAGCTAAGGACGTTGGTGTGACTGTCATATCTTTCATAAAGTTTTTAATGATTCTTGATTTATTCAGTGTCTGATTTTCGTTTAGCACCACCAAGTGAATGTGTGTGTATGTGTATTTACTTTTGACATGCAACTCTGTTTTGTCATCAGATGGTATGGTCAAGAGAAGGACTACAATGTCCTAGTCATGGACCTGCTCGGACCCAGTTTGGAGGACCTGTTTAACTTCTGCTCTCGTCGTTTTACCATGAAAACCGTTCTTATGCTGGCAGACCAGGTAATAACGTTTTTCACACATCGTTTTGCTTCATTTATACAAATGTTTACTAAATACAAGAACTTTTTAGTCTCAGCAAAAAGTGGCTTTCTGGGTTTATCTGGACTGGATCAGTCTCTGAACTGTAATTCCTCCCTGCTCTTCCTACTTACCCCAAACATATTTAGAGTAGACAATTTTTTAATGCAAATGATTCAAAAATGAAAAAGTAGCTTCAGAATCCATCGTAGCCGCTACAGTGGACAGCTAATGGAGCACCGTTTTCCTTCATGCTTTTGCATTAACTCTGGGGTTGCTCTCCTACTGGAAGTGTCTGGAGTGAAAAGATTATAATTAATCACTCACATTTTCCAGTCTACCAGAGTTTGCTGATCCACGTAGAATCAATCAGTTAGTAATTTTCCTTGGTATAAGTGAGTTAACTATTGACCAGTGAATTACCCATATTGTTTTTATCACTTTCATCAGATGATCAGCAGAATTGAGTATGTACACACGAAGAACTTCATTCATAGAGACATCAAACCGGACAACTTTCTCATGGGCATTGGGCGTCACTGTAACAAGGTAAGGCTCCAAAGACCCATATGTGGTCACTAGGATTGGTTCATAAAGTTCATAGACACAGAGCTCTGTCTAAAGTTCACGTCGTTTTAAATAACAATGAACACTGTATTGTGATCTGTATTCAATGTGATTTAAGTAGAAATGCACCAGCTGTAGTTATCAACTTAAGTCATCCAATGCTAGTTGCACACTCATCACTTCTCCCTTGAATGACTTTTAGACTGAATTCCAACCTTGGCCAAATTAGATGTTGTTTTTAAGCCTTAAATCAAAAGCAAAGGAAAAAATGTCACTCACTCACCAGGAATTGGAATAATGTTTGTGACTCAATGACTGGCGTTGGGGTATTTGTGCAAACACACTAACGCGTAATAACATAATGCTTTAAAACCAAATGTAGATTACATTTTGTATCTTTTTACCCAACTCAAAATTAAAATGTGCACTAGGTAACTGAATAGGCACTAGAAAAATCAACATAAATCCCAAACAACCCTATACTTTCAATTCAGATTGTACTTATGACACAAATGTACAACCAAAATCATTCCAAAGAACTCTGAAAACGGCCACACATTCAAGCTAAGGACAACAAATCCGGTTGTATGCAGTAAACATGGTTGTAATAAAATCAGATTGAGTGGATAATGTCTTTTATTTCTCCAAGTTGCCCTAAAACTAACAGATTAGATTCAATCTTGACTTCAATATAGTCCCCTAAATTCAGCTGCACGTGGCATACTACTTAAACAAACTAGAGCAGTAAAGTCGGGAAACAAGAGTGACCACTGTTGATCGTGTTAAGGGGTTGTTGAAGTGGAGTCTGTAGTGTTGGAATGGATGATTCACCTGTGTACTACACAGAAGTTGGTGTCATTTGTTTGAAGAGTAAAGGAAATTGTCGCTTTTTGTAGAGAGAGCTCAGTTCTGTTTTGGCTCATTTACACTACGGTCAGCTTGGTCTGGGCTGGGTAAGCTTGTTGCATCTACATTGGCGTTGCCTGTGTGTTCTTGCAAAGCTGGCTGCTTATGTCGACCCTGCTTCCCTACGGTTTGTTTTGTGCTGAGCAGACCATACAAACCCAACTAAAGACTTATTGGCCAGTTGAAGTTATGTCACTCTCACGCCTATACCTACTAGTCAGAGCCCCTGATTGGCATGGGTGGAATCAGCCAGCGGCGACTTCCTTTATGCTCGGTTCATTAGCAAGTTCGATCCAGTGGGGTAAATATCTTCTCTGACTGTAGTTTGGACCAGATCTGAAGAGGCAGCACTAGGACTGACAGTCTATCAGCGCTTATGAATGGGAGAGGATCCCATTGCAGCACTGCTGCCCAGTGAGAAGAGTAGGAAGCTGTGTGGTTAATTTCAGTGTCTCCAAAAGCAACACTGCTCACTCCCGCTTTTGTACAGTAACTTGTGGCAGTTAGGAATGACACCACAGACTTCTTCGTGCCACTTTAGCAGGGCCTTCCCATGCCCTTGGCCATGTTCAGACTCCTGAGTAGTCTTCCTAAACACGACTTGGCCACGTGGGGGCAGGTTTTTCACACCTGGTCCAGGCCTCGCTGACCAAAGTTTTACTTTCTGGTAATGACTGTTTTACAGGACCCCATTCAGACTGTCCAAACAGTAACAGGGTTTCCCTCACAAAGGCGTAGCCGTGGCAGCCCGCCACGGCTACAAAATCCCAAGTTTTTTTTTTTTTTTTTGTTTTTTTTTTTTTTGGCGCTGTTTCTCAAAGAAGCAGCGGGAACTACTATGTTGTCGCTTGTGATCACATCCGGCAGGCAGCAAGGAGGAGCAGGCAAGGCAAGGTGAAGTTACAGCTTAAGTTACTGAGTTTAAAATTAGAAAAGTAGCAGTGGATATAATGCTTTGTGGTTTACATGTTTCAATAGCATTAAGATAAACGAGTGTTGACAATCTTGACAGGGTTTCCTCCCCCCACCAGGCTTATCATCACTTATTCATGTAAAATTTATTTTTTCATGTCTGACTTTAACCGCATCTAATACTGTGTTATGGCGTGAGCGCAACAGTGACAACTTAAGATCGATGTGTGAGCAGCCTGAGAGGTCGTGTTAGCGTGCGGCGCTAACAACTTAGCGACGTGACTTGTCTCGGAGAAAGCGTAAAAACACATTGGACGCTTCTTCTGAAGCGGGAAAATGACACTTCTTCTTAAGCAGAGCACGACGTCGCCTCGACTTGTTCACCCTCTGCCGAGCCGGACTGGGCTCGATAACATTGACCCAGCACAGCCACTGGGTCGTTGGAGCTGCCCCGTGACTGCCTGATGGAAAACCAGCAGGTTTCATCAGACTCGTAAAGTTTCTTGTTTTTGCTGGAGAGCCCCTGTGTTTTACCACTCCCTCCTGCAGTCTTCCCCTATTAAAATTTAAAATGATTCTGTAAATCCGTGTATCAATAGAAAAAATTTCTGCCTCTGCCAGCTGCAGTAAATGCAGTCTCCAAATAATAAATAAGAGGTGCATTAATCTGTGTATCTCCTTTGATCCGCATTAGTGATATTCTCAGCACCAGAACAGTGAAGCAAAGAAACAGATTCCTGAGTTGGTTAGTAATTTTATTTATTAGGTGCATCTGACCTGTTCTATTTGTCTCTGAAATGAGATCAAATCAGTGCTTCTATGGGTTGGCTCCACTCTGCACCCACACCGGCCACACCACCACAGCTGGAAAAATTCCTAGGGGAGACACTGAGTAGTTTTAGGCTGATAAAACTGGTAGATTTCTGTGGGCAGTAGTTATTTTAGGACAGTAAAAGGAGTTTGAAACACTTGATCGTTGTGTCTAGCGCTCATTTTGTACCAAAGTTAAAGCAGCGCGTTAGCTGCTTGAGTAGTATTAAAGTGGTTTGGATGCATTTAAGTGACAGAGGCCTCATTCTGAAAGGTACAGAAGCCTTTGATTTTAGCTGGTGAGCTGTGTGTGATTTAGTGCAATAAACTTTATAAATTTCTTAAAGGGACTATAAGGAGTTTGACATTTTTATGCTGCCCCCTCAGGCAAAACACGTAACTGCAGCTTCATTAGTAAGCTCGTGCATGAGACACGCATGCTGTACGTGCGTGAGACACGCATGCTGTACGTGCGTGAGACACGCATGCTGTACGTGCGTGAGACACGCATGCTGTACGTGCGTGAGACACGCATGCTGTACGTGCGTGAGACACGCATGCTGTACGTGCATGCTCCTGAATGAAAACAACAACTGAGTCAATACCGTACCGGTGCAATGTACAGGTTTAGACTGTTCTACACAATTCTAATAAATTAGACAGACATTGTACTCTGATGTAGACACGCTAGACAAGCAGCCTAAAAAATGTTCCAACTATCATACACGGAAGTCCCCCGGCTGTCTTAGAAAGGTTTATGATTGGTCAGTCCTCGTGCACATGCACAGATCATCATTCTCTTTCCTTGCTCCCAGAAGAACGGTTCAGAGCACAAATTTTTGTTGTTGCTGCTAATATGCAGGGAATATCTTCAAGAAAGTTCTACAGAAAGTAGCAAAGAGTCTTCAGAAACGTTGCTTAAGTTTTTCGCTAGGCGCTTTTTCAAAAAATAATTTGTTGAGGGTGGTTGAAAAGTTGTTAGGAATAGCAACAAAGTCGCTGAGTTTGCAACACTGCCTTTCGCTCTGCCGCTAAGCCACAGATAGCAAACGCTACGAGCTATGCCTGAGCGTGAAGCGAATGACATCACGCATTACGCTGCCTCTGGAAGGCACTGGGGAAGTAGGCTTGTTCGACCCCAACATGCGCTTTCTCTGTGATTTTACAGGAAAACAGAAGCAATCACAGTAAAAATGCCAGGGATCGTTCTACAGAACCAGGGCATTGCAGGTTATGTATGAGGAAGACATTTTACATTTCTATACATTTACTGGTTGTTAAACTTCCTTATAGTTCCTTTAAGTTTCAATATATATTCAACCTCAGATGGTGCTTTCTGACCAATAAAGCTGGAACCTCAACTTATCTGTATATCGGTAATTTTCTAAGGACTTTGGTCCACCTACAGGCATTATGATGCTTGACACTTTGATTCTTTTCATCAGACGTTGATCGTGGGCTTTCAGGCAATACCACAGAATTTCAGAGGAAATTAATTTCTCCTTTAAATATCATGCATTAGCATTTTCAAACAGTAAAAGCTTTTTTGTTGTAGTTGTACTTTTTGTGTGGGTATAATATCCCAAGTGTGTTTAGTTGATTAGCGTGTGCTTTAACCAACATGTTAAACTGTGTCCTCCTGTGATTTGTCTTATGCCGATTGTCATGTTAAATCTCCAAAGTTAAGCTTCTGTTTCATGCCCACCTAATAGAAGGACTTCTTCCTTTAGTGTTTTAAATAGGAGCTTCTTTGTGTTTTTATTGGCAGTTAGGTATAACATTAATCTTATTGGGCTGCAGGAATAAAGTAACACATTTGCTATAATTTTGTTTAGGCTGCAAAGTCTTATGTTCTGTCATTGCATTAATGCAACATTTGAGTTGAGTGTGTGTGTTTTATGCATCAACATTTCTTTTTTTTTTTTTTTTTTTTTGCATTCCTGTTCAGCTGTACTGTGTTTTTTAATATATTTTCTTTCGTCTCTGTATTGCTGCAGCAGTGTGAAGGTTCCTGCTAAAGGCTGTTTTGTT
Source organism: Nothobranchius furzeri (assembly GCF_043380555.1). NCBI lineage: Eukaryota > Metazoa > Chordata > Actinopteri > Cyprinodontiformes > Nothobranchiidae > Nothobranchius > Nothobranchius furzeri. Next base: position 109,034,540 of record NC_091741.1, read on the forward strand.
CTATTTTATTTTAGCCATTTTACAATACTAATTCCTCTTTAATTTGTGTCAGTGTATACTGTCTGAAAGTTTAGAAAGTCCTCTTAGGTCATTGTTATTCCACAGGAGTTGGTTGAGGATGCTGCATGCTTTCATTTTAATAATAATAATAATAAAATTGCTCAATCATCAAACCTAAATGACAATAGAGAAAGTCAAATGGTTGTAATCACTGTAGTGCAGGTTGAGCCTCCTGCTATGTCTGAGTCCTCTCATGGGCTAGGGTTAGCAGACCTGGACCGGTGCCTGCTGCTTGAAACAACCATTCAGCTCATGCAATCTGGCCAGTGTTTTAGAATATGAAGCGTTTCATTGATAAGCAAACATCATACTTGAAATACACAATCCAGCAAGGAAGTAAATGTTCAAGGAATGACTAATCATGCGACATAAAGGACTATCAATAGAACAAAACACTCAAATTAAGTGTGAAATTTGCAGTAACTATGGCAACTGGTAGTTGTGAGCAACTTTACTCTGATCTGCCCAAATAAGAAGGATGGGTCTGTTGCAAACTTAAAAAAAATTATCTGCTCAAAAGTTCGCATAGGTGATGCAACTTGTGGCACACTCCAAAAGCTACCCTTCTCTAAAAGTAAAGCAGCAGCTGTCCTGAAAACTAAAACCGCAAAGCTGCCAAACCCAACAACATCCCAACATAGATTTGCAAGCATTTCAATGACCAGGGTGCTTCGATCCTCGCCAAATATTTCAGCCAAAAGGCCAAACAACAAGCTGCCCTGCCTGCATTGCTGTCGAGTAAAGTGATGTCCATGTGGAAAAGCAAGGGGGGACATATCTAATGCTCAAAACACCAGCCATCTGTCCTGCACTGTGGACATTTTTGAACTTATATTATTTCTGTTTCCAGATAGTTGCAGCTACAAAATATGATTCATGCCAAAAGAACAAAACTGTCCACATGACATTTGTGCATCTTACACATTTGGTAGACTTCACCATGATGTCCTCTGAATACATTACACTAGCATACTGTTTCCATTGAATTTGGTAATCCACTTTACACTGGCATCAACAACACTGTTTGAGACTCGTTGTGACAGTTCACCAAGGTTTGGCTCTTTCATTGTTTCATCTTCTTGGACACTGATCATTGTCAACCTGCAAGGGCCCCTCCCTGGTGACTGTTCTCCTCTGATGAACTCATTTTGGAAGGCAGAATTTGGCCCATAAAACAAGTGCAGTGCTGAGAGGATTGGCTGAACAATACACATAAGACTCAATACGTGGAATGCAGACCGTTGCCATAAGGAGGAAAGCAAAAGCGGACCAAACTCTGACTCTTGATCAGCTGTAAGCAGTGATGAAAACTTTCTGTCTGTGTAAGCTGTATTAACATAACCTGTGTGAGGTGGTGGACAGTGCTGAGTGTCCCTTGGGATTGCTTAATCATGCTATCTACCCTGCAGTATAAAATGGATCTGAGTTTTTGACAGTGATAGCAAAGGACAAAGTCCTACATGTAATGGAACCGTATTGGTTGTTAAACTTATATGTAGTGGTGCTAAGGGCTGACAAGATGGAAACGCATTGAAGATGTGCAGAAATGATTGACTTGGTGCTAGTTTAGAGTTGAATGCAGTAGTATGTGCATGTGGTTCAAAGCGTGACAGGTTTGTGTATCTCAGCACTGTGTTTAAACTTTGACAGTTGCTGCTGAAAAAGTAGACCACGAAAGTGTTCGATCAACAGATCAAAGAAAACAAAGATACATCTCCAGAAGATGTTCATGGGGAACTAAATGGAGACCACAGGCCAAAGAGCAGACTCTTCTAAGAAAAGTGGAGTAATACTGGAAATAGGTGATATTGGCTCACAGATTTTATAACAACCAAGCTAGACACACTTCTGCTTGTACTTTTTGATGTGTCCCTCTGCTGCACCTGTCTTTATTTAAAATAAGACACTAATACATGTTTAGGTTCTGGTATCCAATGCTTCTTCTCTTCAGCCTCCGACTGCCTCTGCACTATTGGGAAATCCTTAGATGATGGTAAAATATTTGGTTGACTTGTGTAGATTAAACATCTGAAATTAAAGACGCTTCATTTTATCAGGCTACAAAATCAACCAGTTAATGACAAATCTTGCTCGTCAATATGTGAAGGAATAGATATGGTAGAAGTTATTGTTCTATGCAGAAAGGCATAAACTACTACTCTTTACTCTTCCTGTAGTTCCAGCTTGAAACTGGATAAATACTAGCAGAAATTGCACCAGGGAGACTGTTAGAGGAAGTGCACTCTTCACACCCACTAATGCACAGGTTAAACATCTTTGCTGAGTTTTTAAGGACAAACATCAAAGCCATACCAGCACTAATCTGTATACTATGGCCTTCCATATCACAGCCCAAACCCTACTTGAGGACTGATGCTGAGGGTAAACACTTAGTTAGAACTGAAAGCTACTACACTGAAGCATAATAACTCTAATCTTAAACCAATGATTAGATGGATGGAAACAAAATAATTCACTAAACTAGTTATATGATTGAAAATAGTATGTATGCAATAAAAATAAGAATAGACAAATGAAAATGTGACTTTTAGAACATAATCTAACAAAAAAAAACTTAATAATAGTAAAAACACGAGTGTAAATGAACAGGAACTAAGCTAATGGAAAAGTTTAAGTATTTCTGCATTGTGTTTGTGGATTTTATTGGCTAAATCTATTTTGCAGATTATCTAAACTACTGATTCTAATCATCAGAATTATAGCTGCAGCCCTTTGTGCACAGAACAGTGGTTGTTGCACACAGGGGAAAAAAACTATGTGGGTACAAGCAGAAGTGTCTGTTGTGCTCATTTTCTTTTGATTAAAGATGGATAGAGGTTGTGTAATTTTGACCCCTGCCCCTCTACTGTCTGCCCTAGTGTTTAGACTCGTCAGTGGGGAAGAGGAAAAGAAGCTTGGCTGTTAGCTCTTCACAGGACCCATCTTTCTCAGGATTAAACCAGGTGTGACATGTACCACAACATCAGCTGCCTCACTACAGCATTGTCGCTTTGCGATTATCAGTTGGTTTGAAGTAAATCAGTCCATTGGCACCATCTTTTGCCTGCATTAAACTTGATACATGCACTTCATCACTTTGTTAGAACAGAAGAGGACTGCTATCTCATTAGCTACTGGTTTACGGCTCAGATCCCCACCTAAATACTGTCACAGTCAATGTTCATTTGGCTTCTTTTGTTCTGCAACTTCCTGCCTACTGTCTTTATTTGTTTGAGATTATTGTTCAGTACCTGGACCTAGCATTGACTAGTGGTATAAAGTTGATTTTAGTTGAACAGTTAGAAATGAACTCAAGCTATAATAAAAATAAATGCTCATCCCTTTTGCTGCAGAGTTTACACATCAAATTAAACTAGTAGATTTTTTTACCATCTGGGTGTAATCTGGTCTGAAAAGTGGAATTCCTTTTTGTGTACAAATACAGATCGACTTCTTTGTTTGTCCAAAAGGAACTCATATGTTGATGCAGTTCACTTTGATCTTTAGAAACATCTCGTAAAATACAACGGAGGAGCTGAGTGACTGAAAAGTGACTAAAAAGCCAAGACTTGTCTAACGTTAGAACTTGTTAGAAGAAATAAGTATGTTCCCAGCACACTTCTTATCAAACCAAACAAAACCTGATTCCTGTTTGTTTTTTAGCACACTGAGCAGGCAGTGTAAACTAAATATGCCTTAAATTCAGTCTGCATTTTAAAAGATGCTGCTGACGGCGTGGTAGCTTCAACACTGATGTAAAGTCCTGAGTGTAAATGCGACCTAACTTTTTAATGTTGCACATGAGAAAAAGTTTCAGGTCGCACCAGTGCGACTTGTCGTTTGAGGAAAAAAGTCTCTGATGATGAAAATATCCCTAAGAATTACCAACACACACACACTACTCCCATATTGTGCTCTAAACCCCTGTGAAGTCCAGGATATCCTGTGTTTTTATGCTTGTGTGCAAAGCTAAGCTATTCTGGTAAACAGAGTGGATGTAGCACAGGTGAGGATAAAGTGGGGAAAAAATCTTGAGGCATCCATTTTTTTGCCAAGTTGAAGCAAAACTCTGGATTATTATTATTTTTTAATCTGATGGCACCAACTAGTGGCAGACAAGTGTATCGCACAAAGCCGTGGTTTTCACTTCCATATTTACAGCCAAATGCCATGCCTCTCGTTCATAAATGCACTCCTCTAGCCGACAAAACAGAGCTAGAACACATCGTTTTACAATCATGCTCATGTTATGTTGTGTAAGGTTGCCAACTTTCCATCAGCTGAGGCACATCCTCAAATGCTGGAGCACACTTTGTCATTAACATCTTTATGTAAGCTGTGTGGCTTAATGCTGACCGGCGCTCAGTTAATATAGCATGGAGCTCTATGGGATGGGGCTGGCCTTAGCAACAACAAAAAGAGATATTACCTATATCATGTCACAGACGGTCACTTTTCCAGATTACTAAAAAAAAAAAAAAAAAAAAGAAAAGCGTACATAGAGTGATTTTTTTCTAAGCAAAGTCTCTGAAAAGGAACAATAGATATTTCTGGTGTTCAAAACCTTTATAGAATGTAAACATGCCGTTTACCAATAATTTATAGAAAGTGTGTGTGTGTGTGTGTGTGTGTGTGTGTGTGTGTGTGTGTGTGTGTGTGCGTGCGTGTGTGTGAGAGAGAGAGATTTATATAGGTTAATAAAGATGTTAAATCTATTCACGTGACGTAATCATGGTAATCGTGAGACCATGATTATTTTTCAGACTATATTCGTACCACCAAAATTTATAATCGTTGCAACCCTACTTTGGATTGAACAGTTAGCCAATCACAGCACTCTATAGAAAGATATCTGCTATGCTTAGTAGGGATGGGAATTGATAAGTTTTTATTGATATCAATGGCATTGTCGATTGTGTATCGATCCAATTCCCATATCAATTCCAGAGTAGTTAAACAGGTGTTAGTGTTGTCAAAAAAATCGATACCTAGATATAAATCGATACTAAAAGTGGTATCTAAATTAGATATTCCATCCCTGTGGTATCAATATTATGGACTATTATACACAGCCTTCTTCGAGTACACCGGCACGCACGACAGCCAGATGCCGTAAAGCAGTCTCCGCCTCCCAGACAAACAGAAGAAGAAGACGCCGCATGGCTACATTGCAATTTCCCACGCGAGTTGTCTCCGATCCAAGTTTTTTCTGCCAAATAAACAAACAAAAACATAAACAGCGAATTTAGGAGGCGCTTCACAGCCCAACTTAATTATCATACCAAGTCCGACACATAGTTGTATATTCACGCTTATGTGCTTAAAGGAAACTCCCGTTTATTGCAACCCGGACTTAATTTCTAGCTTGTAGTACGTTTGTTTACTCACGCTGACAACTTTGGTGCTACTTGGATTCCCCGGGGTATTTAGATCCATTGGCGAATCGCCATCAGCGTATATCCATATAACGGGTGCGGACGGGCGCCCATGGTGCAGCCTCGAAATAAGACATTATCTGCACCAAAACATCTTCATGTTGAAAGGTTTTGTTAGGAATCATTAACGTGATTCCCCTGTTCGTTTGGAGCGAGTCTGGGATTTCTAGGCGTAAACAGACTAGCTGCGGCTAATTAACCGGCGCTTTTAATGACATCACTGCCGTGCGCCAATCTGTTTTTAGTAAGACCACCGGTAGATGTACCTTTGTCCTACTGTGGAGAAATTTGTTTTCTCCCTTTATTGACCAACAGAGTTGTTCAAAAGTACAGAACAAAACATATGGCATTACATCTTATGACAAAAATGCACCTTAAACAGAGTTTAAGCAGCAAAACATCACTCTGCAAATAGTGTGTATATAGTGAGACAATTCATGATTTAAAGCGTTAACTTTCGCCAGTTTTTGTTTGCACGTTTTAAAAAATGCTAATACTTAAAAGGTTTAAGCACTTTATACACTTAATTCTTAACATTTAATTTTTGCAATATAAATTGAGGAATGCTATTTTTTGAATAAACTTGTTCAATAAATTGGTGTTTTTAAATGGCATCGAAATCGAGTATCAAGTTTTTTTTCAAGTATCGAATCGAGTTTGAAATTTTAGTATCGTGACAACCCTAAACAGGTGGCAGAAAACTAACTGCACAGCTCCTACATTATAACGGTCAGTTTCTTTATGATAAATAATCAGTCGTACCTCTATCGGTTGGAAATGTCTTTCCATATGCTCTCCTTTCTGCTCCCTGTGAAGGCAGAGTAATCTTGTTTGGTGCAGTGTTGCTGTAGCTTTTGTAGAGTGGGAAATATCTCCCCACAGGTCAGACCTTTGTCACTGGAGTCTGCTGGTGTGGAGGTCTGTATATATACAGCTAATGACGCTAACATGATAACAGTGTTAGTTGATTAGTTAACTGCAGTATTAACAGTAGAGGAGATGTGAACGTCACAACGCTGCTGCATTGATGTTCACTTGTCCGGAGTGGGTCAAAACACCTCATTAACTCTAGTTTTAGTGTATTTTGCTTCCAAAGGCTTTTGTATATTCGTAATACTTCCTCCCTTGATGAAATATCTACTTTGCAATTATTGCAAGTTACCCTGGCCTGTTGTCATGCTTTCTTGTAAAGTATAACCAAACTTTCGAGCATGTGTGCCGCTTAGACGCCACGTTTCCTGCTTTTGTAAGCTACGCAACGTGCGCGGTGACGTTATTTGCGCCAACCGGAATTGATGAGGGGAATCGTTTGAAAAAGTGGCAAACGATTCCCAGGAATTGAACCAATGGGAACCGGTTCTCAACAAGAAACGGTTTTCGATTCCTAACCCTAATGCTTAGCATTAGCAGCTTTGAAACAGCTTAGGCATCAACTTTATACTATTGAGACGTGAGCAGATAGAGGTGCTTTTGTGTCAGAAATAATGTATTTGCTTCTTTCTTTCCGCTGTGTGGTTGATTTCCGTGGTGATAAATGCGTCATGTTTGTTTTGCTGTTTCCACCCCAAGACTTGGTTCTGTCTGTGCTGTGGTTATATATGATGATTTGCCAGGCTAGCGAAGTAGAGCATCTTATTGGTCCCTGTGTAATAGATATTTTTATTTCGTCACTTGTGTTTGGTATTGTCTCTGCCTCATTTAAGATGGCAGGTGTTAAGCCTGTTTGGTGAAAAAAACAAAACCAAAAAACAATTTTGAACCAACACTAGGGCTGCAACAATGAATCGATAAATTCGATGGAAATCGATTACTAAAAGCGTTGGCAACGAATTGCGTCATCGATTCGTTGTGTCGCACAACTCTTCCAAAAGCGCCCCTCCCCCCCTTCCCGCCCGCCGTTGCGCGCAGACCAGAGCAAGTCAGATCAGCGCGAGGGAGAGCCGCAGATCAGCGTGAGGGAGAGCCAGTACCGGCAGATCAGCGCGAGGGAGAGCCGGCAGACTTGCGCTGCTGCGAACCGGTTCCGCATTGTCGCGCAGCGATCCAGGCAGCTGCTTCCAGCGCACGGTCCATTCTCAAAGTGGCGCAACCAAAAAACTATAATTAGCACACGATCGTTCATGTCCGCACATTTTCTCTATTTTCTGTCTTATTTGTGCCTGAAGCTCGCTACTGCGGAGCTCATCACCTGTGCTGTGGTGATTTCACCTCACGCAGCATCGAAAACGCGCTCTGCGCTTTTCGGTCAGGAGATCCCTTTGATCTGCTCAAAAGTAACTGATGAGGTGAAAAGGTAAGAATCCAGGCAACAGATTTTCTGGAGAATTAAGAGGAGATGCAGGAAGATGAGAGACAGACAGGACAGGAAAATGGTTAAATAAAAACAAGAAAACAAAACAAAGTGTTGAAAAGTCAAATGTAGGTAGATTTATCTCCACAACACGTTTTTACCAGTAAAAAACAATAAGTTATACACATGTCATATTTACACATCTGATACAATTCAGATCACCTTCAAAACTCAGTCACACACCCAGGGCCGTTTCAAGACATTTTGGGGGCCAAGGCAAAATGCCCCCCCCCCCCCATAACTGGGCTCCCCAGAAGCCTCTGTGTAATTCATGCCCTCTCCAGGAGTGTTAGTTATACAGTGTTTATAAAAGCCCCTCAGACATTACTGACATGTTCTAATATTATCAGATGAAAAACTAAATTATCAGACATGCTGTCTCATCTGCTTCTTTTAAAAACTTGCAAAAAGTAACAAAACTATTTGAAAGCCACTATTTGTGGATTCTCTGAAAGTTTCCATGGAGTGTGTGACAACTTATTTTTTCATTGATCCTATCGTCTAATCTCACAGCTGAAACAAGCATCCTTAATAATCTGTGCACAGGAAGCTTACCGATGCTGTAGTAAAACAAAAGGTATAATAATTTATTATTAATAAAACCTTGTTGCAGCACTAAAGCATAAAAATGAGATTTTGCATTAAATATGCAAAATATTTACATATGAATTGTTTTGGAGCCCTTTTATTGGCAGAATCTGATATTAATTTAGTTCTTACAAAAAATGGGTCCCAACATGGTTTGTGTGGCGTTGCCATAGTGTGACGTCATAGGCACAGATCCCCTGTCCTCTTGTTTGGAAATGGAAATATGGTCACCCTACATTTAACAAACTGTCCACCAGGGCTTTTGCGCTGCACAGAGACGCTTCGCTTCCTACGACTGAACGTCAGTTGAGAATCATTTTCATGCAGACTGACCAATGAAGAGAGGGCCTCAAGTTAAGACCCTCTCCTCATTGGTCAGTCCACACGAGGTGGGTCAAAGGTTACTCTGGGCGGGTTACGTGTTGTCAGGCATTCAAGTATTGAGTATATTTACTGCATATTACAGTAAAATATTCTATATGTGACCACATTATGGTGATCCTTGGGTCGTGATGATGGAGCCCTTGAATATTGTTGCCCAGGGTACAACAAAGTGTTAATCTGGCCCTGGTTCCGCCGTCACATTCCCGCAGAAACTGGTTGATCACACCGGGGCCAGACTACTAGCGTGTGGTTTTACAACCACAATGTCCTCGGAAGCAAAAACGCTTTTAAAAGGGAGGGAGGAGTCCTAACTGTTGCTGCAGGCGTGTTGTGTGAGAGTGCAGTTATATACTGGTTAATATATTTTTGGGTTCAGTTGCTTTCATGTGGCCTAATGTGAGTCTATTTGGGATCATTGGAATGATCAGCAGCATTTCTTGATGTGACTTTATGGCAGTTGCCCAGGGCATCATCGCAAGGAGGATGGCATTCATTTACTTTTGTTTTATTTGGTATTTTTTCAGTCAGTTTTGGAAATAGTGATCAATTTTGATTAATTCACAGCCTATGTTTAATTACATTTAAAATAAATATTAACAGATGAGATCAAACAAAACAGATGAGAATTGCCCTTAAGCTGTTTAACTTGGACCAAGCATTTTAGGTCACAGATAGATGTAGCTTAGGGTCTCTGTCTATACACCTTATAAGACAATTTAGGTGATGGCATGTTGTTTTTCTGCTATTGAACTGTTTTCTAATAATGTTGTGTTAAATAAAGTGAAGGAAGGAGAGAAATAACGTTTCCCTAGCAGTTTTTAAAAATTTCCCCATGTAATCCGATTAATCGATTAATCGTGTCGAGACCCCATCCGATTAATCGATTATCCAAATAATCGTTTGTTGCAGCCCTAACCAACACAGCCAGAAAATTTCAAACCCATCTTTAAGATGTCTTTGTAATCAAAGCTTCTGAGGGGAAACATAAGCTAAATTATTTCGTCCAAAAAGAATATTATTTTTTGGGACGAAACGTTTAAAAATAAAAAAATTTTGGGTTATTAGCAATCAGTTTTTCGTTAAAAGCACTTAACAGAAAATGCGTTATTACAGGCATCTCTAGTAGTATCCTTATGGTAAACAGATCCTTGGTGAATAAAGAGAGCTATCCATTCACTGCTATGCTGATGAAATTCAACTTTACTGCTCTTTTGGTCCAAATGAGTACCTAAACAAGTTGCTTGTCGGACACCATGCAATGGTTAAAACAAAAAATATTTAAGCCTAAACTCATAAGACGGAGGTCCTCAAATTTACCCTAAATTTACCTCAAAATATCCCCAGTAGAAATCAGTTTTTTTTTGGATCTCTGGTTAGTTTTGTCAAGCCATTTGTACAAAATGTGTTTGACACAGCAATGTCCTTCAAACAGCAGTAAAGAATGCTTCCACCTTAGAAACATCTCCAAATTAAAGGCCCTTGTATTGAAGGTTGAGCTTGGTTAATACTTTATTCAAAAATAAAGTATTTTTGAATTGAATTCAATTGAAATGATCGTCCACGCACTTGCCTCCTCACACCTTGACTACTATAATAGCTTTTTAACTGGTTTAACGCAAGTCTTTTCTAGAAGACACACCATGCCAGCAAATCAACATAACACTGCCGCCATGATATGTCTTATGAACGCGTTGTGGTGGCATGATGTTTTGGGAACGTTGCGGCATTCGTGCCGCCACGCTTGAAGCAACAGAAAGGCGTCATTATCGTGTGGGAAGTTACTGCCGTGCTCCGGCTGGCAATTATTTTGAAAAGGAAAGTAAAAACAGTCAGTGAATTTTACTTTTGTAAACCGAACCAGCTGAGATGATAAACTGGAGAAATGCAGAACTCCAGAAGCTTCTCTCCTTTAGAGCTGGAGGTCAGTTCATCAGAGACTTCATGGGGACTGAGTCACAGCCAACTTTAGGAGCGGCTTGTTGAAAAAACTTGATGAGCGCAGCTTTGATCGCAATAAAAAGCAAGTTACGTCCAAGATGAATGGAAGTCCGCGGCAGTGCGGAGACTGCCACATACCCTCTTTATACTACCATCACACAATCTTTTGTAAAAATGAATTGATTGCTCCACATAACTGCCACGATCAGACCATTTATAAACAGCCTAAGGGTCTCTGATGCCGGCGCGGAGTTGTGGCAAATTGACAGCAAAGTTTTCCAGAAGAAACAGGATTGATTGCAGTTTATGCAAAATCCTTCTGCAAGGCTTTAAACTAGGGCTGGGTGATACGGCCTAAAATCAATATCACGATGCACAATATGTGCAGAAACAAAGGTTGTCCACTAGATGGAGCTGTCACATGTATTACGTAGAGTCACATTTTTATGTGTCAAGTGGTACAGCTTCTTAAAGGGACATGAATTAGGGCTGGACCTAGGGCTGGGCGATATGACGATTTTAGACCGTTTTACTATCTACACATCTGACGGTCTGTCATTTTTGAGAGACCTTTTTATCACGATTCACAGCTCTGCTGTTGAATTTCTGCCTTTGAATGAAAAGGGAACTTACCCCAGTCGAATGACACGCCTTTGTTTGACCCTTAACCAATCAGAGTGAGTCATAGTAATATATTAGTGCCCCGCTTGTTTTCACCTGTGTGTGTGAACAAACATGGCTTCGGCCGCGGCTGAGAGCGACAACGAGGTTTTCGTTCCGAAGAGGAACGCCTTTTCTATAGTACTGACCAAGCACCGATTCACGTCATTTCAAACGGTGCCTCGTTTCGGTACCCGTCCTTCATAACGAGAACTTGCCAAGAAAGCTGTGCATACGCAAGAGCGTTATGTCGTCGCTCGCTGTGAGCCAGTTGTAAACAGAGCAGCATGGTAGAAAGAACACATGCTAAAGCTTGGGTCCACTTAACTAAATGTGATGGGTAACTGGGTGATGATGAAACCAGCGACAACGATCTAAGTGAGACATCCTCATCTTAATCTGCTCCGGTAGGTAAATAAAATTAGCTTGATATGTTAGCTTCTTTTTCGCTAATGGTGCATTCGCTTTCTCCTCGGAACTCCGAATTCCCGACTAGAAGAACATGAACGCGCTCTAAAGTTTGGCTTCACTTTACTAAATGCGGCGGGTGATTGGGTGAACATGAAACCAGTGACAACGATCTAAGTTTGAGGCATCATCGTTTAAATCTGCTCCAGCAGTTAAATAAACTGTTTAAGATAACGTTAGCTTGATAAATTGGCTTCCATTGCCACAATTGTTATCAGCTAACGGTGCGTTCGCTTTCTCCTTGGAAATTCTAACTTCCCAGTAGGAAAAATCAAATGAAAAAAGACGGCAAAAGGAATGAAGATACACAGTAAATTTAGTTCACAGTAAAGATGTTTGCTTCAGTTTAATTATCAGCTTATAAAACTACAAGGACGATGTTGAAATACAAACAGTTGTATGTTATTTATCGTGATATTTACCAAATATGGTTATATATTGAGAAAAATATATATTTAATTTAGGGCTGCAGCTATCGAATATTTTTATAATCGAGTACTCTATCGAATCTTTTTTTCGATTAATCGAGTACTCTAATAAATTACCCTTTTGTATTTGTAAACCATTATATCAAATAGCATGTTATAATTATGAAAGACCTGTTAAAATGAGCAAGCAATTGCCAGTTATTCAAGTTTTATTCAAAATTAGTTTTCAAAACTTCAGCACTTCAACTTTACTTCACAGTAAACAAATGGCTGTGCAAAAAATAAGTACACAACCTGAGCCGATTTTCCCCTCGTGCGAGAATATGCTAGCCTGCAAGCCAGACAGAAACTAGGAGGATAACTGTTGAAGTAGCGCTGCGAGCGGCTGCGGCCCAAACAGAACCGGAACCGCTCATGGTGCATGCGCAAACAGCTCGCCGGCTGTTTCCCTATTAACACACGTCCGTTTTAATTTCAACACTTTTTTACTCACACAATAACAAGGATTGTCGAGAAAGCATGTTTGCTGTGGTTATGTCAAATTATACTGATCACAAAACATTTATTTACTTTCTTTCGTTTTCCTCTCATAAATACCCGTGTCCTCCTGCAGCAATCCCGAGGGACAACAAACATCAATAACACAATAAAAAGTCCGACGTTTTGTGTAAAAATGCTATTTTTTAGCACATTTTAAGTCCGACGTGTTGCTACCAGACGTACGGTGTGAGCTGAAACTGAGTGCTACAAACGAAAAAGTCGCACAGCGTCTGCAGAATATATGGAAATACAGGCTAAAATGCATTATCTTGTAGAGGCTCAGAGTCCGCTTGCAGAAGTGACATTTACAGGTGCTGCAGCATGGAGGATGTGGTGTTGTGCTAGGCTAAATCCATTTTACAGTATTTACACTGGACTACGTTTTCCGCCTAACGACGTGAAAAATGGTCCCACATCTTGACATTTTCTGTCTTTTTCGCACTCCACCGGGGTCCACGTTGTCCGCCATGGCTTAAGAGAAAGTTAAGTTGTATTCGCTACTCGCGTGTGCAGTCCAGTGGGCATGTGCGTCACTTATTTCAGTCCGGGTGAAACATGACCACGGGCGACTGCAAAGCCACGAATTAATTAAATATGAATTAAACGAATCCTCGAGGCAGAGAATTTGACTCGAGGATTTTTTGTACTCGAATTATTCGAGGTACTCGAGGAATCGTTTCAGCCCTAATTTAATTATAAAAGAGAATTAAAATATGAAACACTCAAAAGTATCGAAAATTGGTACCGTTAAGTGCCGGTTTCGATTCGTAGGTACCGGGAATTAGTACCGGATCGATTCAAATGTCAAAGGTACCCATCCATATCCATTATATGGAACTGGTTTGGTTTTTCACCAGATGACAAAGTGCAGCGAAACGTCATTTGCAAAGTTTGCGAGGAGAGCGTCAAGGCAAGTGATGGCAACACCACGAACTTGTTTAATCACTTGAAAAGAAGGCATCCCAAACAATACAATGAGAGCCAGCTGGCAGCTAAAGCTAAAAAGCCTGTGGCTGCAGCGGCAGCGGCTAGTGCTTCTTCCAGGCAGCAAACACTAACAGAAACACTCACAAAACTCACTCCCTACGACAGAGACAGCAGACGATGGAACAGTGTGACCAATGCAGTGACGTACCACTTGGTTAAAGATTTGTGTCCCGTGCGAACAGTAGGAGCGGGATTTAAGAACATGATAAAAACATTGGATCCGCGCTACAAGTTTTCCAGCCGCAAGTATTTTTCGAACACCGCCATTCCACGCATGTACGCTGAATGCAAAGTGAGAGTTGCAGAAAATATTCAGAATGCGCAGTTTTTTGCTACCACAAGCGATCTCTGGTTCAGCCGCACATCAGAGCCGTATTTGAGCTTAACTATCCACTACATGAGCAACTGGGAGCTACATAGTATTTTGAACAAGTTAATGTTTGCACAATACGTTTGCAATTGACATGTTTGCACTTTATGTTTACGATTTTAATTTATGTTAAGTTACTTGAAAAACGAGAAAAACTGATTTTTGTAATTGTTTCTCTCAGGGCTTTTATCATCTCTGGTGTGAGTTTAAAATATAAGTGTGTTAGCACTGTGCTGATTATCCCTAATATGAATAAATGTTTGTTTATTCAATGTTTCTCTTCTTTAATATGCAATTGAAGTTATGCTATTCATGGATAAAAGATCGTGATAAAATCAAAATTATGATAAAATATTGGAAAAATCGTGATATTCTATTTTTGCCATATCGCCCAGCCCTAGCTGGCTGATATAGCAAAAAAGTGTATGGATAAAAAAATGTTTTATATTGATCGATATCCATAATTACTGAAAAATATTTTAAAAATTGTAGAAAATATTTTACGTGCACCCCTGGCTAGGGTTGGGCATTGAGCATCGAGCATTGATTGGAACCAGTTCCAACTGTTCATTTTTCCCAGAATCGCTAAACTTTTTTAATTTCGATTCCTAGAATGCCGACGGAAGAGGAATCCGCAGCCAATCTCCGTGAAAAATAAACGTGGAAATTGTGATCAGCGCTTTCCAGAGCTGATCACACTGTCTGTGTGCAGCACGAGCCCCCCTCCCCCCACCCGGCGCGCAGCGGCCAAATCTAAACAAACGCGTCTGCCGAACTTTTACTCCCTAATGTAAACTTTAACTCCTGCAGCGTAGAGGAAACTTGTTAAAATATGTCAACACGGTGGATTTAATAGAAGCTTTAAAGAACAAACTCTGGACGGTGTGAGGTGAGTTTGTCTCACACACACGGAGCGTCAGCAGTCAGACACGTGAGCGTCAGAAGGCTGAAGTAGAATAATTAAAGTCATCATGTTAGAGAAGCTTCTCTTTTGTGGACCACACCAGCTTCTGCCACAATAAATAATTATAATGATAATAATAAATCACTCACAAAGTTGTGGACATTTTAATTTCCTTTCTGAACTATTTCCGTTGAGAGTTTTAATGTTTAAAATCTGTTAGATTGTTACTGACAGCAGCTACGTTTAAGTTTAACTTCCTGTTGTGACTGAACGCTGCTGCAGCATGGAGGTGTAGTTCTCAGTCATCCTGGACATGATCATCCTGAGAGTTTCAGCTGAAAACAGCTGGACGTTCCTGGATATGTTGGAGACATTTAGCCTCTCATCCCAGAGGCTTCTTCCAGACTTTGGTTGTGGTCAGAAACAAACCCACTGGTTGTGCTGCAAGTCTTTTTCTTTTGTTCTCCAAAACATGTTTTTGTCTAAATGAAGGTGATGTTGTTGTTCATAGAATTAAAATTCATGTTGAAGTTAAGATTATTTCCTCAAGTAGGACCTGTGGTTAGCTGGCTCATGTCATGTCTTCAAAGAATCAGATCCGGGAATCCATAGGAACCGGAATCAAAACGAGGAATTGGAATCTGAATCGTTCAAAATCAAACGATGCCCAACCCTACCCCTGGCCATTTTATTTTTAGTATTCTGATTTTTTTCTCCGCCTCTTCTCGCTGCAACGTCTTTAGGGCTGCCACAAACCACTGTTTTAGTAGTCGACTAATCGCGTCATTTATAAAAGTTTAGCTTATTGCACCAAGATGCTCTAATATACCATCATTAGCTTCTAGTCTGAAGTGTGATCAGCTATGGGCCATCTAATAATAAAGACAAGATTATCGCATAGCAAACAACTTAAATTAACTTGTAACCTGTTGATACAAATGCTACAACCACATGGAGGTAGGCACCTGAAACCAAAAATGACTTGTGTTCACAAGAGGCATGGTGGCGAGGTTGAAGCGCTTCATCTTCCAATCTTCACTCAGGAAATAGAAGGACACATCAAGTTAGGCCTCTGTAGCACGGCTGGTCCACACGTCAGCAGTCTGGGACCATCGACAGCTCTGAGGGTCTGCTTTAGCGTAAAGATAAAAGATATTGAAGTTAGTTTATTTACCAGATTAATAATTCTGTTAAATCAAATAAAGTAGGTTAAGATTTAACACAAAGAAAATGTTTCATGCTTTAAAAATATTAGTTTCTTGATTGTTCAGTCAGCAACCTTTTTATTTTATCATAAATGCATTTTATTCTACTGTTTTTTTTTTATTTCACACACACACACACACACACACACACACACACACACACACACACACACACACACACCTTAAAAGTTGTGTAACTCTTCTTCTCCATCATGGTGGTGAAGTGGGACCAGCCTGGTAGATGGTTGTTGTCATATATATGTCTGTAAACTCCACTGTAACGTAGCGGGATGAGATAAATCATTATCATTTGTAATTGGATTTAAAAAATTGTTTATAAAATAAGGTTTATTTTATTTGTCGGCGTTGTCGTGACGAATCGACTAATCATGGCAGCCCTAGACATTTGCTGCGGCTGCCTGTCGCTCTCTTTTGGTTTGAGAGGGGAGGGCCTGGTGACGTAGCGTGCCGAGTCTGTGGATTTGACTGGTTAGGAGTAAGTAGTGAGTCTAGTATGCTGCTACCGGATAGGTTATAATGAAAAAAGGAAACTTTTTTTATCGAAGTTTTATCAACCAGTTTATCTATCGCACCACACGTCTATCGATAGATATATTGAACTATTGAATTATCATCCAGCCCTATGTTGCATGAATGTTGCCAACCTACACACATCTTTTAATTTTTTTAATCAAATTTATTGACATGCGAAAAATTATCTCGATAAGAGTCAGAAATTTCGATAACGATATATTTTCGATTTTTTTTGCCCAGCCCTACTTTAAACTGAGGCACACAAATGGTCTCATGTTACACTCTTAGCCTCCTTCACTGGCTCCCGGTCAATTTTAGGGTTCAGTTTAAAATCCTGAACTGATGTTTAAAGCCTTTATTGTCAAGTTTTCCCTCTTTAAAAAACCTACTTCCAATCTGTTAGAGCTCCCTTCGTGGAAACGTGTGAGTGCATAGATGAATGCTTAGTTGTAATTGTGAGTTCACCTAAATTCAAAGTTCAACTTAATTCGAGCCGTAAAATCTGCTTGTAATATAAGATATTATAAAGATTGATGCATTCATCCTTTTAAAAAGGTGTTAAACGTTGTTTCTGGTGCAAATGTGACTGCCAGTGATTGACCTGTTTCATTTAGCCACATTAAAAATTCTTTATTCCCAGTTGCTCTGACTGGATTGCTATTTTTACTTTATTCTGTCAAAACAAAACAGATCTTTCAGGGTGTTGGTCGGCATGAACGTAGCTGATGTAGTTTAGAATATTCTGGGAGTCAGATTATTTCAAACTGAGTATTCACTGGTTTAGTTTTATTTCAGTGTACACATCTGTTTATATGTATAAGATCACATATCACTAATTTACCTTCATCTCAGATTAGAAACGTCTGTGATGGACCGAAAGCGAGCTCTGATCAGGCTAATAATTAGAATGCAGATATGCTAACCACCATACCACCAACACTTGTGAACGGTTAAATTTACTATTTTCCAATGACTAAAGAAGCTTTTGTACATATGTGTCAGACACAGTTAGGATATCCCTTATCTGTCTGGTTAGGTTTATTGTAGAGCTGGTGTGCTAATGCTGGTGTTGTGTTGGTATAGATCTACACTTTTAAACACCGGCGTGTTTTAGCAACCAAACGTTAACTAGCTCCACTAATGCTTGCTAAGCTGATTCCCATTCTGTCCCGCTCTGAACTTGAGACAGTTATCCACACCTTCATCTCCTCACGCTTAGACTAATGTAACTCTCTTTTCACGTGTCTGAGCAGAACCTCCCTGAACCGTCTACAGGTGGTTCAGAATGCCTGTGCTCGGCTTCTGACCAAGTCCTCCAAACACACCCACATCACCCTGCTTCTCCTCCAGCTTCACTGGCTGCCAGTCAACTTCAGGGTTCATTTCAAGATCCTGGTTCTGGTCTATAGGGCCTTACATGGACAAGCACCATCATACATATGTGATGTTCTTAAGCTGGGCGTACACTGTGCGACTTTTTCACTCGCAGCGTTCAGCTTCAGCTCGAACTGTACGACTTCTCGCAGGGCAGATCTCACGAGTCATGTGCTCACACTGTATGACCCAGTTCTCGGGTGCGACCTGACTGCTCACACTGTACGTCTGGTAGCAACACGTCGGCCCTAAAAATATGCTAAAAATAGCAGTTTTTACTCAACACGTCAGACGTTTTTGTCTTGTTTTGCCTGTTGTCCTTCGGGAGTGCTGCAGGAGGACACACAGGGATTTATGGGGGTTGGATGAGGAAAACGAAATAAAGAAAGTAAATCTGTGTTTTGTGATCAGTTTAATTTGACATGAACACGACAAACACGCTTTTTTGACAATCTTTGTGAGTAAAAAAACATGTAGAAACAAAAACGAACAGCGTGTGTTATTAGGGAAATAGCGAACGAGCGGTGTTGATGCAGGATTGTGCATGCGTCGTGAGCAGTTCTGATACTTTTTGGGTCGCAGCTGCTTGCAGCACCGCTTTAACAGTGCGATACCCTCACAAGGGACGAGCGAAATATTAAACACGCCAGAAGTCCGTGCGACCTCACGACTGCTGATCGGCAGCTGGTCACGTGGTGTTAATCGCCTCTCGTAACCCCCTGTACACTACACGACCGCTTGGCGCAAAACTCACCCCAATCTCGTGGATTCTCGTACGAGTGGAAAATCGGCTCAAAAAAGTGAAAAAGTCGCACAGTGTACGCCCGGCTTTAGTCCCTTCACCTCCAGCAGGTCCCTGAGGTCCAGTGACCAAAGCCTACTGGTTATGCAGCACCGGGCTAAAGACCAAAGGTGACAGATCATGTGCTGCTGTGGCCCCCAAACTCTGGACCTCTCCCCCCAAGCCTGAGATCAGTGTACTCAGTGGTCTCCTTTAAAGGAGTCCTCATCCAAAATTTTGACTTGTCCACTAGAAAGTGTATATAATGGCTTCCTATTGATTTTTCACTGGCAGGAAAGTCGATATTTTTAACATTGGGTCGTTTTTTTAATCTTGGCTTTTTCAACCAGCCCACGAGCATGCGTAATCCAAAATGAGATCTTGAGTTCTGGCCTTACTGTCGTCACAAAGGTGGAATGTATAGTACCATATATGGACAGTGTAGAGCAGGGATTCCCAAAGTGTGGTGCGCGCACCCCCAGGGGTGCGCGAGCTGCCGCTAGGGGGTGCGCGAGATGAAAAATGTAATGGCTGCGGAGCTCAGAGAAGTCTGTCATATGTCACCATTAGCGTAGAAACTCATTTGTGGGTGGGCCAAAGAAAAAGTAAGTGGGCACAATAAATGTAATTGAAAACAAGTATATTTTTGCGCGCGCGTGCGTGTCCTCCACATGTGCGCTAGCTTCATAATAACAATGCGCCGAGCTTCAGCACTCTGACCTGCGCACGCCGATATGTTCCGTATTTGATCATTTTTAACGGTGTTGGAGAAATCTGAAGGTGGTGAGTCATTCTGGCAGATTGTAATTAACACCTGTCTCATGCAGGTGTTCTGACGTTGTAAACCTTACACACAGAACATTGTGGATGTAACAAAATAACAAGAAATGATTCCCATTCAGGCTATTAACAGCGCGCTGACGATCTGAAGTTTAGAGTGCGTTTGTCAGAGGTCAGACGCGTTCCGGCTGAACCGGCTCACGGGTGTACAAGTGAGCACATCTGGGCTGGGCAGAAGGAATTTTACAACATTGGTTTAAATAGCGCGAGACGCGGTGACTTGAGCGGCTGTGCCGCGCGCGCACACGCACGCACACAGATTCAATAAGCGCACACGCTGCTTTAACTCCGGCGCGCCGTCAGACTGAAGGCAGAAATGAACGCTGCCTCCACCATGATAAAAACTTTTAAGAGGTTATTTTTCATTCAAGGTCAAATTAAGATATTAGCTTCTGGGATGAGTCGGTCTGCTCCAGCCTGTGACTCCTCATGAACCTGACCACATCTCCTGTTACTGCACCATTTGCTATTCCGGTCAGCATGACAGCGGATCGCAGATTCAGCCACACCATAAAACAGCAATAAGTCGGTCTGAGGCAAAAGTGAACATCATGGCTATATCTTGTCCCCTATTGACATTTGATTACGCACAAGTAGGTGATCAGCTCAGGTTTACGCAGAGCAGAAGGAAGGAGAGCGCTCTGGCCGCACAGGTTAAACGTTCCTACTTTAAGAAAACCGTTAAATTGCATTGTTTATGTGCTACCTGGGCACTCTAAATATTCATTTAAAATTAAATCAAAGGAAATTGTAATGGTATCGAATGTTTATTAATTACTATTTAAAAAATGAAAGTGATGGGGAATTTTTTTTAACCCTCTCTGTTTAGCTTGACTCCATGCCCCGATGTTGGGGGGGGGGGGGGGGGGGGGGGGTGCGTCGACATGGTCGGGACATAGAAGGGGGTGCGCAGCTAAATAAGTTTGGGAACCACTGGTGTAGAGCAACACCGCTATAGCCCGCACTGCTCCGCTTCCAGAAATAATGGCCAGAAAAGACTTTGTTTCAACTTATATTTTGGAACTAGTTGTCTTTGAAAATATAGTAATTATGGTTCATATTATTAAACTTTTATTTGACTAACGTTGTTTCAGCTGTCATCAAGCATCCAAATGTTTGCAGGGTTTTAACACCTTTTCCGGTAATAGAAATATTTTCAGTGAAAATGTGTCAAAGGGATAGCTCAACTAGTAAGACACCTGACTTACACGTGGAGGACCCGGGTTCGGATCTAGGCTGGGTTATCAGATTATTTGGAGTTTTTTTTCCCATGATATATTTTTTACAGTAAAAAGACGTCCAGATTTTTATTTTTAAGCGTTCAAATGAGACACGCCAAAAGACATTGAATTCACGGCCAGAAAAGACGTCGGTTCAACTTTTATTTTGAAACTATTTTTCAACCGTGACGGGACACGTCATTTGCAATCGTAGTATGTCCAAGGAAGGTCCTGTCTTTCTCGCCACGCTAAGTTCACAGCTTCTTTACAAAACTCCCCAAAACAGCTTCCTGTTGGTGACGGTGGCAGGAGAACAGTCTGCACTTAGCGAGGGAAGACGCCGGTTTGCTGCTAAATCAAGTAGTCAGTCGTAGTAGAGCCCTTCCAGCCAGTCATAGATGAGAAAGATGGGATCTTCCTTGGACATCCTATGATTCTAAATGACCCATCCGGCACAGCTGAAATATCGCGTGTGCTCTCGCAAGAAAACATGTCCTTTACATAAAAGGGTCAGAAAAGCAGTTTTGAATTTATTTTTCTAAAATCATTTCTATGGCCTATAATACGATGTAGATGTCCGTGGGAGTAACAGGTGAAAACACACCTGTTCAACCTGGTTTTTGCGTGACCTTCATCGCCACTCTCTCCTTAATCTGCTCTTATTCCGCCTTTCCTGGAATCTGATTTCTCTTTTTCCTATTCTTGTTCTCTCTCCCTTTCCTTACAGTTTTTTTATTCGTATATTTTTTGTCATTTTAAACATATTTTTTTTATCTTGTTAATATTTAAAAAAATTGTTTTTGTGAAGCGCCTCGTGATTTTTATCTTGAGAGGCTATAGAAAAGATTGTTTTCTTTTCATTCTGTCTTTGTTAGTCTTTTTTTCTAGCCAGAATAAACTGGATTTTCTGGTTTCAGGAACAAAAGCTGCTGATTAAGCTAACAGCTGAGCTAACGATTGTCGGTTTTAGTATTAGCAGCTCAGCATGAATTTTCCAGAGACACGGTGCTCAGACTGTAGCCTGTGAGTGGAAAAAAATAGACTTTCTCAATTTAATCTTAAACGGCAAAATCTAATGATTTGATTCATCGCCCAGCCCTACTCCATACCCCCAACCAGCCAAATAACCTCTTTTGTTTCCTGCAGGGTGGAGGAGACCAGTGCAACATTGGCTTTACAGACCTGCTTTGGGTTTAAGGAGTCAGATGTTGAGCAGAAAAATAAGTGAAATATGCTGGGTGACGGTATTAGCGAAAAGAGGGAACACAAGTCAGGGTTTCCCCCAGCGCTTTGTAAGCCTGGCGGCCCACCAGGCTTTGCTTGGCCACCTGCCAGGCTAAGCATCATGCCCCGCCCCCCTCCCTGACCCTACCGTGTCCGCTGACACGAACGGCGCAACAAAACTAGAGCCCTCCATCAGCTGACACTGGTGAGAAACAGCAGCGGAACGTGTGCACAATAACCCAGTTCTGCTCTTGAGCAGGGTTAGGGTTAATCCATCCATTTTCATCTGCTTATCCGGAGTCAAGTCGCGGGGGCGGTAGCCTAAAGGTTGGTTTATGCTTGACGCGTCTGCGACGTTTGCACGGCTCCGTGCGGCAAAATTGCGTCATTTTAGCAACCGCGCCCCTCCACCTGGCCTCCGCACGGCCCAAACTTTCCGCACCGCGCACCTAGGAAATTTTCTAACCACCTGGATGGTCGAACACGGAAAAACATGGCGGACTGGCAATAACTAGTTATGGCAGAGGTTTGTAAATACAGACATTTGTATGATTCAGCTCTCAGAGATCACCGTGATCAACATGTTGTTAATAATTCTTGGAGAGAAATAGCTCGCACTGTCGGAAAAGACGAGGACGCTGTTAAAAATGCTGGAAAACATCAGGGACTGATATGTGTTGGCAAGGAAGGGGAACAAATGGAAAAGCTGTGATCCTGGTGGAAACAAGAACACTCCACCAATTCTAAAAGAGCTGAGTTGGCTCTCAACTTTCATTAACAACTGTTATAAACAACAATAATTTCTACTTCTACAGTGGTGTAGTGTTGGATGCTTGCTGTAGAGCTCCATGCTGCCCCCTATATATATTAAAAATATATATGTATATATTTACAGTATTGCCATACTCTGATATAATGGGATCGTGATTCATGTACTGTATATTGTATCTTGAGGTATCCGGAAGTTCTCAGCTCTAACAAACATAGTTCTCACACATGAGATCAAATCAACTAAAATCACAAAAACTTAATATGACATATTGACAGAAGAGTTTGATGTATTATATGTGTAGTATGTAAAAGTTGGGTCATTAGAAGCCTGAAAACCGACACCGATATTTTTCGATATTCAGTCAAATCATTAATGCCGACATCGGCCGATATTAATGGTAGACATAATATTTAACATCCCAACTTTATACACACTAAGATTTGCTGCACGTCAACCATAGACTCGTTAGTGCTGGCATTTGACTAAATATCACTATTGTAGTGTGTGTGTGCGTGTGCGTGTGTGTGTGTGTGTGTTGTCTCATACATATTTCATTTCAATGCTGTCAGTTACATTCCCAAAGCCAGTGTGCGCCATATTTTATTACAAGTCTGGCATTTTCTTCTTCTAAATAAACTGTAACAACTTCTATTTTTGAGTGTTGATGGCTGAAAGCATAAAAAAAACTCTTTCTCTGTTTCTTACAGTTGTTCCTTATCGACTTTGGTTTGGCGAAGAAGTACAGAGACAACCGAACACGACAACACATCCCGTACAGAGAAGACAAAAACCTGACTGGCACAGCGCGCTACGCCTCCATCAACGCACACCTGGGCATCGAACAGAGGTCGGTGTGTCGCCTCCTTTGTAGTTGTGATTTTTCATAAAAGGAGTCTGGATAATGACATCAATGAGTGGAAGTGTGTGTGATCTTTGTCTGAACCTGTTCTTCACACCAAGTTCAGAAAGAACAAGTTGTATGTCGGGACGTCTAAGGTCATTGGCTGATTTTGTCACTAAAATGTATGAATTGGAAATCATCTATCGGTTTATATTTTTAATGACAACTTTTACACACCGTGCACGTTTTATGCACGTGCACACACACACAAATTATGCTTCTGCTGCAGGGTCAGTTTAGTGGTGGAACGTTCCACCGCCTTCTGTTCGTACAACTGAAGGGCCAGCTCGATGTTTTCAGTAGATAAAAAAGTTTGATGTTTCACAGGAAGCGCCACCATTCAGTCCCTCTGTTTCCACCTCTGTAACAAACACATCATTAACGCTCTGCTCCTCCTGCAGTCGCCGTGATGACATGGAGTCACTAGGCTACGTCCTGATGTACTTCAACAGAACAAGTCTGCCATGGCAGGGACTAAAGGTATGGAGATGAACCACTCGTCACAGCGGGGTGGCCTAGCAAGGTTATCTGCACTAAACCCTGAATTGTTTTTTATTCAGGCCGCCACAAAAAAGCAGAAGTATGAGAAGATCTCGGAAAAAAAGATGTCCACCCCTGTTGAGGTCCTCTGTAAGGTAAATGACCAAACCTGTGGCTGTCCTCTAATAATCTTTTCCATCTCCAGCAGCTTGTTTAGATTTTTCCTCACCACCAGAGGGAAATCGCATCATGTTAACTTAGTTTACCTATTTAGCTAAACACACACCAGCGCTCATACCACTAAGTTCCCTCATACCATACCAGCTGCGGCTCTAGCTCTGACTGGTCTCCAGTAACTGCTTCTCCCTCAGACATCTGCCTCCCTGCCTCTCTCAGAACATCTAACACTAACCCAGTTGGTGTCTTGTACTTGTGTGTTTCCAGGGGTTCCCAGCAGAGTTCGCCATGTACCTGAACTACTGTCGCGGCTTGCGCTTCGAGGAAGCTCCGGATTACATGTACCTGCGCCAGCTGTTCCGCATTCTCTTCAGGTAGTCAACCGTCGGAGTCCACGTGTCTGTGGGATGCTCGCCTTAAGCCTGATTCATGCTTCTCCGTCAGCTCCGCAAGGGACAGACACGCACCGATTGACGGAAGCGTTTTGCTCTCATACTTCTCCGTCTCCTGGAGAGTGTTGCAAAGCAATTCCCCGGCAGGACAACAGAGGGCGAAGCGCTGTTCTGTGGTATCCTGTCATGTATCGGTCCAAGATCGTGTGTTTATATTGTGTTTTCTGTATATAAGAGACTTTTAACATGGACATATTTGTCTCTCATCCTCCTCCACCTCTTCATGCACTCGCCACCTCTAAACCCACGTTTCCTGTCATTTCTGTCCACAAATAAAACGCTTGCTGTGCATCTTTTCACTCCTCCAGTCACGGGGGATTAAACGTTCATATTTTAGTTTTTTCGCGAGGTATTCTTCAAGCTTCTCCGTGTCTGCCTCTAGTTATCCTCGGCTCTCTTTATGTTTTTGAGGGCGCAATGGCGGCGGTGTAGACAACAGCGGTGCCCTGACCAATCACAAGCTCGCGTTCTCCGTCTCGTTCGACGGATGTTTAAAAGAGTGGGCTCGACTCCGTACGTACTTGCGTGCCTACTGGGGCCCTACGCAAGGACGGATAATGGCGTTACGTGTCTCCGCACTGACGCAGACGGAGAAGCATGAATCAGGCTTAAGCATGGGCCTGAAGCATTTGGTCATACATGTCTTTCTGTGTGTGTGTGTGTGTGTGTGTGTGTGTGTGTGTGTGTGTGTGTGTGTGTGTGTGTGTGTGTGTGTGTGTGTGTGTGTTCTGCAGGACTCTGAACCACCAGTACGACTACACGTTTGACTGGACCATGCTGAAACAGAAAGCTGCTCAGCAGGGGGCCTCCTCGGGTGGCCAGGGCCAGCAGGCACAAACCCCCACAGGCAAGCAAAATGACAAACCCAAGCCTAACATGAAAGGTTAGTAGCAAACAGCCCAGAGACGTTTTTTACAGACACAAATTGCTCATTTAGCCTGGTCACGTAGGACTCTTAGATACCGTTTGGTTAACTCATGACATCCCTTCAGAGATGAATGCTGCCTGGCTCAAAAAAGTCACACACTGCTGTTGGACACACAGAGTTTGAGTCAAAGCTGTGGGGTTTAGACCCGTCTTCTGCATTCTCATGTTTATCTCATCTAGATGGACTTTACTGAGCTCAGCCCCCTCCATCATTGCCTCCAGCACATCTAAAGATCAGGGCTCGGATCTGAACATCTCACTGTTTTATCCTGGCGAGCCGTGACGGTATCGTTTTCCTGAAAGGCCCCGCCCACGTTAGGGAAGCAAACGGAGAACCCGGGGAAAGTTCACCCCTGTTCCTCTAGGTTTTAGAACCAGCCCGTTTTTCAGCCACGTCCTTATTTAGCTGGCTTGACGCAACATCTGTTCAGAGACCTGCTCAACAAGTGCGTCCAGTCAGAACTCGGCAGGTCCTGATTAATGAAGCAGACGTGTCTGAGGAAACCAGCGGAGGCTCTCCCTGAGCAGGGCCCAGCGACCCGGACAGGAAGGCCCTCCAGCAGAACCAGGAAGAGCGTCCTTCTGTCTCCAGCCCTGCAGCCTCAGGACCAACGTGTGGATCTTGTACGACCACACGGCCTCGGAGCGCTGCTCCCGTTTCCGGCTGCAGCTCTGGTCCAGTAGAGCGAACCGATGTGTAGTTTAAACAAAGTTGTGACTTTTTTTGGTCAGGCATTTTTAAAGGCACCAAATTGAAAACATTGTGTCTTGGTGGAATGTTAATGCCATGTGGCATCAAAGCATGCCGCATGGATGTGCACAGAAACATTAGAGCATATCAGATTTAATTCAATTGGCCTGTCTCGCTGAAGCAAAGACGTCCTTGGGGAATTTGACTACTAACTTTGCTGCCTTGGGATTGTGTTCCTGTGTTAAAGCTGGACTACGTGCTTTCACCCAAAACCACTCATGCTGGTGCTTCCAGATGGGCTCTGATCACTCCTCTGACTCTGCTTCACCTCAGTTTTACTCCTCCTCTACTTCCTTTTAACTCCTCCCTGAACACTGCCCTGCCACGAGTCCTCTCGTGTGCTGCTGCTAGTGGGATGTGTGTGTGTGTGTCTAACCCGTTCTGTGTGTGGTGTCTGATGCACACAGGTTGTCCTTAGGTGTGTTCCCGACTCATTCATTTCAGTGTTGCAGATCACTCAGGTCTGTAGCTTGGCCATGGTTTACATTAGCATATGGAAAAAGGAGAGATTGAACCAGCAACCTCTCACCTTCAGGAGCTCCAGCTGCCCTAATATCACTGTTTAGCTCGCTAGCTACGTAGAAGAGGCTTAAGCTGATAGAGAATCCACCCGTCACTCGGTTTCCAGCTTCTCATCCAGACTGGATCCAGCTCACGCTGCTTCTTAGCCTTTTTGTCCCCCAGCAGGAGTGGTCTTCACACGACTTAACCGAGAACTCATCGTCTGGTTGTTCATTGTTCCGAGGGTAGAAGGTTTTGGTCAGCCCTACACGAGCAGAGATCCTTCAGTGGTCGTGCTTTTATTGTCCAGCCTGCACCTGCGTAACTGGGCTTCCTTTTTTAGAAACAAGTGTTTTTGAGCCCAAATCGCTCATGTTACATCTACTGATTCAACATAATTGGTCTATAGTGACCTCTTGTGGCAGCCTTGTTGTAATCAAGTCAATAATGAGGTCCTCGATTGTGATTGTTGTAGTTAAGGGTGGATAAACGTTTGATAAGTGTGTTGTTAACGTATAATTAAGGTTTAGGAATACCTTCTTGGTCCCAGTGTCTGTGGAGAGATGAATGTAAACTAAACAAGTGCAATAATAATAATAGTAATAATAATAATAATGAGGTGAATGGGTGATGTATTTCCCAGAGAAATATTAACCTGTATCAAGCCCGTCGTTGTCTTTTTGTGTCGGACAGATCACCTCCGTCTGCTTCCGAGTCGGGTACAGACGACCCTCGACACAGGCTATGACATCATCGGGGGGGGGGGGGGGGGGGGAGTAATCAGGGTGTTGGGTGACCCCGGGTGTGAACAGGACTCTCATGGGGGACGTGGTTGCGTGGCCTCCCCGTCTGCTCTGGTGCAAAAGTTCATTCATGTCAGCGATTCAGCTTGAAGCTGAACCTGAGTCAGACTTGTTCCGTGCCAAGCCTTTATTTGTTATGACTGATGAGTACAGCTGATGGAGACCCCACACTAAGAATCTCAGACAATAAAATAAATAAAACAAGGTTTTCAATAGAGAAATGTCAGGACTATAAAGGGTTTACTCGTTCTTGGTCCAGGTCCTTTTGCTTTCTGAAATGAATGAACGTTAGCACCACGCTGTAATGTTTCGAGGTTTTCTTGTGCGTGCGTTGCCTCTTTTCCAGCAGCTTCTATCAGCAGGTGTAAGACGGTCCTCTTCTCTCTCTGTGTGTCTGTAGGGTTCTGAGTGGTCCCACCCTGACCAGATCCACTGTTGGAGACCAGAACCAACAGGTGTCTCTTCCTGGACAAGCGACAAACAAAGTCTGTGTCTTTCCTTTCATCATAAGTATCTATGTAATGTATAGATCTACACAAGGCTTGGTCAGTTGTGTTATCTATATGTTCCTATGTGTATAAATCAAATTCCACCTGGGAAATATTTTTCTCCCCCTTTTTTATGGGTGAGGAGGCTGTAGATGCCATCCATGCATACGCCCCTTTGACCTATCTGTTTGTCCTTCTTTGACATCTTTGAGGTTTCGTTGGAGACTGGTTCAGATGGTCACTTGACTACTTGTTTCTTCCATTGGAAATAAATCATCCCTTTTTTTTTTCTTTTTTTTTTTTCTTTTTTATACCAAATAATTGGTAAAACATGTAAACTTAAACCCTGATTTTCCCTTAGACATTTGAAAGATGCAACTCTGGATGTTTATTTACAAAAAATGTTGGATTTTGTTTGTTTTCTCCTTGTTTTCTTATGGTGATTAAAAGTTTACCAGTTGATCATATAAAGAGCAACTGGCAGCAGTTAACGGTAGGATACTTCTGCTCTCTCCCTGTTTGGACTTAAATCTGTTGTAAAATGGTTTTCTCCAGAAACGCCAATAAAAACGTTACTTAACTCAGACAACCGAGTTCACATCTGTTCCTAATCCACCTCCCCAGTTCCCACACCAAGGTTCCTCCGTAGAACATGCTAGAACATCTGAACCTGCTGCAGGTGTTTAAAAATACAGAAATCCAGATTTTTCCCCTTTTCAAGCGTTTTGTATGTATTTGGTTTATTTATTTTTTTGTTTGTTTTGTTTCAGAAATCTGTAAAAATGACGGTCTGACCTTGTAGTGTGATATACCGACGGGGACATAATTGTTGGTACCCTTCGATCAATGAAAAAAAACTAAAGTCACAGAAATAACTTGAATATGACAAATAAGTAAAAAAAATTCTATGAAATTTAACCAAAGAGAGTCAGACAATGCTTTTTAACCAGGCTTCAATGGAGTAATTTCAAAACTCACGGAGCCGGCCTGGACAAAAGTGATGTAGTCAGTCAGTGGGCCAGTATACAGGGTTCCGGGTAGTTACTGTGCTGTTTGGTGAGATGGTGAGTACCACGCTAAACACGGACCAGAGGAAGCAGAGGAAAGAGTTGTCTCAGGAGATTAGAAAGAAAATGATCCCACAAGCATGTTAAAGGTAAAGGATTTAAATAGCCTGTGTTTGTATGGCACCTTTTGGTTCTACAACCCCCCAAGGCGCTGCACGACACAGTCATCCACCTAGTCACATGCTGGTGGGGCGGAGCTACAGTGTAGCTGCCCTGGGGCGCACTGACAGACAAGGCCTGCCATACATTGGCCACCTGTCCCTCTGACCACCACCAGCAGGCAAAGCAGGTTAAGCGTCTTGCCCAAGGACACAACAGCAGAAGTCTCTGGTGGGAGCCGGGATCAAACCTGCAACCTTCTGATTGCTGGACAACCTGCTCTACCTCCTGAGCTACTGCTGTCTCTTTATATGAGACCATCTCCAAGCAGCTAGATGTTCCTGTGACCACAGTTGCACTTGTTGTTCAGAAGTTTCAGATCCATGGAACTGTAGCCAACTTCCCTAGAAGTGGCCGCAGGACGAAAATTGATGACGGATGATCCGAATGGGAACAAAAGAGCCCAGGAAAACTTCTAAAGAGGTCCAAGGTGACTTAAAGCTCAAGAAAGATCAGTGTCAGATCGCACCATCCGTCGTCGTTTGAGCCAAAGTGGACTACATGGAGGACGACCAAGGACGACACCATTGTTGAAAACAAATCACAAAAAGACTGAAATACATCAAACTACATGTGGACAAGCCCCAAAGCTTCTGGGAGAATGTACTTTGGACAGATGAGACAATAATGGAATTTAAGCCGAGGCTCATCGGCTCTATGTTCACAGACGGAAAAATGAAGCATATCAAGAAAAGAACACTGTCCCTACTGTGAAACACGGAGGAGGCTGTGTTATGTTCTGAGGCTGCTTTGCTGCATCTGCCGCAGGGTGTCTTGAATCTGTGCAGGGTGCAATTAGATCTGAAGACTGTCAAGTTATTCTAGAGAGAAATGTGCTGGCCAGTGTCAGAAAGCTTGGTCTCAGTCGCAGGTCATGGGTCTTGCAACAGGACAATGACCCAAAACACCCACGGCTAACCACCCAGGAATGGCTCAGAGGAAAACATCGGACTGTTCTAAAATGGCCTCCTACAAACCCTGACTTCAATCCTATTGAACGTCTTTAGCGGAAATATGTCATCTGGTAAAGGTGCCCTTCAAACCTGAGACAACTGGAGCAGTTGGCTCATGAGGAGCGGGCCAAAATACCTGCTGAGAGGTGCAGAAGACCCGGTGACAGTTACAGGGATCGTTTGATTGCAACAAGTACCTCAAAAGGTTGCGCAACACATTAATTTAGATGGGCCAGGCCCGTTCCATGAGTTTTTTTAAATCATTCTGTTGAACGATGGTTAAACAGCAATTCTGACTTTCATTGGTTAAATTTAATAGAATTTTAATTAATAACGTTTGTCAGATTCACGTGATTTCTGCGACCATTGTGGGGTTTTCTTGGATTGACCGAAGGGTGCCAACAGTTCTGTCCACGTCTGTAATGTATGAAATAAGGAAACGTGGATCTTTGTGTCGAGCCCCCCGACAAACACACACACACGTTGATATTTTACTGTTACATGAACAGTTACTGACTGAAGCCACCAGTTAACACAGTCTTGTGTAAAAGCAGAACACCAGTTCACCCACGCCTGATTCCATCGGTTTTCCACGGCTCCTCCTCTTTCTGTAGCGTCTGATGGGAGCCAGGGTCACTCCTCTGTCTCCATTTATGATCTTGTTGTGGGTCAGTTTAGCCTGCCAAGCTGTTGCCCACTAGAGGGCGTGCAGTTACCGCAGGCTGATGACGAAACATCTACTGGTGGGAGTCCTCAGCTCGAGGGTGGACTGGACCTCAGGATGTCTGCCGCTCAAATGGTTTGGTCAGGTTCTGGTTCCAGAGGTGGGCCTCGGCATGGTGTCAAAGTTCGTCAGCTGGTGGACACCCTTAGATGGATCTGTCCTCGGATGTGGAGACGCAGGTGAGTTTCAAAAATGTAAACTAATTACCCCTCTGTCTCCCGATGGCATCAAAGAAACTATTAACCAGTAAAAACAAAGTAAGCACCTAAATAAAAAACGGGAATGACCCGTTTCCGCGGAGGCCCGGCTGCTGCACAGGCAGCAGAAAGAAGCACTGGAGCCTGAATCCTTGTGTTTTTGACACGTTGGGTAAATAAATCAGATTCTGGAGAACACTCGTGTTACTGATGGTTCTGTGGTGAATAATGATGAGAAGCTGCAGCAGAGCGACGTCCCGTGTGAGACATGTCAGGTGGCAGAACCAACGGAGTCGCTGGGTGGACCAGGACCTTCTAAACTCCTGCAGGCTTCTCTGGAACCTTCTTGTACTTGCCGACCCGGTTCCTCCATCTGGTTCCTGTAAACGCACCCAGGGTCACCAGGGGCGGGGCTACACCTGAACTGGTGCAGGTGCGTCCAGCTCATAGACATCATTGGTTTGAAGTGTTTGTTTATAATTATCTCAATAAAATGAAGTGAAACAGGAAAACATGGATGCTGTGATCAGTGTTTTATTTGATTTGATTCAAACAGGAAGTAACAAAGTTTATAAAGCACTTCTCATAGAAAGGAAGTAGAATGGTTCCAGTCTGGTGGGAAGACTCCACCGTCTCACCAAAACCATCCGGGACAAGCCTCTGTGCCGGGATCAGTAATTCCAGGAATCCCCTTTGTTGAGTAGAGGGATTCCTGGGAAAACTGGACCCCAGAAAGGAGGCTGGAGGACAGGAAGAGGTCAGAACTTCTCACGACGTTCCTGCTTCAGAGAGTTGGATAAAATAAAGATGATGAAATGTTGTGTGGCTCAGAACCGGGCCCAGGTGCAGTCCTCTGGGATTGTGACCTCTGTCCCGAGCTACAGTGCTTCATCTCAGACTATCAGCTGACCAGAGATGCAGCACTGCACCGAGGGCCACAGGACTGCTCAGCAGCTTCAGATCTGGTGACGGATTCTCACACAACACTGCTCCATCCACAGTGGGACGTCCTCATGTCAAACTAACAGGAAACAAAGCCCCAGAAGACCTGCAGCAGACCAACTTCCTGCCTGTGTGTGTGTGTGTGTGTGTGTGTGTGTTCTGGTTCATGACTCGGCTGAATAAAGTCACTCCTGCAGCAGAGCGGGTCCTTCTTGATTCACAACAGTAAAGTTTCTGGAAAACATTTGATCACAGGAAAAATGCTTTAAATGAATATGAGAGTTCTTTATAGCAGGAAGTATACAGATGTGTGTACATCTGGTTCTGAGAGAGCTCCGTCATGGAGGTGGTGCCGGGTTAGGGACCGGTTCTGGTCGGGTCTGGGATCAGTCCATTACAGGAGAAGTAAAGGCTTTTATGTAAACATCACATAAAAGATTTTCTGCTTTCACACACACACACACCTCTGAGTGTGCTGCTGGACGTTCCCAGTATTCCCTTATATAGCCATGTGTGTTTTGGGAGGACTGTGGAAAATTGGAATGTTGCTCTGGATAAACATTCCGTCCTCCAGTCTGTGATTGCCTCCCCTGATAGCCCCCCCCCCCCCCCCCCCATTACCTTTTCTAGTCAGAAGAGAAACTCTGAAGGCGCTTCATCAGTCTGAGAGGACGTCTGAGATGAACCGGACCTTATTAAGAAGAAAGACCTGCTACTCTCACACACACACACACACACACACACACACACACACACACACACACTGGACAAGCTGTTCTAAATCTGTCTTTATGAAGTCATTCATGAACTAAAGCATCTGATAGGTTTACTGACCAGGTCTTGATCCCAGTCTTGATCCGGGTTCTGTCCTTGGTTCGGTTGTGATTCTGTTGAATATCCAGCTGAAACCTGAACTTCCAGCTTCATCCAGCGGCTGTCACTCGCCTCGCTGCTGAAGTAGAAAACCACTTTTATATTTAATCTCTTGAAACAGATTATTTAAGGTTCATTTTGTGTGTGTGTGTGTGTGTGTCTGGTTTTCACAGGTTGTCTCAGACCTGGAACATTCTGAAGGCCTGCAGGAGAACCTGAGACCAGTCAGCTGATGTCCAGGAGCAGAATTACAGATCAGGATGAAACAAAACAAAATTAAATAAAAGTTTGACTGAGTGGTCAAAGTAAAAGTGCTGCTTGGTTTCAGGGTGTGTACCCCACTGAACACACACCACAGAAGGCTCAAGACAACAGAGGTTAGAGGTCAGCTCCAGGGTCACTGTCATCAGTCTTTCAGACAAAGTAAACTTACTGGAAGCAATTCCTAAAAGTTGGACTTGAATGAACCAGAATGCATGTTGGTGATCCACAGAGCTTCTAGGAGAACAAAGACACAGAACTGGAGCGTTTCTGTCAATCAGCTCTAAGAAAACTAGACTTCCTTTGGAACACGGAGGAGGCTCGGTTCTGTTCTGGACCAGAGAGTCTGGAATCAGGATCAGGTGGAATCTCCAGACTATGAAGACCGTCTGGAGCCAGAATCTCAGTGTGTGTGTGTGTGTGTGTGTGTGTGTGTGTGTGTGTGTGTGTGTGTGTGTGTGTGTGTGTGTGTGTGTGTGTGTGTGTTTACACTGACAATGATAACAATCCTCTCTAATGTCAAACATTTCCTAATATGGTTTCCTTTCTGGTTTCTCTTTAAATCAAACACAGGAAACCACCTCTCTCTCTCTCTCTCTCTCTCTCTCTCTCTCTCTCTCTCTCTCTCTCTCTCTCTCTCTCTCTCTCTCTTTCACACACACACGAACACACACTTACACAGAGAGCTGACCTTTCAGACCAGTCGGTTGTTAATACCCAAGCACTTGTCATTCATTTTTGGAGGAAAACTGAGAATAAAAGCATCTATGGAGTTCTTCTGGTCTCTCTGACATTTCTACAACACATCAGTCTGAACGAGTCAGTTCAATGACTTTTGACTCCGTTCTGTTAGTTGAACCCCGTTTGGGTGGAGGCTGCAGGGGGACATCCATCAGCTTAGAGACAGACAGACACCAGGAGCCTGATGTGTGCACCAGCTACACGTCTGAAGTTACTGTTATGGTCCATCACAGCCCCCCCCCCCCCCCCTCTCTGAGAGAACGAGCCTGGGAAGTGGTTTTAGGTCCCAAGGGCTGTGGGGGGAGGGGGGGGGGTTCTGGGGGCTGGTGTCAAGGGTTGTGGGAACAATCCTCAGAATTTAGAGCTCTGAGTAAATAAATACAGCATTTCCTCCTTGTGAGGAAGGCAACATGGCTGCTGGTATCCGGGTCTTTAGCTGGGTTTTAGGTGGGCTCATCACATCAGCACCCCATGAGCTGAGAGAATCAGCTGATAGAGAAGACAGTCTGATGCAAACAGGATAAAAATACAGAAAATCAACTGAGCTGAAGGTCACAGGTCAGCTCAGTGACACCCCCCCCCCCCCCCCACACACACACACACACACACACATGCACATATGCTTTTCTGTGATTAGGTGGTTCAGGTTGGAGCAGGATTATGCAAAACATTTCTGTTTAACAAGGACTGACGGTTCAGCTGCTTCCAGACCAGAGAGCAACAAAAATGTGTGTGTGCACGCGTGCGTGTGCGCGTGTGTGTGTGTGTGTGTGCTTTTCTCTTACAGTCTGAGGCTCTTCCTCTGCAGCAGCACCTGAGGAGCAGATAAGGGGAGGGTTAGTGAAGTCCCTAGTTCTTGGTCTCTGACCTCTGAGCCCTGGAGTTTTAAACACTGATCCATCTCTCAGCATCAGTATCGCTCTACATCTGATTTGTGACCCGAGCTGCAGCTCGACGAGGACAACCTCCAGAGACGTCGGTGAGATTTTCTCTTCAGAGCAGAACATTCTCACCGTTCACCTCAAACATGCTTCGGGTTGGGTCACGAGGAACCAGAACC
Organism: Nothobranchius furzeri; assembly: GCF_043380555.1. Taxonomy (NCBI): domain Eukaryota; kingdom Metazoa; phylum Chordata; class Actinopteri; order Cyprinodontiformes; family Nothobranchiidae; genus Nothobranchius; species Nothobranchius furzeri. The sequence continues at coordinate 109,070,059 of NC_091741.1, forward strand.
CTCAGCGCATTTAGAGACAGAACACTGCAGGAGGTCAGCAGATGTTTTTGAGTCCATACCTGAACATCTGGAGCAGGGCAGCTGATGGGCTGGAGGTCATCATCACCACTCGAGTTCCTGCTGTTCTAATGGGCCTGGTCTGTCTGGAACAGGAACCCAGAAGATGCTGGAGCTGTGAAGGCCAGAAACAGCTGAGACCTCTTCAGTGAACGGACACCAGGAGTGAGCTTGGGCATCAGAGTGGCTCCTCTCTCCTGCTTGGGTCTCTTATGGAGAAGCTTCACTGCCAGGATAGGCATTCCAGTGTTACCATATATGGTTAATGGGGGTGGGACTTACACCAGTGACCCCCTCCTTCTGAATATGGCTGAAATTAAAGAGGCAAAGAAAACTGCACGAGAGAGTAAATCTGGGGAATCTGGAGGGGTAAACAGAAAAGATGGAGGAGAGCAAGGATGGAGTAAACAAGAGGGAAAGAGCTGGAGGAAGGAGGAAGAGCGAGATGGAGGAGAGCGCCTCGGGAAGATGTAGGGAGGACAAAAGAGGTGTGTCTGTCTACGAGAGTTTGGTTTCAGGAAGAGGAGCATGTGAGGAATCGTTCATTCTTCTTCTAAATTTGGTGTTTTTCTTCAGAGGCCTGAAGAGCAGAGCTCAGAACCGGGTCAGGCAGGGGTCCGCGGTAACAGGCCATACAGACACGAGGCAGATTCCTCTAAAACAATGCCTTGCTCATCTGCACACTGATCAATGACAGCTTAGACTGACAGGAGCAGCACACCGGGCCGGTTCTGGAGCCTGATGACACGAACCTGCTGGTTCTGAGTGTTCCTGTTCTTGTCTGACAATGAAGGCCTGGGGAAGGGGGGGGGGGGTCTCCGCCTGTGACTCGTGTCTTAATAAGGACATGTTTGGAGATGATTCACCATCTACAGCTGAAACCACCACACACACTCAGCTGTTCTCAGGAGGCCCAGATGGTTCCAGTTCTAGTTCCTAGATCCATAAATCCACACACACACACACACACGCACGCACAGATGCACACATACGTGCACAAACACACACACACACACATACATGCACAAACATGCACACACACACACACAAACACATACGTGCACAAACACGCACACACAGACGCACACATACGTGCACAAACACACACACACACACACACACATAGATGCACACATACGTGCACAAACATGCACACACACACACACACAAACCACACGTGCACAAACACGCACGCACACACAGACGCACACATACGTGCACAAACAAACACACACACACCTTTTTTTAATCCTTTTCAGGCCGGTGTGGGGCTCTGGGGTCTGTTTGGACTCGACCAGAACCGCAGTGGTCTCAGTACCGCGGCTTCAGCTGGAGTAAACCCAGTGTTTAGGAAACAGTAGCAGGTGTTTGAGCCACATCCTGGTTCTGGTTCTGGTTGTAGAATTGGATGGATAACCCACTGAACCTACAGGTGAACCTAGAGCAACTGGAACATGGTGCAAAAGCAAAAGGGCCCAAACCAAGTTCTGTGTACGAATGCATGATTAGACTTCTTCATAGTTCTGACATTTAAATTCTTCTTTCGTTGATTTCATGTAAAATTCTAGTTGTCTGAGCTTGTGGGTTTCATCAGCTGCAGCCATGATCATCAAAGCTCTCACAACTAAAGGCTGAAACATCTGGATGAGTCTGGTTTCATCAGGTTACTGACATGAAGAGCAGCAAGCAGCAGGTTCTGGTTTTCAGCTTTCACCTGTGGAGTCGAATCGGACAGTGATTGGCTCAGACTCAGACCTAGAGTCTCCGCCTCCCTCTGTACTTCCTTTAGTTCTATTTCAGAGCATCTTTTCCATCTTCTCTCTGCTTTTAGCCTCCTGTTGAGTTTTCGTGAGGAGATGTTTGACCCGGTGTGTAAGGATGAGCAGGAATCCGGTCCACGTCCCAGTGGAGCAGCAGGAGGCTGTGCAGGCTGACAGGACCCACGGCCAGTCTCACTCTGTTTACAGGAGCTGACAGCGGCGGAGCAGCGGGAACGCGGTGTCTTCTGTGATGGACTCTGGGTTCAGCTCCATCTCCCCACTCTGTCGCATGTCAAAGCAGGAAGAGCTGGATGGAGCGGAGGCAGGATTGGGATGAAGTCCAGGAGCTTCAGGCCTGTGAGGCTTTCAGGTTCCTGCTCTCTGTCACCAGCTGTTTACTCAGGAACTTAAACAGCCTGAAGTCTCAGGATGTCTCTCATTGATTATTTATGGAAAAAGGCTTAAAGCAGCAATCTGGAGTTTTCCACAGTTGAGGAATTACGCATGATTCTTTAGGAAATGGTGTTTTTAATCCTTACACACCCACAGAGGAAAGGGTTCCCTGGAGTAGGAGTGATAAGTGATGCTGGAACACGACGTTAGATCCGTTTCAACCCCGCTCACGATGAATGCAGCTGATTGGTTTAGGGAGGGCAGCTGTGGTTATGTAATACTTCCTTTATTGAGGCAATTCAACTTGTGCAAGAAAACAAGTGAAAAAACAACAACAGGATGTTTTAAATCCACAACTAAAAGCAGATTTAAGACGGAGTTAAAGACTGAGCTTTTACAGCGCAGAAGGTTCTGGAAGCAGTCAGGCAGAATCAGATTAAAGCATCAAAGTTTCTATTTGATATAAACTTTGCTGGAGCTGCAGGTCAGTTCTGTGCTTTTATTCTGAAAGACATTGTTTCCCCTTCCTGTTCTCCATGGCAACCAGCCTGTGTTCGCCGAGAGAACAGGTCGCCCTTCTGCAGGTTCGTGTTCATCAGAGTCAGAATTCATTCAGAAGTCATTAACATTTTATTCTTGAAACGTGTGTGTGTGTGTGTGTGTGTGCGTGCGTGCGTGCGTGTGCGTGTGTGAACACAAACATCCGCTTGTTGCTTTATTTCTAAGTTTGGTGACAGTTCTTGTATTTATGCTCCAGACTCATAAAGCATAAAAGCTACCAGTAATGTAAAATTCCAGCATGCTGAGATGAAACAGATATGATGTCTGGTACCAAACTGGTCCATTTCTAAACTGAATGACCAACAATCCATGGGGTCAGACGCCATTTTCACAAATTACACACCAGCACCTCTAGTTGTGCCACAATTGTTCAACAAAAGATTAGAAACAGCTCAGCGATTCCTCAGCTGTTTGGTCTTAAGGTTCAGACTTGTGGGCACTGATAGATGCAAAGGGAGAATTTTACCATTAGTTAAACAATAATTCATAGTCATGTTAGTTAAGTAATATCTGACATTCCCAGGTTAGGCTGCTGTGTGTTTCCTGTGTGTTCTGATCCCAGGTCACTTCAACGAGTCAGCGTATCGCAGCCGACAGATGCAAGCAGGGCTTCCCAGACAGCTGCAGCTCTGCAGAGTGGCTTCTTCAAGAGGATTTTTGAGCACGAGGCGCTGAGCCAACACCTGAGACCGGCTCAACAGAACCAGATGCAGTTGGCCAGGAAGAACACGGGAAAAGCCTTCTTACCGTGTAACGGAACCAAGAATCCGTGAGACTAAACACACACACCTATAAGGCAGTGGCGGCTCCAGAAATGTTTTTCTGCAGGTGCTATGAAGGAGCTAGTCTTTTTAGTGAGGGTGCTATGAAGGAAGTGGTCATGCGTACCTATTGTTCTCTAAAACACCTTCAACACTAGCAGATACACATGCGTGCACAACACCTCAACAACACCAGAAACAATCATTAATATACATCATAAACATGTGAACAATTGCTGACTTGTCCATGAAATCATAAACACACACAGCCACACAGAAAACCAACTATAGTGTTGCAAGGTTAGCTAACGTTAGCATTAGCATTTCCAGCGGCAAAACCCTCGACTGCTGTGAAGGTTGAGGGTTGACTCTCTTCATCCAGATCCGTAGGTTTCTGTGGGTCTGAGATCACTTCCAAAGATTCATTTATTTCTGACTGAACCCGTGGAAATGTGGGCAACAAGAACTGATCCATTTTACCACTAGCTAGCTCTACCTTTCACTTGACCGCAGGTGGAAAATGAGGTCAAAGGTTAACATCAATTTCCTGTTTTGGTTTAAGTTTTTACTATCTATTTGATAATTTACTGATTTTTGTTTTGTATGTTAAATATTATCACATCCACACGTTAAATTCAAATTAAATTGTAAAAAAAAAAATCTAATATTTACTTGGGGGTGCAATGACTAATCCAGGGGTAGCTATAGCACCCCCTAGCACCCCCCCCCCCTGGCGCTGCCACTGATATAAGGGTAATTCCACCGAATAGGTGCCATTTTTTAATGCAAGTACATCAAATTAAACTGGTTTTTAATGCAATTTTCAAAAGTAAATCTAGCAACACACTTATTTAACTATTTCAAATGATCATTGGTCAGTCTTAAATGCCTTTAATTAATTTTTACATGTTTTTTTTAGATGAACGTGTTAGCTTTATTTTCAGTCCTGTTACCAAAACTCATGTGACACCTTAAAAAGCACATATACAAGACTGTCAACTCATTCCTTCATTTTCCCCTCAAGAAAGTGGTCATTTTAATAAAAAGGTTAGTTTTAAGTTCAAATATTTAATGTTTGTTATAAAAAAAATCACATTAACATACAAAAGTTGTAATTTTTTAAAAGATCAAAAGCCATATTTATCATTTCAAGGAGACACAGGGCTCTAGTTAATCAAATTTATTCTAATGTAATTCAGTAAACTATTTAATAAATGATGGAACTAATATGATTGAAAAAATAAGTTCATTTTAAATCATTTTTACAGACAAACAGTTGAGTAACAGAAATGAACGATGAACACGGGGAACATGTGCCCCACACGTGAGCTTTGTGTGGCCTTTTCTAAGGCACACTGTCCAGTTGGTCCCAGACCACCTTTTCTATCGCCAGATAGCGAGACGTGACCTGCCTCAGGGGTGGGATGATGCACAAAATGTCCTCAAAGTGGTATCACAGCAGAAAAACCTGTTGACCCCAATTTTGTGCATTCATCGGAGCTCAACATGCGTTTCAGATGCATCTGTGATGACACCTGGGTACATGTCATCATCATACTTCACCACACACCATTTGCCAACAATGTCTGAACTTTGCCACATGACTTCTGTGGCTCTGGGTGCCGCCTGTTGATGACCCGACGTGAAAGACTTCATTAAAGCACTTACAAGTTAGATTTTGTCTTGTTGTGCACAAGCAGCTGATATCCCTGTATGTCAGCTCTCCTTGGGCAAGGGTTACTACCTGATGTATCCTCATTGTGGAGGGAGTTGATGGCACATCATTTGGCATCTCCTGAACAGCTTTCTCCACTGCTTCCTCATTGACAAAAAACAACTTGATTGTTGTTTCTGTCTTTTGCAACACATCAAAAAATATGGCAGCATGAGGAATGTCCTGTCCCCTTGCTGACCAGACTGTGGGCTCTCCTCTTTAGAGCTCCTCCTGCACCATCCGGTGGCCCCTTCTCATGGCTCGCCTCAAAGAAGTTCCATGTTCCAGCAGTGAGTCCTTGTTTGAAAAGCTCAGTACAGAACGTGAAAAAATTCCCTCGCTGTCTGTACTGAGTGCATGGGCCGTCACTGTAAAAATGGATCGTGGAGACCTCTGGATGTGCCATCTGCACATAATCAAGGACTGGTGACACATGCTGCCAGATTGCTGGTGGACCCTTCAGTCTTGAGGGGGACAATGTGCAGAAGGACATGGGGCGGGAGGACGTGTTCACATAAAGCACACCTGTGTGCAGTGTTGCCTGCTGGTGTGATGCTCCAAAGTGGACAGCCTGTATTTCTGTGCTGTACTTGCATGTTGAGCTCAAGCCCTGTCTCAGTGCCCTGTAAACTGATTCTTCATGTTGTAAGAATGTCTCTTAAACCTATGCAGCAGCAGATTCAGCTGGTCCAGAAGTTCTTCTTGTGTGGCGTGGGATTCTTGTTTGATTGTGATTTCAGATGTTTTGCCACTGGGGTCATTCTTATGCTCTTTATCCACTATTGCCCGTTGGAGATATGTCTCTTGACTCTCTGGATTGTACTTGGAAGAGAATGGGCAGCATAGGTTCTTGCACTCGGAGCGTTCTCCATACATGCACTTCATGTTTTCTGTGTCACATGCGATGGTTTTCACAAGATCATCCAGGTTGACAGTGCTGATCACTTTCAAGTGGTGCACAATAAAACCCAGATTCTCATGCATCGTGCACATGCATGTGTCCCGATCACTCAGAGTTGGATGAACAACCCAGAAAGGACGAAGCAAACAGAAGAGATGGAGCTTTGCTCTTCAGCTAAAAACTTCATGTGCAAATTTTTCATGGTGTCCAAAAGGAACCGTTTCTGCTTTTTAGTTTTCTTCCAAGTGATGGTCTGCCTCTTCCCTGCTGTGATACGACTAACATCATCCCTTGTGTAGAAAGCTCTCACTCTGCTTGTCAAACTGTGTGGAACCCTGTCGTTCCGCTTCTGTTGGTAGCTGTAGTTGACATTCTCATCAGTCCTCCATCTTTTCTTTGAAAATCCTAATGAGTTAGGAGCCAAGCGTTGTAAATCTGTACCTTTTAAGGACTTTTCCTGTTGGTACTTTTGCAATTATTTGCCTTTCTCCCCCCCCCCCCCCCCCCGTGCTTTTCTGTATTTGTTTCGGATGCCGTCCACCAGAGCCTCATGAAACAGAAGAGTTTCCTGAGTGGCTGCTGGTGGAAGCTGGGATATGCTGAGAGGAGGCTTACGGAGGATGATTGGGTTTGGGAAATGAGGGGAGGTTGAGAGCCGGGGTGGATCCAGAGGGGAGATGTTCAGAGGAGCGTGGGGTCGAGAGAGAGAGTGGATTGGTCAGAGAGGATGATGATGAAGTGACTGAGCGAGGAGTCCAGGAGTCCTATGGGAGTTAAGTGAGTAATTCTAGGTGTGCAGAACCTGAGGTGGGTAGGCCAAAAATACAAAAATCACAACGATAAAAAATACACACACACACACACACACACACGCACACACGCACACACGCACACACACGCACACGCACACACACGCACACACGCACACACGCACACACACACACTAGAGAATTTCCAACAGAAAACCTGAGGACTAGAGCGAAGGCTGGAAACTACCGAGTCGTAGTAATCATCCGGCGTCGAGCTGTGTTCACCATCTCCTTAAGTAGTCGACCCGCTAATCAGCTGATCTGGTGCAGCTGCCGCTCCCTCTCCTGCAAACACACTCAGAGATGTTTAGTGAGAGCGAGTACTCACCCCGGCTCACGACAGTTTGAGCTTTTATGAGGAGAAGAATGGGCATAAATATGTGTCAGATGGAATTGAGTTTTCTGGAATAAACCCTTACGTCTTCATTGGGTCATTATGGAAGGTTGGTGTCAGGGTCTGACAGTAACTCAGCTTGCACTTTTCTCTGAAGACTAAGCATCCTAGGGAGAGTGAAAAAGCCCTGCTGAGGTGAGAAGCATCATGGTCAGGTCAACAGCCCTACCTAGTGCTGCCACCTAGAGGTACTTGCCGGGGAGGGTTATGTCACCTGATCAAGAATCTGCTTCCTCTAACTGGCCGTCATTCTGTAGCCTGATCAGCCATCCCCATGCTTCCTTATTCTGTGTAGAATTAAACATGAGATTGAGTCTGGCAGCCTCGGGAGAGAATCGATCCCCAGACTCCCGGGTGAGAGTCACGAGCGCTAACCAGTCAGCCAAAGGGACACCCCCATGGCCAAGTAGCCAGGGCGCATGTTCAATCGGGACATTGTGACAGGACGCTCACACTGTCACACTGATTTGGAAAACTTGTCTTGGTTTCTCTCCTCACCTGTAACAGCTGTTGCACATTTGATCTCCTGCTTATAAAACTCGATCTTCACATCTGATTTTGTTGATGGTTCCTAAGTGTTCCTGCATCAGGCTTGTTGTCTGCCGCTGCCAGAGACTGGGATAACAGGACGCACTCATCTCTGATCCGGGATTCCTAAGCAGGGACCACAGATATACGCTGCAGCCCATCACTGAGCACGGTCTATGGCTGCTCCGCTCTTCAAGAAAACACCATGTGGTGTATTCTTGTATTTGTGTTGTCTATTTTAACACGTTTTACTTTACAGCCCCGTTCCTTTCTTTTTCTTTCAGGAAGATTCACTCTGTGAACTACGATTCCAACGTTGGTGTGATGAACTGAATGTCATTACCCACAATGCACCGCCAGTGTCTGGCACTTGAAAAGGTCCGTAATCATCAATCATCAGAAGGTCACTGCTGGAGGTCCAGAGCCCATGAAGGTTTGGGTTCTGTAAGCTTCCATGTGGTTCTGTCATCCATGGATGAGTGACGGTTCTGGATGTGGCCCAGTCTGAGGGGTCAAAGGTCACAGCGGTCCAGGTTTCTCCCTGGTCCTTCGGATTCCTTGAATGATTTCCTCTGATCCGTAGAAGAGGAATCTGTTTCTGTGTGTCTGGAGCTTTGGTTTAATCAGTCTAAAGACTTTGGGTCAGTTATTCTAACTTCACTGGTCAGCAGCTGACGAGACAAAACGTTAAACAGTTCATAAAGAGAAAACGTACAAATCTTGGGCTTTGTTTTAAAGATTTCATTTTCCTCATCACGCTTTTTATTTGGAGTCTTTGTCCTAAGATGAACTCAAATACTGAACCAGGTGTGTGTGTGTGTGTGTGTGTGTGTGTGTGTTGGGGGTGAGGTGATTGGTCTTCCTCTTGGACCATGGTAATACATCTTATCAAAAGAAGCATAATGGTGTTGTTTGTTGTGTTCCCGTGTCCGGATGACTCTGTTTGATTTTAACTGTTGTTTCATAGAGATCTCTTCTTCGCTACACAAGGCAGAAACACCCCCAGAAACCTGATGTGGGAGGCAGATGTTAACCCTACCGCTACTCAGATTCAAGAAATCATACCCTGGAATACTAAGGGCCGCTAAAGCAAACATCAGTGTGTCTTCAAGGTTATTTCTCAAACCACAAGCCACACACACACACTTAAAGGTTTTTGATAGTTCTTTGGGTGACTGTTATATTGGCCAACACACATGCGTTGCATTAGTGTCGCCTACTGGTGAAATTGGGTATTGCCTTTAATCTGATGGATTAGGATGATCGGGTTGAATCTCACATTACTCCCAGAACCTGGATGGCTGGGAGCTTTCTACAGCTGAATGAAGATAAGACTGAGATCCTCATCTGTGCCCCAGACAAGCTGGTTCCCAAAGTCAGAGACTCTCTTGGTCAGCTTGCTTCTCACACCAAACCTTCTGTCAGGAATCTTGGCGTGACCTTTGACCCAGCTCTCACCCTGGATTCTCATGTCAGTTCTCTTGTTCGCTCATCCTTCTTCCATCTCAGGAACATTGCTAAGCTGAGTCCCATTCTGTCCCGCTCTGAACTTGAGACAGTTCTCCACACCTTCATCTCCTCACGCTTAGACTACTGTAACTCTTCACGTGTCTGAGCAGAACCTCCCTGAACCGTCTACAGGTGGTTCAGAACGCCTGAGTTTTAGTGATGTGTCGGTCGCGAACGAGCCGGCTCTTTGAAGTGAACGACGGGAGCCGGCTCGTCATTGGGAGCCGTCCCCTCCCCCCTGCCCTCTTGCTTTGGTGAAAGCTACAGGTGATTGGTCAACATGTGTAACTGCGTGTCCAGACTGTCCACACACAGAGCAGTAAGGGCGGGGAAGAGGGAGGATAAGACTCAGACACACAGCAGAGCACATGCAGGTGGAGGGAGACGAGAGGGAAAGAGGAAAAAGGTGAGCGAGAGAAAGGAGAGTGTAACGAAGACTGTGACAAAATGAGCGCCAGCAGTCGGAAAGTGGAGATTTCTTAAAGTGTTCAGTTATTAAATCCATAGAAATGATATTTGATATATAGCATTTTTTACATAAGTAAATAATTTTACATTATTTTGGTTATAAATTAACTCTACCTAACAGAAAATCTGAGGAGCCACTTGGGAGCCGAAAGAGCCGGCTCTTTTTGGTGAGCTGAGCCAAACGGAATTCCCATCACTACTGTTCGTCTTCTGACCAAGTCACACACCCACATCACCCCGCTTCTCCTCCAGCTGCCAGTCAACTTCAGGGTTCATTTCAAGATCCTGGTTCTGGTCTATAGGGCCTTACGTGGACAAGCACCGTCTTACATTGGTGATCTTCTCAGTCCCCATATCCCCAGCAGGTCCCTGAGGTCCAGTGACCAAAGCCTACTGGTTGTGCAGCACACCAGGCTAAAGGTCAAAGGTGACAGATCATTTGCTGCTGTGGCCCCAGCCTCTGGAACTTTCTCCCCGAGATCAGTGGTCTCCTTTAAACTCACCTGTTCAGGCTTTGGTGGAACCTTCACCACCCTCCTTATTCTGCTCTACCAATCCCGCCTTTGCAGGGATCCACAGAATTTCCTCTATTTTCTCTTAACATTTTTTGATCCCAATTTTTATTTTGGTCATTTCTAACAAAATTCTTCATATTTTTTAATGTTATGTTTCTGTGAAGCACCTCATGATTGATATCTAGTGACTCATGAAAGATAGTTTTCTTTCTTAGCAGCATTGCAACTATTGAACAGCGGCTTGCTGCAGTTACGCTATGTAGCTTGTAGTGACTATCAAGTCCCACTTTTAGTCACTCTTGGGTGCGGGTGGAGGCAATGACTCGCTTCAACAATATTGTCCAGGCAGAAAGCGGGTTTGGGTTTATTGTCCCATTTATGAATATGTTGACGATCACAAGCTGAGTCCAGAATGGCTATTTCTTGTCCAGGTTTATGTAAATGATGAAAGTTATAACGGCATATTAGAAGTGGCATATGAAACCAAATGAAGCGGTAAAAACCGTGTGACCTCCCGTCACCCACAAAACGCCAATGCACTGCCACCTCAACACCTTTATAGGCTCTGCAGTGCCACCAGTGGTCAAAGGAAATACAAACCATAGTGCAATAAACTGAAATGTACATAAATCATTATCAAAATAAACTTAGATCATAATCTAATCTAAACCAAAACAATAATGGCTCCTACGTAGCTAAATAAAGTCTGAAAGGTTCTTAAATATTTAATCTTTATCATGTTATCTCAGTCCAACAGCTCTGACCAGAACCAAAACTGGATCTGACCGGTCTCTTTACTACAGAAACTCATCTACAGCAACCCTGAAGAGATGGTCCTTCTCCAGAGTGCAGTGTGTGGGGAGCTGCGGCAGGTTAGGTGTACCCACATCTCATCCTGCACCAGCTGTTCCTGTTCTGTTCAAAAACTACTTTAGTTCAACAAGCTGCTCCTCCTACATCAGACCATCACTGACAGAACCAGAACCTGCTCACCGGTTCCAGATGAGAAACCAGAACCAGACCTCATTTGGATAGGAAAAAAAAACATTAACCAAGTCAGCCAGTTTCAGAGGTTTTAATGATCTTCATACAAGTTTCAGTAGAACATCCGACCTGGTCACATGGTGTAGGAGGTCCCAGGGTCCGAGTGGCCTGTCACAGACACAAGTGTTAGAAGCTACTACAACAGATGACTCGGCGTGTTCCAGGTCTTCAGTCAGGTTTTGGTAACTGGTTCTACGTCAACCTGTGCCAAAGTCCCGAGTTTCTGTTCCAATCGCATGATTCCACAGCAGAGGGGCGGAGTCTGCCATGGCAGTACATGATTGGGTCTAATGTAAGTCCAGGTTTTAACCCCACTTTCTAAAGGTTCTGTCACCAGCTGACTGGGTCCAACCCCTCAGAACCGGGAGGCAGCTAAAGCAGGGATAACCAATCCTGGTCCCAGTCCGCTACCCAGTGTGTGTTAGTTGTTTCTCTGCTCAATCAGGAGCGTGGATCACAGAAATTAAAACGTGCTGGATAGAGGACTTCCAGGACCAGTTTTCCCTGACACAGAAAAAGCCCAGAGGGTAGAGAACCTGGACCTGTAGGTCCTCACCTGAGGCCAGTCTGTAGCCGGACTTCCAGAAGGTTCCAACTTGTGCAGGTCAGCTTCTCTCCATGCTGCTGAGATGTCAGGACCTCAGAACACCACACCTGATGCCACACTCAGTCTGGAGATCAGCACAAGTTAGTCGAAGGCAGCAGCACCAACTTCAAACCTGGCCCTACAGTCTGATGGACCCACCTTCCTGTCTGGAGCTCAGGAGACTCGACAAGGAACCCCGTAGCCCCCAGACTCATCCTCGGGGGGGGGAAACTATCCAGAAAAACAGAAATCATTTAACCAGACATCCTGAAGGTTGAATGGAGCAGCAGAAAGCAGTCAGGTTGTCTCCAGAACAAATGTGATGTGCGGCCCTGTACTAGGCCCGCCCTGGGTTTGGACCAGAACAGGCCACTCTCACTGGGCCACCCTCTGCAACAGCTCAGCAGCAGCAGCGCTCTAAAACAGGAGCTGTGCTGCTGAGGCGACGAGCAGACTTCCTGTCCCAGCTCAGTAACACTGGAGCAGACACAGAGCCTGTCAGCTGACTAGGAGCTGGGGTGGGGGTGGTCACTGATCAGTACTTACCAGGTTCAGGATCCATCCCAGGACCTAGGACCTGGCATCATCCACCCCAGGGCCCAGCATCATCCACCCCAGGGCCCAACATCGACCTCAGGACCCGGCATCATCCACCCCAGGGCTGAGTGACAGACCAGATGGATTAAATGTAGTTTTTACTTTGGAGCGTGAACATTTCTATACAAACATGACACATTTAGTGTGATCCATTGATTCAGTTTAAACAAACTCTCAAGATACTTGGACCATAGAGTAATGTTTGATCTTTTGCAATTCAATCGGGACGTGTGCGGCAGCTACACAGCATTTAAACAGCAGGACTTCATGTTCCCGGTGCCAGCGGCAAATTAGTAAAAACAAAGTAAACGTTTACAAGAGAAAAACAGAAAAAATACCTGGTTGAAAATGTCTATTTTAAAAAAACTGCTAGAGGAGTCACACAGATTAAGTAAAACTGAACTGAACCTTGATTTTGCAAACTTTATATTCAAATTGAAGTCATCCATCCATCTTCAGCTGCTTATCCAGAATCAGGTCGTGGGGGCAGCAGCCTAAGCGGAGTCACTCCAGAGGTGTGAACAAGTCACTGCTTTGCAAGTCACAAGTCTTTCCAGTCAAGTCCAAGTAAAAGATCTGGAAGTCCAAGTCCTTAACTTTAAATTATCAAGTCATAATCAAGTCACCTGTCCCAACTTTAATGACAATAAATTCCAGCAATAAGCTTCATTTATTTGCTCAAACAAGCAGAAACTGAACCTGGAAGTGCTGCAGCATTTAGCACATCATCAAACCCAGAACGAAGAATGATTTATGTCCATGTCGTGCCTATTAAATATGCTCAAGTCAACAGTTGCAAGTCGATTCAAGTCGCAAATCATTGGCGTTAAGTCTGAGTCAAGTCGTAAGTATTAATAGATTTTATCAAGTCATTAATGACTTGAGTCCACACCTCTGAGGCACTCACCCTTTACTAAATAAACCAACTTGAAAGCTGAAGGCAAGTTCAGCATGAGTTTGGCGCAGTGTTCAGGAACAAAGGAGTTCCTAGTTGAGATGATCCAGGGAGACGCCAGCAGGAGAGCGGACATGGTCTCACTAGAACTACAATGCTTGTGATGATGGAGGTGGTTAGCATTAGCTTTAAGGGGCAGTATTTGACTCCATGTTGCTCTTGTGTGGCTCACGTTAACGCCACATGACCCACCATCCAGAGACCTAACCTAGCCGTTCGCTTCTCAGGCCCGCGTGACCGTTTCACTGAACCGGGGCTGCTCAAGAAGCGCAATTTAAAACTTTTATATAATTTTCGTAGCATCAAAGCCTTTATACCGTTTTTGTTTTAATCTTAGGTTATTTTGTGGAGAACATCCGGGTTCCACAGATCTCCACACGTTCACCTGAACACGCTTCACCAGAGCCTCGGGTTCTCCTAACAGAGACCCGCCTACCGCTACACCCGCGTGTCCGTCCCTAACGCCTGGAAGAGCGAGTTAACCTGGGTTAGGTTAGTTAACCCTGGTTAGTTAGTTAGTTAGTTAGTTAGTTAGTTAGTTAGTTAGTTAGTTAACTCGACCTCTCACCTAAACAGCTTAAGCTCCACCAGCCGGAAAGACCTGAAAACGCACCGCGGCGCTTTATAAACTGTAGCCGCGGTGGCTGATGGGAAATTGAAACGCTTACAAAGATCGTTGTGGGAACAGATGCCCCACTATCGGTTTTAGCCCGAACGCTTCATACTTTTGGTTCTCTGCTTGCTTTCACCCCCGAGGCTTTATGATGCCAAAGATGTAAGGATTTATCTTGGTAATTTATTTTAATAAGGAATTAGATATTTAATTGTCAGAAAAAGCTGAAATTAGTGGTACCTTTTTATTTTCCGATTCCAGTTCATTTAAAAAATATTTCAGTCCATGAGCATCTTATGTTCTGCTTTAATTATGTAGTGAGTCCAGCTGTTTCAACGTTGTTGGTGACTTTTGAAACCTTTATTTGACTTGTGAAAGTTCAGAAACGACCACTTTCTTTATCTAACCTCTTTGAACTTTCACAAATCAGAGCATTTCACATAAATAAATCACAGCTGGGATTGAACCTGCCACCTGCGATAAGAGTCCACAGCCAGGTGACATGCCTTTAGGTCACATGATTCTGGGGTCAAACAATCACTTTAGATAATGGAGGTGACAAAACTTCTGGTGATTAACGGAGCTCTGTGCACCATCTTGAGAACTCTATTATTTCGTAAGTGTGCGTGCACGGGGAGGTGTTAACAGTCAGGTGATTTATTTAGGACTTCTTTTTGTGGGACCGTAGATGCGCCAGACTCACACCAGGGTTAGGGGACACTAGGACCAGCAGCCTGAAGGACACAAGGCAGGAAAGATCCATGATTTCATGTTAGTTTTCTGACCCGACAGCTGAAAACCAGACTCATCAGACCAGGAAAGGTTTTCTCAGTCTCTTCTGGATCAGTTCTGATCATCCTGTGTGAATGAAGTCTCAGTTTCCTGTTGGTCTTCTGCTGCTTTGCCTTCAAAACAATCCTCCCAGACCTCCTCCAATCCAAACTGTCCCAGATGAACGTGCCCGACCCCATCTGCAGGTAGATCTCTGACTTCCTGACAGACAGGAAGCAGCAAGTCAGACTGGGGAAGAATCTCTTTGACCCGCAGACCATCAGCGCCGGTTCCCCTCAGGGCTGTGTTCTCTCCCCTCTGCTCTTCTCCCTGTACACTCACAGCTGCACCTCCAACAGCCAGTCTGTCAAGCTTATCAAGTTTGCAGACGACACCACCGTCATCGGACTCGTCTCTGACGGGGATGAGTCTGCCTACTGAACGGAGGTGGAACGGCTGGTGTCCTGGTGCAGCCACAACAACATGGTGCTCAACACCCAGAAGACAGCGGAGGTTGCTGTGGACTTTAGGAACCAGTCAACAAAAAATGTTTTAAGCTAGTTTTCCAGATTTGCCACGGCACCTTTAATATAATGGAACAGACACTGGATCCTCTAGTGAGAGAAGCAGCAGCATCAACCGTGATGCTCTCACTGAGGAGCCATGCTGGGTTTGTACCTAAACTGGTTATAACCTCTCCAGTGTTATTAAGTGTTGTTTGTTTTGATATGTGGACGAGTGTTAATAACACAAACAAGGAGGAAGCTGAAGAACGCCCTACAGCGTCCTGAGACGAACAATGGGTCTGTCATGTGCGTCACGGCTCAGTGAGTCATTCATACGCAGAAACTTCACAATGTGAGTTCCATTGACGTAAGCATGTAGGTCAGAGCAGGATGCACACACAAAAACCTGTTTGTTCCTTTAGACGAGTTTCACATTTGAGTTCATTGACTTGGATCTTGTTTTTAATCAGGTTGTTTTCTGCTGCGGACCACATTTGATCAGATTTACAAGAACTTTGCTTTCAATCGCCCAAAACTTAATTCTGATTAATTGCAGGAGTTTCTTAGTTCACTCTTGGTTAACCACAAGTTAATCACATGTGGCAGTGTGAGCGTCCTGGCACAGTGTCCCGATTGATCATGCGTCCTGGCTGCTTGGCCAAGGAGTCGTCCCTTTGGCTGACTGGTTAGTACGTATGACTCTCACCCGGGAGTCTGGGGTTCGGACCCCGCCCGGGCCCTCGCTTCTCCACCTTGCTACATACAGATAAATGTAGTGTACCAAGCTTGGGGTGACGGTAGCGCCTGCCCAGCAAGTGGAGGGTTGCAGGTTTGAGCTCCATCTTTTGCAGTCGTTGTGTCCTTGGCATGGACGTAATTTTCACTTTAGAAGTGTGTGTGTGTGTGTGTGGGGGGGGGGGGGGGGTATCTTTACAGTATGCTCTAATGGGAAACAGGCTTCAAAACAAACGGTTGTTTTCCGCTTGGTCCTAGAGAATCAGAATAGGTTTATTGCCATTGTCAGTGAACAAACAATTCACAAACTAGGAACTTGCATCGGTACTAATGTGCTACATAGAACATGAATAATAAGATTAAAAATAGAATAAAATATAATAAAATAAAAAAACTAGAATAAAACTTTCAGCTATAAGAGCTCAACCAGTGTCAATTTAATATAGCGTAATGTTGTTTTTGGATGGTAAAAAGTGCAGGGGTCAAAAGTTGCCTTTGGAAAAAGTGAGGGGTCCATGGTCCTTGGGCAAGACACTTAACTCACCTTGCCAGCTGGTGGTGGTCAGAGGGACCAGTGGCGCAGCCTCGCCTCCATCAGCGTACCCCAGGGCAGCTGTGGCTACATTGTAGTTAACCACCACCAGCATGTGATTGAGTGTTTATTTTGTAAAGCGCTTTGGGGGGTTGTAGAACCCTAGAAGGCGCTATATCCATATTTACCCGTTTCTAACGCTTTTATAAGCGGTGTTTGTTGTTGCAGCAGTCCAAAACAGACCAGAACATTCTACATTCTCGTGTTTTTCTGGTTCACTTGCTAACACCACAGGATGTCTTTACTCGCGCAAGAGGCAGTGACTTCCTCTCACATCACCTTTACGCACTCGGCTTACACAATGAACCATTGGGATAAAAAATTATTCGTATTGAGGCATCGTTCTAATCCGTGAATTACGGGATTACACTGGTCTAGTTTTGGCCTCTGTTGGGGATTTAGGGCCATGATTGCTGTTGGGTTAGAATCAGGCGTTTGTTCTGGTTTCATTGGTCTGATTCTGCCCAGTGGAAACAGCTGGAAGAGGCAGTTACCGGGAGGGGGGTGAATCCTCCAGTGAGATCAGAGGCAGGTGGAGTAGCCAAGAGTTGTACTCACGTTTGTTTTTCTGGCATCGCCAGGGCCGTATCAAGATGGCAGAGACCCCTGGGCACAAAGTGTGCAAGGGTCCCCATATACACACACACACACTTGTGGGCATCGGTCACTGACTTTAGTGACTGCATTATGTCTAACAACACTGTTCAATTTCTAACCTAAACTATAACTACCTCTAAAAACAAGTACAAGGTTTTTGGTGTTGGGGCCGCGCCAGATGTTCCCACGTTACAAGCTAAATGTGAAAAAATCTCCCCAAATGTAGTACAAAGTACACAGAAACAGGCAATGGATGAGCTTTTACCAACTATACTGGATTTACACATTTTTGTAAAACTATACCTTATCTGGGGGCGAAGCCACTACACACCTCACTAACCTAAACACATGGTACTCCGATGCATCTGCAGCGGGACACAGGGCTATAATTTAAACCGGTTCATCTTAATTTCCTATCTCTCAGAGCCCTTTCGATCTTCCCAGGTCTCTGAAGCTTTCCCGACCATCACATTCAGGGGCGATTCTAGGTTCAGAGGTTTAGCGCTGAGCAGAACTCCCAGCCAACAATATAAATTTCACTGTTTTGTACATTTTAACACAATTTCATTCCCATATTTGTGAAGGAAGACTTTTTTACACAAATCAGAAACGATGATTAATGGATTCTGCCGTCAGTGTAGAATAATCTGGTCCAGGTTTGAAAAGTCTGGGTCAGTTGCCTTTTTTCCTTGTGTCCAAGATACCCCCCCCATTAGCAATCATTAATTTCAAACTTCTAATATCGGTATTTAGATTTTGTCATTTTTACAAACAACCTTGGTATCGTCACAGATGGTCAGACTCCAGGTTGGTAACCACCATACCAGCAGATTGCTCAGAGTGGGAAAACTGGTTGGAACAGCCCTTTCTGAACCAAAAACCAGAAATAGGAACCAACTTCAGCATCCATGGCACTGAAAGTACCAGTAATATTTTAGATCTACTTGTGGTTATTTTAAACATCCCATAGAAAAAACACCTATGCTCTTTCTGAAAAGCCCCTTTTCTTCTTTATTTTAAAGCTTAATAAAAAAATATTTTAAATCAAAAGCGTATAATTTGAGCCCATGGACATTTGTCCAGTATACACGTCCATGGTCTGGGAAGGTGAGCAGGATCAAACCATTTTTGAGTCAGGGGAGGTTTGCAGTATTTATGTTGGTAAAATAACATGATTTTTTTTATAATTACATTTAAAATTAGCACAAACAGTGAAAATAAATGAGAAATTGCTTTTAGTGGTGCTATGATTAAATGTAGGGGTACCTGAACGAATAAATTCAATGTAAAAATTAACATAAGTGTTAAATAATTTGATAATACTGCATACCTGTAATACTGCAGCATCGGATCACAGCCGAGGTCTGGAGTCACATATTTACTTCAAGATAAATGTGAAAACCACAATGTGGGCTCCCGGAAACAAACTGGGGTTTTTAAAACAAATACACGAAAATGACATCTAGTTGGAATGAAAACTGCTCTTATAAAAATCCTTAACACTCCAGGAGATTTCAACAAATGTTCAGCAACGTGTGTGTGTCGTTTATGAGGTCAACTTGGATTAGAAACAGCTTTTGTATGATGCTCCTGCCTGAGGCAGGTTTAAGTTGTAGTATAGCTCAGGGTGAGTGATGCACCTTACCGAAGAACAGATCAGAGCAACAAGATCAAACCAGTTTTATGTTTTATTACAAAAGACTGCAGACTACCACCCTCACTTCCACCCCCCACAACACAAAAAACCCACTTCCTGTTGGCCAGAGCAGGCTCCCCTGGGGGGTGGGGGGTACCAGAAGAAGAGTTTGTGGCAGCAACGCTTTCTCCTGCTGTGGAATGACACAGGTGTGTTTAGGTGTCCAGATCGGGGGGAGGGGGGGACTCGGCCACATGACCAGCCAGCTGCAACCTCCTGGGTCACCTGACCAACACTATCCTTGTTAGTCAGAATAAATACTTATACGGATGACCAGCAGGTGGCAGCAAACACGTCCGTCACTGACGCTAGAGCTGCTTTTATGTAATAACTTTATTATATGGTCAGCTCGGATGATGCGGGTGGATTTCTGAAGACCGGTGAGAGGAACACCTGAGACAGGCTGGTGTCTGAACACACTGATGAGCCTCAGGGAGGAAACACAAACTAAAACTCAGATTTCAGATATAAAAAAAGAAAAACAACCTATAAAATGTTTCACGTTTGATTTACAGATAAATTACAGACGGGTGTAGAGGTCTACTGCTGGCCCTCCTTCTTCTCTCCTTCTGATGAGCTGCTGCTGCTGCTACTGCCTTCTCGCTCTGCTGCCATCTGCAGGAACAAGTCAACATGGAGGAGGTCACACCTGGAGCTGGAGCTGCGTTTGGGTGGTTTGACCATCAGCTCTAAAGCAAACGTGCTGCCTACCTTCTTATAGGCCATTTCAAAGAGCTTGAGTGAGGCCTGCTGCAGGCTGCTGGCTGCGTGTTTGATGTTTTCCCCCGTCTCAGAGTCCTTCTTGGCCAACAGCTCCCGCACCTTTGAGATCTCCTCCTTCAGCTTGGTGCACTATATCAGACACCCGGCCGTTACGAGCAGATCTGAGAAACTCAAGACTTGATTCCCGTTTACTCCGACTTTCAGAGAAACAGGATTCCTACGAGCTAGGTTGGTGAATAAAAAGCCTCAAGCAGATGCGTGATACCTCGTCAGCAGGCAGCTGATCCTTAAACTCCTCCATCTTGGATTCTGTGTCATGGATGATGCCCTCAGCCATGTTGACAGCCTCCACGCATTCCTACAGCAGGACGGGTGGACATGCAGACATCAGTGAGACAGGATGGACAAACCGAGACAGCTCTCTGCACCACTGAGGCAGTACCTTCCTCCTGCGGTCCTCCTCGGCGTACCTCTCAGCATTCTTGATCATGTTCTCGATGTCATCTTTGCTGAGGCCTCCTGATGACTGGATCACGACTAGGACAGAGGTGAAGACAACGGTGGTTACAGAATAACTCAAGCATGAACTTTGACCCGTACAGACATCACAACACTCACTCTGCTGCTCGCGACCTGTCCCCTTGTCCTTGGCGGACACGTGGACGATCCCGTTGGCGTCGATGTCAAAGGTGACCTCGATCTGAGGGACTCCCCGAGGAGCGGGGGGGATTCCCACCAGCGTAAACTGGCCCAGCACCTTGTTGTCTGCGGCCATCTCTCGCTCCCCCTGACACACCTTGATCTCCACCTGGGTCTGTCCATCAGCTGCTGTGGAGAACACCTGCAGGGAGGAGCGGGGAGCTGCCGTGACTCTTGCTGTGCTTCCTGTCAGCAGAGCGGCTGTGATGCCGGACGTACCTGGCTCTTCTTGGTGGGGATGGTGGTGTTCCTGTTGATGAGCTTGGTGAAGACGCCTCCCAGAGTCTCGATCCCCAGAGACAGAGGAGTCACGTCTAGAAGCAGCACGTCTGTGACGTCACCAGCCAGAACGCCGCCCTGAATGGCTGCTCCTATAGCAACGGCCTCGTCTGGGTTCACAGACTTGCTGGGAGCTCGGCCAAACAGGTCCTGGACCGTCTGCTGAACCTGCACAGACCAACGGGGACACCTAGTACCTGTGGTAGCAACCTTTAACCGGTTTGACTAATAACCACCGCGGCGCGTGGAAGCAGGGGAAGAGCTACAACATCCAGGACCAGGATGGGCTCCCCTGCTCTGAAGCCTCCGTGATGCTGATCCTGTATCGGACCCGTTTTAAACTCGCAGCTGCGAGTAACAGAGACGTCACCAAGACCAAAAACCACCAGCTGTGTACCTTGGGCATGCGGGTCATGCCTCCCACCAGCAGCACTTCCCCGATGTCTCCTTTGGACACCTCGGCATCCTGCATGGCCTTCTGACACGGAGCCACGGTGCGGCGAATCAGGTCGGCCACGATGCCCTCGAACTGGGCACGAGTCAGCTTCATGTTCAGATGTTTGGGACCAGAGGCGTCCATGGTGAGGTAGGGGAGGTTGATATCAGTCTGAGGAAGGGAGCGGAAACACGGCGTGAAGCTTTACGGCAGCGGGAGGTCCGTTACCCACACACACACACACGCACGAGGATCCTGAAGTACCTGCAGTGAAGACGACAGCTCACACTTGGCCTTCTCAGCAGCCTCTCTCACTCTCTGAAGAGCCATGTTGTCTTTCATGAGGTCCACACCAGACTGGGGAGAAGAGCAAGCTGTAAACAAAAATCTCCCAGAAGACGAAGCGAGTTTAGGATCATCTGAAGGTGGTCGCACATAAACGCACCTCTCTCTTGAATTCCTTCACTATGTGTGTGAGGAGGTGCTGGTCGAAGTCTTCTCCTCCCAGAAATGTGTCTCCATTTGTGGACTTCACCTCAAAAACGCCCTTCTGGATCTCCAGGACGGAGATATCAAAGGTACCACCACCCAGGTCATATACAGCAATGCTGAAATCACACACAGGTGCTTTAACGTCCATCTAAAGACCAGAGACCGTCGGGTTCTCCACCCACTCACATCTTGTCCTGGGTTTTATCCAGGCCGTAGGCCAGAGCTGCAGCTGTTGGCTCGTTGATGACACGCAGCACATTCAAACCAGCAATCTGACCTGCGTCTTTGGTAGCCTGGAAACAAACATCGGTGTGAGCGTGGCGTGGAGAGAAGAGCAGCTGACGTGGTCTCCAACAGGACCACGTCCAGGTCTGCATTTCACAGCTGTAACGGCCTTAGCTCTGGTCGGGACCGAAGCACGTACCTGTCTCTGGGAGTCGTTGAAGTAGGCAGGAACCGTGATGACTGCGTTCTTCACCTTGTTGCCCAAGTAGCTCTCTGCAACACAAACGTTTCTATAAGAAACAAACACACACATGCCATGTTGTGCTTTGGCTCATCAGTCACACCTGCTGTTTCCTTCATCTTCATGAGGACGAAGGCTCCAACCTGGCTGGGGGAGTACATTTTCCCGTGAGCCTCCACCCAAGCATCGCCATTAGAGGCTCGCACGATCTTGAATGGGACATGCTTCCTGTTAATGAGAGACACTTCAAAATAAAACTTTCAAGTCCAGATTTAGGAGCCTTAAATGTTTAAAACCAGGAGAAGACACTCACAAGTCTTTCTGGACCTCTGGGTCTTCGAAGCGCCGTCCTATTAGCCTCTTTGTGGCGTAGAGCGTGTTCTTCGGGTTGGTGACAGCCTGGCGTTTGGCGGGCATTCCCACCAGGCGCTCACCTTCTGCTGTGAAGGCGACCACAGACGGAGTCGTCCTGGCTCCTTCTGCGTTTTCCAGAACCTGAATTATAAGAAAATGTTTAAGTTTCTGTAAGAAAGGCTCAATTGTAGACAACAGAAACATTTCTTTTGGCATTTTCAGACATGGAAACAGGTCACCCCTCATGGGAGTGTTTGGGCATTTTCTTTTTAGAAGCAGTCACAGGCCAGTATGAAGGATTAAAACGTATCTAAACACAAGCATACCGGCCTAGGGGGCTTGGCTACAGCGCCTTCAGGATTACAACCGGCAGCATCAACATATCAAACCGCCAAATCTCTGTCAGGTACGTGTAGGGATGGGTACCGAATTCGGTACTTTTTAAGGTACCGACCGAGCACCGATTCACGTCATTTCAAACGGTGCCTCGTTTCGGTACCCGTCCTTCATAACGAGAACTTGTCTAGACAGCTGCGCATGCGCAAGAGCGTTATGTCGTCGGTCGTTGCGAGCCAGTTGTAAACAGAGCAGCATGGTAGAAAGAACGCACGCTAACGCTTGGGTCCACTTCACTAAATGTGATGGGTAACTGGGTGATGATGAAACCAGCGACAGACAACGATCTAAGTGAGACATCCTCATCTTAATCTGCTCCGGTAGGTAAATAAAATGTTTAAGATAACGTTAGCTTGCTGTGTTAGCTTCTGTTTCGCTAATGGTGCGTTCGCTTTCTCCTCGGAACTCCGAATTCCCGACTAGAAGAACATGAACGCGCTCTAAAGTTTGGCTTCACTTTACTAAATGCGACGGGTGATTGGGTGAAAATGAAACCAGTGACAATGATCTAAGTGTGAGGCATCATCGTTTTAATCTGCTCCAGCAGTTAAATAAACTGTTAAAGATAACGTTAGCTTGATATGTTAGCTTCCATTGCCACCATTGTTATCAGCTAATGGTGCGTTCGATTTCTCCTCGAAATTCAAACTTCCCAGTAGGAAAAATCAAATGAAAAAGACGGTAAAAGGAATGAAGATACACAGTAAATTTAGTTCACAGTAAAGATGTTTGCTTCAGTTTAATTATCAGCTTATAAAACTACAAGGACGATGTTAAAATACAAACAGTTGAATGATATTTATCGTGATATTTATCAAATATTGTTATATATTGAGAAAAAAAAAATTAATTATAAAAGAGAATTAAAGCTGCAAGCAGTGTCGTTCGGCCCTCGCAGCTCCGCGCCGCTCCGGCCTGGCCGGCAGCCAGGGGCACCAGGGCACGTCCCCGGAACAGAAACGTCCACCACCCCGACACATGAAACAGCTAACGGTCACCTTGTCCGCACCTCACCCTGACTCAGCATCCCCTCTGAGCCCACCATTATATTACACGTCTCACCACTAGGGCATACTCTATCTTTGCCACACTGGTGGTGTGATGACAGTGACCAACTTTAATGCTATTCTGACCAAGTTTTTTAAAGTTATCGAAGGTTAAATTTAACTAGGGGGCGCTGTGACCAACTACAGAAAAGTCCCACTGAGGTCAGCTTTGGTTGACAAAGATGGGTTTCTGTTATTTTGGCATCAATCGGACGGTGTGTGTGTTATCTTAAGCCAGTGAGCTGAAAGTGGTAGAGCTACAGGGATTTGAACCAACAACTCCAATGTGTTTGGTTCAGTCACGTGATGTCACAAGCCAAGTATAATGCCATTCTAACCTTGTCTTTAGAAGTTAATAAAGTTTGAACCCATCTAGGGGGCACTGTGACCATTTACAACTAAATGCCCTGTAGTCAGGGGGCGGGGCTTAGGTGATGTCAGCTGTCCACATTGTCATTGTCTTCAGATGTGGTCAGTGAACACACAGACAAAGTTTGATATAGATCTGATCATGCACATGGGAGTTATTTAGTCAAGTAATGTAATGGCGAAAGGTGAAAGTTTGAAGCTTAGCCACGCCCTCACCTTTCAACTTTTGAAAAATCCGACGGTTGAATTTTTCTCCCTATGTCTTAAGAGTATATAGCAGAAGTTTGAAGGCGATTGGTGAAAAGGGCGACGGAGCATCACTCTCCAAACAACGTGTGCGAAAACCACTAAATCGCGTACTTGGACCAAAATGGCCGACTTCCTGTGCGACTTTGCACTTGGCTCCAAGAGACTTTTTTGTAGGTCCTGAGACACCACATTAGTATACCAAATTTCGTAATCCTCAGTCAAAGCATGACTTGGGGCTGTTTGTTTAAATGGTCCTAGGGGGCGCTATTTCAGAAAATAGGCCACGCCCACAAACTTCAGCTGTCTATTTCTCTTAGGGGTCAGAGTATGATCACTCACCAGCAGTTTCGTAGCGATATCACAATAAATAAAGAAATGAGAGGCAAACGTATTTCCATGGTGTGATGGCGATTTTCGCCATGCTCCCAAAGCCCCGCCTTTTTTCGAAACCTGCCAGTACTGGAGACAAGTGACCTCAAGTTATCTTCTGCTATTTGCCAGAGATTCTTGGTGACTGGGTAAAAGGAGTCCAGTAGGGAGTTGTGAAAAAAAGAGTGGCGTGGCGGCAGGTCAAAGTTTGAGGCTTAGCCACGCCCACACCTTTCAACTTTTGAAAAATCCGACGGTTGAATTTTTTCCCCTATGTCTTAAGAGTATATAGCAGAAGTTTGAAGGAGATTGGTGAAAAGGGCGACGGAGCATCACTCTCCAAACAACGTGTGCGAAAACCACTAAATCGCGTACTTGGACCAAAATGGCCGACTTCCTGTGCAACTTTGCACTTGGCTCCAAGAGACTTTTTTGTAGGTGCTGAGACACCACATTAGTGTACCAAATTTCGTACTCCTCAGTCAAAGCATGGCTTGGGGCTGACAGTTTTAATGGTCTTAGGGGGCGCTATTTCAGAAAATAGGCCATGCCCACAAACTTAAGCTGACCATTTCTATTGGGGGTCAGACTAGGATCACTCACAACAAATTTCGAGGTGATATCACGATAAATGAAGAAATGAGAGGCAAACATATTTCCATGGCTTGATGGCGAATTTCGCCATGCTCCCAAAGCCCCGCCTTTTTTCAAAACCTTCCAGTACTGGAGACCAAGTGACCTCAACTTGTCTGCTGCTATTTGCCAGAGATTCCTGGTGATTGGGTAAAAGGAGTCCAATAGGGAGCTGTGAAAAAAGAGTGGCCTGGCGAAAGGTCAAAGTTTGAGGCTTAGCCACGCCCACACCTTTATACTTATTTAAAATCCGACGGTTGAATTTTTTCCTCTATGTCTTAAGAGTATATAGCAGAAGTTTGAAGGCGATTGGTGAAAAGGGCGACGGAGCATCACTCTCCAAACGTGTGTGAAAACCACTAAATCGAGTACTTTGACCAAAATGGCCGACTTTCTGTGCGACTTTGCACTTGGCTCCAAGAGACTTTTTTGTAGGTCCTGAGACACCACATTAGTGTACCAAATTTCGTAATCCTCAGTCAAAGCATGGCTTGGGGCTGACAGTTTTAATGGTCCTAGGGGGCGCTATTTCAGAAAATAGGCCACGCCCACCGGATGTTCACATCAGATCTTTTGGGGGGCCGGACTAGGATCACTCACAAGAAGTTTTGCGACGATATCTTTAGAAATGACGAAATGGGAGGCAAACGTAAGGCCACGGTGGTATGCCTGACTTCGCCGCGCCGCCACAGCCCCGCCCTCTGCCGAAAACTCCTATAAAGTGACGCCAAGCAACCCCCACTTGTCTTGAGTTACCAGCTACAAATTCGTGGTGATTAAGTGAAATGGGGCAATTTGGGACCTTTCACAGTAAAACTTGATCTTTTTGGTCCTGTGGTGGCGTGGCTTGTGTGATGTCATCATCCGACCATTCAATTTACTTTGTGGGTGGATGACGAATGACCACAGAAAGTTTGGTAACTCTATTCCATTCAGTTATAGCAATTTAAATATTTTTGGCGAGTAGTCAAACTTTGAGGCCTGGCCCCGCCCCTTCAACATATACGAAAACTCTGAATCCTCGTCTCATTTTGTTCGCCCATCCCTTCTGAGCAAATTTACATAATTTTTGAGATGATCGTGCGAAAAATGATCGAGCAATCCAATCAGAAACGGACCCTAAAAACAGCAAAAACGGCTAAAAATCGCCATTTCAACCCAAAATGGCCGACTTCCTGTTTGATATTGACCATACTTGCAAGAGACTTTTCTGTGCGGACTGTTGAGTACTACAAGTGTACCAAATTTCATAACTGTACGATAAACTAAGCTTTATGGAGAGGGTTTTTTTTCACTTTGTAGGGGGCGCTGTTCAGCCATTTTCTTTGCGATTTTTTTGGGACCTTTAAAATATCAAATTTTTCACCAGGCCTGACAAGTGTGCAAAATATTGTGAGTTTTGGGGTATGTTAAGGTCCCCAAAAAGCCATTCAAAGCGGACACGGAATAATAAAAAATAAACAGAGCAAAAACAAGAGGCCTTTGCAGCACTTTCGCTGCTCGGGCCTAAATAAAATAATAAACACTCAAAAGTATCGAAAAATGGTACCGTTAAGTACCGGTATCGATTCCTAGGTACCGGGAATTAGTACCGGATTGATTCAAATGTCAAAGGTACCCATCCCTAGGTACGTACACACCCCGCAACATTAAAATGTAGACTATGAATGTCTAAATACCCCCCCCCCCCCAAATACGCCCCTCCTACCCAAATATGCAAATATGTTCAGCACCACAGCTGAACAGACACACTCTCGTGGGACACTCCTGTTGTGACCGACCAGACCGGGCATCCATACTGATGCTTATTGCACACGACTAGATTCGATTTGTGGAACCAACATGAGCTCTTAGGTCACCTGTTCTGGATTCAAAATCTCATGTCTGCATTTAGGTCACATTTTAGCCACATGGGATTTCATCCACCTGACAAAACCAGCTTTGTTAGCCAACATCCACCTGTTTAAAGCCACTTCCCTAACATGGACATGTGGGCTGACCTCACCTTGGCCTGCTTCCCCTCCATAACCGCAACACACGAGTTAGTGGTTCCCAGGTCGATGCCGATGACCGCTCCCTTAATGGCTTCGGACCTGCAACACACGGAGAATAGGAATTAGTAGGGATGTAAAAAAATATTGATATGGCAATCTATCGCAATAATATATTGCTATTCAAACGTCGTGTGTCAAATTTTTGGAAGAATTTACATGCAAACATTTGTGCGTTCTCTTTTCCATTGGTGCAATTTGAACACCGACCACTAGTTGGCAGCAGTGTGCACTGGGTTTTGTTTCCACCATTGAAATGTAAATCCCTCTATTATGGTTCAGATACCTCATGATATACATGTATCAGTTTGGACTGTTTATTGAATATTCCTACAATAAATTCAGTCTAAAATAATTGCTAATATCGTCTGGCTGAACGTATCGCAACATGTTGTGGTATAACGTAAATGAGAGAAAGAGAGAAGCTGCTTTTGGATCTTTTACTTAACAGGAGGAACAGAAACAAATGTGGAGGGAACTTTGTTCCAATGAAAACACAGGAGATGTCCAACCGTTTTGGAAGCCTGTGATAATTCTGAGTTTTATTGTACTGAGGATGTTTTTCTTCTCAACATCCAAGTTCTTAAACCCAAACCAGGTCCGTAAAACCCATGTAACCATGTCTACTTAATGTCTTAATCCAAGTGCACCGCGCCTCAGCAGCAGCTGCTTCTGCGTTCTCCCAGGGTTGACTCAGATTGAAAACCTTCATGCACAATCGCGGTTGGACGATATTTTAGAGTCAAAATCTCTACTGATGGCTACATTTACAGGTGCTGGCCAGTAAATTAGAATATCATCAAAAGGTTGAAAATATTTCAGTAATTCCATTCAAAACGTGAAACTTGTACATTATATTCATGCAATGCACACAGACCAATGTATTTCCGATGTTTATTACGTTTAATTTTGATATTTATAGGTGACAACCAATGAAAACATCAAATCTGGTATCTCAGAAAATTAGAATATTCTAAAGGCCAATGAAAAAATGTTTGTTTCTCTAATGTTGGCCAACTGAAAAGAATGAACATGAAAAGAATGTGCATGTATAGCACTCAATACTTAGTCGGGGCTCCTTTTGCCTCAATAACTGCAGTAATGCGGCGTGGCATGGACTCGATCAGTCTGTGGCACTGCTCAGGTGTTATGAGAGCCCAGGTTGCTCTGATAGTCGTCTTCAGCTCCTCTGCATTGTTGGGTCTAGCGTATTGCATCCTCCGCTTCACAATACCCCATAGATTTTCTATGGGGTTAAGGTCAGGCGAGTTTGCTGGCCAATCAAGGACAGGGATACCATGGTCCTTGAACCAGGTGCTGGTGGTTTTGGCACTGTGTGCAGGTGCCAAGTCCTGTTGAAAGGTGAAGTCTGCATCCCCATAAAGTTGGTCAGCAGCAGGAAGCATGAAGTGCTCTAAAACTTCCTGGTAGACGGCTGCATTGACCCTGGACCTCAGGAAACAGAGTGGGCCAACACCGGCAGATGACATGGCACCCCACACCATCACTGACGGTGGAAACTTTACACTGGACCTCATGCAACGTGGATTCTGTGCTTCTCCGCTCTTCCTCCAGACTCTGGGTCCTTGATTTCCAAAGGAAATGCAGAACTTGCTTTCATCAGAAAACATAACTTTGGACCACTCAGCATCAGTCCAGTCCTTTTTGTCCTTGGCCCAGGCGAGACGCTTCTTGCGCTGTTTCATGTTCAAGAGTGGCTTGACACACGGAATGCGACACCTGAATCCCATGTCTTTCATGAGTCTCCTCGTGGTGGTTCTTGAAGCGCTGACTCCAGCTGCAGTCCACTCTTTGTGGATCTCCCCCACATTTTTGAATGGGTTTGTCGTCACAATTCTCTGCAGGGTGCGGTTATCCCTAGAGCTTGTACACTTTTTTATACCACATTTTTTCCGTCCCTTCGCCTGTCTGTTAATGTGCTTGGACACAGAGCTCTGCGAACAGCCAGCTTCTTTAGCAATCACCTTTTGTGTCTTGCCCTCCTTGTGCAAGGTGTCAATGATTGTCTTTTGGACAGCTGTTAAGTCAGAAGTCTTCCCCATGATTGTGGTGCCTTCAAAACAAGACTGAGGGACCTTTTAAAGGCCTTTGCAGGTGTTTTGAGTAAATCAGCTGATTAGAGTGGCAGCAGGTGTCTTCTATATTCAGCCTTTTCAGAATATTCTAATTTTTTGAGATACCAAATTTGGAGTTTTCATTAGTTGTCACTTATGAATATCAAATTTAAATGTAATGAACATTGGAAATACATTGGTCTGTGTGCATTGCATGAATATAATGTACAAGTTTCACGTTTTGAATGGAATTACTGAAATATTTTCAACCTTTTGATGATATTCTAATTTACTGGCCAGCACCTGTATATCTTTATATTTGTATCTATCACATCCTCTGGACAGGAAATACAAAACAAAGAAGTATTTGGAAAAAAAGAAAACTGAGGCATGAGTGCTTTTGACTACACACTGAGCCGGCAAATTGGCGTAACATAACCGCAACGGTGTATCTTTTAAACGCGCCATGCCGGCACGGCGTTGTGCGAATTTTGCGGCATGCGTTCCGCCTCGCTTGGTAGTAATATTGCGGTAATGGTCTGGCTTATAAACGGCTATTGCGTCATGGTGCAATAGAGGGAGGCGTCATAATGACGTGGGGAGTCACTGCCGAGCTCCGGCTAGTTACTCAATTGAAAATGGAAGTACAAACGAGCGATAAGTTTTGCTTTTTGAACAAAATCAGGTGAGATGGCAAACTGGAGCGCCGCAGCGCTCCATGAGCGTCTCTCCATTAGAGCTGAAGGTCAGATCAACAGAGACTGCACAGGGACTGATGGGGACAAACGCCTTTAGGAGCAGCTTGTTAAAAAACCGTAACATTCACGGCTTCAATCGCAATAAAAAGCAAGTTATGTCCAAGATAAACGGAAGTCACAGCATCGCAGAGTCCGCCCCCATACCCCCTTTATGCCGCCATCACCTAATCTTTAGTAAAAAAGGACATGAGTGCGCAACATTACCGTCACGGTCTGACCACTTATAAACCACCCAAGGCTCCTGATGTCGCCACGGTGTTGCGGCAAATTGACGGCATTGTTTTGTAAAAACGGCTTTGGTATTACTGCCGAACAACGAATGAAAGGCAACAAATGTTTTGATGTACTCTGTAATATCGCCAGAATATCATATTCTTTTTAAGCCACATCACCGCCCCTACTGGATACTCACGCATAGTCTCGTCTGGTCAGCGTTCTGAGGAGGTCTGACTGGAGGCTGCTCCTGCACGCCTGTGGAGGACATAAAGTAAAAGACATTTTAGTAAAAAACAAAACAAAAAAAAAAAAAAAACAGTGAAGCCTAACCCTAACCCATTTTTAGGTCTAGCCTGCGTGTTAAACTCAAGTCAGTGATCAATAAAAAAAAAAAAAAAACAAGTATTAAGAGTTTCTCAGTGAACCTCACTTTTAGGGTGCTTCATTGAGCTGAAATTTAAACTTACATCTCCTCAAGGTAAACAAATCTAAAAGACCACCTCATGGCTGAAGGTACAACGGAGCACCCTCCATAGAAGCCTCATGGCCTTTAGACAACCTAGGTTTGTCCTTTTAGATCTTCTAACACGTTTAAAATGTAATCTATTTACATTTCGCTGAGCTTTATTTTTACCACCAGATAAAAACAAACTAACATTTAAAACTGTAATCCTATCCTGCTTTGTCCGCCATTTTTACAAGAACAAAAACCCTCTGGTTGGCCCGCAACCAATCCTGGGATCGCCTGGCCAGTAAGGTACAACAGACCCATCCTTGACGTTTGGGGAAACCAAGGACGCATTTTTAGTGTCCTTTGAAAACGGACAACTTGTTCACTTCACTGTGATGAAATCTGCCATAAAATGCAGACTATGAAGGATGCAGCATCTGGATTTGGACAAAGCCAGCAGCAAAGTACAGAATTAACCTTTTGGTCAAGAAGACTGAAGTCTAATCGGTCTTTTAGATAATCATTGAATAAAGCGCAGTTCCTTACTCATTACTGAATTTGCGCGTTCCATTTTACATCCATACAGTAAGGGATTTGTCCCGTATTTTAGAGTTCTGACTGCAACATCTGTATGTTCAAATATAAAACCATATGTTTGGGTGGATTTATCAGGTCTAAAGATCCCACTGAGTCAAAAGAAGGCGGATCTTTCAGTCAGTCAGTAAAATCGTTAAGGAACCACCACTGGAGCACTGCTTAGCCCGTGATGGTGGGGGATCCCGTGAGCAGGGCCTGGCTGAGGTAGAAGTCTGACGTGACATCTCAGCTTCAGCCTCACCTGAAGCACCCTGGACGTGATCCCAGCTCAGATTGGGAATAGAGCACACACGCACAGCTGAAGTACAAAGACAATCAAGTTCAAGCTCTTTTTTAACAATAGGTGAGCGTGTGTGTACACACAATAACGTGCGCTATACTGATGAGACATAAACCATCACAAGCCGTCGCTTCTTCACAAATCTGACTAGACATGTGACATCCATGAAGCTCCGAGGTCGCCGGCTGACGCTAATGCTATTAGCATGCTAAGTCGACTTGCTGGATGTTTAATTAAACGACCCGAGCTCGGCACCTAGCGCACACAAAGCTGGAAATATTCATGTTTCTTACCTTCCAAACATTTCTCTGGACGTTTAACATTTTGACACTCGACTAATAAAAAAAACGATGAGCAACCTCGAGCCAAGTACGGCTGCTTACCACAACCCTGCAACAGCTAAGAAACTGCGAAGCTTCTTCTGGAATTATCCAACACATGTTGCATCAGGACCCTAAAATTGGTGGTACTTTTAGTGCCTGAACAGAATTCTACAATGACATTTTTACTAACAGGTTTTTATAGTTCCAAATAGATTATGTCTGCAATTTAATGGATACAGATAAAATATAGAGTTTGTGAAATGCAGTTTGACAGGATATTGTTTTCTTTTATGACACACTTTTGTATCTGGCCTGAAGAGGACAGACACGCAGTGGGCATGTGAAGGTCATGATGTAACTACAGGCACTAGAAGGAGGTTTCGCATGTGTTACCTCATAGTGATGGGAATTTAGGCTCTTTTTAGAGAGCCGGTTCTTTTGGCTCCACTCACCAAAAAGAGCCGGCTCTTTCGGCTCCCAAGAGGCTCCTCAGATTTTCTGTTGTGTAGAGTTCATTTATAACCAAAATAATGCAAAACTATATGTAAAATTATTTACTAATGTAAAAAATGCTATATATCAAATATTTATCATTTCTATGGATTTAATATCTGAACACTTTAAGAAATCTCCACTTTCCGACCGCTGGCGCTCATTTTCTCACCATCTTCGTCACACTCTCCTCTCTCTCGCTCACCTTGTTCCTCCTCCTCTTTCCCTCTCGTCTCCCTCCACCTGCATGTGCTCTGCTGTGTCTGATTCTGATCCTCCTTATTCCCCATCCCTACTGATCTGTGTGTGGACAGTCTGGACACGCAGTTACACATGTTAGCTTTCACCAAAGAAAGAGGGGACGGCTCCCAATGACGAGCCGGCTCCCGTTGTTCACTTCAAAGAGCCGGCTCTTAGAGCCGGTTCGTTCACAACCAACACCTTGTTAGATCTGACGGCAGCTTTTGACACAGTTGACCACGCAATTCTACTTGATCGCTTGGAATGATGGGTTGGGATCAAAGGGTCTGCTCTGGATTGGTTTAGATCGTCTCTCCACAACAGGACATTCTGTGTTAAACTGGGTGAGTTTTTTTCTTTTTGGGAGGGGCTCCGCTGGGGGTCCCGCAGGGATCGATCCTTGGTCCTCTTTTGTTTGCAATTTATCTGCTTCCTTTGGGGTCAATCTTTCGTATGGCCTAGCGTTCCATCTCTATGCTAACGATTACCATATTTACTCTCCATTGTGTCAGGAGAAAGGTCTCTCTACCCAGCCCTTTGTGTCCTGTCTTAACGAGATAAAGTCTTGGCTAATGGCCAACTATGTGCATCTGAATGAGGGAAAGACAGAGCTCATTGTTTTTCACCCCAATAGCAGGGTGGACATGAGATGCCCTCTTTCTCCCTACTCAAAACCAGTTGTCACCAGTCTGGGGGTGAAAATTGACGCTGGACTTAAATTTGATGCTCACATCAACTCTGTGGTCCGGTCCAGTTTCTTTCACCTGAGATGCCTTGCAAAAATCAAGCCTATGCTGTCGAGAGCCCACGTGGAGCGGGTACTCCATGCTTTTGTAATTTCTAGGCTTGATTACTGCAACTCTCTCTATGCAGGGCTATGTCAGTCATCACTGCGTCGCCTACAGGTTGTGCAGAACAGCGCAGCCAGGTTCCTGACTGGGACCAGGACACGGGACCACATCAGTCCGGTTCTGGCCTCCCTGCACTGGCTTCCGGTCTGTTATCATTCACACTTTAAACTCCTCGTCTTTGTTTACAATTTCTTCCAGGGTGGTGCTCCCCGCTATCTAGCCACACTCCTGAACAGACACTCCCTATCACGCGCTCTGCGCTCCTCTGACCAAGGCGTGCTCGCTGTCCCTCGTTCTGTCGTACTCGCGGGGACCGGGCTTTCTCAGTCCTAGCACCGTCACTATGGAACCAGTTGCCACCCTCAGTTAGGCTGTCCCCATCTCTGCCAGCCTTTAAGAGGCGCCTAAAAACCCACCTCCTCTGCTTGGCGTTCCCTGAACGTGTTTGAATTTGGCCCTCTTTTATGTTGATTTTATTTCCCTGTTTTCATTGGTCTCTTTATGTTTTAACCATTTGTCTTCTACTTTAATGTTTTACCATTTTTGCTCTATTTGAATTGCTTTTATTTTCGATTTATTCATCATGTTTCACATTTCTCATGTACCATGTTCAGCGCCTTGGGCTTCCCGACAGGGTCGCGGAAGGCGCTTTATAAATAAAGCTTTGATTGATTGATTGACACATCACTATTACATCAGGGATGCTGAGCGGATACACGTTAGGACTAGGTTGGTTAGCTGGTCATACACATATCTTACATACATGACCTTTATGACCTAATCACATTCAGCAACATCTTGTTTCAGCCAGGACACAGATGGTGGTGGCATGGGGGGGTGGGGGGGGGGGGGGTGGAGGTGGGGGAGTTATTCTTTCACTAGTTATTAAGTAAGGAATGACAAGAAATAAGCATTAACAATATCATAACTATCAATAAATAAATGTAAAAGAGTAACTAAAACAAAAACGTTTTGAGCCTATTTGACTTTCTATTTGCTCCCTTAGGTTTTCCAGCTGGGTTCCCTAGTTGCAAAGCCTGTTCCTTTCTCCTCCTGGCCCTGACGCTGGCTCCTCATGGCTTCCTGGGATGTCCCTCTCTCCTGATACCATCTCATGTCCCCCCTCACTTTCCCTCATCTCATTTGCCTCACTGCTGCTGCTGCTTTCCTCATTCTCTCTGAAATTGTTGGTAAACATCTTGTTATTAGTCAGCTGGCTGATGATACCTCCTTGTTTTTAAAAGATGCTTCTCAAGTACCACTTGCTCTGAACTTAGGCCTAGTCCACACCTTGCCGGGTTTTTTTTAAACGAATATCCGCCCCTCCAAAAACTTGCATCCACACCACCTCGTTTTTAAAACAAACTCTGTCCACACGTACCCGGATAAATATGTTGTTAAGGACATGCCAGACCTGCAGGCGGCAGTACTTCCCCGTTCTTAACCTCGTCCTTCGTCTGTGGTCTTCCGCAAGGAGCAGTAATTCCGCTTGCAAAAACAAACAAGCAAAAAGAGCTTGGACAATTGATAAAGCGAGCGCAGCTCTGAGGGCATCCATGCTGTCGGCTAGAGTAAAAAACACAGGTCGCACACGTGATGTCAGCATTTTTTTGTCGCGGAAAGTGACGTTGCGGACCTTAAAACTCCGGTTTTGTCTGTCCACACGCAGACACCCAAAACGGAGAAAACGCAGATCTTCACTTTGGCCGGAGTTTTTTAAAAGATCCGTTTTTCTGTGAAAAAAACTCAGTTTTCGTGTGGATGACAGGCCAAAACGTAGAAAAATATCTACGTTTTGGCAGATCCCTGGCTACGTGTGGACAGGGCCTTTATTAGTTCATTCTCTAAAGCCTCAGGCCTCCATCTTAACCTAAACAAGTGTGAGTTATTATCCATTAAAGAATCCACAGCTGCCTCTGTTTGTGATATTCAAGTTAAAAATCAGGTAACTTATCTTGGCATTATTATATCTAAAGACCCCACCTTAAGATGCCCAACTAATTTTTCCTCCACTATCCAGAAAACTCAAAGAAAATTAAAACTCTTGGCTTCAAAGAGATTTGTCATTGAAAGGCAGAATCCTTCTCTCTAAAGCTGAAGGTCTCTCCAGGCTTTCATATACTGCTCAATCTCTGTATGTGGACAATAACACTCTAAAGAATATTGATAGAATGCTATTGGACTTTGTATGGAAAAGGAAAGTTCATTATATTAAAAAATCTGTTTTAATCAATTCAGCGAATCATGGAGGTTTAAATTTTATAGACTTCTCAACTCTCAATAATACTCTGAAAATTAACTGGATCAGAAATGTTTTACTTAATCCTTCTTTTGTATGGAACATCATCCCCTCTTTCATTTTCTCTAAACTAGGTGGTCTAAAATTTCTTTTGATTTGTAATTATAATATTCCTAAAATCCCCATGAAGCTCTCAAACTTTCACAAGCAGATGTTGTTGGCATGGTCCCTCATTTTTAAGCACAATTTCTCACCACATACTTGTTTTATTTGGAACAAATATCACTCACAAAAAAAAGTCTGTTTATTGAAAACTGGTTTGATAATAATGTTATTCTTGTCAACCAGTAAAACCTAATGGTCAATGTTACACTTTCTCTGAATTTACAGAAAAGTATCCTGTAGTGGTTTCTCCTAGGGCGTTCACGATTGTGATGAATGCAATACCGTCTGGTATCAAAATGCTGCTAACAGGATCCTCTTTTTTGGATGGTTTGGTGACTTATACTGACCTCACTCAAACATACGTTGGTTAAATTTGCTTTTCTCCAAATAAATCATGCAATAAATCTACCAGAGGTCTTTTTCAACAGCTTTCCATCTCCTCTCCCTATATTATTTCATTTTGGAACTCTACTGTAAATAATATTCCATAGAATAAAACTTGGCTTTTACCCCACAGATATATTTTAACTAATAAAATTAGAGAGGTTTCTTTTAAAATATTACATAACTGTTGCCCTGTTAAACATTTTATTTCCCAAAGATTTAAAAAGGACATTGACACCTGCTGTTCTTTCTGTAACAATCATCCTGAAACAATTACTCACCTATTCTGGACCTGTACAAGTACTTCTAAATTCTGGTCTGATGTCTTAGATCTTCTGCAGCAAAAGGTTCTTCCTGATGTCTCCTTCTGTTTGTAACATGTTATTTTTGGATTTTTTGAAGACAAAGAGAGTAATAGAATCTACATACTGAACCTAATTTTTATTTGAGCTAAATATTATATGTAAATATACCCATGTCAATCCTTTTTTACCGGTCTTCCTCTGTGAAATTTAAAAAATATGCTGATTCTATTAAAAACTCAGGAAATTTAAAAGCTATAAAAACTTGGAACCTACTTGAAGACTACGACTTGTACAGCTGGTAACACATTTTCCCCCTCTCTATTCTTTGTAATACCTGAGTGTGCTCTGTATTCTTATCCTTTGAACACTGTTTTATCACTTTGGCCCCTTTGTTTGTTTGCTTGTATTGTTGTGCTTTACTTCGTTGCTATGTAAGATACCCAATTTCACTAATAAAGTTTGTTAAATAAAACTCTCTCTTTCTACAGCTCTGGATCTGATGTCACAGCGCCATAGAAACAGGAAGCAGCACACTTTATGGAAAACCAACATTACTGTCTTTCCTAAAACCTTTTGGCCATGGCTGTCTAGGAATTGATTGATTGATTGATTGATTGATTGATTGATTGAGATGGTGGGTTAGGTGTGGGTCTGAGTCCCCATGTGAAGCAGAGGGTGGCAGTAATGCTCCAGCTGGATGAAACTTCAGGTTGAGAAGAAGAGGAAGAAGAAAGACTTTTTGGGAGGATCCGTGTTTACTGATTTGAAATGAAAGGACGAATTGTTTATTTACATCTGTAGGTTATAACTGCTAGCTCAGCGACCGAGTCTCTGAAAGCCTCCCAGACCCTCGTCCATTAGCCGATGGAGAAGCTCTAATCTCGGCAGCGGAGGTCTGAAGGCGCCGCGGCCGGTCCCCTGGCTCGACATGGCGGAGCCACGCTCCCTGACGAGCTCGGCTCTTCCGCCGCCAAGGACCCGCATCTTTAAAATCATCGTTATTGGAGACTCTGGAGTCGGGAAGACCTGCCTCACTTACCGGTTCTGTGCCGGTAAATTCCCCGAGAAGACCGAGGCTACAATCGGGGTGGACTTCAGGGAGAGGCTGGTCGAGATCGATGGAGAGAAAATCAAGGTGCACTGGGTCACTGACACGATTATCAAGTTTATCTAGAGCTCCATGGTTATTCTGATCAGATGTATCAAGATTACAGCCACTCACAAATAATTTTACTATATGTAAACTCGGATGATAATCCGGAGGTTAAGCTACAAACTACTAGGCCAAAAAAGGAGATTATTTTATAATAATGTAAAAATTGCATAAAGGATTTGTGATTTACCTGCTGAATAATAATTAAACATGAAACAAAACTGTGTGTTTTTACAGGAAATGTCTGTCAGGCTTTTGTAAAAATGAGACTTGGGCCTATTATAGAAAAAGGCATGGTGTTTTGGTCTTGACAGTAACAACAGCACAAATTGGGGCTTGGTTTGAATGTTGACCATCAATAAAAGCTAGAGTCATTTTTAAGACACGGTCCATCAGGGAAAAAAGCTGAACTGATTATGTTTAGGGATAGTTTCTGCTCAGACCATTTTAGATGTCACACAGTCTGAACTAGGCATGTGTATTGGTGAAATTCTGGCGATACAATACGTATCACGATACAGGGGATACCATTTACCACGGTATTACGATACATTCAGCCAGACGATGGCGACTATTTAGACTGAATTTATTCACGCAATAGCGGTTTATTGAAAATTCAATAAACAGTCAAAACTGATACGTAACATGTTTACCATGAAGTATCTGAACTATATGTGAGAAAATATTGATAAGGCAATATATCTTGATATTTTTTCCAGCAATTTCATATGGATATTTAAAAGCCGTGAATCAAATTTTTGGAAGAATTTATATGCAAATATTTGTGTATTGGCTGCGCAGTGGGGCAGTGATTAGAGCTGTTGCCTTGTGGCTAGAAGGTCCTGGGTTCACTTCCCGGCCTGGGATCTTTCTGCATGGAGTTAGCATGTTCTCCCTGTGCATGCGTGGGTTCTCTCCGGGTACTCCTGCTTCCCCCCACAGTCCAAAAACATGACTGTTAGGTTGATTGGTCTGTCCAAATTGTCCTTAGGTGTGAGTGTGTGATTGTTTGTCCTGTGTGTCTCTGTGTTGTCCTGCGATGGACTGGTTCTCTGTCCAGGGTATACCTCGCCTGATTGCCCATTGACCGCTGGAGTTAGGCACCAGCCCCCCCGCGACCCTACGTGGACAAAGCGGGTTCAGACAATGGATGGATGGATGGATACTTGTGTATTTTCTTTTCTTTTGGTGCAATTAAAACACTGACCGCTAGTTGGCATCAGTGTGCAATGGGTTTTGTTTCCACCATTGAAATGTAAATCCTATTATGGTTCAGATACCTCATGTTAAACATGTTAAGTATCAGTTTGGACTCTATTGAATAGTCATACAATAAATTCAGTCTAAAAAATTGCTAATATCGTCTGACTGAATGTATCGCAATATATTGTGATACATTGTATTGTCTTTCCTGTATCGTGATGCATATCATATTGACAAAGTTTCACCAATACACATCCCTAATCTGAACCATGCTAGAGGAATTTACAGTTCAATGGTGGAAACAAAATCGATTGCAAACTGCTGCCAAATCAAAGTCGGCGTTTAAAGAAAAGAAAATCTTTGCATGTTAATTCTTCCAAAAATTCGATACACAGCTTTTGAATATCGATATAATATCCCAGGAAAAAATATCTCGATATATTGCAATATCGCTGTTTACTTACATTCCTAGTCTGAACCTAATCACTTAAATTCAGGAAAGACAGTGATGATAACTTGATATTTTTGCCAAGTTTAAATTCAGTGTTTGTGGTTTACACCTCATTTACTGTCTGTTTTGATGATACGCTAGCATTGCTAGCATATGAAAGCTACCACTATGTTGGTAAATAAGGCCTTGTGTGGTGCCTAGCACAGCAGTTAGCCGTTATATATTCTTTACATAAGACACACGTGCTCAGTGGCGATACTAGACTAAAGTTAGTGGTGGGGCCAGCTGTTCTTGTCACGACACAAGTTCAAAACTAAAGAACACTACAAACATCGGCTTAAAGGTTTCGTTCACTGAGAAACCGCGTGTTCTTTTTGAAATGTCATCATCAGTCACGCTGTCTCATATGGAGGCTGAATGTGAAACTAGTCCTCCAAACCATTTGTTGCATTAGCTGCAGAAAAGAAATGGATGTACTGTAATGGTTGGGCCAAAAAAAAAAGTCTTGTCTATATCACAGGTAAACTTTGTGTTCTTGGCCCTGTCCATCTTGGCTTGCGACCATCCACAGGAAAGCTGATTATGCTGGCAGGAGAGAGTACAGCGTGTCTCGGCTAGAAGAAGCTAACAGTTAGCAACTCAACAACATGGCTAAACAGATTTGGACTTGTGTTATTTGTGGAGATAAAACATCAACGACTGCAGCAGAAGCATCCATTGCTGTTAGCCAGTCAGAGGATCAATATTTGCATAGTACAATTAGTGAGTCTCGTACAAGTAATAATGTGCGTTTTGAACTTGCCAGTCATGTACTTTGAAATTTACCAGCTTGTAAACATTCGTAATTACTATGACTACAAATCAGACGTCGGCATGTTGCATATTTGACATCACCACAGAATCTCTGCCCTAGCGTAGCTGCTACTTACCACATGGCCAGATTTATGGTTTTTCTTTCCTCCTAAAGAAAGGATTCAATGCTTGCAGAACTTGCAGCCATTGTTCCTCTATTCTTCTCTGTTTATGGTTCAATGATGTCAATGTGGTGATGTTCATTTGTAGTCCTACACATCTTTTCACACAAAACCTAAAAGAACTTTTGCCACTGTTTGAAAATAAGCAAATTCTTGGCATCAGAATGTATTTAAAATGCACGGACATAATATGTGAAGCCCATTACAAAATAGCTTTTGAAGCCCCATTGACTTACATTCACTTATTTGTTGTTCTGGGCACCAATGGTACGGACGTAGATGGGTGTGGCTTAGGCTCCCTATACACAGTTGAAGAAGACACATATTTAGGGATGGACAATATGTCTGCATCAATATCGGTATCGGCTGATGTTAGTCATTTTTTAACATATTGGTATTGGTCCGATATTAACTCATTCACTGCCATTGACGACTAAAGTCGTCATTTCCATTTTTTTACTGTGTGGGCGTCGGAACGAGTCCCCGCACCGTGAGAACAAACATCTCAGCTCTAAAGCCGATCTTTATCTGCATACGTCACACGTCACGTGATCAGGAAGCAGAAAATCCATGTGTTAGAAGATTGTTTTGGGCCGCTGCTGTAAAAAAAGTGTGGTGCGAACCGGAAAAGCTTCTGCCGATCACTATTCAACAACGGATTATGAAAGAACGGATAACGCTCGAAATGCGCGGATTCTTCCTGATGTAAGAGGTGTGTCTCTACTTTGTTTTGGTTGTTTTGGCGTCAACATCATCCTTGCGCGCAAAGTTCTGTGACTCTTAAAAGAAACAGTAAAAACTGTGAGAAACGCTGGCAGCGAAGGGCTTTACCGATCAGGAAACGGCTGGCAGCGAATTTAACAACCGATATTTTTTCCATCTCGTCTCAATTTGTTTGCCTGTTTCAGAGGATGGGGGGGGGGGGGGGTGTGTGTGATGTGTAATTGTTTAGTCATGTGAACAGTGAATGAAATCATCTCTGAACCCTAAATGTGTGTGTTGTCTGTACATAACGTAAATTCAGCTTTAATAATTTTCATTCTATACAAAATCTGTTGATTTTAGAAGCATTAATGTCAGTTTATCAGTATCGGCAAATATCGGTTATCGGCCGTAACAGTGATCTTTATATCGGATATCGGTATCGGCCCAAAAATTTCATACCGGTGCATCACTACCACAAATTCACCTTTTTTCTAAAGTACCTCCATCTGCCCTTGACTCAAAGAAAAGCCCAAGTCTAATTAGTCCAAAGTTGATGCCACAGCCATTTCAGACCAGCTGCCACCTTCTTTGTTAGTTTGATCAACATAGAGACAAAAACAATATATTATATAAAAAGCACACAATGGTGTGTGCATATGTGTGTGTGTGTGTGTGTGTGTGTGTGTGCATGTGTGCATGTGCATGCGTGTGCTTAGCACTCTCTCTCCCATCTGTGATAAAAAAGTTTTTACATCCTGCTGCTACAGTGGTGAGACATTTACAGGCCAGTTGTGGTCATTAGGTGTGTTACTGGACACAAAAATTGTATGTTTTTTATACACTTCTAAAAACCTTTCAACACACAGTGATCATTTTCTGATTCTTCAGTGTACCGTCTGTCCCCACAGATCCAGTTGTGGGACACGGCTGGCCAGGAGCGCTTTAGGAAGTCCATGGTGCAGCACTACTACCGCAACGTGCATGCAGTTGTTTTTGTCTACGACGTGACCAATGCTGCCAGCTTCCGCAGCCTTCCCACTTGGATCGAGGAGTGCAAGCAGCATGCTCTGGGCTCTGAGGTACCCAGGATCCTTGTTGGAAACAAGTGTGATCTTCAGGACTGTATTCAGGTGGACACAGATTTGGCGCAGCAGTTTGCGGACAGCCAAGCTATGCCGCTCTTTGAGACATCTGCAAAGAACCCCAACAGCCATGGTGATGGAAACTACCATAACAGTGACCATGTTGAAGCTATCCTTATGACTGTGGCCCACAAGCTGAAATCACAGAAGCCCCTAGTACTCAGCCAGCTTCCCGAGGAGTCGAGGGGTACTGTCACCCTGAGCAAAGACAGGAAAGATGGACAGGATGAAGACAGGAGCTGGAGCTGCAGCAGCTGCTGAGACAAAACTGGAATGTGAGGAGGGAACCGACTCCCATACCATAAGATTTATGGGAGAGGGAAGAGGGCAAAAGGCTGGACCCAGGAACATGTTCACAAAACAGATGGCTGATGTCAAAATGAAGAGGACAGATGTCTCCACTGCTTGCGCTTACCATTATTTAATGATTGTACGCTTAGAGGTTTGAGTCATGTGTTGTTACCATCTGACTGTTGCTTGGCTTGACTTGGCTTAGAGTTCCAAACATGTAATAAAAACAATTATATCCAAACTGACCTGAGAAAGTACTGCTTCCTGTCAGATGCTGCTGACCAGCCTCACATGGGTTTCAGAGATGTGAAGCGTGTCCTAAAACCTCTACGGTTAGAGTCTGGTGAACGGCTCTAGGTGTGTCCACTCTTATTAAGACCTGATCGGGTTGAAATTCTTTAATGAAATCTAATTTAAAGCATGTGTGTTTCTGCAATGCCCAACAGTGACAGCATCAGCACCAATAGAAGTTAGAATATGTCACAAGGTTTGTGAATACCGTAGTAAGTGTCAAGTCGGACTATTCGAGTTTACTCCGGTTCTGTAGAGAGGTGCTAGTGTTTCTAGGGCTGCACTAACGCCACGTTTCCAAACGAGTCCCCACTCTACCACAAAGAGGAGAACAGCCACATGCTGGAAAAGACCAAAGGCCACCTTTGAATCTTAGGACCTAATCAGTCCTTTTGAGCTGTGGGAGCAAACTGCAGTAAATCCACAAATCCAGGGAGAATGTGAAGGCCACTGCAAGAATTCAAACCCAAGATGGTGACCATTGGTCCGTT
Organism: Nothobranchius furzeri; assembly: GCF_043380555.1. NCBI lineage: Eukaryota > Metazoa > Chordata > Actinopteri > Cyprinodontiformes > Nothobranchiidae > Nothobranchius > Nothobranchius furzeri. The sequence continues at coordinate 109,113,760 of NC_091741.1, forward strand.
CCAGCTCCACAGAGGAAACTTACAACTTCTTGTTTTACACACAACAGTTTTGAGGTAACGGCAGAGAATTTTGCCCTGTAACTAGAGGGTAGCAGGCTCAGTTGTCCAGACAAGTGTCTTTGAACTTCAGCTCCACTGTAACATTAAGTCCTACCTTCATGCCTTCTCACCTGGATCACTACATATTACACACAGGTCTAAAAGACTTTTCTCTCAAACATCTCCAAGCTGCCCACCTTCTGACAGGTAAGGAAAAGCCATCAGGTCTTTCCTGTCCAGTTTAAGGTCCAGTCTAAACGTTTGCTCCTTGTTTCTAAACGTAATATCTCAGAACCACCTGCCATAACTTCTCCACCATCACACTGCTACCAGAGATCAGTAGGTCCGTCCTACATCCAGACTCAGAACCAGAGGTAGGGCTGACCTCCGAAACGGATGACAACTCTGCTGAAGGTCCAGCTGGCATTCTATTGCTTTTGATCACTTTGAGATTATGTAACATTATTGATGGGTCTGGATCGGTGTCTTTAGATTTAATTTACAGAACTACATTTCAGTTTCAGATCTAGAATAATTTTCTTACGGCCACAAATCTAAACAAGCACAAACACTTGAAGGTCAACATGTTCCTCAGCTCACAATGAACTCATTTTCTGATTTAAACTTATTTCTGAGCTTTTTTTTAAGCTGGAAGTTCAAACACGTTCGTGCCTGAAACATATTAATTAAAATACACAAAGAAGGCGTAAACAGTTTAAAAAAAATGTTTTAATTTGATTTTGGCTGAATAAATGCAACAAACACCAAGTAGCCTAGAGTCTTTTAAACATTTCCATTAGAAACAAAAGTAAAGAAGTGACCACTCAACAGAAACCATGTATTTAATTTTTCCATTAAATACATCATAAATAATTGTAGAATTATGCAAACCATGTAATTATCGCACTGCTTTCATTCATGCTGCTGAGTAGAAACACCAGATGGTTTCTTCTGACGTCCTCACTGTTGGAGTTTGATGCTGATGATCATATCCTTGGGAGGAAGTGTGTCATGGTCATTGTTGGGGTCACACGATCTCCCCTTTTGGTTTTACCAATCTTGCTGAGGCCAATGTACATACCAGGGTGGGCAGCTGACTCATAGGCATTATAGTTGTTGGCCAACAGATTCTCCTTGAAATTGCAATCAGTGTTGTAATTCCCCTGAAAAGAATAAAAGGAAAAGTGGAGTACCATTAGACAACCATCAAACTATTGGTGCATTAATTTTCTCATGCTGTGCACCATTGCTTCTCATTGGCATAAACCAGTGGTCTCCACCCCTGGTCCTCTAGGGTACCATCCTAAAGCTTCAAGGAGGTTGTCTTCATCAGCTCACCCGATTTGAATCAGCAGATGATTAAGAGGCTTTGGCAGAGTTTGCTGACCTGAACAAGAGAGTCAGTCATTGACTCAGGTGTGTTGGGAGTAGGAAACCACTAGAACATGTTGGATAGGGCTCTGCAGGACCAGTGTTGGATGCTCACTGGCCTAAACCTACAGCCTTAACCCTGTCAATGACACTTCTTGAGGTCGCTTAGGTCCTTCAGTGTCTGTAGCAAGATGCTGCAGATCTTCTACAAGTCTGTTGTTGAGAGTGTAATCTCTTCAGCCATCGTCTGTTGGGGTAGCAGCATCAGAAGCAGGGACCTGAAAAGGCTCACCAGCCTAATAAAAAAGGCTGGTTCTGTTCTGGGGACGACGGTGGAACCACTGGAGGAGATAATGCAAAGAAGGATTCTTTAGAGAATCAAGAAAATGATGGACAACCCTGAGCATTCTCTTCACAAGACTGTACGACAACAGAAGAGTGTCTTCAGTCAGAGGCTTCTTCAGTTTGGCTGCAACACTGACCGCTACTGGAGATCCTTCCTGCCAACAGCCATTGTAATATACAACAACTCTTTGATGACTTGATTATTATTATTCTGAGCTACTACAGCAATCAATTTCCCTCTGGGATTAATAAAGTATTTTTTGAATTGAATTTGAATTGAATTGAATTGAATTGAATTTGCCTATTGTCCTACAAACCTGTATGCACTACCAGAATGCAACGCTTTATTCTATCATAGATCCAGGTGCATAGTAATGAGCCTTTCAGAGAAACTTAAATTAGACGACTAAATAAAGCAATTTTTATTTTGGTCATTTAACAATTCAACCAATTTAGGAGACAAACATTTAATTCTGTTAAAATAAACCAGAATACATCTACCTATGTTAATACGACACAAGAACTTTTGATTCTGTGTGAATATTTGGAGTGTAAAACATGAGATCTGGTAGTAGTACTTTTAGTCTTATGTTTGATTTCTTTCTATTTTTCTTGTCACTTTCAGATGAAAAGAGTTTGCTGGTCCTAATACAAAACATAAAACATGAATATGTTTAATTTTGAGGAAAATATACGAGCTGAAATTTGTTTTAAAGAAAAATTTTTTCTCATGGATGGCTTGTCCTTTTTCTGTGTACCACTCTGTGCTAAAGGAATTATTGGGCTGTTAAATAAGATCAAATTACAGCGAAACAGTTCCCAGGGGACAACTTATTTCAATAGACCTTACAATGAAAAGAAAAAGCCATTCATTTACCAAGAGACATCAGAAAATTCTCAGTATCTAGGCCATCAAGCTGTAACTGAGGTGATGACTTATGTACAGCCTTGTACATAAGTCATATATACACACACCCAATTATATATATATATATATATATATATATATATATATTTATATTTATATATATATATACACACACACACATATATATGCTCACTTGCCATTTTATTGGGTACACCTGTCCAACTGCTCATTAATGCAAATTACTAATTAGCCAATCTCATGGTGCCAATGCAGTATAAGCAGCCATCTGTTATGACATTGAGAGGACACACACACACACACACGCTCGCGCGCGTGTCCACACAGAGCACAGGCTCACCAAAATTGGACAATAGAAGATTGGAAAAATGTTGCTTGGTCTGATGACTCTCGATTTCTGCTGCGACATTCAGATGGTATGGTCAGAATTTGGGGTCAACAACATGAAAGCATGGATCCATTCTACCTTGTATCAACGGTTCAGGCTGGTGGTGGTGGTGTAATGGTGTGGGGGACATTTTCTTGGAACACTTTGGACTCATTAGTTCATTGTTGTAATGCCATAGCCTTTCTGAGTATTGTTGCTGACCATGTCCATCCCTTTATGACTAGTCCCCATCTTCTGATGCAGCAACCGCATGATGCTATCATGTCAATATGGACCAAAATTTCTGAGGAATGTTTTCAGCACCTTGTTGAATCTATGCCACAAAGGATGACAGTTCTGAAGGCAAAATGGGGACCGACCTGTTATTAGCAAGGTGTACCCAATCAATTGGCCAGTGAGTGTGCATATATATATATATATATATATATATATATATATATATATATATATAATGTAGAAACACGGTTGGAAGTGAAAGTTCTTACCGAGCCATAGAGTTTCCCTCTTTCACTCATGGCAATAAAGAGATGGCTTCTCACTCCATACAACGTCACCACTCCTCTCTCAACGGGAGAAATCTCTATAAGGCCTGGAGGGAAAAACAGCAGAAATATAAACAGAAGTGTCCAAACTGTCAAGCAAACCTAAATGGACATGTTTTGGTTTAGGTCATCATGTCTGTGGGATTTAAGAGCAAACTGTTGAGTACAGTCCCTACACACTCAACAGTAACGGGTTACAGTTTTACTTTTCTTTACAAAGGATAAGACAGACAACAAAATCTAATTTTCTATCATTAAAGCATCTCTCACATAAAGCTGTGGCCTCAACGTTGAAAATGGCAGTTTTATTTTTAAATTATCCTGTTTTTAGACTTGTGCATAGGACGTTTCAATGTTTCACTGTGACTTCACGAAAATCCTCCATTTATGTAATTAAACCACCTGGAGAAAACCACAGCAACACTACTGCAAACTACTTTAGTTAAGTTTCCTGGTTTCGTACAAGTACCGTACTTTGGTAAGAAGGCCATTCACTGGTTTTGCACAGAGGTGCAAATCATCCAGTTGATTCAATAAAATAATATTCTGATGTATGCCAATGTTGAACAATTCCAAAACCCTAAAATAATTACATATTCATTCAGATAAAGACAATAAAGTTTCTCTTACTAAATAGAATATCTACTGAGAAATCACAGCGAAAGATGATTTTTCACAAAAGCTTGTCGTTTTTTTTTAAAAAGCAGCTAGAATAAACAAAATCGACTCAAATTAAAGTCCCTCAAAGCATGACTATGAAATACCAGCTCATGTATGGTATTTAGTATTTTTTGTGGTATTTTTATGGGCATCTGTAGAAAGAACATTTATTCATAAATACAACCCTGAACTAAAAGCCAGTCAATGTTTAGTAAAGATCTCATAAGAGGAGTTTATAAAATTATACACAAAACAAAAATGGTAATATAATACGTTGTTTCAACTATAACACATAAACACTATTTTAACATTTCTGTACAAATTTTTTTTTTACATAGGATAGATTAAAATTAAATGTGGTTTATTTAACAATCTCTGAACTTTACCTTGTTAACTCAATTCTGTTGCTTCACACTGATCAGGTAACATCAGACATACTTACTGTAAATGTTTTCATTGTGTACTCCTGTGACCCTCCCGGTTGGAAGCACCTGAATGTGGAAGCCGATGCCCACGTTACAGTAAAGCCTCCTAAGTCTCTTTATTCCCAGCAAGTATTCTCCATCTCTTGCTGCCTCTTCCCTTTTGTTCCAGGGGCTGCCGCTGCCATGCATCAATGATCTGGCGTTGTGTCTGCCATGTTTAATACTGCTAATAAGTGGAAAAGAAGCAAAAGAGCCACACAGGAGAATCCCATACAGGAATAATGGGAGCTTGGAGCTTGATACCGACATCCTCTACTTAATAACAGGTACACAAGTTTGTGTATGCAAATAAAATGTTCACTTGTAATTGAACAAAAAATAAAATCCAGTCTGGCTTGTTACATCAAAACCATTCAGCTCTAAAAGTAATACATAAAAGTTTATAAATCATATTTAAACATCTCTAAAGACCTGCTCCATGTGCGCACCAGTCTACAGTTAGTCTGTTGCTTTCCAATTTGCGTCATCCTCAGGTTGATCCAGGAGCCAGTCTCCTGACTTATATGTGTCCTGTATTACATCACACACCACCTGCTGGCTTGTTTGTCTCTGAGTCACAGATGCAGCTGATGCACAAAAAGTGAAAATACATCAAATGCATAGTGACAGAGAACAAAGCAAGACACGCAAGCAAATAACAGTAAATTACAAAAATATCTCTGGCAATGAAATAAAAATAAAATAAAAGTTTCCTTTTCAGAAAGGTTTTTTTACACTATCCATACCTAAAAAGAAACCCAGAGGAACAACACACAAAAAAACAAACAATATGAAGATAAGAATAATAGATTCTCATGAAATAATTTGGGGATTCTTCTTTCTCTTTGAGTTTTTCCATTCAGGATTTGCCACAATGAATCATCTGTCTCCATCGAGTAATGTCTCCTTTTGGAGCCCGCTGGCTCCAGTCCAAGGGGCAAATTCCACCTGGCAAATGTGAAGCCAATGCTAACCCAAGTGACACAAATTGCAGTTCCCCTTTCATCCACTAGGATGCGGATCCAGAAAAAAATCAAGTTCACATTGTCTTCCATGTTAAAAATGCCAAAACACATTTACACCATGGTAAAAAACCAAACATTTTAGGTTGAACAGGTCATGTTTACTATCATGAATACTCGGAGGGGGTGTGTATGTTGTAACTCATCTAATTAAAGTTTGGATATGGAACATTTTAATAAAAAGCTATATTTAAAAAAAAACCTCCACGAGGCATTTAGAAGTGTGCAGAATGAATGTACGGTTTCTCCTTTAAAAGCTATATTTAAAAAAATTAATAATCAAAAATTTTAATGAACTTTTTTTTCAAAAAATTAAACAATAACTGATGAGCAAGGATCTGCTTTTAGACCTGCAGAAAGAGCGATAGAGAGAGAGAGAGAAAGGGGACACACAAAAATACAACAAGACCAAAATATCGCTGCGCCAACAAGAGGATATATAAAAGTAACAATTTCTGCTGAGAAACACACGTTAATAATTCATAGTGCATTTAGTGCCAACCACAGCCACCACACAGGTGATGTGTTGAAAATGCCCAAGTCCATCCTTTATGAGACCACCATGTGAGTACCTGCGTGAGTACACGTGCTTGTATATGTAAGGTTTCTCTATAAGAGTGTCCAATAGTGAGTGTGAGGGGCCACAGACCTGTCCCCAAAGACGTGCGGAAGATGAAGAAGTTCCAAGCCCTAGAGATCCAAGGGTCCCCAGAGCGCAGGAACCCCAGGTAGACAGCCCTAACTCCCCTCCCAAGAGGCGCAGAGGATTTCTCTGGGGGTAATCAGCCACCAGAGCCCTGGGAGATAACAATGGCAAGCCCCCAGGCCCGCCCACAGCTACCAATCCCTGAGCTGGCTGAGCTTGGAACACAGTGGCCTGGGACCCAAGGGCGACCAACCCCGTTGGGGACCCGACAGAGCCCAGGAATCTAGACCCCACCAGGCAGCCATTGGGAGCGACCCGACAGATCCCATCAAAATTTTATTTTGAGGGGCACAGCACTGGGTTTATGTTTACAGCTACCAGCCACTAGAGGACACCATTGCACTAAAAATTCTGCTCAGCAAGATGACTGTGTAAAATGGTGGACTTGACAAGTCAAGCAGCTGATTCTGAGCTCACAAGATGCTCTAACAGTAAATACTGTGGTAAAATAATCTTACTAGTGGAAATTTGACCTTGTCCTGTACAATTCATCACTGAACATGGTACTGGAACATGTCAGCAGTGAACCAACACCCCGACGACTGGAAAATGAGTTCTGTTGTTGCACTACCCCATTTGAACACCACAGGTCACCAGAGTGTCCGTGTTCCATATTCAACCTTTAAAGCATGAACTTATGCATAATTAGGGGTGGTTCCTTTTGACTGACAGGTAGCAGAAGAGCTGTCAACACTAGTGCTAGCAGCTCGCCCCCCCCCCCCCCCCTGCTTGCTCCAGGGATTACGGTGACATCATTTCCAAAAATCTTCTTCATAAACTCAATGTCATTTGTCACTCAGCAATCCGTTTCATTACTAGTGCCCCTTTCACTACTCATCATTCTGTACTCACTCGTTAACTGGCCATCACTCCATTCCCGCAGGTTGTTACATTGGTATCAGTTCATAAACAAAACGATCATCGGTAGAACCCCGTCGTATCTTTGCTCATCACTCCCCACAACCAGTGCAATTTACGTTCCAGTAACTTAATCTCTATGGCTATTCCCAAAGCTTGCACCTCCTTTGGCCGCTCCTCATTCTAGCTTGCTGCTTCCAACGACTGGAATGAGCTGCAAAAATCACGGAAGCTCACCACCTACATTCCATTATCTACCTTCAATAATTCCTTACGATCAATAGTTTCTGATCAATGTGCCTCTGAGTACTTAAAGATTGTTTTAAGGCTGTTTTGCTTGTTTGTACATATTGTATATGAGAACAGTCCTTTGTCTTGATGTCTGTTTTATCTTATTTTGATCTTGTATGTTTTATCATACCTATTTGTCTTTGATGTAAAGCTAACTATGTGTCAGTTGCTGCTGCCCCTTGGCCAGACCATCGATGAAAATGTGTTCTCAGTCATCTGGTTAAATAAAGGTTACATTAGGGAAGGCCTCGTGTTAAAAGTGATACAGCCTAGAAAGCAAAGGGTAGCAGAGTATAGTGATGTGACATTCACGAATGAATGGAATCTTTTGAATGGGTTTTCAAAGTGAACGATGAAAGCAGAGTCCTTATGGAGACCCCCCCCCCCCCAAACGCTACCTTCCTGCAAGCGCTTTCACAAATGAGTCACCCCAAGTCAAAAAGATATTGAGATTAAGTTTTGGTGCGTATTGCCTAGCCCTAATAACCACCAAGTGATTTCTCCTCCTCTGATCAGAGGTGCTGGGACCTCCTCTCTACAGTAGGAGTTCTTTTAGAGTTATTCTCAGTCAATCAGGATCTGGCCCAGTTTCTACCTTACACCGAGTCGTCGTGTTGTGTGGTATTGAGATAACACCTTTTACAGTGATGCTGTTAGTGATTAGAGGTAGCTTGTTGTGTCTAATGTACCAAAAAGTCGTTGCCGTCTCTAACCTGCTTTATGTAAACTAGTAATGTTGTAATGGCCGCTGAGAAACGGTTGGGTCTGAGAAAAGCTGGTTTAACACATCATAAGCATAGATGCAACACCATGCATTTGCTTTTCCTAGCCTGCTTCAATGAAGCCAGTTTATAAACATTGGTTGCTAAGCCAAACTACTGCTAATGCTAGCTCGAGCTAATGCTAAAATCCTTCTTAGATGACAGGAAAGCAACAAAGAAGAATGTCGGAGCGCGCACATAATGTTCCAGGAAGTACTGGGATTACCTAGACTTCGAACAAAGGCCAGATCTATAACTTGCCTATTGAGTTATCTGGATTCTGTATACAAATTTCTAGCTTCAGGCAGCGTCAAAGAGCCACCAAGGTAAACTGGCCAATCAGAACGCAGCTCATTTAATATTAATGTCCTGGCTGAATGTGTCCATTGTAGGTCTTTATTATTGGGTTTTGTTGGGCCATTTATCCCCACAGTACTTTCTATCTGTGAACCTATGCCCAAACAAACCCTAAAAATTAATCATAGTAAATGGTTTATTTACCAAATAAATTACAATAAATACTTCTTTCTAGCTGTAGGTAAATTTATTATACATTTCTTTCTTCTAAACAACAAAAAACAAACAAACATTTGTTATAAACGTCACGCAAAAAAAAAAATCAACAAGTCATTTCAAATTCCACACCAATTAAAACAAGGATTTAAGGCTCACAAATGACCAATCATAACAAATTTAAACACAAGATTTGAAGTGCTAAGATATGAGTACTAAAAATAAAACAACCCCATCTAAAGTATTAGAGATTTACTTCCTTGGACATGATATTTAATATGAAGGCCCTATCAGCCACTGTTGGTTTAACCCACTCTCTGAAGCCCATACCAGTCTTACTAGTGTGTGGTTTCAAATTAACATGGTTAAAAAAAAAAAGACAAATCAAAAAAGTTATGGAATTGAATAAAAAGCTAAACAATAATACTAATATGATACTTTTTACATAATTATTATTATCTTCATAATGTCAAAATTTATTGTCTCAATAATTAAGACAGAAAACTTGTCTAGATATGAAAGTAAATGGGTTATTATTACTATTTAAAGGTGCTTAAAGTAAGAATTACATCCTATGGTCAAATGTGGGTACTGCAGTCCATGTATCAATACAAACGTGTCCACTCTAAAGAACTCTCCTCCCATCCGTGAGTTTCATGGTTGTCGCCAGATACGGATCAGGGGTCTCATTTATCAAACATTGCGTAGAATCCTTACTAAAACCGTACTTAAGCTCAGCAAAAAATATATATTTACGCCAAGTAGGTTTGTGATCTTTCAAACATGGAGTACGCACAGCTGCACGCAATCTCCGCTTCATTAATTGGAAACTATCTAGAAAGGTTCTCAGCTGCTTTTTAGTCACGTCCTGCCCTCACCACGCCCACTTACTGCCATAAATAGTCAATGCAAAGTGCCTTGTGGACCTCATGCATATACATAAGCTGGCTGTTGCAGCGCTCCGCCAATGACAATGGCGACCATAGATCAAGGCAGATCAAGGAAGCGCAATTTCACAGATGCAGAAGTTGAGGTACTTGTGGGTGAAGTGGAGAAATGAAAGGAAATGCTTTTGCAAAACAAATAATGAAAATCCACAGAGTGGCACAGCGTTGCTGAAGCCGTCACTGTTGTGAATTCTTCAGAGAGATCTGTGGCGGATATTAAAAAATGGTCCAATTGGGATTCGATCCCCAGACTCCTGAGTGAAAGTCACACACCAATCAGTCACCCAAATGGAGATCTCCCTTTTCTAAGTAGCCAGGGCGGATCATCAATCGGGTCACAGTGACAGGACACACACTGTCACAGACGCATGACATTCTGTCTCAATCTGTCCCCCTGCTGATATTCAGCATTCTGTATTCTGCACTTCAGGCTGTGTGTGTGTGCGTGTGTGTGCACGCGTGTGTGAGTGCGCACGTGTGGGTGTGTGTGGGGGGTCTTGTTCTGTGTGAAAACGAAGCGGTACAAGTGATAATGCTGCAGGAATTCATAATTGTATCTTCTCAGCAGCAGCACTGCAGGTGCTCTCATGTCCAACATGTGCGTAAGCCAGGTCCTTAGTCAACTTAAAGTTGCGCACATTTTTCCGCTGTTTTCTTTCATAAATCTCAAAGTTTGCGTGGAAAGTTTCTTACGCAGTTTTCCCGACCCCGTTTTGTGCGTAAGCAAGCTTGATAAATGAGGCCCCTGGACCAGAAGATTCTAGATGATGAGTGAAGACGAGTCATACACAGTGAGGTGAGATAAATAAATTTCTTTGTAATATCAAGTTGTAGATATTTTTAGAGCCAGCTACTTGTTTCTGATTCACCGTTAGCATTGTTAGCTCTGCTTTAGCCTCTAGCCCTTTTCACCTGATAGTAAAACGATGCTTCTTAGGGGTACAAGAAACAACATCTGGGTTGCTCTGGTTCACTGGCTTTACCTCTAGAAATCTGCTGCTTTGCGTCAGCTGGTGTCAAATTACAAACATCGGCACAACAGTGTTTTTGGCTCAGTTTCTGCATCCTTACAGGCTCACATATGATTGGCTGTAGAACCAGGAAATATGGAAGTGGAACAGAGAGTAAACTGTGCCTATGGCCCAATCTCAATACTCGCACTGCGTCCTGCGGCCTTCAGCAAAGTGCGCTTAAAGAAAGTGAGCAGTAGGGTTTGAGTGCGTAGTACACAAGTGTGCAAATAATTGCAGAATTGAGACAGGGAGCATTGCGTCATCGATCGCAACGCATGCCGTGATGCTTGTTGCTGTGAAACTTTTTTCAAAAACCTTTATTAACAACTTTCAAACAAACAATAAAGCAATTATTTGAAATAAATTTAACTTAATTGCTGCTTTGTCTAAAACATTCAGCGCACCAACCAATCGTCCTAAAATGTACAAATTTGATTAGAAAACACATTTTCAGAAATTGAACTTGAGCCTTTTCTCCTGCAGCAATGACTTGTGGGTAATACCCTTGTCCGAGCTCCGCATCGCTACGGACTTGGGTGAAGTGCAGATTAAGGGTGCAATGGGGGCGTGGTCAGAATTGGGACACCCTACGCACTTGCACCCCTGGCCGGGAACGTGCAAATGAAGGGCGCGAGGGTGCAAGTATCAGGATTGGGCCGTTGTCCCTCTTTGGCCTTTTTAAAAGGAGAAAAACTGACCACTCCCTAAACAGCTGAGAAGGAAACCTGTTTCAGCATAACCTTCCTTCCAACATGATGGAGATATTAGACCGTTTTACGATTATCTTAATGTAAACTTCTAGCTTACTGTACCTTTAAATTAATCTTTTTATTTAGGATTCTAAAATGTGAAAATGTAATTTTTTAGGTTCAGTTTATTTCCCTACCTGTTGGTATCATGTTACGCTAAACCTTCATGTATGATAGTAAAAATCCCAACAAGCAGAAAAAGCGGGTCCAGAGTTTCCTCGTCTGGAACAGATCGTCTGAGCTGTTCAGTAGGAACTCCACTCGAGACCACGAGCCATTATTAGGTAAAGGATCCACTCTGAGCGTCCAGCACATCAGGTTATAGATATCCACTGCTTGAATCGGAGCTGCTCGAACGTTCTGCTTGAAATCTGCATAAACAAAGAAAACATCACTGATGTACTGAGATTCACTATTATTAGATTCCTATTTCAGTATCATTAGAGCCAGTCCGATGAAATGTTGTAGAACAGCTTAGTTGGATAGGTTTCTGTTATCTATGGGAAAAAAGGCACTTTTGTAATGAACAAAACACGACCTTTCCTCTAAATCAAAGACAATCAAATATCCGTCAAGACTGAGCCCAGAAGGTGTGATGGTAACAGAGCTAGAGGAGGTTCGTTACCGGGTCCTGCTGCCAAAAAAAAGCCTCTCATGTCAACAAACTGATTGTCGTATCCATGCCAGCCATTCTGCCATGCCGAAGGTGGCCCAGAGTCATTTTTCCAGAAGGGAAGTTTTTCCTTGTTCTGCAAAGCAAACAAACACTGAATGTGAGAATGCACTAACCTACTTATTTTATGGTTTAATAAGGTATGTTGGTCTCCAGTAAGAACAGTCAATGCTTGATACTGACTTGATGAAGGCAAAAAGCAGAAAGCTTTGGAATCTGCTCAGCTGGTTCTGGTACTGGTTGTCTGCTCTGGTTCCTCTACATTCACTCCTTCAAATGGAATTACTTCCATTTCAAAAACCAGTAGGTGGGTATTAAGTTGATTTCTGTTACCTCAGCGATGAACCATCCCGGCTCAGCCACCAGCGTCAGATGGGAGACAAACTTCCCGTTCCTATAATGGAAGCGTTTGGGGATGTCCTGTCGACCGTAGACCTTCATGTTAGGGACCTGACTCAGCGCAGCGTACACCTGGTCAGAAACAGGTCCAGTAAATGGAAAACCTTCTGCTTCTGTCAACATTCAAAATACCATGAATTAATGATGAAATATGATGACAAATACGTTCTTTGAACCAAATCTGTGATAGTGACAGTTATATACACATCTGAGCTCCTTCTTACTGGTGATCTTCATGTTCCAGATGTTCCCAAAGAGCACTTGTCTCTCAGGTTTACCTGTGCTACCTAGAGGTTCTAGAAGTGGAATGGGTGGCAGATCTTTCAGTTCTTGGGGTTCTCTCTAGTGAGACAGTCTGTCTACTTTTAAGACCAGTTGGAATCAGGATCCAGTTGGCTATCTTGATTATTGCTATCCTCCATTAAACCTGTGCTACATTTACGGAGAAAGAACATAGCAGTTACCTTTTGGTAAGTGTTATTTTTGGTCCAAAGACTGACCACCGGTCCTCTGTCCATCATCTTCACTATGTCTGACATGTGAATATACTTGTCCAGCTCTATGACCTTCTCCATCCACTTGATCTTTGTCATACCATGGTCTGAAAATAACATCACATTTAGCCGTTTCTCCATATTGGTGTCCTGCAAAATATATTATAAAACAAAACAAATGCACAATAAGAAAATGAAAGGAAATAACCTGAAATCATAAAACGGCCCGCAGACATAAAAAGAGAAGTGAAATATTACTTTGATTTTTCTGTTGAGTGTCTGTAGGGCTAGATCCAGATGTTTCACAGCTGCTCGGACCTGATGGGAGTCTGGACCAAAGTGATGCCCTTCCACATCTATTTTCTCAAAATACACAGCTGCCATATCTGCTAGGCCTGAGCTAAAAAAAAAGAAGATTGTACATAAAAGAGATCAACAGGTAGTTAAAATCATCTTGATGACAGAGAAGAAACCCCCCAAAAATTACTTAAGACACAAAAGAAAATGGATTAACTAAATAGAAATCTTCTGAGAAAATCACTGGTTTCACACAAAGGACAGCATGTTCAACTTTCACTTGTCTTTTAAAGGTACAATAAGTAAGAATTTTACAGTGAAATAATCACAAAAGAGTCTAATGTTTCAATCATGTTGGAAGGAAGGTTACATCGAAACGGATTTCTTTCTCAGCGAGCTTGGAGTTTGTCAGTTTTCTCTTTTCAAATTGGCCAAAGAGGGATGTCGTAACTGTTTACAATCAGTGAGCCCACGAGGTTGCCAAGTCAGCGCCAGCAACTGTAATTCGACACCAGCTGGAAAAATACTGCGGTGTTTGGCAAAGATCTTAAACCAGTAACAGGATGGACTCAGAAGTTATTTCTTGATCCCCTAAGAAGCCACAACATACTTTTGTTTTCCTCTAATATTGGGTGATGCAGGCTAGAGGCTAACATTGAGCTAACAATGCTAATGGTGAATTAGAAGCAAATAGTCGGCTCTAAAAATACTCAAGCTACTTTTTCATACCATTAACCCTTTATAAGGCACTCGTTGGAGTAGATTAAATGTTTAAATTTCAACCCCAGGATGTTATTGTGGTATATAACTAGGGTTGGGAATGAAAATTCCTAGGAATCGTTCGCCACATCAATTCCCCTCATCAATTCCAGGTGGTGCGAATGCCATCATCGCACATGTTGCGTAGCTTACAGAAGCAGGAAACATGGTGTTGAAGCCCCACAAATGCTTGGTTATATTTTACAAGAAAGCATGACAACAAGGTAACTTAACTGATAACAATAATTGCAAAGTAGATATTTCATCAAGGGAGGAAGTATTCCAAATATACAAACGTCTTTGGGCACAAAATACGCAATAGCTTAAAGTTATTGACGTGTTTTGACCTCCTCCAGACTAGTGAATATCAACGCAGCGACAGCGGTGACATTCACACGTCCTCCCGCTTCCGGTCGGCAAAGATGGCGCCTGTGCTTGGCTTAGCTGCGGTCACCGGCCACTTTTTCAAACTTCTCTCCACTAACCTCCTCTTTTCCACCTTGCTCCTGTCTGCGGTCCTCTTCAGTAGTGTCCCTGCTACCATCTCCTATGATCGCCAGACTCTTCTGTCCTTTCGTTCGTTCACGATCGCCGAAGATGCACCGAGGACGTACCATCCTGTTTGTTTACCTGAGTGGCGCACCAGCCCGGAGCCAAACAACGGTCACGAGCTGCCTGCCTCCGGCTATGTTTGTCCGGTCCCGGGAAAACATCGGAGGAAAAGAGGTAAACGAGCAGGAATCCAGACTTCTCTTAAAGCGTGGTTTATCTGGTAAACATCGACGCGATCTTCTAGCTTCTTGTCCTTTGTTTGGTGACCTGAGCGCCACTTCCGTATTCCCGCCAGGCCGTGTTGCGACGCGGTTCATCCGTCCAAGTTTGTTAAGGTCGGTTTATCCTCATTCCTCAGTGGTTTCTCCTCCTGTTCCCTCCATAAGTGGTTTTTATAAACACCATGGATCTAACCCCGCTAATTTACGTCCACTAACTCCAGCTGTTTCTGTAGTTTCTGATTCCTCCACCTCACTCAGTATGGCTTTATTAAATTCCCGCACTGTTAACAATAAATCTTTCCTGCTCAATGATCTAATTCTCACTAAAAACCTGGATTTTCTGTTTCTGACTGAAGTTTGGCAGCAAACATCTGATTATTCTGGTATGATTGAACTTTGCCCGAGTGGTTATTCTTTTCTTAGCCAGCCCTGGGGTTCTGGTCGTGGTGGAGGCCAAGCTGTTGTTTTCAGAGACCACCTTCCATGAAGCTCTACAACCTCTGGTCACTTTGTTTCCTTTGAACTGCAGCTGATTAAAGTCGGGCGTAAGGACCCGTTCTACTGTGCTGTGGTCTATCGTCCACCTGGTCCAAACAGTTCTTTCCTTCAGGAGTTTAGTAACTTTCTATCCTCCACTGTGAAGCTGTCCAGGATGGTGATTGTTGGTGACTTTAACATCCACGTTGATGATCCCTCCGATCACTTTGCCATGAATTTCTCCAGCCTTATGGACTCCTTCAGCTTTACCCAGCATGTTTCTGGCCCCACACACACCAGGGGGCACACTCTGGACCTTGTTTTTACCCTGAGTCTAAATGCTGACAGTGTTTGTCCTGAGGACGTTTATATTTCAGATCACCATTGCATTTTCTTCAACTTGTCAGTTTCTGCGTCCCCACCTCCTGCTCGCCGTATGGTTTGTTTTCGTTTTCTTAATGAGAGCACTGCTAGGCTAGGGGGCGGAGAGATGCGCATGCGCTGACGACCGATTACCGGACACAGCAGCGTTTGAAGCTGATGGCAGCTCGTTAGCAAACATTCACAAACAATTCAGATGCATTTTTGCCTAATTTAAAAACTGACAACGCAAAAAAATAATCTGGTAAGTATAACTCGCTCAATCTGGAGGTAAGTGAAGAAAATTTAGAAAGTTTACAGAACTTTATTGACGGAGTTTTCGAGTTATTTGTTATGGGTCCGAAGAAATCAGCAGGTGAACCTGAAACACCTGGGACGAAGCGGAGCCGCCCTCAGGACTCGCCTGAGGCCTCATCTCCCCGGAAGGACATATTGGAATTATTAGAATCCATAGATAAACGGCTTCTGGGATTTGAGGGGCGTCTTCATCTGCTTGAGGTTCTGCACCAGGAGTTTCAGAACCTCCGCCAGTCCCTGGAATTCAGCCAGGAGCAGGTGGAGCGGCTCGCTGCTGAGAACGCGTCTCTGCGGGAGTCCGTTTCTTCCCTGGAAGAGGGAATGACGCGGATCACCCAGGACAACAAAACTCTGAAGGAGACGGTTTTGGACCTTCAGGCCCGTAGCATGAGGGATAATTTGGTGTTTGCAGGTCTGTCGGAGGAGGTGGGAGGGGCCGAGGACTGCGAACGCACTGTTAAACACTTTCTCCAGACCCAAATGAAGATACCCGAAGAAACGGTAAAAAACATCACCTTCGACCGAGTACATCGCCTTGGAGCTAAAAGAGGGGACAGCAGACGACCTCGTCCCATCGTGGCTAAATTTGAACATTTTAAGCAGAAGGATCTGGTTAAAAGTCACGGAAGAGAGCTCAAAGGCAAAGACTTCAGCGTTAATGACCAGTTTCCTAAGGAAATCCTGGATCGGCGCAGAGTTCTCTTTCCGCTGCGTAAAAAGTTTATCCAAGATGGGAAGAGAGCTGTCATCTCAGTGGATAAGCTTTATGTGGATAATAAACTTTACAAGGAGCGAGGAGTGACAGACTGGCTGTATTAGCCCAACATCAGGTCAGACCTTTATTTTTCTTATCAGATTCACTGGGTTTGAGCACGTCAGTAATAAACAGCTGCTAGATCCGTGTTTTAGATGATGAGTTCACCTGTTCATCATCACCTCACACCCCATCACCTTTTCTTTTTAGTTCTTTCTTCTTTTTTAACCTGTTTCTGTATTTTCCTTTCCTCTTTTTATCTGCTTCTTTACACCTGTATGGCACAACCACACAACTTTCCAACACTGCGTCAGACTCCACACACACACACACACGCACACGCACGCACACACACAGACACACACATGCACACACAGACCCACACACACACACACACAGGAACACGCACACACACACACACACACACACACACACACACACACACATGGATATATTTAAGTCACAACACAATATCATAATTTATGCGTCAAATAATACAACCACAAACACTGTTGAATCCTTATTATTATTTACTTTTCTGTTATTTATTAACATACTATTTTATACATTTAGATACTTATTCCATCTTATTCACATGAAGGCGTCATATTTTAGCTACTCACACACACATCTATGGGTGCACTAAGATTTGTCTCATGGAACGTACATGGAACTGGCTCAAGAGATAAAAGATTAAAGATTTTTGATCAGTTAAAAAGAATGCAAGCAGACGTAATATTATTACAGGAGACTCATAGATCTGCCACATCGGCAGATGAACTTAAAACACCTGAGTTTCCCAGCATGTTCTCTGCCTGCTATAACTCTAGGCAAAGAGGGGTAGCTATTTTAATACACAAAAACATCAATTTCACAGTACTGGACACAGTTTCTGATCCAGAAGGTAGATTTATAATGTTAAAAATAACTATACAGAACCAACGCTTATGTATTGTGAGCATATACTGTCCAAATATTGATGACCCTCCATTCTTTCATAATTTTTTCTCTGTACTCTCCGAACACTTGGACTGTCCACTTATACTTGGAGGTGATTTTAATCTTTGGATGCATTCCTTAGACAGGCTCAGTACAGCTGGGACTCGGCGCAATTGGCAATCCACTTATATAGTTAAACAGTACATGAGTGATTATGGGCTTTGTGATGCATGGCGATCTCTTCATCCTAACCGTAGAGAGTATACTTTTTTCTCACACGTCCATCACTCTCATTCACGTTTGGATTATTTTCTAGTCAGCAGCTCATTGCTGGCTGACATTTCAGACACTGAGATACACCCTATTGTTGTCAGCGACCATGCTCCGGTTTCTTTAACTCTAGTAAACAAGAAAGCAATCCCACCAAGCAAAAACTGGAGGTTTAATACATCACTGCTTAAAGATGAAGGTTTTATAGAATTTTGTAAAAAGGAGTGGGCTTTATATTTAGAACATAATGACCTGCCTGGAACATCAGCATCTATTCTCTGGGAGGCAGGAAAGGCAGTGATGAGAGGTAAAATAATCTCTTTCTCATCACATAAAAAAAAAACAGAAAATAAACGTATCCAGGAGTTAGAAGAAATCATTAAGTCTTTAGAGACATCCACAGAAGAAGAGTTACTGAGCAAATTACGTAAAGCTAAATTAGAACTTCATGGAATTATTGACAAAAAAACACAATTTTTAGCACAAAGACTACGAATAGAAAACTTTGAACATAGTAATAAATCCGGTAAATTTCTGGCCAGCCAATTAAAAATTAATAAAGAGAAAACTACCATATCTGCTGTTAAAGACTCAACTGGGAATATAGTTTATGACCCTGAAAGAATAAACAACACTTTCAGAGACTTTTACCAAACTTTGTACTCACCACAGATAAACCCATCAGATGACGAGATCGATGAGTTCCTTGATAGGATAACACTTCCTAAATTAACAGACAGCCAAGTTACAGTCCTGGACTCGCCACTAACATCAGCAGAGCTCCAGGAAGCCCTTAAATCCATGACTAATGGGAAAGCTCCAGGTCCAGACGGGTTCCCAGCAGAGTTCTACAAAGAATTCTGGACCATTTTGGCTCCAACATTTTTCAGAATGGTGAGGGAAATCGAAGAGAGCGGCAGATTACAGCCAAACATGAACTCAGCCAATATTAGTCTCTTGTTAAAACCAGGCAAAGACCCAGCATTTCCAACCAGCTATCGCCCAATTTCTCTTATTAATGTTGATCTCAAAATAATTTGTAAAGCCCTGGCAAAAAGATTAGAGAAGGTAACCCCCTTCTTAATACACCCTGACCAAACTGGTTTCATAAAGGGTAGACAGTCGTCCACTAATTCGCGTAGATTACTTAATTTGATAGATTTCTCTTACAGTAGAAACATAGAAACTAGTATATTATCTCTAGATGCAGAAAAGGCTTTTGATAGAGTTAACTGGAAGTTCTTATTTGCAACTTTACATAAATTTGGTTTTGGGAACTTCTTCATAAACTGGCTACAAACATTATACAGTTCACCAACAGCACGTGTCAGGACGAACGACCAAATATCAGCTAGCTTCTGTCTTCAGAGGGGGACCAGGCAGGGATGCCCACTCTCCCCCTCACTGTTTGCTATCTTTATCGAACCACTAGCAGCAGCAATTAGGCAAACAACAGGTATTAAAGGGATAAAGTGTAATAAAATAGAACATAAGATCAGTCTTTATGCAGATGATGTTTTACTCTTCCTCCAGAATTCTCAATCGTCTCTCTCTCATTCAATAGAACTGATAAACTCTTTTTCAAAAGTTTCAGATTACTCTATAAACTGGTTAAAATCAACAGTTCTACCAATTAATTTCTCTTTTGTCAATTTACTTAATACTCAACTGGAGTCAGGTAATATCACATACCTGGGAATTAATGTCTCTCCCAAGTTAGCAGATCTAACCAAATTAAACTACATCCCACTTTTAAAGAAAGTGGAGGATGATCTTGCTAGATGGAAATCCTTACCAATATCACTGATGGGAAGAGTTGCTACAATTAAAATGATGGTCTTACCCAGAATAAATTACTTATTTTCAATGATCCCAAACAAACCACCAGCTGACTGGTTTAGATCTCTGGACTCCTCAATTACCAAATTCCTCTGGCAGGATAAACCTCCACGAATTAGCTTAAAAACGCTTCAGAAGAGCAAAGACAGAGGAGGACTGGATCTACCCAACTTTTATTATTATTTTTTAGCCAACAGGCTGCAATATATACCAAGATGGTTGCAAGATAACCCATTAGACGAGTCCTGGTTAGATATAGAACAGAAACTTTGCAATACGATAGAGCTTTCAGACTTACCATTTATTAGCTCAAGCGTAAGAAAACATGAAGGCTTCAAAAGTATTAGTATCATCACCTCTCTGACAGCATGGTGGGAGTATCTTAAAATGACAGAGTCTTCACTAGTACCATGCAGACGCACACCTATCTGGAATAATCCTGATATTTTGCAAAATAATAAAATGATGAACCTTCTGGACTGGAAAAATAAAGGAATCCTATACCTGGAAAACATATATGAAGGATTGGACTTCATCCCATTTAATAGAATAGTCTCCCAATTTGGAATAGAAAAGAATAGCTTTTTAGAATACCACCAAATCAAATCTGTAGTCAAACAAAAATTTAAGCTCAATAAAATAGAATTACAAACCCCGCCAAGGGTTTTAGACTTCTGCAATCTCAAACCCCCTAAACTACTGTCTAAAGTATATAAGACACTGTCCAAAATAGACGATAGAATAGCAATCCCTATTGAAAAATGGGAGGTGGATCTATCAGTCAGCTTTGACCAGAACTTCTGGTCCCAAACTTGTTTAAAAACTTTTAAAATGATCAGACACCCCAATTTACAATTAATTCAGTACAAAGTTCTACACAGAGTACATTATACAGGTCATCGGATGTTCAAGATGGGGTTTGTGTCGTCTGACATCTGTACACACTGCACAAACAACATTCCTGACAATTACGTTCATGCACTGTGGTCCTGTCCACCTGTCCAGGAATTTTGGGGTAGAGTATGTGAAGACCTGTCAAAGTCTCTGAAATGTCATATCCCAATCACCCCCTCTCTTTGTTTACTGGGAAACCTGGATGATGTCCCGATTGAAAAATCTTTGGTTCACGTGGTTCTGACTGCCATATGCATCGCTAAGAAAACTATCCTCTTGAATTGGAAAAATAGAGAAAATCTCTGCATTAACCAGTATAGAAATCTTTTGTTAGATCATATTGCACTTGATTTAGCCTCTGCTTCCACTTCAAATAAATCTCTCTGGGCTCCTTTGATCGGTTCCATCACATAGCGGTGATGGGGGGCCGTTGATGATGTCCTGCGGGATGATGTGGGTGGGGGGGTGGAGGGTCTGAGTTTGGAGTATCTGGATGTTCCCTGGGGATGGGTTCACTGGGGATGTCTGGCACTGGGGGGCCGTTCCCCCCCTCTGGAGGTGCTTGGGTTGCCTCGGGGGGTGTACTGCTGGCGGTTGTGAGTGGAGCCCCTTGGAGGTCTTGGCGGCGGCCATGGGTCACTGCCTGGCGGCTGCATTGCCCCTGGGTGGGTCTGGGTGGGGGCCTGGGGGCTCGGGGTGTTGGGGTGGCCGGCCCCGTGTGGGGATCTGGGCTGGGCCTTGGGGGTCGGGTCCCTACATGTACGCTGCCGGGAAGAAGGCAGGAATACGCAGAAGTACCTGGCCCGGGTTCGGGGGCGTAGGGCAGGCCCTGGCTCCTCTGTTGTCCCATCACAGGGGAGGGGGAGGTCCAGGAGGGGGAGGACCCAACCTTACCTGGATGTCTTATGTCTTATATATTCTGGAAGTTGTGCAAATGCAGGGATGGGCATAGATATTCTGCTGGGGTGGGGCTGGGTCGGCTCCCTCGGGCTCTGTGGGGCTCTGTGATGCTGCTGCTTTGGGCCCTGGCAGGATGGGCTGGGGTCTCCATGCCCTGGGCGGCGGTATGACAACGGAGGTGCCTATTGGGGTCAGTGGGGGAGCTGGCTCCCTGGAGGGCTAAGCCCTACCAGCCATTCCTCCCCATCCCCGTTTATTTCTCTCCTCCTGCTCCCTCACATCATCACACAAACATGCACATAGGACCTTGGGGGGTGGACAAGTCGAGGAGTGCGGGTATGGACCCCATTTCCGCATTCCTGTGGCTTCCTGCCCCCCAATTTTATTTGCACCTTATGCACTTCCACCGACGACATTCCACGCAAACATACACTTAGGGCCTTGGGAGTGAGCACATTCAACGGCACTTGGCTGGGGGAGTTCTCAGCCTCCTCCCGAGTGCCGGTGCCCACTTCGAATTTTAAACTGCATTTAGACACCAAGGGCTGTGGGTGCAAGTAGGGTGGTGCAGTGGCATCAGCTGGCATAGGCCAGAAAATGCCCGCACTGCCCGCTCACCACAGCAATAGAATACACCTCATTAACACACAACACTATGTTGGAGCAGGTGGAGGGAGACCAGGGGGTCTTAGCACACCTCTGTTGTTGCTTGGCTGCCTGGGGCTGGAGACTAGGAGGGAGATCTGGCCGTCTGGTTGGGGTCTGGGGTGGTGGGTTGCTGTGCTCGGCGGTGGGCGGGGGAGCCTGCTCATCAGCACCCCAGCAGAAAGGGTCAAACTCTGGTAACCGGTGGTGGTTGTACCCCATGTGCAGCATTACCGGGACCAGAGTGAATAGGGTGTGTATGGGGAGCATGAATGGGTGTCCGGCGTGTATTTTTGTAAGTCTTTGGTTGTATGTGCATGTGTGAGCATGAGGGAGGGAGTGTGTGACTGTGTTTGTGTATGACTGTATATGTCAGGTGGGGCCTTTGACTCCTCCCTTCTCCTGGGACCTCCTTTGATGATATAGATCTTCGTCTCCCCTCCCCCCTGTCACACCTGGTGTGGGTGTGATGCCTTGGTCTGCCTGAGTGTTCGTGGCTCCCGGGTCAGGGAGTTTAAGATTTTTGGCATCTGCCTGATCAATCCCGGTGGCGGCCTGGGGGGGTCTGGGTCCCTGGGCTCTGCTGGGTCCCCGGCGGGGGTGGTCGCCCCTGGGTCCCGGGTCGCTGGGTCCCGGACTCGGCCGGCTAGGGGGTGGGAGGCTGCGGGCAGGCCTGAGGACTTGCCGCTGATATCTCCCGGGGCTCTGCCGGCTGCTGGTTGTGGCCCCCCGGGGCGATCCTCTGTGCCTCTCGAGGGGGGCGGGGGCCTTTCTGGTTGCGGGCTCCTTGGGGTTCCTGTGTTCTGGGGCAGCGCCTGGATCTCTGGGACTTGGAGCTCCCCCCCGTCTCCTACGCGTCTTTGGGGGGCAGATCTGTGGTCCCTCACACTCTCTATTGGACGCTCCTATAGATAAACCTTACATAAACAAGCGCGTGTACACACACAGGTGCTCACATGGTGCTCTCATAAGTATGGGCTTGGGCACGTTCAACACATGTCTTAAGACTATGGTGGGCACTCAATGCACTGTGGTATATTATCGTGTGACTGTTTAGTTAAACAATGATTGATTATATATTTCTTCATCAAGTTGACGCAGTGATAGCTTGATTTTGTTATATTGGTGTTGTGTCCCATTTTTTTGTTATGTTTTGCTTTTTTCTCGTCTCATTTTGCAGGTCTGGAAGCAGACTCTATTTCATTATTGTTTATTTTTGTTGAATCCCCCCCCCCACCTAACCCCCTCTCTCCCCACCTTTTCTCTTTTCCTTTCTCTTTCACCTCTGTCTCCGTGTCTGGTCGAAATTACAAAGCATTCAAAAACAATAACAATAAAGTTTTAAATATCAGGTGCGACATTAAAAGCAGACTCTTTGATGCTCCACCTGAGACATTAAAAGCAGATGCTCTGATGCTCCACCTGAGAGTAAAACTGTAAGGCTTGTTACCAGCATTCAGACATCAATTCTGCTTGCTTCACAGCCAGACAGGACACGTTAAAAAAAAAAAAAAAAAAAAAAAAAAAAAAAATGAGAGCACTGCTAGCAATATTTCTGCTGCTTTTGATCCACCCTGTTCTTCTGATAATGACCCAGATTCCTTAAGTTATCAGTTTAACCAGCACTACCTCTCCATTCTGGACAACATCTGTCCTGTCAGAACCAGATCAGTTCCTGCAGTGAACCCTACTCCCTGGTTTAATGATAGCCTGAGCAGCCTGAAGCGCCAATCATAGGCGTCATTTTAACCGGGGACGCCGGGGACATGTCCCCGGCAAAATTTGTGATTGGCAGCTGTGTCCCCCCCACTTTAAAAAAAGCCTGCTGATGAGGATTTTTGTTTTACCAGCTCAGATCTTATACCAGGGGTCGGCAACCTGTTCCCATCAAAGAGCCATTATTACCCGTTTCCCACAGTAAAGAAAACACCGCAGTAGCCGCAGCATTGTGGGCGGGGCCTACCCTCAGACAGCAGAGCGCTGCTCACAACCAGGTGACAGCAGCCGGTACCGGTCGCTCGCATGGACGTCGCACCCGTGGGGGATTCAACACCCACACTTTTCCTTCTGTTTTGCTCACCTCCACACCAGTCTGGTTTCTTTACGTCACACTCACTCTGTTTGCCTCATCTCCTTCTTCCCCTCCACTTCTGACAGCCGATGTCGGGTTTCCAGGAGAGCAGGAGAGGGAGGGACGGAAGAGCTCGACTGAATTCATAATTTTACATCTTGACATTAGCTGTACAAAGTCTGAGTTTGATAAAGTGAAGAACAACCATTTGCAGAGGTTTAGAACTGGCGCGGCACCAGGTTTTCATTTTTGGGTGGGCCACGGTAATTCTGGACGGACCTTAATAAGCAGTGACTTAAGTGAAGCAGGCAGGTCGCGCTAAAAAATTTAGTTTAAAAAGACGTCATAAATGTGTTACCCCGTCATTTTAATTTATAAAATATGAAGTAAAAACTCACAATTTAATTTTCATTCATTTGTCATTAATATTTAGTCTACAGTAAAAGCAGAGCATCCAGCCCATCTCTCCAAATGCGTAAAATGTGCATCAGCCGCTAGTTAGGCGCGTCGCGCGCACCATTAGCTACGTCATCCCAGACAAGAGCAGAGCAAATAGAGAAAGAATAGAGTAAAATTGTGTCTGGATGTGGATGGAGATTACATTTTACAGCAGCCTGATCATCATTTAAATACGTAACCCACCACCTGTCTTCTAGTCCACGCTATCAGCATTATTTTAATTGGTGTGTGTGTGTGTGTGTGTGTGTGTGTGTGTGTGTGTGTGTGTGTGTTTTCCACTTCAAACACTGGTCTAACCAACCAGACCAGCGTGTCCAGTAACATATTAATGTTAAAATTAAACAGTTTCACTTCATGTAGGCTAGAAACATTCCACCTGCCGTGCCCGACCGCTTCTGCTCCACATAAACTTTGTGCGTGATCAAATGTCTCTACAGGTGCTTGCTGAGCTGAAGAGCTATTTTGCCTCAGACTGGATGCGTAATGCGTCTCCATATTAGAGACGGGAACAAGCGCTGGTCAGCCAAAGTTTCATAATTTCATAAAAAGAACATTTTTCCAAGTGACACATCCCTCAGAGAGACCGGGTTTCCAGACCGCTTCAGTGGGAGGAAATCATCGCATGCACCGTGGTTCTGCACTGCGCTGCAAACCCCTCAGATCTTCAGCTCACTGTCCACCGTGGGCATTCCGAGCCGCGCTGAACACAGTGTCCAGTATAAAGCTCTGATGTTCTGATGGGAATCAAGTTACCTCCGCGATGTGCGTTAACGATTAAAATGTCAGCTCATCCATGCGCATCAGTGTGCGTCGGGGTAATTCTTTCAAAACAACCAACATCCTTGAGTTTATCCGTCAATATGTGGCAAGGTGGAGAAACGAGGGCCCGGGTGGGATTCGATCCCCAGACTCCCGGGTGAGAGTCATACGCTCTAACCAGTCAGCCAAAGGGACAACCCCTTGACCAAGTAGCCAGGGCGCATGATTTATCGGGACACTGTGACAGGACACTCACACTGCCACACCTGATTATGAAACTTTGGCTGAATAGTGCTTGTTCCTGTCTCCAATGTGGCGACGCATCCAGGAACCTGTCTGAGGAGAAGCCCAGAATCTGACATCCTTCAGCTCAGGAAGCACATATGATTACGCACAAGCGTGACGCGTCAACCCGGTCTCACAGTAAGACCGGGTTGGACCTGTTCAGGTTTACGCAGACAATCTTTACATTTAGAATTGGCATACAGATGTAAAATTAATGCAGTAAAATATAAAGCATTTTATTTAAATATCCATTCATTATTTTACAAAGAGAGCCGCATCAGATGGATGGAAGAGCCGCATGCGGCTCCAGAGCCGCCGACCCCTGTGCTAGCCTACTTTATTGTCCCCAGCAATTTTTAAACCCCACTCAAGTGTATGGTTATTGTCCCCAGCAATTCTGAAAACAAACTGACGCCCTTGGCGCCAATGCAGAAAAATTGAGCGTTTGTGGAAAAAAAAACATCTCCACGTCCATCTGCTTCACCTAAAGGATCTTCTGACATCCTTTAACTCTGCAGTCAGAGACGCTAGGGTTTCCTATTTCTCCAACCTGGTGTCCCAGAGCAAAGGGAACCCCAAGGTGCTGTTTAACACCATCAGCAGCATCGTCTCTCCTGCCTCTCCTACAGCCTCCATCCACTCTGTTGCAGACTGTGAGAACTTTCTGTATTTCTTTGTGGACAAAGTCAATAAGGTTAGATCTAGCATCTCTCCTTCAGCCTTATCGCTGCCTCTCCCGACTCCAACCAGGCCCATCATCCTAGATAGCTTTGCTCCTGTTTCTTTGCCTGAGTTAACCAAACTAGTTAACTCTATGAAGACCTCTGCATGCCCACTCCACATCTTACCCTCATCTTTGTTTAAAAGTGCTTTTCAGTCCATCGGTCCCAGCGTGCTCTCCATAATTAATGCTTCTCTGGTTTCTGGTCAGGTCCCTGCTTACTTTAAGAATGCCGTAATCCACCCGCTTCTTAAAAAAACGAGTCTCGACCCCTCTTTCCATAGCAGCTTCAGACCCATCTCTAAACTTTCGTTCATCTCCAAGATCTTGGAAAAGGTCGTGGCTAAACAACTCACAGCTGCTCTTGATGAACATAACATCTATGATAGCTTCCAGTCAGGTTTTCGTAGAGCTCATTCTACTGAAACAGCTCTTCTTAGGGTCTCTAATGACCTTCTGACTCACAGTGATGCAGGGGACTGTTCTGTTCTGGTCCTGCTGGACCTGACTGCAGCCTTTGACACTGTTGACCATCACCTGCTACTGGAGAGGCTGAGAGACTGGGTAGGCATATCAGGATCTGCTCTGGAGTGGTTCTCCTCTTATCTGTCTGAGCGCTCCTTTTCTGTGACCGTCTCCAAGTTTAGGTTCTCCACCACCTCTCTTACCCATGTGTCCCACAAGGTTCTGTGCTGGGGCCTCTGCTCTTCCTCCTCTATCTGCTTCCTCTTCAGCACATCCTGAGCTCCTTCAAAGGAATCTCCTACCATCTTTATGCAGATGACATCTAACTGTACATCTCCTTTAAGCCCCATGAGATGTCTAACCCCCAAATTCCACTACCTCCGCTCCGCTCCGACACGAACGCCGGAGCAAAATCGGTCCCGTTGTAGTCAATCAGAGCAATTCCACTACTGCGGCCGTGCTCCGGCAGTGCGGCGCCGTGCGCCGCCCTCTGTTCCGGCGTCCGGCAAAAATAGAATCGATCCTATTTTTGCCGGACGCCGGAGCACCTCCGCAGTAAATGGACAGAAATCACCACCGCCCAACAGGAAAAGGAGTAAGCACAACTTCCGTTTTTCACAAGAAATCGATAAACAAAAGGCGTTTTTTGTTTCATACGCACAGGTTTAACAACTTTTAACAACTATCAATGGTGGCTGAAGTTTAAATGCACAAAAGTAAGCCATAAATACAGTTTCCACTATCAAAGTAGTCACACTTTGTTGATCCAAACACTGCTGATCTCTCAACACAAATGATGGGCAGGTTAAACAGTTCATGCCGATGCTTCTCCCACACAACGGGTGTTTGGATCTAACTTCCGCGTTTATAGCTCGGACTGTATCGCAAGATCTCGAAAATCCCGCGCATGCTTGTTTGCCCATCTCAGGTCTCCGCACCGGAGCGGAGCTGTTGTAGAGCGCGTACCAGTAAAAATTGAGTTCGGAAGCGAGCGGCTGCGGAAGGCGGGGGCGGACCGGACCGGAGCGGAGCGGAGGTAGTGGAATTTGGGGGTAAGTTGCAGTTGTTACACACCTGCTTAGACTCTATCAAAACCTGGATGGCTGGGAGCTTTCTACAGCTGAATGAAGATAAGACTGAGATCCTCATCTGTGCCCCAGACAAGCTGGTTCCCAAAGTCAGAGACTCTCTTGGTCAGCTTGCTTCTCACACCAAACCTTCCGTCAGGAATCTTGGCGTGACCTTTGACCCAGCTCTCACCCTGGATTCTCATGTCAGTTCTCTTGTTCGCTCTTCCTTCTTCCATCTCAGGAATTGCTAAGCTGAGTCCCATTCTGTCTCGCTCTGAACTTGAGACAGCTCTCCACACCTTCATCCCCTCACGCTTAGACTACTGTAACTCTCTTTTCACATGTCTGAGCAGAACCTCCCTGAACCGTCTGCAGGTGGTTCAGAACGCCTGTGCTCGGCTTCTGACCAAGTCCTCCAAACACACCCACATCACCCCGCTTCTCCTCCAGCTTCACTGGCTGCCAGTCAACTTCAGGGTTCATTTCAAGATCCTGGTTCTGGTCTATAGGGCCTTACATGGACAAGCACCATCTTACATTGGTGATCTTCTTAGTCCCTACACCCCCAGCAGGTCCCTGAGGTCCAGTGATCAAAGCCTACTGGTTGTGCAGCACACCAGGCTAAAGACCAAAGGTGACAGATCATTTGCTGCTGTGGCCCCCAGACTCTGGAACTCTCTCCCCCTGAGCCTGAGATCAGTGGACTCAGTGGTCTCCTTCAAAAAGCAGCTGAAGACTCACTTGTTCAAGCTGGCTTTTGTATGACCTTCTTCACCACTCTCTCTTTATTCTGCTCTCCCCACCTATTCCACCTTCCTCAGGATCCACTAATTTCCCTCTTTCATATTAACTCTCTCTCTTTCTTAACATTTTTTCTTTTCAATCCCAATTGCCTATTTTTTCTCATTTGAAAAATATTTTTAAACATTTTCTAAATGCTTTTTTATATTTTAACATTTGCTTTGTTTTTGTGAAGCGCCTCGTGATTTGTATCTTGAGAGGCGCTATAGAAATAATATTTTCTTCTTCTTCTTCTTCTTCTTCTTCTCCCCTGTTAATACTGCAGGTAACTAATCAACTAACACTGTTTATCATGTTAGCGTCATTAGCCTTATATACAGACCTCCACACCAGCAGACTCCAGCGACAAAGATCTGACCTGTGGTGAGATGTTTCCCACTCTATAAAAGCTACAGCAACACTGGACCGAACAAGAAGATGACTCTGCCTTCACAGGAAGCAGAAAGATATTTCCAACCGATACAGATACAACAGATTATTTATCATAAAGTAACTGGCAGTTATAATGCAGGAGCCGTGCGCAATTAGTTTTTTGCTACCTGTTTAACTACCCTGGAATAGATATAGGAATTGGATTGATAGACAGAATCAACAATATGGAGCCTAGGTCTCCTCCCTTTCTGGTCGGCTCATGGGTCCCCGGAAGAACGAAAAAATTTAGTCAACGGGGCTAAAAGAGCTATTTTCTAATCCATTATGCTTTAGATCCTGGATCACACATATGTTGTACTGCAATTTAAATGAAAACTAATGGGGTGTTTCAACCATGCCTTTGAGATTTATTAGCTTGTAAAAGTTCGTAATTAGCATGACTACAAATCAGACATCGGCACGTCACCACAGAATCTCTTATCCCCTAGCGTAGCTGCTACTTACCAGATGGCCATACGGTGGTTTTCCTCCTGCAGGAAGGATTTGAAGTTTTCTGAACTTACAGCCCTTTTCCCTCAGTTTTCTCCGTGTCTGGTTCGATGACGTCACTTTCGTGAAGGGCATTTGTAGTCCTGGACTTGTTTTCACACAAAACCTAAAACAGCATTTCCCCCTTTTCGAAAATAAACACGTTCTTGGTATCAAAATGCATCTTTAAAATTCACGGACATCGTATGTGAAATCCATGACACATAACAAGTGGAATTAGAAAATAGCGTTTTTAGCCTCGTTGACTTGCATTCATTCTTCTGCGGAAGTAGATGGGCGTGCCTTAGGCTCCCTATGCCGTTGATATTGATAAAAACTTATCAATCCCCACCCCACATATAATCAAAGTGCATTTCTGTTGTCCTGTTCTGGTAAACGAAATCCCAAAATAAAATAACATGAACAACTTAAATAATCAATATTTCTGAATAATATAGATAATTATATGATACTTTAGAATAACCAACATTTTTAGAACATTATGTCAATGTAGAATAATACAAAATATATCACAATTATTAACCCCCTAGCATTCCAGCGTCCCGCCCAGGGGACAAAATCCCAATGCGTTCAATAAACCTGGAAATTTAAGGGGTTAAATAATAATAGTATATTTTATAAAAGCAAATTACTGTAAAATGTTTTTGAAATGTATTGCACAACCTTTCTGATCAAATATAGATTTTTATAATATTATATATTTGAGGATCTGCATCAGTGTCATCTTCCTCCCCTTCATCATCATCACCGATAGCAGGATTGGCTGGCACAGTAACTGTCCTCCTCTGTTTTCCAGAGAAATCTTAGTTTAAAACTGCAAAATATATTCAATATTATAGTTGTTATTATTACTTTTACTATGACTATTAATATTATGTCTAAAAAACAACAGATTTTTCCTAAAAATATACATCATTTATTTTCCTTGTTCAGGGCGTATGTTCAAATATGGCAGATTTAAGTTTCATGCCACTATTCCACCAACTTCCTTGAGTTTAATATTTACAACACATGTATCCTTATTTAGCACAAATAGCCAACCTTGTGATATGAGAGTTTCATAAACCAAGAATAGTTAGTTTTAGAGATCTGACCATAAATATGTGAGGACACCAAGCAGTTTTCTGGCTCTGCAGACACACCAATATTTGGCACATTATAGCCCTGCGCTGATTGGTCAAATGGCGCCATGGTGCAAACTGTGACTAGCTTGATCTTTGATGATTGGTTGGGTGAAATCCCGTAATCCTAAGAATTTGCGAAAGGGGAAACCAACATCATTTATGATGTGAGTGGAAGTGTCTAAACATAGACGTTGGCCCTATAAAGGGCTAATTTGTTTGAAAATGGCCTGCAGTAACCACATTTGACCACAGGATGCCATTCTTACATAATGCACCTTTTAACCATCTCACAGTTTCTCAATGAGGTGGTAAAATGCCTTGTGTACAGTGATTCTTACTATTATTTCTTTGGTATTTTGAAGTTCTTAATGTAAAGTTAGAATGTCAATCATTACAGACATCTCTTACCTCAGGACATTAAGAGAATCATTAAAGGACTGTATGAGATCTTCCTCTGATGGGTTGTATACATATTCCTTACAGATCGTTGGTCGAACACCCAGAATTTCCACCTCACAGCCTGAAAATGTACACATACAATGACAGGTAGATTTCATGATCTGAATGTAGGGTATGCTTGGTGGTGAATCCTGCAGTACAGCAGATTTAGATTCTTGAAAATGTGATCTGATGGCTCAACTTTAAAGGTGTGGAACACTGAAAACTCATTTAAATTTGTTAAAAATGATTATTTCTGAGTTTTTCATGCAGAATAAACATGATAATAGTCTCCTACACCTATCTCCTGCATTAGCTTCAGATTAAAAAAAATACACGGTGAAACTCTAGGATTTGAAAGGCCTGACAGATCTACGTCACACTGTCACTTAACATTCATGGACTCACCCACTTTAACCCTTGACGGGAAAGCTGTTGTTGCCCGGACTAGTATAAGCTAACCGTTAGCATTAGCAACTTCACCACACAGCAGAAGCTCCTCCTGGCTTGTGTTATTTGTGGAAATAATAAATCCATGTCGCAAGTCAGTGGTAGAGTTACATTGCTGTTGTCCAATCTGAGGCGAGATGAAATTATCAGGAAATAAGACTCCAAAACCTGCCGTTTGAAGCTCAGCTGTAATGTGGGTCACTAGTATGGCCATTTCTCAATACCCAAGGATGCTAGTATGTTCTTGTGTTCTTGGCAAGGACACCAGAAAGTCCGTTCTACTGAGTATGGGAGAACGAGGACGGCATTTGGAACAGATGCGTACTTTATTGTGTCAAGGCAACAAGCGCTGCTTGGTACTACGGTTAAAAAACGACCTGACATAAAAATAAAAGTCTAGTTCATTTCCCAGACAACAAAATAACAATGAATACATATTATTTTTATAATATTTAGTCCACTTTTATCAAAATAGAAAAATGCCAGCCTTTCCTGATGTTAAAAAAGAAGAAGGTTTCTTTTGCTTCAAAACAGAGCTATTGAAGGCAAGGCTGCTTTTATTTTGATAGTGGGTTAGCTAATTAGTATTTTGAGGGATCATGAAGAGTCTGAAAGAAAAAAAAATCACATACACAGAGCCAATTTTACTGATAACACACATTTAATTTACAACAACAGACAACTTTATATTTATTTATTTGTATTTCTGAAATAAAACACTACAGCTCCGAGCTTTCTCTTCTGCAGTTTGGAGTATAACGATTAGCGGCACAATGCATTATGGAATATTTAGCTGTCCCAAGTCCACATCAGTGCATCCTCGATACAAAGGGCGGAGCAAGAACACATCCCGGGACTGAGCGAACTTGTCATGATATATACTTAAGATTACAACAGTCCTTGGGTCATCACTGACGAGGTTTCACAAGGCCACGAGTACACAAGTTCAGATAGATATGCATATTGAGAAACGGCCTAGCTGTTTCTGGAAATAGTGCACCGGTATATTTTTTTCCTCCAAGAATGATTTACAAGGCATTCATTCCTACTAGAGATCAATGCAAATGTATTGATTAAATCAGTGAATCACTCCTTTAACTTTAGAAATGTGTTTGAATTAGAGTTTGGGTTAAAATTGCTCCCACATTTTCCTTCCAATATCTTTCAACAAATTCAGTGAATAATTAAAACGCTCTTTTGGGAAAACGATCGCTCAAAGAGCAGCTGCCTGGTCTGGTAAGTCAAAGTATTTAGTTAAAGGACGCACTAGGTGCATGGTGGTGGTGTGCTCTGTTTGATCCGTTTGAATTCAACGCAACCCAAAATGGTTAGGAGTAACAGGGACAGCTCTAAGCAACATGTTGGCTCATCTACAGGGACCTCACTCAAGTATGCTAACTGACAACACAAGAGATGGAGTCTGGTAAGAAATATCAAGCACTGTTGAGAAAAGTTGGATGGAAAAAGTCATAGCTATGAACTAAGAGGTTTTGTCTGCATTATCAAATCAGGGGCCATGATTCTCAGCCACCTCCTGGTCAGAGGAGAGGTCCTACCTTCTGCATCTCGCCTTGATCACGAATGAGAGAACAAATCTGTCTGTTGTGGTGAAGATGGACTGATGTTTTTAATCTCCCTTTCTGATTATCTTAAGGATGCCAACTGTTTACCGTAATGGCTCTAAAGATTTGATTTAATATTTATTTGACAGGGATAATCTTAAGAGATATTCCTGCCATGTATGGTTATGGGAAGTCCACTCTAGTCTGCTCAAATTTATGTTTGGACCACTCCGATCATAAATTCGGACTTTCAAATGTGTTGGAATGTCTTGATCTGATTTTGGAGGGCAAACAAGTGTGCTGCCTGTTGAATCAGAATCAGAAAGTAAGGTGACGGGAGTGTGCTACAACACTCCAGGTTCGTTTACTCCAAATTAGAGCACGGATTATTTTTAAATCCCTGTCACACTCAGTTTATGACCATTACCACCCGCTTCCACTGTCTGTCCCCTTTGATCTTGACTGACACATGGACCACTGCAGATGTTAACTCGTTCACTGCCATTGACCACAAAAGTCGTCGTTGGCTAAATTCGTCATTTGCCTTTTTGACTGTGTGGGTGTCCATGAGAACAAACATCCCAGCTGATCTTCATCCGCGTACATCACACATCACGTGATCAGGAAGCTGAAAATCCATGCGTTAGGAGATCGTTTTGGGCCGCTGCTGTAAAAAAGTGAGGCGCGAACCGTATAGGCTTCTGCCGATCACAATTCGACAACGGATTATAAAAGAACGGATAACGCTCGAAAAGCGTGGATTCTTCCTGATGTAAGAGGTGAGTCTACTCTTTGTTTTGGTAGTTTTGGCGTTGACATCATAATAGAGCTCAACGTTCTGTGACTCTTAAAAAATCAGTAAAAACGCAGAAAAATGCAAAGGGCTTTCCTGATCTGGAAACGGCTGGCAGTGAATGAGTTAAAGGATTTAGATAATAGCAAACTAGGGGGAAAAAAACCATAAGTTAAAGGAGCAGTGAAGATTTGGCAATTTAAAACAATAATTTGAAACCTAAAATAAAATCTATAAACCCCGTGTGGGTTTCGACTGTGTCCTTGGAAATGAGTTTGCATACACAAATACATACGTGGTATAAGGAATGCATGGGTTATTAAATTCATTGCTTTAGGCACTCACCTGGCCAGTAGTACATGAAAACATTCCTTCCCAGCTTCTGCAGGGTGACCCAAAGTGGCTCAGATCCCTCCCACCACAGAGGTAATCGACTGTCAGGATTGGTCCCAATCAGAAATTCCTTCTCTGAGACTTCATCCCACATGTAGTTTCCAGTCATTTGATGGATGTCACAGTGACGGCCTGAAAATTTTGGAATAAAGCAAGCAAAACCAAAATGGCCGTTTTTAATTGAAACTGCTTCGAGTTGACACCGATAACTATGTAAAACAGTCACTAACAAATGCAACAATACCACTTTTTTCCAAACCGATACTT
This sequence comes from Nothobranchius furzeri, assembly GCF_043380555.1. Lineage (NCBI taxonomy): Eukaryota > Metazoa > Chordata > Actinopteri > Cyprinodontiformes > Nothobranchiidae > Nothobranchius > Nothobranchius furzeri. The sequence goes on from NC_091741.1 coordinate 109,148,685, forward strand.
GGATGCGAGTACTCGCCGATACAGATGACCAATATTTCTACCACACACAAAAAAAAGCTATGAATTGGAATACGGGTTTTATTTTCTTCTATGCTTTCAACAGGAAAAGACTGTGAGGTAGATACAAGTAAAGTATATGAATAAAATAGAAATGATCACAAAACTAAAATATTAAGTGAACAGTATCGGTATGTGTGCATCCCTAACTACAAGTATAAAATAACTACATTAATTCTACACAAATAAAAACACTGGTGTTTAAACAGTTTTAAAACAAGATTTAGGAATATGGATCCATTTGAGTGATTTCTCATAAATTATGTTATTGAAGGTTTTTACAGCCTTCCTTGCTTTGAGGAATTTTGTCCATGTGCCAGTTTTCATACGCTTCATTTAATGTTTAGCTGAAGCTCTGCTTATCTGAGCAGTAACTAGCTTGAATCATCTTCCACCAGAACTTTCTACTTGTTAAAGTGAACTCGTGTTTTCCCACAAACTGACATTCTGTCCAAATATTGTTCAGAACGTTCTACAGAAAAATTCCTTTGTAGTTTTGTTCTTCTCTATCCTCCTGGGCCCCTGCTTTGGTGATTTGGATCAAGGATGAATTATTACATTTTAAATAAGATGCATTAAATTGCCAAAGTACGGACTAGACACGTCTACAGCACTAGTAGACACCCGTTTATACAGTACATCAGCAAAACAGTTTATTTTGGGGGTAAATTGCTCTTTAAGTAAATAATCAAAGAAATTTCCAAAAGATAAGAAACTTTTCTATTTTTCAATAGTTCTTTCAGTTGCAGCTGAGAATAACAAAGTATTGATGTTACAGTTTCATAAAAAGTAAATACTGTAATAGATTATTACATTTTAATTTGATTTAATAGATTTTTAAGTAATCTGAGAATATTTTGTCTGAGAATTTATTTCAAGTAAAGTTTAGCACCTATGGGTCCACCACAGTGGAGGACAAAAGCATGTAAACAGTGAGTGACACGAGTAATAAACATCAGGAAAAGTAGCACCTTTTTTGCGATCTTCAGCATGCCTTCAACCCCAGTTCAGTTTTTACAGAAGGACAGAACAGTGAATTACGGGAGTACTGAACAGAGAGGAAAAGTAGCAACGGAATTTGTTTTCTAGCCAGTTATATCTGGTTTCTAATAGTTCAAGCCCAGTTAATTTGTGGGAAGATTTTGACACGCCGAGGTGGGGCTCATAGAATGGACATGTTAATGTTAATGCGGTATTTACAAAAGTGCAGGTGGGGTCACCGCGTTCAGATGCTACTCACACACCGGGATGAGACCTGGGGTGTTTCTCAATGCCAAGAAACCTTGCGTTGATGTCTTGGTCCTGCCCCGGTTGCCTAGGAGATACGTCATTAGGAACCAACAAGGCATGTTCCAATGTTAGCCTTTTAGCTAGCTGAGCAAGGATACACGGGAGGTCTCTTGTAGCCTAGCCCTGGTCAAAATTTTCCCAGCAACCAGTGCTGTATTTTCAAAAGAATGGCAAACCAGAAGCCAACAGCTACTTCGGGGACAAATGTCAAGTTTAAATCCTTGCAAGGCGATGTCTTGGGAGGCCAGGGGCCTTACTTGCGATGTCATGATTCACCCCGGCCTCCCTGACTGTGTCGCTCCTTCCGTAATTAGCCTTATTGTTCTCACCTGCCCCTCGTTAACCTGCCCATGTGTTCCCTGATTGTTCTGTGTAGTCATACCTCCCTCTTTGTTTCTGTCGTTGTCGGATCATTGCGTTGTCTTCGTGTGTTCGTGCTTGTGCTGCTACCATTAAACCCATTTTTATTTTTTCATCCGTGCCTGCTCTTCTGCCTCCTGAACCCTCCACCACATATGGTCTGCCATCTCCACCCTCACCTCATGACAGAATGATCCGACAACGACAGGACCTGTGGTGAGCTAACACATGTTTCTGGAGGATTATTTTTTCTCCTTTTCAGCAGAGGGAGATTTCGGCCTGGAGTTTTTTGTTTTTTTCGGCGCATCCTACCTGTCTCGGGGTGGTCGAGCCCTCTGGGAGATCCTGGGGCATCCTATTTGTCTTCGGGGTGGTCAGGGTCATTCTCCTCCTGCTGTTTTCACCCCGTCCTGTTTTTCATGGAAGCTGCTGTTTTCTGGAGTTTTTCATGGAGGTAAAACCCCCTGCGCACGCCAGCGTTCTTCGGAGTGGCAGGGCTGGTCTTCCGCTCCATGTCAGCTTCCCTTCACCTGAGCCTGCCTGTGGATCCAGTCGAGTCACCTGCTCAGGACTGTTTGCCGAGTACCTGCTACCGCTCCTGGTTTCCTCGCGTCGCTCCTGCTGTTCTTCCGCTTCCTGGTTCACGCCTGCGGGGTCTGTGCCTGCAGGGTCTGTGCCTGCAGGTCCTTCATACTGCGGTCTCTACTGGGTCCTATGCCTGCTGCTGCAGTTCCTGCTGGTTCCCACGCCTGTTGCTGCAGTTACTACAGGGTCCCGTCCCGGCTGCTGCAGTTTGTCCTCCTGTCCAGTCAAGTGTTCCTGTCCAGTCAAGTCAAGTGTTCCTGTCCAGTCAGGTCAAGTGTTCCTGTCCAGTCAAGTGTTCCTGGTCTCAAGTCAAGTCAAGTGTTCCTGGTCTCAAGTCAAGTCAAGTGTTCCTGGTCTCAAGTCAAGTGTTCATGTTCCTGGTCTCAAGTCGAGTCAAGTGTTCGTGTTCCTGGTCTCGAGTCAAGTGTTCGTGTTCCTGGTCTCGAGTCAAGTGTTCGTGTTCCTGGTCTCAAGTCAAGTGTTCGTGTTCCTGGTCTCAAGTCAAGTCAAATGTTCGTGTTCCTGGTGTCAAGTCAAGTCAAGTGTTCGTGTTCCTGGTGTTAAGTCAAGTCAAGTGTTCGTGTTCCTGGTCTCAAGTCAAGTGTTCCTGTCAAGTCAAGTCAAGTGTTCCTGTCAAGTCAAGTGTTCCTGTCAAGTCAAGTGTTCCTGTCCAGTCAAGTGTTCCTGGTTTCAAGTCAAGTCAAGTGTTCCTGGTCTCAAGTCAAGTCAAGTGTTCCTGGTCTCAAGTCAAGTGTTCATGTTCCTGGTCTCAAGTCGAGTCAAGTGTTCGTGTTCCTGGTCTCGAGTCAAGTGTTCGTGTTCCTGGTCTCAAGTCAAGTGTTCGTGTTCCTGGTCTCAAGTCAAGTCAAATGTTTGTGTTCCTGGTGTCAAGTCAAGTCAAGTGTTCGTGTTCCTGGTGTTAAGTCAAGTCAAGTGTTCGTGTTCCAGGTCTCAAGTCAAGTCAAGTGTTCCTGTCAAGTCAAGTCAAGTGTTCCTGGTGTCAAGTCAAGTGTTCCTGGTCTCAAGTCAAGTCAAGTCAAGTGTTCCTGGTGTCAAGTCAAGTGTTCCTGATGTCAAGTCAAGTCAAGTGTTCCTGGTGTCAAGTCAAGTGTTCCTATTCCAGGTCAAGTGTTCGTGCATCGAGTGTTCCTGTGTTTGAGTCAGGAGTTCGTGTTCGTGTGTCCGAGTCTCCTTGTCCAAGCTCAAGAGACCCTCGTCAGTCAGAGTTGTGCCGCCTAACCGAGAGGCCCCTGCTCTGCAACCCCAGTCTGAGCTCAAGGAGACTTTGTAAGTCAGAGTTGTGCCGTCTAACCGAGAGGCCCCTGCTCTGCAGCCCCGGACTGAGTTGCATGTTTTCAGTTTTCGAGTGTCCTGTCGAGTTCCGGTGTCCCGTGCCTGCTGCTGTCGAGGTCCAGCGTAATGCTGTCGAGTTCTGGTGTCCCGCACCCACTGCTGTTGAATTCCAGAGACCAAGTTCCCATGTCCAGTCTTCCAGTTTCCAGAGTCATGTGTTCCAGAGTCATGTGTTCCAGAGTCATGTGTTCCCGAGTCCTGTGTTCCCGAGTCTGGTGTTCCCGAGTTCCAGTGTTTTCAGGGTCTCCTGTGTGTGGCTTTGTAGGCGTCTGGTATCCGCCCCTTAAGGGGGGGTACTGTCATGATTCGCCCCGGCCTCCCTAACTGTGTCGCTCCTTCCGTAATTGGCCTTATTGTTCTCACCTGCCCCTCGTTAACCTGCCCATGTGTTCCCTGATTGTTCTGTGTATTTATACCTCCCTCTTTGTTCCTATCGTTGTCGGATCATTGCGTTGTCTTCGTGTGTTCGTGCTTGTGCTGCTACCATTAAACCCATTTTTATTTTTTCATCCGTGCCTGCTCTTCTGCCTCCTGAACCCTCCACCACACATGGTCTGCCATCTCCACCCTCACCTCATGACATGCGAGGCCTTGACATACTACATGTATGCTCATTAACACTTGTATTGATGCGATTTGTTTCTGTCCAATCCAGGGGCGCCTCCAGAAAATTTTGATAGGGGTGGCCAGATGGGGCAAAATACATTTTTGGGGTGGCACACCAAACTGGTCCTTGTGGTAACTCTGGGAGAGTTTAGTTTGTGGCGATGTATTGCACTGCTCCTTTATTCGTTTTTATATTTTTTTAAAACACAGTATGTATCCAAAAGATTTAACTTAAATTTTACAAACAAACATTTCAGAAAAAAACATTTCAGTGACTAAAAAGATTATTTCAAAATTTATTTAAAAAAAAAATCTTTTTTTGTTTAATTTTCCCGTTGCTGTGTTCACAAAAACTATGGCGATAAAAACATATTTAAAATGGTGAGCAGCAGAAACATATGAACTTTTTTATTTATTCTGATTTTTTCTTTATTCGTTAATTGTATTGTTTTTATTTTTGTTTTACAATTATGTCTTGAATGCATAAGATCAATTTATGGTTAGAGTAAACATTAATATGCTTTATTAACACGGCTTTTCCTGGGGGGTGGGACAGCAATTTTCTAGGAGTGGCCATCGCCACCCCTAGGGGGCGCCGCCATTAACTCTATTTCTCCTAACTGAGGCTGTTCAAATATACATCTGCACAAGTTCTTTTAGGAAGTGAAAAGGTCCCAGCAGAACATCTCATTCCCAGGCGGAAGTCCTACCTGTCATCAAAGAGTAGTAGTTGGGGTAGGACAGACTCGGGAAATCCGGGGTTACATAATCCACTTTAACCCCCCTCTCCACCAACTCTCGGAATCCCGGTAATCCGGTCAAATCGCTGATGTAGTCATACCGGAACCCGTCGACCAGGAAGACCAGGAGCGGAGCACCTTGTAGGAGCTGATGTCGGTGAGGGACCAGCAGCAGCAGCAGCAGCAGATGGAGGGAGCTGGCGGACATGATGAGACCCACCTCGGTACTGCTGACACACGCAAGAGAACGACTAACGGACTCGGTGGGAGGGGTGTGGGGCCGAGCCACGGAGCGTGGAGGGAGCCGGCTGGGACATAAAAGGAAAGTTCCGGAAGTCTGTTCTTTTTTTTTTTAAATTTTTTAACAAGTTTTATTCAACCAATGAAGTTTACAGGCTTACATAAGAATCAATATTTACAGTTGAATTCTGAGCATGACAAAACAAAAACAAAAAAAAAGCAGGTGTACAAACAGAAACAATAACATTAACCTAGCTCAATATCAACCTGCAGAAATCATAACCAAAAAAAAATTATATATTACATCAAACAGCATTAGGGGTAAAGGAAACATTCACCAAATTGTTATAGAGCCAAATGGCTTTCTTGGAACTACATAATTTAAGAGAATCCATAAAGTATGCAAGTTCTTTCAAAAAAACAATAAAGATCGGTTTGACATTGCCAAATTTACATTTGTGTATAAAGAATTTAGCGAAAATAATCAAATTATTGACAGTGAATTGCTGCATTTTATTTTCCAAAATAATACCATACTTGATGTCAGAAAAAGATAAGGAGCGTATAATGAAATTGTTATTGTGTTACCACGAGTGAAAACTATCCCAGAAACATTTGGTAAAGATGCATGTGAAGAATAAATGTATCTCAGATTCTATATTAGAAGTGCAAAAGGCACAGTCGTTCTCTCCAATATTAAATTTAGACTGCAAGAAATCTTTGCAAGGATAAATACTGTTTATAGTTTTAAAACGAACTTCCTTGGCTTTAGGAGGGATTGGGAATTTGAGATAGTTGCATCTAATGTTTTTAACAACAGAATTACTAAATTGACGTACTAATTCCTGTCTTCTAAGAGGTAAGGGAAAGAGGGCGTCAGTGAGCCAACATCTAAGGATTTTATTATTGCAGTTCCTGTCCACAAAAGAACAGTTCTTAATTGTTAAAGGAGGCATTATTGGAATAAGGCGAGAGTACAACAAAGTGCCTTTCCGGAAGTCTGTTCTTCCAATTCAGGAAACCGGTCCATTAACCTGTCACATGCTCATAAACTTAAAAATAACTCACCTCACGGGTATGAATAAGTTAGAATAGCCTAGAGGAATTTTATGTTGTTGACAATCCTTTTTTGTTTTTTAGATGAAGTAAAAGACAAAAGATATCCACTCTCCTTGATCGCTGAACTGAAATAATGCTCTAGCAGTCGACCAGGGGTGGATCTATGGAGCGATGGGGAGGCAACAACCCCTCATACCAAGTTGGAATGTGTTCTTGGAAAAAGAGGATTTCCTGTCTCGTAAGTAGAAGGTTGTGGGATCGAGTCTCATTCAGTCTGCCGCAGCCTTGCCCTTGGGCGTAGGGGCGCCTCCAGACCATTTTGATAGGGGTGGCCAGACAGGGACAAAACATTTTTTGGGGTGGCATACCAAATTGGTCCTTGTGGTAACTCTGGGAGAGTTTAGCCTGTGGCGATGTACTGCATTGCTCCTTTATTCATTTTTATCTAAAAGAAAACAGTTCGTATCCAAAACATTTAACTTAAATGTTACAAACATAAACATTTCAGAAAAATACATTTGTTATTTAAAATGTTATTTCAAATTTTATTTTAAAATGTATTTTTTTTAGTTTAATTCACTGTTGTGCTCCAGCAGTCTATTGTCCAGGTGGACACTGAGGTATTTAAATGCTTCGACCACCTCCACTTCATCTCCCATGATGAAAATAGAGCTTGTCCCATTCCTGTTTCTTCTAAAATCTACAATAATCAACTTTGTTTTGTCCACACTGAAGATTAGGGGATTGTTCCCACACCAAGTCACAAAGCAGTCCACCGGCTCTAGGTACTCAGTTTCTTGGCCATCTCTGATACACCCGACGTGTCTGAAGATTTCTGCAGATGACAGGTCTTTGACTTGTTGGAAGTCTGAAGTGTACAGAGAGAAAAGGAATGGTGAGATTACCTTCCCCCGTGTTGCTGACCACCTCCTCGAACACACTACCCTTCAGTCTGTTTGTCAGGTAGTCATTAATCCAGGTGACTGCTGAAGCATCCACTTGTGTCTTCTGGAGTTTTGACAACAAATCATGCTGAATCGTGGTAAATGCACAGGCTAACCCAAAGAACATGGTCCTCACATAGCTGCCTGTTTTTCCAGATGACAGGATTTGTTGAAGCAGGTGTATGATGGCATCTTCAACTCCAACTCCACAGCAAACCTCTGGAGGTTTCTTTCTGTTAAAAGGGAGTTTTCCTTTCCACTGTCGCTACATGCTTGTTTAGCATGAGAATTGCTGTAAACTCCAATGCAATCTGCTGGGTTCCTTATATAGGAAACTTTTATGTAACTGGCAACTAAGAACTGAACTCAAGTGGAATGCCTTACTTTGTGGAGTGCCTTGAAACAACATTAGTCGTGATTTGGTGTTAAATATATGAACTGAATTGAAGAGGTCCTGATATGTTCTTGTTTGCTTCTTCAGGTGGATCAACAGGACCTTCATGATGTGTAAAACCAGGGAAACAGATCTGGCATTTGTAGCATTTGAAGAGCTACTGAAGTAAATAAGAAAAAGAAGCACCGGTGGCTAGTTGTAACTCCTGTTGTGCCCATATCTCGTGAACTGAATCCACTCATTTTTTAAAGTGAGCGTGCTCATTCAGGCGTTTGTGAACTGTGCTCTCTCGCAGTTTTGTGGAGCTAAACCCGTGGCTAAAACATCCTGTTAACCATAGACATTGAAATGAGACCGCCATAGGCAGCCCTTATGGAGCGTTCGCTTTACTTTGGAAAAAATACGACTATAACATAGATTTTAGATTCAGTGCATCACGTAAAAGAGCTACCATCGTAGTCACGATGAGCTGCTATATTAAATGCTTAAGTCAGAGTACAAACAATTATCCGAATTTCCGAGTGCGAGACCTGACTCCGGGGACGCTCCAGTTCATTTTTCCTACTCAAGTTGCAAATTTTGAGTATAAAGTACAAATGGTATGCACCAATAATACGAGGGCAGAAAAAACTGGAAACATTAGTCACAGAGTTGCACCTGTATTTTTTATTTTAATGATTTGTTTCATCTTATTAAGCGCTGATTATTGATTTGATGACTCAGGTACTTTAAATTTTAATTTTCTGTGGGCAAACAAGACTTATTTGATTGTTTTTGCACTTTGAGGCATATTTTTTGTTTCCTCTCTCAGCCTGGCTCCTACCTCAGATTGTTTGATAACTCAAACAGCAGTTTTCTCTTGATGATGTTGGGAATATACCGTAGGGGTAAAAGCTGCAGCTGGGTGTGAGTGTGGACCGAACAGGTGGCAACAGTTGGAAAATGCCAGTATTCTGAGGGTAAAAGCTCACCATTAACAACATAATGAAAAAATAAAATGAACTATAACTTTTGGAACTGTGTCACAATGTTTCTGGACCGCAAAAAGTGATGGCAGACAGAAAAAAAGGAACTTGAGGCATTAATGAGGAGGAAAGGGGTAAGTGCTGCGGGTGCCTTCATCACTCGTCTTAAAACAGACGTCTATTTCCCCAGCTCAGGGATTCCCAAAGTGTGGTGCGCGAGCTGCCGCTAGGGGGTGCGCGAGGTGAAAAGTGTAATGGCTGCGGAGCTCAGAGAAGTCTGTCATGTGTCACCATTAGCGTAGAAACTCATTTGTGGGTGGGTCAAAGAAAAAGTAAGTGGGCACAATAAATGTAATTTAAAACAAGTATATTTTTGCGCGCGCGCGTGTCCTCCGCATGTGCCATAGCTTCATAACAATGCGCCGAGCTTCAGCGCTCTGACCTGCGCACGCCGATATGTTCCGTATTTGATCATTTTTAACGGTGTTGGAGGAATCTGAAGGTGGTGAGTCATTCTGGCAGATTGTAATTAACACCTGTCTCATGCAGGTGTTCTGACATTGTAAACCTCACACACAGAACATTGTGGATGTAACAAAATAACAAGAAATGATTCCCATTCAGGCTATTAACAGCGCGCTGAAGATCTGAAGTTTAGAGTGCGTCTGTCAGAGGTCAGACGCGTTCCAGCGGAACCGGCTCACGGGTGCACAAGTGAGCACATCTGGGCTGGGCAGAAGTTAACATTGGTTTAAATAGCGCGAGACGCGGTGACTTGAGCGGCTGTGCCGCGCGCGTGCGCGCACGCACACACACAGATTCAATAAGCGCACACGCTGCTTTAACTCCGGCGCGTCGTCAGACTGAAGGCAGAAATGAACGCTGCCTCCACCGTGATAAAATTTTTTAAGAGGTTATTTTTCATTCAAGGTCAAATTAAGATATTAGCTTCTGGGATGAGTCGGGTCCGCTCCAGCCAGTGACTCCTCATGAACCTGACCACAACTCCTGTTAGTGCACCATTTGTTATTCCAGTCAGCGTGGCAGCAGATCGCAGATTCAGCCACACCATAAAACAGCAATAAGTCGGTCTGAGGTAAAAGTGAACCTCATGGCTTTATCTTGTCCCCTATTGACATTTGATTACGCACAAGTAGGTGATCAGCTCAGGTTTACGCAGAGCAGAAGGAAGGAGAGCGCTCTGGCCGCACAGGTTAAACGTTCCTACTTTAAGAAAACCGTTAAATTGCATTGTTTATGTGCTACCTGGGCACTCTAAATATTCATTTAAAATGAAATCAAAGGAAATTGTAATGGTATCGAATGCTTATTAATGAAAGTGATGGGGAATTTTTTTAACCCTCTCTGTTTAGCTTGACATGTGATATATATATATATATATATATATATATATAGAGCCATTCCCCGATGTGGGGGCTGGGGGGTGGGGGTGGGGGTGGGGGGTGCGTCGACATAGTCGGGACATAGAAGGGGGTGCGCGGCTAAATAAGTTTGGGAACCACTGCCCCAGCTGATGATAGTTTTTTTCCTTATTTTGTGCATTTTACAGAAAAATTATTTCACTCTTTGGTGAAGTTTTTTGACTTGTTGAAAAGCAGAATTGCAACTTTTTCATATTTTTGAATCATTTTCTTGAGCCAGAATGCGCTAAAATGACCCTTTACAAGGTAAACGAAAGGCCATCCAGCCCCCATCACCCCTGTGGTCAGAATATTCCACTTGCAAGTTTAGACTGGCAGCTGCTCTGTTGGGAAAAAGATTGGGCTGACATACCTGGCGCTGCAGTCTGGTTCCAGCACCTTTTAGATCATGAACACAGCTGATTTAATTTAGCGATGGATCACTCCTGTCGACACTAAGGAAGGCCGAGGAGACAATTCAGCTGTTAGATGAAGGTGTTAAAAAGACAAATGCACTAGTGATTTGTCGTTCGCGAACAAAACAGCTCTCGGAGGAACTGGAGTGACTTACAGACTGTACCTGCAGGCCCCCGAACCTCTAAAAAACAACAAAATGTGTGCGCATGGCCGTTTGAGAGCCGGTTCATTTTAGTGAGCTGAGCCGTAAGAACCGGTTCTCATAAAAGAGCCGAAGTTCCCATCACAACGCACAGTGAGCATACAAGTTTCACTTTTGGTTTAACTAACTGGATACTAGGGGATGCTAAAAGCAAGCCAAAACTGCCTAGTTCCCCTTTAAAGTAGGAACAAAATTATTCTGAGTACATAATGAATAAGTGGGAACCACAAATCAAAAACAAAGAATTGTTCCTTAAAATAAATTTTTTATTTTAACCCTGAAATAACTTTAAACCCCTTTAGGATACAGGGCCCCTTAGATTTGCTGCAATGGCAAATCTGCAAAACAAGCTAACTGAAAATATTTTTTAGTTCTCTTAAAGTTCTAAAATAGTATGGCTATAAATATTTAGTGGTGTTAAAAAATGAAAAAAATGTGATTCTCGCACATTTGTTTGAAACCCTCAGCCAATAACATGACTTGTTCCCTGGGTCCTCCACTCATGGTAGCGTACCAAAAATCCAAATATTTCATCAAAATGGCCAAATCTCAATCTGACACCGTGTGAAGAAGTAGGTTGGGCCTGCAAGTTAAAAGTTAACTTTTAGCCATTTTGATGAAATACTTGGCATTTTGGTACACTACATCATTTATTTTGCAAGAGAACACTCCCAACGTGAGAGGATCTCCGCTCAATAATAAAAGGAGAAACAGCCGGCTGCTACCACTTCTACTTTAGGACAAACTACCAGAGTCTCAAAAATAAATCACAGTTTGAAGTCACAAACAACAAAAGGCGTTTGGTCCTAGAAAACGGCGACTGGTGTTTAGCGCTCTTTCGTTTCCTGCGGCAAAGCCGGTATCAGGCAGATGTGGCCTAGGGATGATGGCCGACGGGAGGGGTTAGGATTTCCGTGTTTGTGTTTAAAAGCTAGCCTGTTTTGCAAATTTGCCATGGCTGCTTAGACCAAAAAAGACAAACCAAAATCAGCTGTTTCCATCAGTTTAAAATGTAGACACAAGTTTTGTCTTAGGATGAAACACAAACTAATCAAAACATGTCAGAATCCAGCTGGACAAAATACTAATCAAGACATTACGGCACGATGGTGAAAATCTCACACACACACACACGCGCACACACGCACACACACACACACGCACACACACACACACACACACACAGACAGATAAGACCGGTCGATGCCAAGTAAACAGCTCTGAGACGTCGTCACCATGCATAGCTCTGTTCTTGGTGTTGATGGCACTTTTTGGAGAAATGGTCCTGAAGTTTTAGCTGGTTTTGAACGTAGGTGGTCACGAACTTCTAACTGATCAGGAAGCTGCGGGAGACAAGAGGAACTTTAGTAAATACGGCAGTAATTTCACCAGTCATACAGCCATGAGTGTCCAGACCTGTACGGGTATCCGTGGTACTTGGCTCTGAAAATGGACAAGAGCCAGCTGAAGAACAGCATCACCAGACAAATTCCTGCTATACACATAACTGACACACAAACACCAACACAAAATGTAAATCCACTGTATGCACTATGAACATGCACTTCCATCGAATTGAACTAGGGCAGGGAAAAAGCATTTCTACTACATACATGTACCGTTACTGTAAATACAGGGTATCTGCGGGTTTAAGGGTGTTGGATAAAAACTGATATTATTATTGAACTAATGTTAATGCTAACATCTGGTGCCATATTAAACGTAGCTTCATCCTGTTGATAGATACCAGGCTCCACCAGTTCCTACAGGGAGGACGACCTTACCTCGGAACCGACCGTTATCAGTAAAACTCCCTTGAGAAAGTCTAGCAATGGCTTTGTTTGATTTAGGGTGCACCTGGAGAAAGTTTAGACTCCCTTTTACAGCTTTCCCGCCTGAGAGTCTAAAGAATGTCAAAATGTGTGTGCGTTAATCTTTGTGTGCTTAATAAATACTTTCAGAAGACGTCAGTCGGATGAGAGTGAACTGAGACCCGTTGTCTGGTGTGTGTCTTTCCTCTCCACTTTGCAAAGTCTAAATTGATTGTTTATGATTGGTATTGGTGTTGATCGATTGATTACTATAAACCCCCGTGCTTTAAACGTTCCCTAAGGTAATCGCAGATCGATAAAATTACCCAACAAAGGGAGCCAAATTTAAGACTTTTTAAGACCTTTTTTAAGGCCACTTTGACCAAATTTAAGCTATTTTAAAGATTAAATTTAAGCTATAATTTCCACCTATTGCCTGGAACCAGTGCTAACCACGTTGCGAACGTGGGATTAGCCATCCAGTTACCATTAAGCTTGCACTTCCCCATGGCGCACGCTCCCACTAGCTTAACCAGCTAATGTGCTCACTTAAAATAGCCCCCTTTCACAACCAACTGAATGTGTACGGTTCCGCTTATGCCAACATCATACACAAAAAATGCTGAACACTAACTAGAAATTCATGAAAATTTTATAGGAATAAAAGAATCTTGTTTATTGAGTCTTTGGTAATTTGACCTTTGGAAACTGTATTTAAGGGTTATTTGTCATTTTGAAGGATTTTTAGGGCCTTAAATTTGGAAAAGCTAATTTAAGACTTTTTAAGGACCCGCGGATACCCTGTAAATAAGGATCAATTGAAGCTAAGTTTAGCCTGAAGCACATCCAGATTAGTTGGGCTCTTCTGCAGGTTGTTGAATGAAAACCCGAACATGCCTGCTAATCATGGTAGCGCTGTAAGCGGACACTGCTGGCTTGTGTGACCCACAAGAATCATCCCACCACTTCTGGTTCTGGTTGTTCACCATTAGTGGAAGTGTTTTATCAGAATTTTTTTAAAATCAATTCTGAACATAAGATACATTACGAGTCTTACAGAAGCGTCCATTCATTGTTTATTTACCCTCAGCCCAGCTTTCCACCGGATACTTAAGCATTGTGTAACACCCGGGAAATGTAGCACCAGCAAAGCGTAATACGCAGCTAATAGCACCGTTTTAGTCAACAGGCGTTTCCACTAGCCGAGAAGCAGCACATCTCTGATGTGATCCAGAAGCGTAGCGTCACACAACCCTGCGAAATTTACACTTTGTGTCTGTGTTGTACGCGTTACGCTTCCAGAACCCGTCCGGCTCAGCGGGTTCAGATCAGGCCAGACAGGAAGTCAAAACACGGGAGCTGTGTAAACGGGAACTCTGAAAGCAAAAGAGACTTCCAGTTGCTTAACTAGTAAATAAAGAACATCCTTTCCAGTTTACCTCCATAGTCAAGGGAAACAGAACAGAAAATAAACCGCAGACCTTACTGGATACAACCGATATTTTTTCCATCTCGTCTCCATTTGTTTGCCTGTTTCAGAGGGTGAGGGGGTGATGTGTGATTGTTTAGTCATGTGAACAGCGAATGAAATCTTCTCAGAACTGTAAATGTGTGCGTTGTGTGTACATAATAACGTAAACTAAGCTTTAATAATTTTCATTCTATACAAAATCTGTGGAGTTTAGAAGCATTAATGTCAGTATATCGGTATCGGCCATAACAGTGATCTTAACTCATTCACTGCCAGCGTTTCTCACCGTTTTTACTGTTTATTTAAGTCACAGAATGTTGCGCGCTAGGATGATGTTGACGCCAAAACAACCAAAACAAAGCGGAGACTCACTTCTTACATCAGGAAGAATCCCCGCGTTTCGAGCGTTATCCGTTCTTTCATAATCCGTTGTTGAATAGTGATCAGCAGAAGCTTTTCCGGTTCGCGCCTCACTTTTTTTACAGCAGCGGCCCAAAACGATTTCCTAACACATGGATGTTCAGGAAGATCACACGTCTTGTGATCTTCCTGATCACGTGACGTGTGACGTATGGGAATGAAGATCGGGTTAGAGCTGAGATGTTTGTTCTCACGGTGCGGGGGCTCTTTCCGACGCCCACACAGTAAAAAAAAAAAATGCAAATGACGACTTTAGTCTTCATTGGCAGTGAATGAGTTAATATCGGATATGGTAGCGGCCCAAAAATTTTCATATTGGTGCAACCCTACTTGTGAGTGTGAACGATCAAAATTCGTGTGATCTTGCAATCCTCCTGTGATGACCTCGTTGGACCAGCTGCGTTAGAACGCCGTCGCTGCCGATTTATGTCTGAAAGGCTCTCGGTGGGAAGGGACTGAACTCATGGAGAATACACACCTACTACGCTACCACTGCTTATGCATGGGGTGGAGCCCGGGTGTGACTCAAACAGCTCTAGCTCCCAGGAGGTGGTCGCTTCCCTCTACATGCACATCACAAGCAGCAGCGCTCTTTGGGAATCAGGTGCTTGTGGTCACAGCAGAAACCGATGTAAGAAAGGTGTGTATGTTAGGAAAGTAAGACTTTAAGGTACTCTGTGGTCTGATGGAGATGCCTCTTCACGGCAGCTCCATGAAAGACCACAGACATCAGGATTGTCCTACTGGTCGGAAGAACAGCTGGATGATAAACGTGTACATACTCTTCCTCTTTCCGATGTCAACGTCAGAAGTAGCAGCCTCACACAGAAGGATTATCCCCAAGGTAATAGCACCATCTGACAGAAAGGTCAAGGGTCAGACAACACTGAGCCATGAAGCTGGTCTGTACCAATGAGCCAAAACATTATGACCAGTGAAAGATGCGCTAACACTGCCGTAACAGCACCACGCGTGCCTTCAACTCAACCACGTGCTGTGCTTCCGGATCTCGTCCAGGTTTAGGGTACAGGTAGGTCTTGGTTCAAGTGTAGATCTCACCTACCTGTTTACACAAACACCCTAACTCCGCCCCCCGGACAACTTTAGACAGGTTAATGACAAACACCTGAGTCCAGCTGAAAGGATACTGAAGAGGAGGACGATGTGCGTCTCTGCCACGAACTGGGCCTGGCTGCTGCCGTGGATGTAGCTCTGGAAAGAAGATTTGGATTTGTGTTTTTGAAGGCCCGTTTTATTCATTTTTTTCTATTTTTCTTCGGTTCTCCTGTAATGGCTGAAGATCTCAAACTGACTGGCGTTTGTTTCCGAGGAACCCAGAAGGAACATTAAATAAACAACACTGAAGCAGGCGTCCGATACGTGCGCGTGTGTGTGTGTTTGTGTCGTACCACTTGTCCGCTGCTCGGGTTCTTGTGTGCATATGGTGGGCCTCGGATGTGGTTCCACATCTGGCCTGACGTCATGATCAGGGTGAAACACTGACAACACAGAAGAGCAGGAGCAGGTGTTCTGGTTAGATGTTGGTATGAGTAGACGCCAGCCTAACCAGACCCGTTTTATTCAGCAGTGGCTGGGTTCAAACCCACTGTGGACAAGTTGGTCTTCTACACAACTAAACGCTGGATCAGGTCTCCTTTCTGTTGGCGTTATGTGTAAATAGCAACTTAACATGTTCCCCTAACTGACATTCAGACACATCCGGTCGGCTCACACGCCTTCTCTCATGGTGTTTCTCCTACGTTTCATCAAATTCTTAATGACTAGTGTCTTTATGGCCGCAGCAGAGCATCATCTGGACCACGTATGGACTCTGTGTGGACGTACAGATCCACTACCAGTCTGAAGACACAAGGATCCCATCACTCTGGAAACCAGATCATCATGCTTGTATGAATTTAAGATCTGAAAATGATCGGCCTTCACGTCATTATTGCACCAGTCTTTAGTCTGGCCTTCCCATATAAGCTTTAAAGCAACTGCAGCTTTTGCAGAAGGCTGCTGCTGGCGTCTTAAAGCTACAAAGGCTAATTTGGAAAACAAATCAACGTAAAACATTGCTTTCGTGCTTCTTAACATTCTAACACTGCACAGCTATAAATATATTGTAGCGATTAAAACAACAATGCAAAAACCTCAACATTCTCTCTCGTTTGGTTAGGGTTTCGTCCAGCAGGGAAGATGCTCGAGCCAGGAGGACCGAGCACATCACTCCTGTTCTTAAATCTCTACACTGGCTACCAGTAAACTACAAAGTGCTACTGCTAGTTTATAAATCACTCAGTGGCATGGGGTCAAACTACGTGTCAGATCTCCTTGCAGTATATCCACCCAGCAGGGCTCCGAGGCCTTTATGAGGCAATCTTCTGTTGGTGATGTCTTCATCTGGACGATGTCCACATGTTCTAATCTCCTTCTCCACATGAAGTAACAATAACGGAAATAAGAATAATGTCTGCCATGGACGTATTGTACGGTAAAGTCAAGGTATTATATGTGGTTTAAATGCTGCAACCGTAGCTATGACTACCTACACCAGCGTTTCCCAACATTGGTCGGTTGAACTTGGTTTCTTTAGAATTTTTAAATTGTATTTTCACGTTGATTGGTGTTCTTGCTGTTCCTGCTAATGGAAAGCACATTGAATTGGCTTTGTGTATGAAATGTGCTGTATAAATGAAGCTGCCTTGCCTTTTTCGACTTGCGTACCTCCTGAGCCGTTTTCTCGAACCACGAGTACCCCCTTAGTCAATGTGTTGATGATTCCCCAAAAGCAGAAAGTACATTAAGTCGTATTAAGTGAAGATAATTTAATTAAAACACTTAAACGCTGAAACACGTCTCACTTCCTGTCTGTCTGTTTATGACAATCCTCATGCAGTTTCCAGAAAACAACAGACTCCATGCGAAAACTGGCCCTCAGCGCCTCCTTGTCCTGCATGTTTTAGGTGTGTCCCTGCTGCCACACACCTGACCTAAATGAATGAGTGATTATCAGGCTTCTGCTGCACTTGATGTCAACCTGAGAAGGCCATGGAAATATGTAAATCAGGTGGGCCGAAGCAGAGACATGGAAAACGTGCAGGACAGGGGGGCGCTTCACTCGAGTAGGAACGGGCCATATGACCTCAAATCTATGTTGTGATATTGTGGTATTCCTGCCTGATGAATCTCATCATTTTTCATGTTTTTCTGTTGCTCGCAGAAGTTAACTGTTGTGGTGAAGGACTGCAGGTAAAAGGATGCTTTGCGGTGTTTTTGTGGACTATATAAATAAGGTTGGAGCTTTATCCTGTGTCTCTTCCTCTGGAACGCAAATAAAGTTAGGGGTTGTATGAACTAGTCGACTTCACCGCTCTGTAGTGACTTTTCATGCCCGTCATCGACTAGTCGCCGTCAGGTGATAATGACCGGCAAGATGCAGTCCTCGGAAAAGACAGCAGATGACGAGCCCCTGCGCGCTGGGAGGCGACGCGCTGTGCCAGAGCGTCGGTATCTGACGCCCGGCGTAAAACGGACATTTGATTGAATTGTGACGTTCACCCTCTTGCAATTCAACCTTCCCCTCACCCCCATCCTAACCTTAACCAGCTTGCGTATGCCAATCTCTGATCGTTGACGCGCTCCAGACATCTGCGTCCTGAGCACGGCCACAGTAACATTATCAAATCAGGTGTCGCCACCTCAAAAACTAATTTAACACGCGATCGTTCATGTCGGCTCATTTCCTTTTATGTTTTCTGTCTTTTATTCTTTCATTTGTGCCTGATGCGTTTCGCTGCTATGGAGCGGGGCGTTTCACCTGTTTTGTAAGTAAGTAAGTAAGTAAAAGTTTATTTATATAGCGCCTTTCACAGATATAAATCACAAAGCGCTGTACAACATGATAAAGATCAGGGCAAATAACTCTAACCAATAAAAACATCAGAAAAACAATAGCTGTGTTAAACGTAGAAAATAAAATCATGACTATAAACAAAGTGAACCCGAACAAAGCCATCATTCTGAAACTTTAGGGAGGGAACACCTGGATGAAAAGGTGAGTTTTTAGATGATTTTTAAAGACCTCTACAGTGTTAGAGAGACGGAGATTTGAAGGTAGACTGTTCCAAAGTCTGGGTGCAATTGTCTGAAAGGCCCTGTCCCCTTTGGTTTTCAGTCTGGTTCGAGGAACAGCCAGGAGGTTTTCAGATGTGGATCTAAGGTTCCGAGAGGTGGTGTGTGGGGATAAAAGCTCAGATAGGTAGCTTGGAGCCTGGTTGTTAAGAGCTCTATAGGTCAGGACTAAAACTTTAAACTGTATTCTATATTCTTCCGGGAGCCAGTGGAGGGACTGTAAAACTGGAGTGATTGTCCTCCGGTAACGCACCTCACCGTTACGGCCGGCGCGCACTCCGCTGTTTTAGCGGTCGGTAGATCGTTTAGAACTGCAGTTCAAAGGTAACTCATGAGGTGAATATATATGAACCCAGGTAGCAGTTTCTCTTTAGGACTGAGAGGAGATGCAGGAAGATAATAAACAGGCAGGACAGAAAAATAGTCAAATAAAAACAAGTTAGTTTTTGTACCTGCTGTTGCAACATACAGACACCATTGAAGGTCATCAGAAGTGAGGAACAGAAAATGAAATAATTATTTTAATGTTTAGAGCAGCAGGAACTCCGAGAGGCTGCAGGCACATCAGTGAGTTTGCGGCCGCTGCGCAGGGGGAGGGGGGAGGGGGCTGGAGCAGAAACTACCGTTGTTAAAAGAAATGTGTTTAACTTTGAAAATGTGGGCGCAATTTTAATTGTCAAAAACTCCAGCGAACCTACCCCCGCTTCAGGTGTGTGACGTCATCAATGACTAGTCGAAGTCGACTCGATTTTCATTACTTGACGGTCGACTTTAAAAAAATGAAGTCATGCAGCCGCTAGCGCTCAGTAATGTATGGTTGATGTATTATCGCCAACCGCGACTGTACGTGAATTTCTTCAAGCTGCGTCAGTGCCACAGCGCGTGGATTCAGGTGCACTTGATCCGGTAATGTTGGTTACATGGACCTCGTTTGAGTTTCAGGAGCTGATGCTGAACAGAAAAACCTCCTCGGTAAATAATTTAAGTCGTATCTGCGTTAATTTCTTGTTAACACTAATCCCCTAAAATGGCACGGACGTCTCCCGAGATTTAGTTTGAACACACTTCCATCCGCAGCTTTTCCTCCCGATAACGCTCGTGGTTGTTCAGCTTCTCTCTCCCCGTCTCGCTCACCGCGGACCTGACCTCTAACCCCAGACCCACCGATCAGAGCGTCGCTCAACCAGAGACAGAGAAAAGGAATACACATCCAATTTATTTATTAATGTCGACAAAAAAAAAACGCAGCAACGCATCATTTTACCGTTGGTTATCTACTGAAGCGACACCTGAGTTCTATGAGAAAACGAAAAACATTAAAAGTGATTAAACGAATCAGAAAAGTTATTTCTGTTTTTACATTTTTTCAAACTATAATTTTGTGTTTTCATCAAATTTAGCTTGAATTTTATTGAAGTCTCATCTTTTATGAGGATTTTTGTGTTGCTTTGTCTGAAGAATGAATTATAACACAACATGAAAACTACTTAAAAGGTTTATTTTAATAAGTTTTGAACTTTAAAGGTTCAATAATTTTTAGAAGTATTTGTTCTACTGTGAGAATGTAAAACCAGTCGTTCAGTCATAAATACATAAATAGAAGAAAACAATATATTGTGATATAGATTTTAGGCCTTTTGGCCCAGAATAATAAACCAAGCCCCCCTTGTTCTGCATGTTTTTCATGTCTCAGCTTCAGCCCACCTGATTTACATATCTGCATGGCCTTCTCAGGATGACATCAAGTGCTGCAGAAACCTGTTAATCGCTCAGGGTTTCCCTTACATAGGCGCAGCCGTGGCGGGCCGCCACGGCTGAAATCCCACCGCCACGCCTACAACATCCCAAGTTTTATTGATGGTTTTTTTTTTTTGTTTTTTTTTTTGCGCCGTTTCCCGAAGAAGCAGCGGGAACTACTGTGTTGTTGCTTGTGATCACAGCCGGCAGGTAGCAAGGAGGAGGAGGCAGGGCAGGGTGGTTACAGCTATGAGCGTATGGATAAAGCATTTTTGACGAATACGAGCAAGAAACGAGTGTAAAACTCGAAAATATCTGTAATCGTGCTGAATGAAATCCTCATTGGGTAACTGACTGTCTTCACGCTCTGTGATTGGCCAGTCAGATAGAGCGCCCGCCCCTCCCTACACACAGCCGGGAGCTCCGTCAGCTCGGCCCGGGCATCGACGCACACACACAGACAGTAAAGCCGGGCATACACTGTGCGACTTTTTCACTTTTTTGAGCAGATTTTCCACTCGTGCGAGAATCCACAAGATCGGGGCGAGTTTAGCGTTGAGCGTGGTGTAGTGTACAGGGGGTTACGAGAGGCGATTAACACCACGTGACCAGCTACCGATCAGCAATCGTGAGCTGCACGGACTTCTGGAGTGTTTGATATTTATCTCGTTCCTCATGAGGGTTGAAGCGGCGCAGCGAGCAGCTGCGACCCAAAAAGTACCAGAACCGCTCACGGCGCATTCGCAATCATGCATCAACTCCGCTCACCCGCTATTTCCCTAATAACACACATTGTTCAT
The DNA here is from genome assembly GCF_043380555.1 of Nothobranchius furzeri. Classification (NCBI taxonomy): domain Eukaryota; kingdom Metazoa; phylum Chordata; class Actinopteri; order Cyprinodontiformes; family Nothobranchiidae; genus Nothobranchius; species Nothobranchius furzeri. The sequence goes on from NC_091741.1 coordinate 109,169,691, forward strand.
TTTTGTTTCTACACATTTTTTACTCACAAAGATTGTCAAGAAAGCGTGTTTGTCGTGTTCATGTCAAATTAAACTGATCACAAAACACAGATTTAGTTTCTTTATTTTGTTTCCTCATCCAACCCCCATAAATCCCTGTGTGTCCTCCTGCAGCACTCCCGAAGGACAACAGGCAAAAACAAGACAAAAAGTCTGACGTGTTGTGTTAAAAACTGCTATTTTTGGCATATTTTAGGTCCGACGTGTTGCTACCAGACGTACAGTGAGCACATGACTCGTGAGATCTGCCCTGCGCTGAAGTCGTACAGTTTGAGCTGAAGCTGAGTGTTACGAGTGAAAAAGTCGCACAGTGTCCGCCCAGCTTATTATAATGTTCACTGTAATGCATCTTGATGTTCTTAACAAATAAATTAAATAAAAAATTATTGGTCAATAACGCCAAATATGTAAATGTGTGTTTCAGTCATTTTTATACTGGCTTAAAAATACTTCATTAAGTCTACTAAGCAGGGGTGTAGAAGGTGTTTAATAGGGCCAGCCCAGTAATGATCTTGGACCAAAATAAAGGGGGCAGAGAGTCAAATAAAGGGGGGCAAAAGAAGATGCTGGATTGGTGCAGTTCAAAGTGGAGAGCATCAAATAAAACAATATTAACATAAAGGTGAGACGTGTCATTCCCCCCCCCCCCCCCCCCCCCCCCCCCCCCCCCCCCCCGCCAACACCACCTCCACCACAGCTGGAAAAATTCCTAGGGGAAACACTGTCGCTCATTCATTTAGATCAGGTGTGGCAGCAGGGACACACCTAAAATATGTAGGACGGAGGGTTGCTGAGGACCAGGGTTAAGACACACTATGAAGGAAAACCAGAGCAGGACTGCAGCTGCTACTGGGAGAGGGCCTGAAGCTTCGTTCACACCAAATGCAGACTGGATGCGATCCAGTTTCACATGGATCAGAAACCATCGAGTCCAGTCAGAGCATTTGCACCACCTGTCAGTAAGTTTTAAGGGGGTGCTTGTGCAATGAGAAAATGGCTCAGGGTGTCCACGAGTCAAAAAAGGTTGGGAACCACTGACCTACAGCACTACATGGACTCAGGCCTAGTCCACACATAGCCAGGTTTTTTAAAAACGAATATCCGCCCCTCCAGAAACGCATCCACACCACCTCGTTTAAAAAAAACAAACTCTGTCCACACGTACCCGGATAAATACGTTGTTAAGGACATGCCAGACCTGTAGGCGGCAGTACTTCCCCCGTTCTTAAACTCGTCCTTCGTCTGTGGTCTTCCGCAAGGAGCAGTAATTCCGCTTGCAAAAACAAACAAGCAGAAAGCGCTTGGACAATTGATAAAGCGAGCGCAGCTCTGAGGGCATCCATGCTGTCGGCTAGTGTAAACACAGGTCGCACACGTGATGTCAGCAGTTTTTGTAGCAGAAAGTGACGTTGCGGACCTTAAAACTCTGGTTTTGTCCGTCCACACGCAGACACCCAAAAAGGAGAAAACGCAGATCTTCACTTTGGCCGGAGTTTTTAAAAAGATCCGTTTTCGTGTGAAAAAACTCCGTTTTCGTGTGGATGACAGGTCAAAACGTAGAATATCTACGTTTTGGCAGATCCCCGGCTACGTGTGGACAGGGCCTCAGAACAAGGACAGATAGCTGATGCTGCTCATTCCCATCATCAATCAGGCGGGGTCCCAGATTCCTCACATTATTTATGAGTGAGTGAGTGAGTGAGTGAGTGTGAGAGAGAGAGTTGGAAGAAGTTACCAGTGCAGAGAAGGCCCACACGTTCTTATTAAAAAGAAACTCCAGATTGTTTCTTCGTAGATAAGCCAGACCTCCAATAACAGCCAGGAGGAAACCCAGCAGGAGGGGCCCTGCATAGTTGGGGGGGCGAATGACCCGGATCTGAAACACAACAGCAGAACTGTAATGATCACACGTTTAAACAATCCTTTTTCTTAGACTTTAGTGTTTATTTTCATTAAAACTATCAGCCACAGCACTCATTTTGAGACCTTGGCCAAACATCTACCTGATGGGCCAAACATTTACCTGCACATCTGTCCTGTCAGCCACCCATCTAGCCAGCTGTTCAGCTGAAAATCCTCTAACCTGCAGCTCGTAAGTGTCAGCTCTGCGGGGCTTCCCTTTGTGTGGAAAGTGGAGGAAGGTTGGAGCGGAGTTCATATTAAGCTGCAAACAGACACAATCAACGTGCATCTCAGAGGGCTTCAACAGTCTCTCCACATATATATATATATTCTGAACAGTGTCAATCTCACCATCTGAAAAACATCTGATCCTTCATCAAAATCCACTGAAGCAAAGAAGATTTTGTTGGTAAAGGCTGAGGAATAACGCCAGGAGTTGGCCAGCACCTGGAACTCCTCGTCTGCTTGTCTGGAGACAAAGGAAGCTCTAAATTCAGGACGACTAATACAAATGAAACCCGTTTATTCATGGTTGTGTCTCACCTGCAAACGCCACACTGTCTCTGTGGCTGCAGCGCCGTGAACATGATGAACACGGAGTAGTTCCTGGGAGGAGCTTTCACAAACCTACGGAACTTATCTCCATTCATCTTGATGACTGAACGCTTGGAGGTCCAGTCCATCATCTGAGTCACCTTCTCTGACAGCAGAGTCTGCACATGACACACACACACACACACTGGTGATCTTCTCAGTCCCTACACCACCAGCAGGTCCCTGAGGTCCAGTGGGAAAAACAGATCCTTCCTTCTTCTGTTCATGAAAACTTTTTGTCATTCCACTGGGAGATTTTCAGCATTGAAGACTATTTTTTTCTACTTGAACAGCTAGTTACAACCATGTAATCTGAGATTATCTCCCGTTGCACCACTAAAAAAATTAGATGGCATTTATGACCAAAATGGCCACTCTAGTCTAGAGCCCCGTTAAAGGTGCAATAAGTAAGAACGACATCATGTGGACAAACTTGGTAACCACTATCACTTTCTCACAGCCTTTCATGGCTGTTGCACTTACTACATGCATTACGGTAAGATTTCTCTGGCATAGAGGAAGTGCTGTTTACCTTCTTGTTTTTAGCTTGCTGCTATAATTCTGAACGACTCATTTAAAGGAATGACTGATTCACTTCACACACATTTCACTGTAATATTGGGTTGTTAGTAATTTAAAAAAGTAGCTTGAGATATTTTAGCGCCGAATATTTGCTTGTAATTGACTGTTAGCATTGTTGGCTCTATGTTAGCCACTAGCTTACTTCACCCAACATTTGAGTAAAACATTAGATATGTTCTGACATGACTGAGGCATTCGACTGTTTTGTGGTTGTAGAATTCCTACATATTGCTCCTTTAATTCTACGCTAAACAAGTGCAGTCATACCCCAACTTCTCACTATTTATCTATAAATGTGTTCGTTGACTACCTATAAAGCTGCTGACGTGGAGAAGCACAACACATGAATTGTATTTGTTGTCTGACTGTTCATTTGAATTAAATGAGAAGGGAAGTCTTTTGGCTCAGAGGGATTTCCTGCAGCAGCCGCTGCTCAGCAGAGGAAATGCATTCTACCGATGCCATTAAAATCTTGTGTTCGGCAGGAAAACAAGCTCACACGCTGAGCTAATCTGCTCTTCACCTGTACCAGGAGGAACACACCGATGGGTGGAAGTTCTGGAGGGGAACTCAAACGCCCGGAAAACTAGGACGACCTGACCGTTCAGTCCAAGTTCCGCTTTGGTTCTGGTGACACTAACATTAGCCAGTGTCTGCTGTCAGAAACTACTTTAGCTACAGCTAGCTCCTAAGTTTAACTGAAGCCTGATTAAACCCGACCCGAGCAGCATGAGCGTCTCCAGCTGCTGGAACGGTTTACCTCTTTCTTCTTCTGAGCATCGCAGGGTTCGGAGCAGAAAGCGAGCAGAAATAAGCACCAAATCAGAACTTTGTCCAACATTCTGCCACACGCTTCCCTTCTGTCGGCGACGCGCGCACACACGCACACGCAAGTCATTTCTGTCAACTTCCCATTGGACAGTTGTCAGCCAATCACAAAGAGCCGGGCGTGCAGCGTCCACTAGTATGTGGCTGTCCTTCTCCTTCTTCCTCTCTTGGTTGTTTGACGCATTGCAAACCGCTCCGAGGTGCACCGCGCCCCCTGCTGGACAGGAGTGTAACACCACCCCACTTGTGTCAGGTTCCTCTTTCTGCAAATCTGATTTGTAATTTTCTTGTTTCATACATGCTGCAACTAACTAACTAACTAACTAACTAACTAACTAACTAACTAACTAACTAACTAACTAACTAACTAACTAACTAACTAACTAACTAACTAACTAACTAACTAACTAACTTTATTGACTGTTAATTAATTTGACTGTATCTGTCCTAAAACCCTCGGGTTGTAGTTGGTGAACTGTGCTGCCTGTTATTTTATTATTTTATGTCTTTATTGTTCATTATAGTTCATGTGGTTTACATGTTTGGTTCCAGGGTTTGGCACAAAAAATAGTTTTTGTTTCCTGTGTGTTTTTCCTCCCATTTACCCAGAGGAACAGGGCCTCATCTCGGTTCCAGAGAGGGTCCACTGGACCTCGATATTCCTGATCTGCAGAGGACCTCCACGAAGGGTAGGTAGACCGGCACGATGGTGTCTCATGTGTTTATGTACTCCTAACCAAAGCTTAATGCGAAAACAACACCTTCAGTTCCCGTCAGAACAATCGCTTCATCGGATTTGTTGGTTCTGATTAACATCACACGTCATCCATCAACCGCCTCATCCACTTTAGTTACACCATACATTTAGTTTTAAAGTCAGTCTAGTTTAATTTGTTAGAAATAAAATTCTTAACTTTTAAACTTGATTCTCTCTATTCTGTTGTCTCTGAGTGAATACGAAGCGGTTATCTAATCCCTGCAATAAAAAGATCCAATCTTCTGGTTTAAATAACCTCACAGATCCGTAAGGTGGATTTCATATTTCCGATGGAATCCCACGCCTTATGGCTCATTAAATAACTGTAATCTATTTCATTACAACGACGACTGAAAGAGCGCATGAAGGAGATTCATCAACTGGTTCGATCAACCCTGCTTGAAGCTGGAGCTCGCCAGAAACGGGCATATGACTCTACAGCTCATGGACCATCTTTTGCACCTGGGGACAAAGTCTGGGTGTACTGTCAGTCCGAAATAAAGGTCTTTCCCCTTAGCTAATGAGCCCCTGGCAAGGACCTGGAGAGATCTTGGACTGGATCTCTGAGGTGGTGTTCCGAGTTCGCCTACCTGGACGAGGCCGGTGAGTGGTCCTTCACAAAGACCGTTTGGCACCATATCGGCCACGAACTGTTGTGCTTACGGCTGCTGATGGGAGTGGTCCCTCGTCCTTTTTCGAAAACACGGGACTGGCCAGTGACGTGGTGGTGGATGGAACTGTGGTGGGAGGTGTTGACCCGGGGAGGCCAGTACGTATTTGGCGCCAGCCGGGTCAATTCAGAGACTTTATGCCTGGGGACGTTGAGGGTTGTGAGGACACTTAACCCACTAAGAAGGGGTGTGTGTAGTACCCCCCCCCCCCCCCACACACACACACACACTGCCAGGCTAAGCAGTGGTGTGGTGCATTGTGGGAGTAAATCACAGTTGTTTGTTCCATTTTGGTTGCGTTATGTACAGCTTTATTGTTCTGGGTTATGTTAGCATTGTTTTACTTTTGTTTAGTGTTTTATATGTTTTATATGCACCCTCCCTGCACACCCCCCCCCCCCCCCACCCACCCACCCACCCACCACCCTACCGTCCACTCCTTTGTTCCCTCCTCTCCATGACTGATGTCAAGTTGTTGTTATTGTTGTTGTTAGCCTCAAGGGCAACATGCCGATTATCACTTTGGACAAAAAGCGTCTGCTAAATACATAAACATAAACATATATGTGTTGCTGTCAGTTGGTATTACTTTCAAACCGTGAGTTGGTGTTCGATGCTGGCAGATGGAGTGGGAAGCTGCTCAGTGTTAAAATAAAGTTGTTGACTGCTAAGTTGACATCAGTGTCTGTTCTCATTAGCTGAAACTCCTTCCGGCAATCTACGCTACAGTATTTATCCTAGTGAATTTATAATTAAAGGGTAAACTAGTAGTAGATTGGAATAAAGAACAAATATCTCTCTGTCTAACTTGTCCTGGTTGTCTTCAGGTTTGGTTATTACATGGAAATATCCAACAGAAAAGCTGCATCTGCCACCCACTGTCTCCTCTTCCTCTGCGCTTTAGCGCCATATCTCAGTTTCACCGCTAGGTGGCGCCATCGCGCGGTGCCGCTGCTTGACTCAGCACTAGTTAACAAAGTGGAAGAAGAAGAGAAGCCTCAGTTCTGGCTGCCGGCCTTGTGTTCGTGAATGAAGTCCGCCAATAATGTCTGAAGAACAGGCTTCCCCCGGCTCGGAACACCGGTGACCGGTAGGTTTGAAACACTTTTGCTTTCTTTCCCGTCTAGAGCCCGGTAGGAGCCGAGCACGCGCTCCCCTCGCACGTAGCAGGTGTGTTTTGCTTGTAAACAAGATAGCTGCTAGTGCTGACACTGGCTTAGCAGGTGGGCTAGCCTGGCTTAAGGTGGACATCCAGAGCTTCTCCACCTCAGTAATACCTGCAGCGTCTCAACGTGACGTTTCCCTTCGTCATGTTTTCTCCCTGCACGTGAACATCTCAGCATGGTCCACAGCTGTTCTCCTCTCTAGCTTCTTCCAGAGGTCTAGGTGACAGACCACATGTACAGAAATGAGGTTCATAACGATTCCCCGGAGAGAAAAACGGTCATTAAAATACAGCATAATTGACAGATTTACTAAGATGTTAAAAATCCCTGGAGCCTCTGAAACAAACAGTAAAGACTCAGGATGAGTGTGTTCATGGGACCACACCACACGCTGTCAGTAATAATAATAATAATAATAATAATAATAATAGACCCTGGGCTCTTAATGGGATTCATGCTTGTGTTTTAATGAGATTTCCAGGTTCTGAAGCTGCTTCTATTTGTAATAAAGTACTTGAAAGTGCTGGTAACTAGAAGTGTACCCTAAGGTTGTGATCACCAGCAGCTCTTAGGGTATTCCTCTAGTTACCAACCTCTAGTTACTGGCTGATATGAAGATCAAATGAATCTGTGATCAGCCAGTGTTTTTATTTTTCCATCTGTGAGTAAATTCACCACTGCTAAGCGGCAATGAGTTATCAGAACCAGGAAGAGAAGGAAGGTTTTTACCTACAGAACCGTCATGTTCGGCTTCATGGTTTGGTGTTTATGGTTACCTGAGATAAATGAAATTATTCTATAATCAGTCTCAGTTTAGGATGTTCTCAGAGGTGGACCAATGTCTGGACTTGTCTCTTTGAAATCCTTTCATCATTTTATTTATATAATATTCAAAAAAAATCTAATGCTGCCCTCTGGGTCAGGTCTCTAGGTCTCAGATGGATTTTACGTGGACAAATAAAGGTCAAATCATATTTTTAACCCTCAGGCTTCACGTAAGGGAGTCAGATGGTGTTTTATTTTCTTATCAGAGGTCAGACTGACTTTTTGAATTCAATACAAACAGCAGAAGATCAAAAGAAATGTGTAGACTTTCTTGCCTGCGCCACATATGGATAAATGACTGAATTTGGTGGTGAACAGTAAAAATCATAAATTTGACTACTTCTGTTCAAAATGAAACCCTAATATCACAGAAAGCATGATTATTTGCTGCAGATGTTACAGGATCAAAAACTGGTTTGAATGGAGGTCAATGGGACGTTTTTGTCCACTAAAGACTCAAGTGTATAGTGTTTATTCTTTTATAGTCTTCCCTTGGTCTGTTTTCAACGTTCCAAATTGAATTTCAAAATTTTTCCAGAGAGAGGTTTTGAGACAAAATTTTGTACCATCTGCACAAACAAGGGTGAAATGACGTCCAAAAGAAAAGCAACAAACTGCCCAAATGGACACAAATGTCCCTAATGAAGCCTGAGAGTTAATGATCCTTGATAAAATATTTATCTAACAAATAAATATGAGGTGAATGTATACTGAAGTAGGAGTATATTGAAGTATTTGATTAATTAGATAATTAAAGACAAAGATGGACTGCTTATCTGAGAAGTGGAGATTGATATATTTCTTTTCATACATAGATGAAGCATTTTTCCCTGTTGATGTTTTCCAGGTCTCAGGTTTATTCAGAACTTGGGCAGTGTGTGTGTGTGTGCCTGTATGTGCGTGTGTGTGTGTGCACACATGCACATGCATTTGTGCACGTGTGGACACTAACTCTAAAGTGATGGGACCAAGGAGGAAGGCTTCAAAACTGCCCCCTCCAGCAGGCAGCAGTGGAGGGGACGTAGCCCTGAGAGCCGCCGAGCCCAAGGACTACATCAATGAACTGTCCCACGAGGTCCTCTGTCACATATTCAGGTACAACACCCTCTCCCACGAGGTCCTCTGTCGCATATTCAGGTACACCACCCTCTCCCACGAGGTCCTCTGTCACATATTCAGGTACACCACCCTCTCCCACGAGGTCCTCTGTCACATATTCAGGTACAACACCTCCCATGAGGTCCTCTGTCACATATTCAGGTACAACACCTCCCACGAGGTCCTCTGTCACATATTCAGGTACAACACCCTCTCCCACGAGGTCCTCTGTCACATATTCAGGTACACCACCCTCTCCCACGAGGTCCTCTGTCACATATTCAGGTACACCACCCTCTCCCACGAGGTCCTCTGTCACATATTCAGGTACACCACCCTCTCCCACGAGGTCCTCTGTCACATATTCAGGTACAACACCCTCTCCCACGAGGTCCTCTGTCGCATATTCAGGTACACCACCCTCTCCCACGAGGTCCTCTGTCACATATTCAGGTACAACACCCTCTCCCACGAGGTCCTCTGTCACATATTCAGGTACAACACCTCCCATGAGGTCCTCTGTCACATATTCAGGTACAACACCTCCAATGAGGTCCTCTGTCACATATTCAGGTACAACACCTCCAATGAGGTCCTCTGTCACATATTCAGGTACAACACCTCCCATGAGGTCCTCTGTCACATATTCAGGTACAACACCTCCATTGAGGTCCTCTGTCACATATTCAGGTACACCACCCTCTCCCATGAGGTCCTCTGTCACATATTCAGGTACAACACCTCCCATGAGGTCCTCTGTCACATATTCAGGTACAGCACCTCCCATGAGGTCCTCTGTCACATATTCAGGTACACCACCCTCTCCCATGAGGTCCTCTGTCACATATTCAGGTACAACACCTCCCATGAGGTCCTCTGTCACATATTCAGGTACACCACCCTCTCCCATGAGGTCCTCTGTCACATATTCAGGTACACCACCCTCTCCCACGAGGTCCTCTGTCACATATTCAGGTACAACACCTCCCATGAGGTCCTCTGTCACATATTCAGGTACACCACCTCCCATGAGGTCCTCTGTCACATATTCAGGTACACCACCTCCCATGAGGTCCTCTGTCACATATTCAGGTACACCACCCTCTCCCGCGAGGTCCTCTGTCACATATTCAGGTACAACACCCTCTCCCACGAGGTCCTCTGTCACATATTCAGGTACACCACCCTCTCCCACGAGGTCCTCTGTCACATATTCAGGTACACCACCCTCTCCCACGAGGTCCTCTGTCACATATTCAGGTACACCACCTCCCATGAGGTCCTCTATCACATATTCAGGTACACCACCCTCTCCCGCGAGGTCCTCTGTCACATATTCAGGTACAACACCCTCTCCCACGAGGTCCTCTGTCACATATTCAGGTACACCACCTCCCATGAGGTCCTCTGTCACATATTCAGGTACACCACCCTCTCCCACGAGGTCCTCTGTCACATATTCAGGTATAACACCTCCCATGAGATCCTCTGTCACATATTCAGGTACAACACCCTCTCCCGCGAGGTCCTCTGTCACATATTCAGGTACACCACCCTCTCCCATGAGGTCCTCTGTCACATATTCAGGTACACCACCCTCTCCCACGAGGTCCTCCACATATTCAGGTATAACACCTCCCATGAGATCCTCTGTCACATATTCAGGTACAACACCCTCTCCCGCGAGGTCCTCTGTCACATATTCAGGTACAACACCCTCTCCCACGAGGTCCTCTGTCACATATTCAGGTACAACACCCTCTCCCACGAGGTCCTCTGTCACATATTCAGGTACACCACCTCCCATGAGATCCTCTGTCACATATTCAGGTACAACACCTCCCACGAGGTCCTCTGTCACATATTCAGGTACAACACCTCCCGCGAGGTCCTCTGTCACATATTCAGGTACAACACCCTCTCCCACGAGGTCCTCTGTCACATATTCAGGTACAACACCCTCTCCCACGAGGTCCTCTGTCACATATTCAGGTACACCACCTCCCACGAGGTCCTCTGTCACATATTCAGGTACACCACCTCCCATGAGGTCCTCTATCACATATTCAGGTACAACACCCTCTCCCATGAGATCCTCTGTCACATATTCAGGTACAACACCTCCCACGAGGTCCTCTGTCACATATTCAGGTACAACACCCGTCAGATGCACCATCCTGTTTGATCAGAGGCCCTATTGCTTTAGTGAATACATGATTTAACTATGTGAAGGATTTGTGTACAGACTGAAAGTTTAATTCCTGATTTTTGTTTTCGGGGGTACACACACATTGGGTCACATCCTCAGACACCCGAGTAAAAACCCACATTTTCGGGTTCCTGTGCTCGGTTGTTGTGTGAAGCAGTTCTAGGAGGCTCTGACGCAGAGAAAAGATGAGTCTGGTTTGTGATTTTTGCTGAATGTTGGAGGACAAAGGGACGATCAGACCCACTGAAGCATTCCCACAGCACAGTACCGATTGTTGCTGGGACCTGGTCATGTTCGCTATTGTTGGATGGTAACTGACCGGGTCACTTTGCTCCAGGTTTCTTGACCTTTGACAGACAATCTAGTTAAAACTGGCTGGAATTGTGTTTATCTCATTTCCACAATCACATATTCAGGCGCAAACATCCAAAGAGTCACGCCTCACACCATCCTTTGGTGTTTCAGCCAGTCAGAGACGGCCAAGATGGCCCATGGTGATAGCTGGACAGAGTTATTTGATGATGTCAGCAGATGCTGAGTCACCTTCTGGCAGCCACCCAAATGGTCCGGATCCCGTTTTTGTGCTCCGTACCATTTTCTCTGCTTGTTACATATAAATGGAGTAAAAATGGAATTGCTGCCTCGTTGTTTTTATTGAAGGTCTGCTGTGTTAAGAGCTGAGGTGAGTTGCCGTGGTTGCACTCTTCGAGCGCCTCTCCCCTGTGAGGAAAAGAACCAGAAACTGTGGGCCGTTCTGACCGAGGTGCAGACCAGGTCACGGACCAAAAACCAACACATCTATCATCTTCCACTTATCCAGGGTCGGGTCCCGGGAGTGACGGTTTAAGCAGGGAAGCTTAGAACTTCTCTCTCCAGCCACACGGTCCAGCTCCTCAGGGCACACCGTGCTGCATGTTTTCCATCTCGTCCTTGTAAACTCCGGTGCTTCCCTGCCGCTCCACACCTGACTTAAATGAATGCGTGATTAACGGTAGGGTTGGGCATCGTTTGGTTTTGAACGATTCCGATTCCTCGTTTTGATTCCGGTTCCTATCGATTCTCGATTCAGATTTTTTCAGGAGGCCAGATAACCGTAGGTCTTACTTGATGAAACAGTCTGAACTTCCCCATGAATTTTAATTCTGTGAACTTAAACTTTACTTTGAATTTTTCACAGGGCTGTTTTCAACTAGCATATAAATATGAAATTTATACTTTAACACAAACACTACACATTTTCTTTTCACAAAAGTACAACTTTCACAATGGAGCTTTATTTTGAAAACTTCTAACAGTGTCTGATGCAGCAGGGACCTAAACAAGAAACATGTACTCCCACTGATGTGCAAAACTGGTGCAGACTCGGAGTATCAAACAAAAAAACTAAGGAACATCTTCTGCAATCCTGTCCAGATTAGATTAGATTAGATTAGTTTTTGTTGATGAACATGATCATATCTGCCTTTTCAGGCAGTATACGCGAGCGCTCAGGACAGATGGTGTCTCCTGCAGTGGCGAACACACGCTCACTGGGTGTAGAAGATGCTCGTACACATAAGTGTGAGAATGCAAGCTCTGAGATCAGTCGGATAAGTCTTGTTGGTTCCACCACCAGGCAGCAGGGCCATCAGACAAAATGGCCGGTGGCGTTTGCTCGTACATCTGCAGCTCTTTTTCCACTCGTCTCTTGATGGACATGGAGCTCTGCTGTGAGACTATGTTCTGTGCTCCTCCAGTGGAGTCTTCCCGGACAGTTTGCAGGGAGGCGGATGCTAAAAAAAAGGAAAGATTCATCAAAATCTTCACTAAAAGGGAAAGGTTTTATCATACACACACACTCACCTCCCCATTCTCCTCTTCCTCAACGTCAGACTGCATGGTGTTCTCATCATCAGCTCCACAGTCTTTCTCTGTCGACTACAGAAAACAAGCATTTTTACCTTAGCTCTTAACTGCTGAAAAAGAAAAGTTGTGCATAATTAACATTTCAGCGGTTCAATCGGCTTCCTCCGGATTTGGTCCCACACGGTGTCATCATCCATCTTGTGTTTAAAGCGCGGTGGCCTCTTGGAGAAAGTTCCTGATCTCCTCGCTCTGCAAAACACATTCTTTAAATGTTTTAACAAGTGAAAGGAGTACAGATAATTGTACTAATTTTTTCCCAGCCGCCTGCCTCAGCCACTTACTTGGTAGCGCTTAGACAGGTTGGCCCAAACCTGTTTTTAAGGTTGGAAACAAATACTGTTATCTCCCTCTTTCACACCTCCAGCTTTTGTAGAATGGGAAGTATCCGTCCACATGTGGGGCTCTTTTCTGAAGACACACAGAGTGTTGTTGTGTAGAGAACTTTCATGAGTTTGACGAAGTCTTCTGCTTTCCGAAAGCCCTCCTCAGTCAGCCGAGCAAGCCTGTACAAAAAAATTAAGAACAGATAGATCTGTGTTAGAAAAATTCTGTTTTTCTCAACAAAACACCTCACTTATGCTCAAAGCCTACCATAGTGACTGCCCTTTGGAGTCATTTAAGTCAATCAATTTACTGATGCAAAGTATTTACACTCATTTGTTCTATGAATTCATATTTTGAGTGTATTTATTTGTCCATGCTCAACTGTCTCTACCTGTCCCTTTCAATGTTTTTCCTCAGCCGCGGGTCCAAGCTGGCTGCTTGAATCGCAGGGTACTGCTCTGTGAATCTCTCCAGCATTAGAGAGAGTTCCAGCGCGTTATCACGTCAAGGATGAGTGAGTGTCGGGGCAGCTCTGACAAAAACAAAAACATGCATTTTACATTTTATAATGAATGATTTTCTTCCTAGTACACTAAATACTTAAAATACTTTAAATTATTTAAAATTGGACTCAAATGCTATAGTACTACTCTGCAGGACTCAAATAAAAAACAATAAGATAAAAAATATAAAGCCTTCACAGATGATTGTGTGTCTTACGTAGAAGTTCTTGTTTCTCCTGGAGAACCACCTTTGCCTGGTGAACTGGACCAAATTCTTGCTTTGCAGAGTTTGGTCTAGGAACGCTCCATTGGAACCTCCACGGCTCCTACCAGCAGTCTGGCTAGCCAGTCACAGCTCTCTTTAGTTGTTGTTGGGCCAATCACAGCGCTCTATATTGTGAGCTAATCACAGTGCTCTAATCAGCGGTAGTAGCTGAAGATGTCAGAACTGCGACCGCGAACACAAACAAAATGGCGGCAGCTCAGGAACCATGTTCATTTGAAACAGCTTTGTTGTCAACATTGGACGATTTAGACTTGGGCTTTTCTTTAAAACACGAACAGATAGAGGCACTAAAGTCCTTTATTTTGAAAAAGGATGTATTTGCTGCTTTGCCGACGGTATACGGTAAAAGTTTAATTTACCAGCTGGCTCCGGTTGTTGCTAAACGGTTGTTTTAATACTACTACTGTGCACCACCATCTTTGTTTCTCACTTAACCCTCAGTGGGTACACACCCACGCACGCACGCACGCCCACACACACCCACGCACGCACGCCCACACACACACACCCACGCACGCACGCCCACACACACACACCCACGCACGCACGCACGCCCACACACACCCACGCACACACACACACGCACACACACACGCACGCACGCACCCACGCACGCACGCACACACACACACACACACCCACACACACACACACACACCATAAAGCCATACCAGACTTGTTGATTCATAGACCCGATTGGCAGGGGGTCTCTGTAGTGGAAAGTGGTACAATTGTTATTCAAACACATTGCAAAAGACGATGCTCGGAGCAAATGCGTTGCTTGTGTGCGTTGTCACACCTGTGAAGAAATTGGTAAATTATTTCAAAAATGTTTACGTCATATATAGTGCTCAAATCATGTTTTGCTGGCTGAGTAGTCAATGCTGCACTAATATAAATACATTTATGTTGACATATATTCATAACAGCTGACATACCTAAACTTTGTCATGTTGGCACACAGCATGCCATGGTCCTTGCCAGACTTACCACTGAAGAATACCTTGTAGTGTGTCTACGACAAAGGAAAATTAAAAATCGTTAAAGACATGCTACATTAAAAAAAGCACAGATACCCCCCCCCCCCCCCAAAAAAAAACCACTCAAACCTCAAAAAGCACTCTAATAGCATGCCAGTTCTCAAACCATGCCTTCAAGCCTCTCTTCATGGGTGTTTCCATCTGCAAGGGCGCACTATATATTTCGACAGTTTGCCTCAGTGAGCCTGTCACCTCCCGCCAGTATTTTGGACACACCACCAGGGCCTTTTGGGTATACCTGCAATGTTTACAGAAATATTAGGTTTACAAACAATAATTAAATAATCCAAATTTACCCTCCCTGCAGAAAAAAAGTAAAAATTAGCAGCTGATTATAGCTGTTAAAATATGAACAATTAAAAGGTGTCACTTGTTTGTATTGCTTTTTTTTTTTTTTTACAGTTTCATGTAAATCTAAAACATGAAACAAAACTAATAATCACTTTATTAAGACAGTAAATAAAAAACCATGGACTAGCCAAGTGTCTCAGATTATAAACTAACAGCACATGTCGATTAACAAGTTTGTTTTCTAAACACAGCAGTGGGGCTATGACATCTGTAACATCTTTTTTGGCCACAACTCCCTAAAGACGTAAATTTCTGCAGGAAGGAAGGTTGTGGCCTGCCATAAAAGCTTAGCTAAATAGATTCAGACAGGTGGGAGTGAGTGCATCAAACTATAATTTCTGTAGTGTCTCTGGTGCTCTTCTGGATCAGAAAAACTTCAAAAGTAAATGTCATGTGGAAGAAAAAGGTGATCTTAGCTAAATAGAATTATATAAATTGAATAATAATATAAATATAATTGCTGCCGTTACAGTTTCTCAATTTCATTGTTGGTTCTCTGTACGATAACAGCAGGCATTCTTACTGCAATAAGTTTGGGATCTGAAATAGAATAGGGTTTGCACAAATACATGCACACACAGAAACTCATGTTGCTAACACTTATACTTACTTGTGCTGAATATGTTGTAGTACTTCAGACAAGTCATTGGTTTTGTTTTCATTTTTGAAAATCAATCCCATTGGATACTGTAATAAAAAATAGGGTCACAAATTAAATTTTAATACAATAATAGTTACTGGATTTTTGAGTAATTAATACAATGTTGGTTCCAAATCTTGTTGTGCCATTTCCTCAGAGTATTGATGTGGTATGTGCGAATCGCTCATGGAATTCGGCTGCTGCTCGCCGCTCCTCAGTTCAGATCAGACGCGCCCCATTCGCGCCTCGGCTCAGCTGTAGTTTTTCTTTTAACTACTTGGTGTCCTCCATTTCCTCTCTGCCTTTTCTCAGCTCTTTTCCTCTGTGTGTGTGTGTGTGTGTGTGTGAGAGAGAGAGAGAGAGAGAGAGAGAGAGAGAGAGAGAGAGAGAGAGAGAGAGAGAGAGAGAGAGAGAGAGAGAGAGAGAGAGAGAGAGAGAGAGAGAGAGAGAGAGAGAGAGAGAGAGAGAGAGAGAGAGAGAGAGAGAGAGAGAGAGAGAGAGAGAGAGAGAGAGAGAGAGAGAGAGAGAGAGAGAGAGAGAGAGAGAGAGAGAGAGAGAGAGAGAGAGAGAGAGAGAGAGAGAGAGAGAGAGAGAGAGAGAGAGAGAGAGAGAGAGAGAGAGAGAGAGAGAGAGAGATATTCTGCCAGTTGAATCTCTTGGACTCCCCTGCATGTGTAGCTCGGGGCTGACGATGGCTGAAGATATCGCGTTAGCATTCACACTTGTTCAATTTTAATTCTGGTGCCTGTTAGCAGCTGAAACACATCCTCACGTGCTTGTGGATGTCATATATTGCATATGGAGACATGACTGTAATAATAAGTAAAGGTTAGCAGCTGTAGCTTCAGTGTGCTCATAGGAAACGTGACAAAAGAAAACCAAACACATTTCTCTTTATGGCCTATATTGTTGTTATCATCAACGTTACATGATTTACAGAATACATGTGACCAACTAACATTTCATGTTCTACCACCGGATGTTTGGATCAAAATATGAACCAATCAGATCTTAGATCAGGTGAGAGCCAGGCGTTTCCTGTCATCATCTAGGTTTTGCAGCCGGTGGAGAGCAACTGCAGCGCCTTGCTCTAAAATCTGCGGCCGCCTTGATCTCACGAGGTTATCGTTGTCTACGTATGCATGACGTCAGAGCAAGTCGGCGTCAATTCGGACACAAATCTAACCGGCATGCACTGCTCGCCGATCACCGGTGATCTAATCTGCGCAGAACTTGCTCATCTCGAACACAGCCAATGGCTCGAATACAGCAAAGCGGAGTTGGTGATGTACTGCGTTGTATGGTGGAAGTATGCGACGACAAAATCGAGTTGTTGAGGGAACAAACAAATTCAAACTTGAATACGTTATTATGTTTGTGAATGTGTACAAAATAAAGGTTTATTACATTTAAAACGGTTCAGTTGTTATTTTGACTCGTTTTGGCAGCTGACCAGCGGGGCCGGTAGATTCTTGGCGGGGCCGGTAAATATTCAGAGTTACCGGCCCAGCTGGCCGGTTGGTTTTGAAGTTAATGTCCACCCCTGGTGTGTGTGTGTGTGTGTGTGTGTGTGTGTGTGTGTGTTATACCATACCTGACAACTGAAGTTCTTCAGTGCTCAAGAAGACATCTGTGGGGATAAGTTCTGGTTTGTGTGATGGGCTCATTGCCTTTTTGTCCTCTCTGAGGCTAACATTTCTATGGCGCTTAGCTTCCAGAGTCAAGAATGATCCATTCAGCCTCTTTTACATCGCTGTAGGACTCTAAACTAGGAATAGAAAATAAAGAACTCGAACGATTCCAGGAAAAATCGAAACTTAGTCCCGGTTCCAATCGATGCTCGATGCCCAACCCTAATTAACGGGCATCTGCAGCACTTGTGTCCTCCTGAGGAGCCGATGTAAAACAGGTGTGCAGAAGCAGAGACATGGAAAACATGCAGGTCAGGGTGCCCTGAGGACCTGGGCTGGGAAACACTGCTTTAGGGGAGTCCTACGGTTTTCCCAGGCCGGCAAAAAAATCCTAGTCTCTCCATTTTGGTGGTGGTGGTGGTGTGTGTGTGTGTGTGTGTGGGGGGGGGGGTTGTTTCTATGCTAATATACCTGTTTGTGATGTCAAAATTGTAGATGTTTAAAAAGGCACAAAATTCCTAAACTGACTAAAATAGGAGGATGTTTTTTTCCCATTTTGAGTGTTTAAAGAGGCAGTAGAGATCCACATGGCAGCAAAAAGGACACAACAAGTCAGGTTTGCATAATATGTCCCCCTTTAGGCTGATTGTTGTGATACTGTTGGCTTGTATTGCCCCGGACGTATTCCACCTTAAAATACCAAACATGAAATCCTCTTGTCGCCATTGAAAATGCGTCCTAGTCTGGGTGAAGATGAGTGTGTTCTAATTCTCTAGCTTTAAAACCTTCTAGCACATTGCTACAGTCTGAATCTGAACGTGTTATTACAGCATGTCCATCACTGAGCCATTTCTTATGCTAGGATAGAGCTCTAAACAGCGACACTTCTGTTTTGCAGGTACCTTCCTATGAAGGACATCATGTGCATGGAGTGTCTGTCTAAAAAGCTTCGTGAAGCTGTGAGTCTGTACCTGCGAGTAATCAAACTGGTGGATCTGTGTGCAGGTCGCTGGTGGGAGTACATGCCTGCAGGTGAGAGGTCCGACCCCGCCGTGACACCCAGAGCAACACATCCTGTCACTAACCCTAATTTAAACCTGATGAATAAACATCAGAGAAGCATGACCTAAGCATGAAACGTCGGACAGGTTCCTCTGATCTGTCGACTGATCCATATGAATTTATATCAGAACCTTGAACAGCTTTGAGCCACAGCAGGAAGTGGCTGAATCACACGTACAAGACCAGGAGGAACCTGGCAACATGATTACTCGTACATCCTGGTGACTGAGCTTGAGAAGAGATGAGGAAGGGACAACAGTAGCTCAGGAGGTAGAGCGGGTCGTCCAGTAATCTGAAGGTTGCAGGTTCGATCCTGGCTCCAACCAGAGAATGCTGCTGTTGTGTCCTTGGGCAAGACTAACCCGCCTTGCCTGTTGGTGGTGGTGGTCGGAGGGCCAGTGCTCGGCAGCCTCGCTCTGACATCGCGCCCCAGGGCAGCTGTGGCTACATTGTAGCTCATCCCCACCAGAGTGTGAATGTGTGCGTGAATGGGTGAATGACTGATTGTGTTGTGAAGTACCTTGGGGAGAACCCTAAGAAAGGGCTATACAATTACAGGCCATTTACCATTTTTTACCATGTCTTAGGTCAGACATCTGCTGCCTCTAGTTAAAGAAGAGGTTTCGCTGACAAGCGAATAAAAAACGGAGGCAGTGGAAGAGTTGCGTTGCTGTTAGCCAATCAGAGGTGAGATATCATGAATATTAATGAACTAGATGCCCCAACCAACTTCTACTTCCTGAAGCATTAGCATCAGCTTTTTTCCCACAGAGAACGTCCCACAAGACATTTGTTCATACCAGAGGCTACAGCAGATTAATGGAAAAATGAGCGTAGATGTGGAGCACTTGTTTATTCAACACATCTGCAGCGGTCTCTAGTAGGTATGAGTGCCTTGTAAGTCATACTCTGGGGACAAAAAAAAAACCCAGTGTACCGGTGTCAGGAATTAGAAAATTTCACATCAGAATAGAGTTTCAGACGGATCTGGAGTTTTATTTCCTGATATGTGGACATCTCTCCTCTGATTGGCTAACAGCTCTACCACTGACTCAGTTTGCTCTGCAACGTTGATGTTTTATCTCCACAAATAACACAAGCCTCCATGAATGTTAGTGACAGTGTGACGTAGATCTGTCAGGATTTTCTAATCCTAGAGTTTCACCGTCAGAAGCTAATGCAGGAGATAGGTGTAGGAGACTATTTTCATGTTCAGCCTGCATGAAAAACTCAGCGTGACTCATTATAATCATAAATAATCATTAAAAAAGTTTTTGGAGTGTTCCCCACCTTTAAGGCTTCTGTGGGTGTGTTAAGGAACAATTTTGTGTTTGTTTCTATGTTTGTAGGTTTTACAGACAGTAGCTTTTTGACTCTTTTGAAGAAGATGCCTGACCTGGAGCAGCTGTACGGTCTTCATCCTCGTTTCCTTGAAAGGAGACGAGTCCGAGGTTGTGAGGCCTTCAGCATACCAGGAGTTCTGGAAGCACTGCAAGTCTGTCCAAGTCTGCTGGTCAGTGTGTGAAATATCACATCCTACCTCTGTTAGCCTTATTTTCTGCTTCAGTGAGAGTGATCAGAGATCCGCACAATAAAAGTGACATTTCAAAAATATAAATACATATGAAAATACACGAGAAGCCAAAATATAGAAGAATATACTTCATTAATCTATTAATGCTGATGTTGATTAATGTTAAGGCGACACATACACCAAGATAATAGGAGAAAAATTATGCACACAAACACACAGGCTGTAGGCTACTAGCACAACCTTTAGTGACAGAAACTGCAGCATGAAAAAGAAGTTGGTGAGGAAGAAGAGAATGAACAGCAAGTCACACCAAAACCTGAACAGGTGATTTTAAAGGAGACTACTGAGTCCACTGATCTCAGGCTCGGGGGGAGAGAGGTCCAGAGTCTGGGGGCCACAGCAGCAAATGATCTGTCACCTTTGGTCTTTAGCCTGGTGCTGCACAACCAGTAGGCTTTGACCACTGGTCCTCAGGGACCTGCTGGGGGTGTAGGGACTAAGAAGATCACCAATGTAAGATGGTGCTTGTCCATGTAAGGTCCTATAGACCAGAACCAGGATCTTGAAATGAACCCTGAAGTTGACTGGCAGCCAGTGAAGCTGGAGGTGAAGCGGGGTGATGTGGGTGTGTTTGGAGGACTTGGTCGGAAACCGAGCACAGGCGTTCTGAACCACCTGTAATGACCATTAA
Organism: Nothobranchius furzeri; assembly: GCF_043380555.1. NCBI lineage: Eukaryota > Metazoa > Chordata > Actinopteri > Cyprinodontiformes > Nothobranchiidae > Nothobranchius > Nothobranchius furzeri. The sequence goes on from NC_091741.1 coordinate 109,190,329, forward strand.
TTAATGGGATCATTAGTATTTTGTTATTTTTATAGTGAAATTTCCTGTAGAGCTAGAAGTGATTTATTTTGAAAGACATGATTGTAATGTAATTTCAGTTGCTTGATGGTAACCAGGACAATGACAAATGTCAAAGCTAAAATACGGAATTATTAAACAAAGGGTTAGCACCAGTCGAAAAGGAGGAACAAGGTAGATTTATGCTTAGTGCAATAATTATTTAGAATAAGTATAGAGGTTAATTGATGTTCATAGATAATTTTTAAAACCTTTAAGGTGACATTTTATTGTATTACTTTTGTGTGTGTTTATTCAGTGCTTAATTTGTAAATGAAACGTTCCAGAACGCAAATAGTGACATCAAACCAAAGTTCACTACAGGCGAAACAGATGCCGGAACACGCAGGGTGTGGGTGTGTGTGTGTGTGTGTGTGTGTGCGTGTGTGTGTTTCAGTTGATTTGCTGGAGTTTTTGACAATTAAAAATTGCGCGCACATTTTCAAAGTGAACACATTTCTTTCAACAACGGCAGTTTTTGCATCTACTTTTCCCCTGCGCAGCGGCCGCAAACTCCCTGATTTTTTTGCATAGCAAAGCTTCCCTCTCGGGTGAGAGTAACTCTGAAGTGCCTTTTTTTCCCTCCCCCTGACTCTATCCTCATATAAACCCTCTTGATCTATTACGGTAGTGCGACTCGAGTTGCGAATGACCACAGTCACCAATTCTTGTCATGTATGTATGTATGTATGTATGTCTGATCTCAGAATTGTGTGTACTGAAACTCTAATTTCCTTCTGGGATTAATAAAGTATTATTGAATTGAATTGAATGCGCCTGCAGCCTCTCGGAGTTCCTGCTGCTCTAAACATTAAAATTATTTCATTTTCTGTTCCTCATTTCTGATTATTTTCAATGGTGTCTGTTGCAACCACCAGGTACAAAACTAACTTGTTTTTATTTGACTATTTTTCTGTCCTGCCCGTTTATTATCTTCCTGCATCTCCTCTCAGTCCTAAAGACAAACTGCTACCTGGCTTCAATATATATTCACCTTATGAGTTACCTTTGAACTGCAGTTCTAAAAGATCTACCGACCGCAAATACAGCGGCATGCGCGCCGGCTGCACCGGTAAGGGGAAATCACCGGAGGACAAAACAGGTGATACGCTCCGCTCCGCAGCAGCGAAACATATCAGGCACAAATAAAAGACAGAAAGCATGAAAGGATATGAGCCGACATGAACGATCGCGTGTTAAATTTGTTTTTGAGGTGGCGACACTTTGATAATGTTACTGTGGCCGTGCTCAGGACGCATCTGTCTGTAGTGCGTTAGAGCTCTGCGCCTCTCAGCTCTAAATAATCCCCGGAGAGTCCACGTAGATAATGTAAAGCCCCATTCCCACCTGTACCGGGTCGGCCCGGGCCGGGTAGCGTAGGTTGTTTACATATCTGGGTGGCCTGGAATTTTCCCGGGCCAACCAAGGCTCATTCTCGGCCCTCTTCCCGAGGGGTACTGCTTCAGGCCGACCAGGGCCAACACACCCACTGCTGACAAGAAATTCACACCTTCCATTAGAGCAAGCCTCTGATTGGTGGGTAGAGTCAGCCCATTCACACCTTCCATTAGAGCAAGCCTCTGATTGGTGGGTAGAATCAGCCCACATGGGCTTAAGACAAGGATGTGTGGAAACAACCGGGCCAGACTGGGGCCGACTGGGGCTACCCGGCCCGGGCCGACCCGGTACAGGTGGGAATGGGGCTTAATATAAGTAGAACCAGAATCGTTTTCGGGCTCCCCCTGGGTGTGTAAACTGAGGGCTTCCAGGGGAGCCTGTCATACTTTGGGGTGAGCCAGGATCCCTTTAGCTCACCTGTAATTCAAACCCTGCGTATATCACAAGTTGGTCGCGTGAGTTGCCGGATCCTAGCAGACAGTTGCCGGAACGGTCCTTTCAAAAATAAGACAGTTCCCGAATCTTGTTCCGGCAAGATCCGGCTCAAGTTAAGCACTGTGTTTGTTACTAGCTTTTACGTTGGTTATTGGAGTGGCATGTTGGGAACAGGTTCTAATTAAAAGGAAACCATCTTTAACCATCAGTAAGGCTCATCTTTGTTCGACTAGGAGCCACACCACCTATAGATGGATCAGGGAGGTTCTGCTCAGACACATGAAAAGAGAATTGCAGTAGTCTAAGCGTGAGGAGATGAAGGTGTGGAGAACAGCCTCAAGTTCAGAGCGGGACAGAATGGCACTTAGCTTAGCAATGTTCCTGAGATGGAAGAAGGAAGAGCCAACAAGAGAACTGATATGAGAATCCAGGGTGAGAGCTGGGTCAAAGGTCACACCAAGATTCCTAACGGGGGGTTATCTTCATTCAGCTGAAGAAAGTTCCCAGCCTTCCAGTTTTTAATAAAGTTTAATCAGGTGTGTAGCAGCTGCAGCTGAGACGTCTCATTGGGCTTAAAGGAGATGTACAGTTGGATGTCATCTGTGTAAAGATGTTAGGAGATTCCTTTAAAAAACTCAGCATGTGCCGGAGATGGTGCAGATAAAGGATGAATAGCAGGGGCCCCAGAACAGAACCTTGTGGGACACCATAAGTAAATAAAATTCTGAAAAGTGTGTCATGCATTTGAATTCAGCCCCCGTCCTCTGACACTCCTAAATAAAATCCAATAAAATCAATTGCCTTCAGAAATCAGCTAGATAGGTCACAAGAGTTCAGTTGTGTGTAATTTAGTCTCATTGTCTGTTCTGTGAAGGCCTCAGTAGTTTGTTAGAACTTTACTGAACGAACAGCATCATGAAGACCAAGGAACTCAGCAGACTAAAACTTTATCACTGACCTAGTGATAAAAGTTTTAGATATGTTTAAATCAGGGTTAAAATAAACAAAAAATATCCCAAGCTTTGAAGATCACAAGGAGCAGTCTGTCATCCCAAAATGCAAAAGTATGCTACAACTGCAAATCTACTTGACCGCCCACCTGAAGTGATAGAGAGAGCAAGGAGAACCCTGGTCGGAGAAGCTTCCAAGAGGCCCTTGGCCACTCTGGATAGGAGTAGAAGGCCAATCTATATTTATAAAATTGAACCTGTAATCGAATTATGTATTCATGGTAACTGTGACAACACCGGTTGTCAGAGATTTGCTCATTCACCCTCTCATCACCAGTGTCACTCAGTTTTAACGGACATATAAACTAAGCCCTGTGCCATCCTCTTCCACTGCCCAGTAATATTGTGAAGAACTTGAAGAGGAAACAATCTTTCATATAGCGCCTCTCAAGATAAAAATCATGAGGCACTTGTATGATGGTAACTTACACCTGGCAAAATCCGGGAGTGGGAGGAGTTTAGTGAGACCATGGAGCAAGACTTTGTACAGCTTTGAGGAGATTCTGGTCCACCGTCCAGCGCCTCAAGAGAGGAAAGCAGTGCGTTACTGTTGGGTATTTTTATATCCTAAAGGAACAACACGGGAGAGAAGTCAGTAGGCTTTGTACGCTGTAAAGAGGCAGCGGAGACCAACCGGCCAAAAGCCTGTCCAAGGCCCTTGTCCGATTAACTCTGGCGTGTTCTCTCCACCACAGATGGTTTTATTGAACCACAGGCACCTAAGGACAAAGAACAATCCATCACTGTCCACACTTAACCAATAACACTGTTGCTTCTATCTAAGGTGGGACCTTCTAAAAAGGAAGTCTCAAGTTACAGGGGTGACTGCTGACTTTTCTGCTGCCAAGCAGAGCATTCCAGAAAAGAAGCCTTAATTTATGACTGACAGCCAGAAACTCCGTAACCATGGATACCTGTTGCCGGACAGGCTATTTCACCAACCCCCACAGCATACCAGACAAACATTAGGGCTTATCTGCCGCATTCCACAGCCAGAGAGAAGAGGAGAAAGCCCTGTGGCTTACTTCACAATCATAAGATTAACATATGATTACTTAAAAAGGAACATTTAAGACAGTATTACATTAAAATCTCCAACAGTTACAACACTGTTTATAGTGGGGATGGTGTGCTGCTGACCTCGACTCGGGACATTGTGGATCGGTGGATGGAATACTTCAAAGACCTCAATCCCACCAGCATTTCTACCAGTGAGGAAGCAGAGTCTGAGTTCTTTAATAATAATAATCTATTTTATTAGAAAGCGCCTTTCAAAACACTAATGGTCAGTTTCACAAGATAAAACACAATAAAATGCTGTAAAATACCAAGAATAAAACAAATGAAACAAGTCATAAGCAGTTTTGAACAGATGAGTTTTCAGTCTGGATTAAAGAGTGAAGCAGTCGATGTTTCTGATGTCTGGGGCGGAGTGCGTTCCAAAGACGGGGAGCTGAGTGGCTCCCCCATGATAATGAGGCGTGCAGAAGGATCAACAAGGTAGAGAGAGGAAGAGGATCTGAGTGAGCGTGATGGGGTGGCGATATTAATGAGGTCTGATAAGTGGGGAGGAGAAAGATTATGTGTTGCTTTGAAGGTGTGGAGGAGGATCTTGACGGTGGACCTAAATTTAACTGGAAGCCAGTGGAGCTGCTGAAGAACTGGGGTGATATGGAGAAAGGAAGGGGTTCCGGTGATAACACGGACTGCTGAATTCTGGACCAGTTGCAGTTTATGAAGGAGTTTATAGGGGAGACCAAAAAGGAGTGAACTGCAGTAGTCAAGATGGGAAGTGACGAGGCTGTGGACGAGAATGGCTGCAGGATGAGGGGTCAGGGAGGAGCGAAGATGATTTATGGATAGAAGATGAAAATAGGCTGACCGAGTTATGTTATTGATGTGGGCATGGAAAAACGGTGAACTGTCGAGAATGACACCCAGACTGTTAACCTGCTGTGAGGGTAGACTGGGGCTGGGCTCTCCAATCTCTGGATGCTGAGGTCACTGAGGTGGTCAAAAAGCTCCTCGGTGGTATGGCCCCAGGGGGGATGAGATCTGCCTAGAGTTCCTTAAGGAAGCCCTGTAGCCGGGCTGTGTTGGCTGATGTGACACTACAATATCGTGTGAACGTCTGGAGCAGTTCCACTGGATTGGCAGACCAGGTGATGGTCCTCCTATTTAAAAGACGGGACCGCTGTGTGTGATTCAACTATAGGGGGAACACACTCCTCAGCCTCCCTGGTAAAGACTATTCAGGGGTTCTGGAGAGGAGGGTCCATCAGATAGTTCAATCTCCGATTCAGGAGGAGCAATGTTAATTTTGTCCTGGCCATGGAACACTGGACCAGCTCTATACCCTTTGGTAGATCCTGGAGGGTGTGTGAAAGTTCACTCAACCGCCGTGATGTGTTTTGTAGACTTGGAGAGAGCGTTCGACCGCATCCCTTGGGAGGCACTATGGGGGGTGACTACAGGAATATGGGATACCAGGCCCTCTGATATGGGCAGTTAGATCCCTTTATGACAAGTGTCAGAGCTTGATCTGCATTGCCGGCAATAAGTTGGGCTCGTTTCATTTGAGAGTTTCCTTTTGCCAAAGATTTTGTTCATAACTTTTATGGACAGGATTTCTAGGTACAGCCAAGGTGTTGAAGGGTTCCATTTTGGTGGCCTGAGGATCGGGTCTCTGCTTTTTGCAGATGATGTGGTCCTGTTGGCTTCACCAGACACTGTTCTCCAGCTTTTGCTGTAGTATTTCACAACTGAATTTGAAGCAGTTGGAATGAGAATCAGCTTTTCTAAATCAGAGACCATGGTCTTGAGTCAGAAAAGGGTAGAATGCCTTCTCCAGGTCAAGGATGAAGTCCTTCCTCAAGCGGAGGAGTTTAAGTATCTTTGGGTCTTGTTCACGAGTGAGGGAACGATGGAGCATGAGATCGATAGGTGGATTGGTGCTGCATCTGCAGTGATGCGGGTGTTGTACCGGTCTGTCGTGATGAAGAGAGAGCTAAGCCAGAAGGCAAAGCTCTTGATTTACCGGTCGATCTACGTTCCAACCCTCACCTATGGTTACAAGCGTTGGGTAGTGCCCAAAAGAATGAGATCGTGAATACAAGCGGCCTAAATTAGTTTTCTCTGCAGAGTGTCGGGGCTCTCCCTTAAAGCCGGGCGTACACTGTGCGACTTTTTCACTTTTTTGAGCCGATTTTCCACTCGTGCGAGAATCCACGACATCGGGGCGAGTTTTGCGCCGAGCGGTCGTGTAGTGTACAGGGGGTTACGAGAGGCGATTAACACCACGTGACCAGCTGCCGATCAGCAGTTGTGAGGTCGCACGGACTTCTGGCATGTTTAATATTTCGCTCGTCCCTCGTGAGGGTATCGCACTGTTGAAGCGGCGCTGCGAGCAGCTGCAACCCAAAAAGTATCAGAACCGCTCACGGCGCATGCGCAATCCTGCATCAACGCCGCTCGCTATTTCCCTAATAACACACGCTGTTCGTTTTTGTTTCTACACATTTTTTTACTCACAAAGATTGTCAAGAAAGCGTGTTTGTCGTGTTCATGTCAAATTAAACTGATCACAAAACACAGATTTACTTTATTTTGTTTTCCTCATCCAACCCCATAAATCCCTGTGTGTCCTCCTGCAGCACTCCCGAAGGACAACAGGCAAAACAAGACAAAAAAGTCTGACGTGTTGAGTAAAAACTGCTATTTTTAGCATATTTTTAGGGCCGACGTGTTGCTACCAGACGTACAGTGTGAGCAGTCAGGTCGCATGCGAGAACTGGGACGTGCAGTGTGAGCGCATGACTCGTGAGATCTGCTCTGCGAGGAAGTCGTACAGTTTGAGCTGAACACTGCGAGTGAAAAAGTCGCACAGAGATAGGGTGAGAATCTCGGTCATCAGGGAGGAGCTTGGAGTAGACCCGCTGCTCTTCCACATCAAGAAAATCCAGTTGAGGTTGTTCGGGCATCTGGCTAGGGTGCCTCCTGGACGCCTCCAAGGTGAGGCTTTCGGGGCACGTCCAACTGGGAGGAGACCCAAAGGCAGACCCAGGACACGCTGGAGGGACTATGTTTCTCGACTGGCCATCTTGAGATTCCACTGGAGGAGCTGGCCCAAGTGGCTGGGGAGAGAGAGGTCTTGGCCTCTGCTTAGGTTTCTGCCCCGGCGACCGGGGTAAGGGGAAGATAATGGATGGCTGGATGGCTTTCAATTTAGGAGTTTGCTCTGTGATCAGTGAGGCTGCCATCATGTTCAAACACAGGCTTTGTTTGTGTCAGTTGTGTCTTTGAGCAAGATACTTGACTCTCCTTGCCTGCTGGTAGCGGTTTTAGGGACATATCTAACTCCTGTAGTTGATGTAATTTCAGGGAGTTGAGACATCCCACCTGGAGCTGGTGGAGGCCATTTGGAACTACATGCCCCAGGTTCACATTCTAGGGAAGTTCCGCAACCGTAACGGCGCCTTTCCCATTCCTGCTGAGAACAAACTCACCATCCCCACAACTGCAAAAATCCAGACCCTCCACCTCATAGGTGAGTGAACTGCTTGGCCTAAAATGTAGGAGCTGTTGTTCCACCCACGTATCACCGCTGAAGTGACAACAGTCGATAAATAAATGCTGCAGCATTTGTTATAATTGTGTTGTAGGTGTGAATGTCCCAGAGATCCCTTGTGTGTACATGCTTCGCCACCTGTATCTGAAGTGGGTTCGTCTTACCAAACCGCAGCCGTTTAAGGACTTTCTGTGTGTGAACCTGAGGACGTTTGTCATGAGGAACTGTGCAGGGCCGACCAACTCGCTGAAGTATGTCCCGCTGGTTACGGGTTTAGCATCGGCCCGCAATCTGGAACAGCTGGAGCTGGTGAGAGTTCCCTTCCTGGGAGGGCTGATCCAGCATGTGGTGGAGGACAGCTGGAGGTCAGGTGAGGACATCTACAGACATGCGTACGATCGCGACTCAGATGTGATGTTTTATAAACTCTAATGTAGTTTTAAAGAAGTGTGTGTGTGTGTGTGTGTGTTTGTTTGTTTACATGCCTAGGAGGATTCAGGAACCTCCACACCATTGTGTTTGGAGCTTGTAAAAATGCTTTGGAGGTGGACTTGGGCTACCTTATCATCACCGCTGCTCGCAGGTACTTTCATCCAGCCACCAACATGCCTTCTACATTTGCGTGTGTGTGTGTGTGTGTGTGTGTGGTTCTATAATAGTGATATATGTTGATGCTGGACCGTGCAGCTTCAGCTGTTAGATGTTTATCTTTTCTACCTGAGATATTCGGTATTAGTTGAGAAGTGAGGACCTCATTTAATGAAATAATTTGGTTGTAAACACAAGGAGACACAAAAACAAAATGCAAAGATCGGGGTGGGGTGGGGTGGTGGTGGCGGTGGTGGTAGTGGGGGATTTCCTATAGTGAGCTAATCTCAAAAGCCAGGCTCTCTTTTGAAAATCCGTGTTTAACCTGCCCAAGTTTGGTTCCGCTAACATGGCTAGCCTGAAGCCCCTCCCAGTCACCATGGTAACCATGGCACAAACCTGCTCCGTGGCAGGCTAGCAGCTAGACTTGCTGAAGCTTGAGGAATGTGATTGGACGAGGCATGTTGCGTCTTGTTTTTCTTGTTAGCAGCTGGCGGCTACGAGGTGGTGAATTAGTGCCAGCTCTGGCCCTCAGCAGCAGCTGCAGCTTTGTTCTTGATGGCTAAATTATTAATAAATGTGGAGTTTAAACTAAAATATAGTTCAGCTAAACGGTTTACAGCGATAACTTTAGGGTCACGTGACCGCCACGAACGTAAGTTCCTAAAACTCACAACTGCTCGGCAAAAACAAAGTCCTCCAGTCTAAAAGCATCCAGACTCTGGAGCAGAACATGTAAACGACACGTAAATGATGAAAAGTTGAATGAAACATGTGGAGAAATGAGCTGAAGCGGACGTCTGGCGTTGCCATGGAAACATGTAAACTATGCATGATAACACCAGCTTTAATCAAGCAGCGTGTGGTCTCTATTTTAGTCCTGACATCTTTGTAGTCCTCGTAGGCATGAATGAATAATTATTCCTCTGTGTGGGAGAAGAACGAGGCCCTGGTCTTCCCTTCCATTCTCATTCATCTAGCATCACTGAACAGGGTCTGCCTGTGGATGCGTGTGAGGCTCGCTTGCTGCTTCTTGCTTGAATTAGAGAGGAATGGATCCACCTGAGCATTGTTGGTGGAATGTACATGTTCTTGAGTGAACAGGTGTGATTTGTCAAGCAGGGATTTATCAGGAAGGCCTTGATGTTCCAACACTCTGGCCTGATTTCACCAGCAGTCTGAACCCTGGAGCTCTGGCATAGAGATGCCTCCTGATTAGTGTCCCAGAATGCACAGCGCTGTATGGCTTCATGAATGCAGTTTCTACATTTCTACTGAGCAGGTTTTTAACTTGGTCATGTTTGTCTTCACCAGGCTTCATGAGCTGCGCATCCAGCCTTCACTAACAAAAGACGGTGTCTTCTCAGCCCTCAAAATGGCCGAGCTTGAGTTTCCTCAATTTGAGACACTTCACCTGGGATATGTGGACGAGTTCCTCTTACAATGTTAGCTCCTTCTTCTTTCTGCTGGACTCCCCTGTCTTTCCGTCTGGTGACCCGGTTGTGTATTTTGATGCTGGATTTGTTGTGTTTGTGGTGCAGGTAAGATGAGTCACTCTGAGCTGGTGAAGTACGGGCTGGCTGATGTCGTCGAGAACCCTGGTATCATCACTGATATCGGCGTAAAGGTGGTGAATGAAGTGTTGCCTAATATCAAGTATTTGCTCATCTACAACTGCCCTCACCTTCATAACCCTCACCACTGGATGTCGGGTAAAACTCACAGCTTACGTTGGAATCCTCACAGCAGAGGAGGAGCTCTGTAACTGCATCTTCTGATGTTTCTATTCCCAGATCAGTCCAGATGGAACCGCCTTGTCGATCTCACTCTAGTTCGCTGTCATGCTATCAAACTGCCGTCCTTTTCCCAGTTCATAGAGTCCCTCCCCTGTCTGGAGTTTATCTGCCTGGACCAGATGTTCAGAGAACCGCCCAAGGTATGTTTGGGTCCTCATGACCCGTAAAGCTGGGTGCCAGAACTTTTTTGCTGCTAAATTTTGGTGCTTTCCAACAAAACATTCCTGTTTATGAGCTGCGCTGCTCTGTTCCTGCCGCTGCTGCACATCCTGTGACCGGGGTCTCGGTCACACCCGGTTCACATTTATAACAACACTTCTCTGAGTTCAAGTCCAACTTAGAAAATGCTGAATAAAAATCAAATGTTTGGCTGCGTTTTCTAAAGATAAACACTTTTAAATAAAGCACCTCGTTGGTTGTTCTTCTCCGAGCCGAAGCAGGACCCGTCTTCCACTGGTTTGCTCCACATCTTCATACGGTTACTTTTGTTTTGCACTGAAAGTACCTTTTTATTGTAATTCTGTCTCTTATTCTGGCTCTAAAAAGAAATATGTTTATGAAATTATAGTTTGCACTAAAACCGTGCTGTGTTTGTGCCGAGGTAATAAACATATAAATACTTTTTTCTTCCTTAAATTAGACTTTAAAATATATATGTACTGAAAAAGTACCGTTCAGTTACTGGTACCATAAACCAAGCATCATCAAAAAGGTCTAAAGGTACCCCGTCCCAGCGGGACATAGAGCTGGCGTGAGTAACAGGCTCTTCTGCGGGGTAAACTAGTTGAGGTTCTCTTTGGCCTGACCTGCGTCGGGTCCGGTCCACTACCTGAAGCGTGTGGGAGGAGTAGGTGGTGGCCTTCGAGTGAGGGTCAGACAGGACCGTCGGGGGTTTACTCTGCAGAAGCACTGTTAATGACCAGGATGATCCGTATCTATGGGCGTTTTTCCATTATCGGAACTTCAGGGTCATTCTGCCAGAACTTGCATGTGCACCCACTTCAACGGGCCGTTTTCCGGGTCTTTTTCAGGAACATTCGGATGACCTGAACAGGGGCAGGTACTCTGAAAGGCCCGGTAGAGTAGCTGAATGGAACTTTTGGTTAACTCACACTGATTGGTTGTAACTCAGTAGGACATGACATCAGCAGACGTCCAATAGAGCCGGCATTAGTACATTTAGAAGAGTTGCTTGTGAACTAAATGGAAGAAAGAGCAAATAAGCACTGTTCACGCCGCTTTAAAATAGATGTAACTAAACTCCCAAACTGAAAAATGAAGTAACAGCCCCACAACCACGTAATTCACAGGGCTCTGTAAAAAAAAAAAGGGCACTTCTTCTGGTCATTGAGTGCCACGTTTTACATCACAGCAGCTGTCCCAGTCCTCCTAATAGATTAAATAGGCCAGAAAAGGACTTTTTGTTGCTGATCAGTGACCTCGCTCACTTCCGAAGCAGTCACGATATGCTGAGAGGACCGGGCCATCATATCTCCTGGTCAGTTTCCCCCTTCCAGAAATGACTCAGAAGTTCCGACAGTGGAAACACGCCTGCTGTTTACTCTTTTGTGATGTTTTCCTCCTGGGCGGTGCTCCCTGTGTTTGTGTGTTAGGGCTGTGCCAGAGTGGGCCTGAGTGCCGGCACGGGAATCGGAGTGTCTTCTGCTCTGGTCAGCAACCAGAACTCTAACAATGACAACAACCAGCACCACCCCCCTAATAACGAGGCCAACATGCCTCCTCCACCTCCACCCCACAACAACAACAACCAGAGGCCGCAGCAGCCGTACGGTGAGCTCTACACAGGTCTGGGTGAAGGTGTGGACTCTAAGCACAGACCACACATGCATGAAATGTCGTGGTTCTGCCAAGTAACTTTTTCTTTCTTTGTTTGCTTTTTGCATAAGCAATGGAAATAAATGGAATGGAGGAAGATGATATGGATGAAGAAGATGAGGCTGTTTATGAAGAAGAAAAGGCTGAAGCTCAGATCAACGTGAAGGATAAAGAAGGAGGACTGGGTATGGATGATCCCAGTGGTCAAGTTGGACCCTCAGCCCCCCCTGATGAGGAACAAGCAGGTTTGGAACTTCATTCTCCATCAGATGAAAAGTAAAACACTTCAATTCTTAGTATTTAAACTCCTTGCATCAGAAACTGGTCTGTTTTCTAACCCGTTTCCTCCGTTCCAACTATAGGTCCCAGTGGTTTAAACCAGCAGTGCAGACCCACCTACGGTGCTGCTCACAAGCCACCTCCTGTCATCTCAGACTCTGACAGTGAGGAAGAGGAGGGTCTTGTTTCAAGGCTGATGCCTCCTTCCTCGTTTCTACATCCAGATTCATGTCCCAAAGGTGTGAACACAACCTAGGTCCATCTCAGATTTCAGAAGCATGTTGGAGTAGGCAGGGATGTGGGAGTGTTTTTTTTCCTTGGTCATGGCTCCTAGAGTCACAGTTAAAAACAAACTGATCAAGTCTGTCTTCATCACACACAAACATGCATCAACAGATTTAAGCCTAATCTATACATCTCCGTCTGCACTGGTACGGAGACACGCGACACCCAACAGGCACACAAGGACAGACGGAGTTGAGCCCATCCATCCATCCTCTTCCGCCTATCCGGGTCGTGGGGGGTGTAAATCCCCTGAAAAGGGGAGTGAATGATAAAAGAAACACGGACACGTTATTCCCTCTGCTCAAACGTGTATTGAATCACTTAATTCAACTCAAATACATACAGAGTCATCACAAAGAAACAAGTGAAAAGTACCAACCGTCATCTTCTTAGCTAGTTGGAGCGAGAGGGAAGATGGTGGAGCGGGTAGCCGAGAAGTAGCGTGCTCTGAGTAGCTAACCCTGAATTTATAGCAGATGTAGCTCTATGTAACTCACAAAACTACCTAATACCTATTTCCTAAGCAATAATTACTCTCAAACGCGCCTTTGACCGTCATTGGAAAACTTTGGAAGTTACTCCGGTTGCATGCTGAAGAATGGCTAACAGCAAAGCTAACGGTAAAGCTATCAAAGCCTTGCTACCCCACGACTATGCGTGCCAAGAGGCTATGGAGACCAATTTGAGGGGGACCAAGAATCTCTTAACTTCACCAGGTAAAGCTGCACTGCCCTTAAAAAAACAAAGAGGACATGAAGAGGCTGCTATCAGCGCTGAAGCAAGTGTCATTTTGGCTGCAGTTGAAAGTCTCAAAAATTCAATTGAAGAGCTCCGAGGCGATTTAAAACAAAACACTCTCACCATTGCCAGCATTGTGAAAGCGGTTGACTTCAACAGCGGTGAAATAAAAGATCTCAAAGAAAAGAACAAAGGATTGACTGAAGAGATTAAATTGTTAAAGGCTACAAATCTAGATCTGACAGCCAAATTGCTCCGTGTTGAAAAAATGACGGAAGACCAAGAGTCTTACAAGCGACGATGGAATCTGCGACTCAACGATCTTAAAGAAGAAAAGGATGAAGACACACGAAAAAAGGTAGCTGGCGTTTTAATAAAGATTCTGCCACACTGGGCTGAAAAAGTGGAACTGATCCTGGACACCGTCCACCGCCTCGGTACCCCCCTCAACGGCCGTCCCCGACAGATCATCCTACAATTCTCGCTGAGAACCTACAAGGAGGAACTCTGGCGTGCCACCAAGGGCCACCCGATCTGCAGGGAGCTGAACATCAAATTTGCTGAGGATCTCACCAAGGAAGAGAGAGAGGCACGGCTGGCCGTATGGCCAAAGGTGGAGCAAGCACGCAAGGCGGGGCTGAAGGCGATCTACAGGGGTCGTCATGCATACATCAACGGTCAAAAGATAACTCCTTAATTAGCACTGGAAATGGGTTTTAAATCCATATATGTGAGCTAAAATGTTCATTTCTATCTCAGGGTTCTGCTACTTGTTACGTTCTTCTAAGGTAACACGCACATAATTTGTTCTGTTATTTGTGTTACATGTTTTTGAAAAGCAACCTTTCTTTAATTTCAATTAATGCAAGGGGATTAAGAAACATAACTAAAAGGAAAAGTCTTTTCCTGTTTTGCAAAGGGAAAAATGCTAATATAGTATTACTACAAGAAACTCACTCCAAGCCTGAGGACAACACTTTTTGGTCTAAACAGTGGGGCGACGGAGCTTACTTCTGCCACGGAACTTCGAGGTCAGCAGGGGTCGCTGTTTTACTAAAAAACTTCCAGGGCCAAGTTATCGCTCAACACAAAGATGAACATGGTCACTGGTTAATCCTTGTTATTGATATTGATAATGCAAAATTTATTTTAACAAATCTGTATGGGTACAATACTATACACCAAAATAAACTACTGTTAGAAGTAATAGCCTCACAGCTTGAGCATCTTAAAGTATCATACTCCACCAACAATGTCATTGTTGGGGGAGACATTAATATGGTTCAGGATGATTTTTTGGATAAATGGCCCTCTAAATATTCCTCAAGTCACCCAAACTCCATCCTTAATAACTTTTGCTATGAACAGAATTTAGTGGATGCTTGGCGTCATCTTAACCCAAATACAATTAGATTCACATGGTTCAACACAAATTATAAATCCAGAATTGACCACTGGCTTGTGGCTAATGATTTACTATCATATGAGATCAATACTGATATCTCCGCTGCACCTCTGACAGATCACTGTCTTATTTATCTACAATTAAAACCAAAGGTTTCCACTCGGGGGACAACTAAATATTGGAAATTGAACTCCACTCTACTAAATTATGATTCTTATTGTGACGGGATAAGATCTATTCTGTCAGGTGTTATTACGTCAGAAGAACTAGACACTTCAGTAAGGAAATGGGAATTTTTCAAATATAAAGTTAGACAATTTTCAATCTCATTTAGCAAAACAATTTTAAGAGAATCTCAGAAGAAAGAGATAGATCTTGTTAAAGAACTGAATTTTTACTGCAGCAATTCTAGCCCTACGGAGGATGACAAACAAAAGATTCGGAATCTTCAATCCACTTTAGATGAAATGTATACTCAAAAAGCAAAAGGTGCATTTATTAGGTCTAGGGCAAAGTGGATTGAGGAGGGTGAAAAGAATAATGCATACTTCTGTAATCTGGAAAAAAGGAGACAAAAACAGAACAGTATAAAATCAATATTGATAAATAATATAGAAATTACAGATGACGAGATAATTTCAAAGGAAATTCTTAAATTTTATGACAATTTGTACTCCTCAAAATTCTCTGAAGAAAATTGTAATAACTTCCTGAACAGTATTGAAATGCATATTCCTAAAATCAATGATGACTTCAGACTTTTATGTGATGACAATATAACAAGCTTAGAGCTGGATAAAGCTGTGAAGCGACTATCCCTGAACAAAGCTCCCGGTCCAGATGGACTTACAGCCAACTTCTACCATCATTTCTGGGAAGAAATAAAAGATTTACTGTTTGGTGTTTTCTCAGAGATTTTTGAATCCTGCGATCTCCCTCCTACAATGCGACATGGTGTAATAATATCAATTCCAAAAGCAGATAAAGACCATAGGATTATCGAAAACAGAAGACCAATTACCCTAAGAAATACAGATTATAAACTTCTGACTTACATTTTCAAGATACGTGTTCAATCTGGAATTTCAGATATTGTTTCGGAAACACAGTCAGGATTTTTAAAAGGAAGATCTATTCACAACAATATAAGATTGGTAATGGATATTATTGAATATAGTGATATGATAAATGATGACGGTTTCATATTATTTTTAGATTTCTATAAAGCATTTGATTCAGTGGAACACCAATTTATCTTCTCAGTTCTAGAACATCTTGGCTTTGGCGTTAAGTTTACTAATCTAATCAGAGGTTTGTATCGGAATATTAGCAGCTGTGTTTCATTACCCAGAGGTTCCACCCCCAGGTTCAATGTCTCTGTGGGCATACCACAAGGCTGCCCAATTTCTCCTTGCCTTTTCATATTAGTTAGTGAAATGTTAGCAATCTACTTAAAAAACTGTGTGGATCTAAAAAAGTTAAATGTCCTTGGCACAGAGTTGATCATAAGTCAATTAGCGGATGACACCACGCTTTTCTTAAAAGATTATAAACAAATTCCTATTGCTATTGATAAAATAAAGCTATTCTCTGCAGCATGTGGACTTAAGCTAAATTTGAAAAAATGTGAACTATTGGCTATTCATGACTCCCCTCTAAAAGAAATTTGTAACATTCCCATCAAATCTGAAATTAAATATCTAGGAACATATATTTCTAAAGACCAACAATTTAACCTAAGGACAAACATAACAAATAAACTTAATGAAATTAAAGCCAAACTAAATATTTGGCTTCAGAGGGATCTCTCCATATTAGGGCGCATTTATTTAACCAAAATGGAGAGTATATCTCGATTAGTTTATCCAACCTGCAGTACTGCAATTTCAAACAACCTAATTAAAAAGATTAACACCATCAATTTTAACTTCATTTGGAGAAATAAGCCACACTATATAAAGAAAGATGAAATGGTCAAAGAAATTAAAGATGGAGGCTTAAAAGTAATAGATTTCAATTGCCTTAACGGAACACTCAAAATTAATTGGCTAAAATCTTGGCTCAAGAATCCGAACGCTTTCTGGTATTCTATCCCCAGTCATATATTTAACAAAATGGGTGGTCTAAAAATTTTACTGTTATCAGATTTTGATATAAACAAACTGCCCACAAAATTATCAGAGTTCCACAAACAAGTACTAATGTATTGGAAGTTGTTGTATGTACATAATTATTCCCCTCACTCTTCTATAATTTGGAACAATAGATATGTATTATGCCGTAATAGGTCACTATTTTATGAAGATTGGATGAATAGGAAAATTTGGTCTGTTGTACACTTGATGAAAGATAATGGTGAACTACTAGGGTACGATGAATTTTGTCTTAAATATAACTTTAGCCCTCCTAAATCTGATTTTATAAAATTATTACTAGCACTTCCTAAAGAGGTGGTCTTCCAGTACAGAAACATTATTCAACACCAACCTATAAATCCACAGTATGGTTCTATCTCCATCCAAGGTATTCCCCTTACGGATAAAAAGTGTACCAACCAATTTATTAGACGGTGTTTTACTGATCAACTATACCCTTGTAAAGTCAACAAGAACAACATAATTTACAAATTTGGTAAAAGCTCCATTATTAAACTAAGGACTCTTTATTTAAAACTTCCTGTTCAACCTAAAGTCAAAGAAACGCATTTTAAAATTCTAAACAATGTCTATCCCTCAAAGGATCTGCTCAGAAAACGTTTTAACATTGATGATAATTCATGTTCCTTTTGTGGGAAGGATGTTGAAACAACTGATCATATTTTCTTTGAATGCAACAAGACACGGACGTTTTGGAACTGTTTTGAAAACTGGATTCAACCTCAGATTGGAATCCCATGTCCCATTTCAAGAGATGTCGTCACCTTTGGAACTCTCCTTCAAACAAACAACCAAGAACTCTGCTACAATCTACTTCTCTGTCTGGCAAAATTCTTCATACATAAACAAAAAATACTGAAATCACCCCCTGTGTTCAATGCATTTGTACATGATTTTAGATTGTATCTAAGATCCCTTAAATGTATCAATAATAACAGCTATGAAGATATGTATAGACTTTTTTGTAGACTTCCTGGAACTGTGTAGTGGTCCCTTGCATTGTTTTTGTGTTGTTTTTTTTTGTTGTTTGTTTTTGTCCTCCCCCTTTTCACTGACTGTTCAATTCTCATCTGAATACATTGGCATGTTCGCCTTATTTGTAATGTAAATATGCTTTTCTGCAATTAAAAAAAAAAAAAAAAAAAAAAAAAAAAAAAAATCTTCTTAGCTAGTTAGCATCGTCGGCTATGAACTAGCGGCTAACGGTGGCTAAACCTTATTCAACAGCTCCAAAACATAGTAAACAACGAATCTACCACACAGTGCACTTCCGAACGTTCAATTGGTCTGGTTACATCTTACAGTACAGGTGTGCTTATGCAAACAATCTTACCTGAAAAGGGGAGTGAATGATAAAAGAAACACGGACACGTTATTCCCTCTGCTCAAACATGTATTGAATGAGCCAGGAGGGTCGTGCTCTCTTCTAAGGCTCACTACCGCTAGACTCCCTCTGGTGGCCACACTTTGTTACTACAACGACTAAATTGCAATGAAGTTTAAGATGCATAACGTAAAAAGTACTGACAAGCAATGCAATTGTAAACAATAATGAACCCGTTTATTATTATTCATTAAATCACACATACTGGTAAACACAGTAAACAGTAATTAGAACATTTCAACCCATCACAGGGGCAGCAGTCCAAGTAGAGAGGGCCAGACTTTCCTCTCCCAGCCACTTGGGCCAGCTCCTCCGGGGGAATCCCAAGGCGTTCCTTGGCCAGACAAGAGACACAGTCCCTCCAGCGTGTCCTGGGTCTTCCCTTGGGCCTCCTCCCAGTCGGATCTCATCTCAGTCGAGCCAACTTTTCTAAACACCTGTCGAACGAGACGGAGATCGCAAGCTTGTGATTGGCTAGGACGCCGCTGTCTTTAAATTCATCAACAGCCCCATCATTGCCCCCTCAAAAAAGTAAAAAAGAACCAAAGGTATCTAGCGGCAGACACGGAGCAGCTTGAAGAATATTTGCAGAAAAACTCCGCCAAGGGTGCTAATTCATGACTTCTGATGACCTAAGCGTCACACCAGTGAATGATTTTTATTTAAATTGTTTAATTTGACATTAATCAAACTGATTTAATAAGCGCAACTTATTATTTGTTGACATGTTTACAGAACCTCACAGTTTTACAGTGATCCATCCAAACAAAGAAGCAAGGCCATCCTCACCTGATCTTTATTCTGAACACCTGTACCGCATCAGTAAACAATAGGCGGAACCACTGTATGCTTTACTGGGCTTGAAGGAACAGTACCTCCTGCCGCTACACAGGGTCTAAACAAGGGTTCCGTGTTCTAAACGAGGGTTCTGGGTTCTTAATGAGGGTTACCAGTTCTAAATTATATATGTAAATAAATAAATATGGTTGCGGAGTCCAAAAAATGTTTCTTGGGGTAAACTCACAACTGTGTCTGACCTTTAGCCTGAGACCAGTGGTCAGACAAATGGAGCGTGTTCTACTGAGTCTAGGGAGGCAGAGACCATTCTGTAATTCACTCAGCTGTATTTATGACCCTCCACCAGCAGAGTTCATGGTGCTGCGGCACGTGGACACACTAAGGTGCATTAGCAGCTTTAGCTCCACCTTGGTTCAAAAGCTGGGCCTTCTTCACCGCTGTGCACCAGTATACTCAGACTTTTCTGGACTCACCATTGGAAACCGTGTATTCATCAGTCCAAATACATTTATGATCAACAATGCTCACATAGAGAGACTCCTCACCTTTGACACCCTTCATATAAAATTCATCTCAATATATCATCATTAGGTTCATTTACTCACCTGATTTTACAACCCATGTGTGAAATTAGTGAGGGGTTACTAAAGGATGGAAGAGGCACTTTTAGTCTTCATGCCTCACATTAGAACATGAGCCTCATTTGTAAAACTTTGCATAGAATCCTTACTAAAACTCCACCTAAGCTCTGCACGTAACGTCTGCTTCATAAACCACACCCTTACTAGAATGCTCAGGTGTTTTTGCTCACATCCCGCCTCCTACACATCCACATTCATGTTGACATAAATTTGCTGTTTGATGTATCTCAGTCTGCCTTCAGACCCCACCATAGCATCCAATCAGCATTGATTTGTGTACTAAATGATATCCTGGTTGCGTCTGACTCAGGATCACATGTACTCTTGATGCTGTTGGACCTGTCGGCAGCGCTTGACACTGACTACAAAACATTTCTGGATTGCCTTAAGTCATGGGTTGGTCTCTCGGACTCTGCTGGACTGGTTTAACTCTTACCTGGACAGTAGGTATTTTAGTGTGCAGCTTAGGGGTTATGCCTCACATGGGACCCCTCCTATTTTCCATCTATCTTTTACCTTTGGGTCAGATTTTTAAACGTCACGGCATCAGCTATCACATTTATGCTGATGATTGTCAGCTTTATCTGGCCATGAAAGATCAAGACGCGGGTGCTTTAGTTTTAAAGTGTCTTTCTGAGGTGAAAGAGTGGTTGACTGCAAACTTCTTGTGTCTAAATGCAGCAAAGATGTAGTAAATACTTTTTAAGCCAAAAAAAAACCTTTAATGCGCATAATCCACTCTTAGTCTTCCGTGTAGTGAACTCCAGAAGTGTGTCACTAGCCTCGGCGTAAAATTAGATGCAGGATTTTTAGCGGTACCACAGATAAACGCAGTTGTTAAATCATGTTTTTCCAACTACGCTGTCTCGTACGCCTCAAACCTGTTCTGAAACGTCCTCATTTGGAGTCGGTGATACACGCTTTAATTACTTCTCACCTGGATTATGCAAAGTCATTGGTGCTCCTGTGTCAGCATTAAACCAGCTGCAGACTGTGCAAAATGCTGCAGCTAGGTTTCTAACAACGCGAATAAACGCAGTCACATTACCCCGGTTCTTGCATGTCAATACTGGCTTCCTGTGACTTTCAGGATGCACCTCAAGATCCTGTTATTCGCTTACAAGGCATTAAATGGCACCCCCTACCTGTCAGAGCTGCTTACAACCTTTGTGCCGGTGCGTTCCCTAAGATTAGGTGACCGCTTGCTGCTCTGCATTCCCAAAATGAACGATAAAGCAAGAGGAGAGCAGGCTTTTGTGTATGCTGCTCCTCATCTTCGGAATGCGCTCCCTCTCACGATATGAGTCTTCAACGGTCTCGGTTTTCAAGTCTAGACTGAAGACTCACTTTATGATTTGGCCTTTGGACAGTGACCTCTTTTATGCTTGGTTTTATTGTTTTGACTGGTTGCCTTTATCGTCTGGACTGTTCTGATTGTTGGTGTGCTAGTTTTATTGCTCTTACTATTCTTACAGTTGATTTTACCATATTTATTAAATTGTTTTGAATTGTCAGTTCCTGAATTATTTTATAGACATTTTTTATTCAGTTTGTTCAGCTCTCATGCTGTATCTTAAAAGGCGCTGTTCAAATAAAATGGTATGGTATCAAAACGTACCTTATGAATATTATCCGTAGACAGTGCCTTGCAAAAATATTTACACTCCTTGAAACTTTACACTTTTGGGCACTTTAAAGTTTTTATTGAGTGTTTCTGTGATAGACCAACACAATCAAATCAATCAAAGATACTTTATTAATCCCAGATGGAAATTAGAGTTTCAGTACACACAATTCAGAGATCAGACATACATGGGCAAGACACAAGACAATAACTGGTGACTGTGGTCATTCGCAACCATGAGTCGCACTACCTTAATAGAGATAAGAGGATTACATGAGGATTGGTTCAGGTGGAGGGGAAAAAAGGCATTTCAGAGCTACCCTCCACCGGGAGGGCAGCTTTGCTCTGCAAAAAAACCTCAGATATGCAACAGACTTCAGACAACACAACATAAGTGTCCACTAGGTGGGGTGGTGGGGTGGGTTGGGACTATCCCCACTTCAGTTCCTGCTGCCACGATAAGCAGCGCATGTCACCTCAGTGTGGATAGGGGGAGGGGCATTGAGGGTTGGAGGGTTGCAGTGATCCTGGAACGATTCGACAGCCTTCCCGCAGTCCCGCCCAGGCTGGGATAGGAGACAGAGTTGAGCTGCCATAACGACGGCACATTCCACATATCTTCTGAGGGGGGAGTTTTTGTTGTAGCCTTGCAGGCTCAAGGGCGCCAGATTCTGATTAGAAATTGTTTTGGAGCCAGACAGAGATAATTTCCTCTCTGTCTTACAGTTCCTTGGTCCTCAACCTCTCAAAATCCCAATAATGGACATTAATCTATCCCAATCCGTGCTGATTCGTCCACTCTCTCCTTGATGGCATCCATCTTTTGTGCCAATAATGAATCTCGGCCAAAGTTCCAAGCTTATGATTCATCTCGACAATTATGTGAGTCTGTGAATTCACAGCGCGGTGCAAACCATCCCTGAGCTCCGGGATCAGACCAATATTCCTCGACAGCTCGTTAATTTTCCGGTAAGCCAGGCAGCCTCCAAGGCCAATGAGCAGGAAACCCGACACCAACACCACGAATATCCACTCGTCTTCAGAGTCCTCCACAGACAGCTGAGATAAACAAATCAAGTTCCACTGTTTCCAGGAGTCCATGATGTGTCCAACTGGGTCTGTCGCGGAGGGGCATCCGGGAGTCCCTTCTCCCGTTCTCATCGTTGAAAATTTTTTATCAATCGCGTTAAGAGACCAACTGACGAGATCCATTTAAGTGAATTTCACTTTCCAGAAATAATGCAGAAGCAGCCGTGCACCCAGCAGACAGAGACAGACAAAGGGCCTTGTGGATAAGATATGGAGGAGAGGAGGAAAAAAGTATCTGCACCCTCCAAGAGCCGGAAGAAGAATCTCTTTCTGTGATAGACCAACACAAAGTAGAATGAAACTGATTTGCCCCCTTCAACTTTGTACTAGACTGAAATTTTGAAATCATTCTTTTCAAACACAGAGGCTCAGTGGGATTTAGGTCTGGACTCTGGGCCATTCTAACTCATGAATATTAATTGGTCTAAACCGTTCCTCTGTAGCTCTTGCTATATGTTTATGGTCATTATTCTGCTGGAAGGTGACTCTCCTTCCCAGTCTCTACTCCCTTGCAGCCTCCCAACAGGTTTTCCTCCAGGATTGTTCTGTATTCATCTCCATTCATCTTCCCATCAACTCTGACCAGCTTGCTTGTCTCTGATGAAGAAAAGCTCCCACACAGCATGATGCTGCCTCCACCATGTTTCACAGTGGGGATGGTGTGTTCAGGGTGATCAGCAGTGCCTTTCCTTTGCCTTTTGGTCTGGTCTGACCAAAACACCTCCTACCACATGTCTGCTGAACCCAACGTGGCTCCTGACAAACAGGACTTTGATGTCTTTCTGTCAACAACGACTTTCTTCTTGCCACTCTTCCATGTAGGCCAGATTGGTGGAGGGCACAACTTACAGTCTCCTTTGGACAGATTGTCCCACCTGAAGTGTGGATTTCTGCAGCTCCTCCAGAATGACCATGGTCCTTCTGGAAGCTTCTCTGAGCAGAGCTCTCCTAGCTCGGTCTGTCGGGTTAGATGGATGACCGTGTCTTGGTAGGTTTGCAGTTGGACTCTTTTATCTAATTAGGTGACTTCTGAAGGCAATTGACTGTACTGGATTTTATTTAGGAGTTTAAGAGTGCAGAGGGCCGAATACAAATATACGCCTCACTTTTCTGAATTTTATTTGCTATCTTTTGAAAACTATGTATCAACTTTAGGTAGTGACCAAATGAGAATTCAAGCGACCAAAATGCCTTTTCTCCATAGGGTGTCTGGGCTCTTCCTTAGAGATAGGGTGAGCTCCTCGGTCGTCCGGGAGGGGCTCAGAGTAGACCCGCTGCTCCTCCACATCGAGAGGAGCCAGTTGAGGTGGCTCGGGTATCTGGTTAGGATGCCTTCTGGACACCTCCCTGGTGAAGTTTTCCAGGCACGTCCGACTGGTAGGAGACCCAAAGGAAGACCCGGGACATGCTGGAGGGTTAATGTCCCTCAGTTGGCCAGGGAACATCTTGATATTCCCCCGTAGGAGCTGGCCCACGTGGCTGAAGAGAGGGAAGTCTGGTCCTCCCTGCTTAGGCTGCTGACCCCGCGACCCGACCCCGGATAAGCGGAGGAAAATGGATGGATCAGTTTAATTTCATTTCATAATAATTTGCTACTTTGTGTTGGTTTATCACATAGAATCTGAATGACTCAATAAAACATTTAAGTTTGTGGTTATGAGGTGTCAAACTGTACTAGTTCAAAGGGTTGGAATACTTTAGCGACGTACTGTACATAAGTTAGCTGATCTGTGGCATTTCACTGGTATCCATGACAACCAAGAGGTCTAGAACATGCAATTTCACTTGAGGTGCTTGTTTCTGAAGTAAAGGCATGGCAACAGTGTTTTATTTGGGGGTCACACTTGTGGCATCACAAACAGAAGAACTTTAAAGTGGCACAGCGTTTTTGTAGCGATGAACACTTTAAGGGCAGATCTGAACGTGTAGCTTAAATTCACCCTGTCACCATCTCACAAGCAGCTCTGCCAGTTTCTCTGTCTCAAAAATCTGCTTAAACCAGGTTCAGGGTTTGCTTAAAGTTGCCAAAAATGTCCCGTCAATCTTTTATTTAAATCACAACGTTTGTGTTGAAGACACTTATTCAGACATCAACTCTGTTAGCTTCACAGCCAGACAGGACACGAGGAAAAAAAGACACTTATTCAAGCTTTATTCATCAGGCCCAGGGCATGCCCTTACAGGGCTGCAGGTTTCCTCCTGTACAATGCCTATTCAGCCTCTGTTTTCCTCCACAGGTAAAGGAAAAACTCCACTTCGGCGCAGCAGCACCGCTGCTGCCTCTGATCAGTCTAAGCCTCGGCTGTTACAGAGCAGCTGTGAGAAGAGCTGCCAGGTGACCAGCGAACAAATTAAGGCAGACATCAAGGCTGCTACTGAGAGCTCTGGAAGGACTAGCAATAAAGAAATGACTTGTGATACTGCGGAGGCCAATCCAAGACCAAGGACTGATGGTGGGACAGAACAGAGCACTGGGAATGCTGAGCAAGGAGCAAACTCCAGAGACAGACCAGTGGCTGGATCTGCTGCAGTCCACTCCAGCCCAATGCAGAGATGTGGAGTAGGAGGTGGAAACACCCACAGAACGAACAACCACCGAGCTTCTGGATTCATGAGGAGTGACAAGAACCTGTGTAAAGAACAGACTGGGTGTAGTTTAACACGGGGGGCTGGGGTGAGGAAGGCTTCTGGTTCTGCTGGTGTGGACAGACCAGAGTCCAGATGTCCTGCTCCTAGCACTCTGGGACAGAGACACAGAGACACTGCTGGGGCTTCCTCTGGTACCGGGTCACACCAAAATGCCGGTCAGGATTTTGTTCCCAGAAGGCCTTTGACTAGATCGTGCACTCGCTTGTCTTCTGCACCTTTGGTACCCGAGACAGGTAAAAGTGGAGCTACAGTCCATAAACGTCTGAACCGCTGGACATTTCTGCAACTGCAGCTTTATATTAGTGAAGCATAACATCAGTCTCCAGCTGAATGAACGATTTTTAGTGTCTTTGTTTGCAGTTTGTGTTTCTCACCAGAGAATCCTGCATCAGGCCACCAAGACCTACCTGATTCTCACTCAGTTGCTTTCTATGCATTCCCCGTAGAGCTCTGCAGACCCAGGGCTCGAGTGGCAGTAAAAAGGAAACAAATGGCTGACAAATCAACCAGCACCTCGGACCCTGTCACTGAGGACGACCACGTTCAGGTACACACACATGACTGCTGATTGTCCTCCCACTCAGCCAGTGAGACATCAGTGGGGTTCAAAACTGGCTCCGCGTGAGTTCAGGCTCCAAGTGTTTACCGTGTTAAAGGAAGGAGAGCATCGTGAATTGTGCTTGACTCATTCAGTATGCTTACATGTGCATCTAAGTCGATCTAAAATGATAAACTCAGAGTCTTTATCCTAGTTTACATGTTCGTTAGAAAACCAAACAAAAGTGTGAGTTACACCAAGGGTGGAGACTTATTTCAACCAGACTTCCTGTTAGAAAAATACCTGGAAAAGAGTAGAATGCCTTCTCCGGGTCAGGGATGAGGTCCTGCCCCAAGTAGAGGAGTTCAAGTATCTCGGGGTCTTGTTCATGAGTGAGGGAAGACCGGAGCGTGAGATCGATAGGCGGATTGGTGCTGCATCTGCAGTGATGCGGGCGTTGCACCGGTCTGTCGTGGTGAAGAGAGAGCTGAGCCAGAAGGTGAAGCTCTTGATTTTATCCAAAGCGACTTACAATTTATAACCTAAAGGGCATGTTGTGATCTGTGGGGGAAACCGGAGTACCCGGAGGAAACCCACGCATGCATGGGGAGAACACGCAACTCCACACAGAAAGGCCGCAAGCCGAGTTTCGAACCTGCAACCTTCATGCTGCGAGGCAACAGTGCTAAGAACTGCGCCACCATGCAGCCCCAACCGATTTACCGGTTGATCTACGTTCCTACCCTCACCTATGGTCATGAGCCTTGGGTAGTGACCGAAAGAATGAGATCTCAGATACAAGTGGCTGAAATGAGTTTTCTCCGCAGAGTGGCTGGGCTCTCCCTTAGAGACAGGGTGAGAAGCTCAGTCACCCAGGAAAAGCTCGGAGTAGATTCGCTGCTCCTCCACATAGAGAGGAGTCAGTTGAGGTGGCTCAGGCATCTGGTCAGGATGCCTCCCTGGTGAGGTTTTCCGGGCACGTCCAACCGGGAGGAGACCTAAAGGTAGACCCAGGACACATTGGAGGGACTATGTCTCTCACCTGGCCAGGGAACGCCTTGGGATTCCATCGGAAGAGCTGGCTCAGGTGCCTGGGGAGAGGGAATTCTGGGCCTCTCGACTTAGGCTACTGCCCCCGCGACCCGACTCCGGATAAGCGGATGAAAATGAATGGATGGATTGAAAAAAGAGTTGTTAACATGCGTGCGTGCACTTGCATACACAAATAGCAGACTCAGGAAAAGAGCAGACACAGAAACTGACTGCAGGAAGCCAGACTAACTCGTTTACATGCATGTAAATAAAAAGTCAGTCTATTTAGAGCAATAGTTCGCTGTTCTGATGCGCATGTAAACACACCGACTGTGGTTTGGATCAGAATGGACAGAAAGCTCTAGAGTCCACTGCAGATGTGGCCTAAAGTAAACAACCCATCAAAGCTCAGCTGGTGACATCCAGGTGATATCCTGGTGATGTACAGTGGTGTCTACAGGTCTATTTGATAGACACAGGAATTGACTGCTTTACAAAGATGTTCTTATCTTCTACAGGTTTTGACTTTGAAGAGTAAGAACCTGGTTGGCATCACGTTAACAAACTGTGGAATCACTGACCTTGTCCTGAAAGACTGTCCCAAGATGATGTTCATCCATGGTAACCAACAGAGGGACTCTGATATCTTACTAAAGAACATTAGCCTGGCAAGCCATCCTATAGATGGGAATGTATAGTCTGGCCACCCACGACTAGGGCTGCACAATACATGGCAAATGTGTCGTCATCCTGTTGTCAGCATGCCTGATACGCAAATCGCGAAGAACAGAAAAAAGCAATGCTTGGTCAGCTCTAAGGTTTGCTGTAAGCATTTAGTCAATCAAACGGAAGCATGAAGTTTTTGACAAATCAAAGAGAGCTCTTTGCTCATTTGGCCAATCGGGAGAGTTCTTATAGGTTGAATTCCCACCCCCTAGGCAGACGGCACTTAATTTAGGTGGCTAGCAAACACCTGAATTAGCTTTGTTACCTGATTACCTTTTCATCTTCATCTTCTTTTTCCCTTTCTTTACATCTTTTGGTAACAATTTTTGCTTTTCCCATGTTTTAGGATCATTTTTTTGTAATTTTTGTCTTTGTTTTAGATTTTTTTGTTCTTGAGTTAAATGTTTGCTTATTGCAAGTCATATCACCATCACAATATTCATTGCTGTTGTCGCGCATCGCAGGTTTTCCTAACATCATGCAGCCCTAGCCATGACTCAGTCATGGGGCGGTATCTATGGTTGTCTTTCAAAGTCTCAATAATCAGCTCTCTGCTACAGATGTCAGTCAACGGGGCAGTCCACCACACCCTATCGAAGAAGACATGAATACAGGACCTAACCCTAACCTCTGTCTGCTCTGGGCTCAAAAAAAGAATGAGCCCAAGTCTAAATAGTCCAACGTTGATTGCAAGTTGTTTCGAATGAGCTGTCGCCATCTTTGTTTTTCCACTGTGTTGCATCATCCCACCTACCAAACATATAGAGTACTGTGATTGGCAAAACGCAAACGTTCAGGCCAACAGTATTCCTGCTGAGGCTCCTCTGGAGTGTGGCTTGACCAACATATAGAGCAAAATCTTCTTGCTGCTCCTATGATCTTTCTAGATTTCTAGGCTAAAAGAACATAGCAGCAGCCATCTGTTATCAGAGGTATTGCTCACGCACTCCTACGTGACATACATTTAGATTTTTCGTTGGTCATATTACAAATTAGGTATGAAACGTGGTCAAAGAAAACATTTCATATTAATTACAACATTTATGTAAAACTAATCTCTGTTCTTTTGCCGTCCCTCTTTACAGCCACCAGGTGTCGAGTGTTGAAGCAGCTGCAGATCGAGCGGGCGCCCATTGTCAACAGATTTGATTTTGCTCAGTGTAAGAAGCTGGACATGGAACAGGTTCTGGATCAGATCCTTAGAATGCCTCCAGAGAGAAATCGCATCATCTATATGCGCCCGATGCACCAGGTAGGAGACTACTGGGGTCCTCTCTGGTTTTTATTTAAGTTTAACCCCAGAGGGTCACAGCACGACTCCTTGTCTTAAGAAAACTGTTTGGAGTCATCACTGCTGTAACATCAGCTCTATGAAGATACAGCAGGACCTGTGGGACAAATCCCAGTCAGGAAATCACCCAGTGAATAGGCCTCCAGGGACAAGGCTTGGTCATGCAGACGCAGATCCACCTCAACATTTGTCAAAGGACATGTATTATGTTGTTAGTAGGGCCGGGACTTTAACGCGTTAATTACGATTAATTAATTAGAAAAAAATAACGCGTTAAAAAAATTAACGCATTTAATCGCAGCTTGCATTTCAAGCGTGGCGGAACCTTTGTCATTGCACGACTTCCTCGTAGACTGAATATCACTGACGCACATAACAATGCACAGTGCTAAAGGCTACTAAACGGAATAAAAACAGAAAGAAGTTGCCTTGCTTGGACTGATGCAGGATTTAGGAAACCCGTCCGCCTCTTTTCTTAACTTTGAAAAAAAAAAACTTCCAGACAACAACGGAGTCCGTGTCACGGACATTTTTCAGAGATCGTCTCTGCTGCAGCTGCCCGGTGGCAATGGGAACTTTACAAAAGATCATTCTCAGAATATGCCATGCCTGCTCTGGTGTTAAAAGTTAGTACATTTAAGTCCTAGATCATATTTGTGCCTGTTCTACTGTCATTTTGAAGGATTATTATTTATGTGTTTTTACTACATTATGAGTAGAAATGCTAATAAAAACTCCCAATTATACAAACAAGTGAAACTGGAAAAATTAGAATCTGGTGCAAAGTCAAATTTATTTCAGTAATTCAACTAGACAGAGAGACTTTTTAAAGGCTCAGGAACCCTTTGCACGTGTTTTCTATATGAAATTATAAATTTTAGTTGATTTGGGGTTTTGTTTCATATCACACAGTGACATTTGAATAATTAAAATGCATTTTTTTATTCAAAGCTTTAGTTTACAGTAGGAACCATGTCTAATGTTTGATTCTCTGTCTCATAATTTTAATTAAAAGTTTTATTTGAGAGCACATTTTCCTGAACGATTAAAATGCGATTAATTGAGATTAATTAATTACAAAGCCTGTAATTAATTAGATTAAAATTTTTAATCAAGTCCCAGCCCTAGTTGTTAGTCATTTACCCAACAACAGAGACTCCTGGAGCCAAAAAGAGCCAAAGTCCTTCATGAGCGTCTGTCTTTCTCTCTCTCTCTGGGAGGAGATTGGGACAGTCATATGTTTTTTGGTGGTACTGAGGCGTTAGGAACCACTGGCATGGTCCACCCATGTTCGTAACCCTAATGAGTTGGGCGAGTGGTTTGCTGAAGCAGCTGGGTCCAATCCAGTGTAAGACTTAGATCCAGTTCCTGAAGGTCAGTGTTGTGCTTCTCTTTCCTCCTTAGATCGACTCTGTGGCGTTGGAGCGGCAGCTCTTCCAGGGGCCTTATCCATATCATATTGCAATAGTTCACGAGTTCAGCAATCCACCAAATATACGCAACAAAGTTCGCATTCGCAGCTGGATGGACACCATAGCCAACATCAGCCAGTGAGTAGCTTCTATTGCCCCAGCAGTGTAACCTGCCTTAATATCGGGTTAATGTAAACACATAAGTGGAAGTGTGTTCCCACCAGGCATGAACATGGAGTTAAGTTCTCACACAAAGGATTCTCAGGCTGTGGAGATCTTTAAGCAAAAGAACAACAGACTGATGTCTCTTGATGGTTTTTGGAGGTCCAACGGGTCAAACTACTCAACGCTGCTCGCTTTCTGGGTTTCTGTTTCTGTCAGAGAGCTGATCAAGTACGAGTTTTTCCCAGAGGCCACCAGAACAGAAGAAGATGTGAAGAAGTATCCCAGATACCCCTGGGGTCGGGACATCTACACACTTGAAGGTAATAAATTCTGTTCTTCATCACACCCACTGTTTGTATATATTGAATGTGCTATTTATTTAGTATTAGTATTAATTTAGTATACATGATACGCAGGTCAGACCTATAAAACACTGCTTGCTTTTGGTGGAGCTGTGATGCAATCTCAGTGGACTTTAAAAATAAGAAAAACGTCTTAAAAAGAAATGGTCAGATGTAGGCTAAGAATGCAATATTCACTGACGCCATCAAATAAAAAGCAGCACTGTGGTGCTCAGGGATCACTGAGATATTCCAGTTCTAAGGGGAACATTTAATGAAATCATTTAATTAGACTTCTCAGCAACGAGGTCCTGCCCCAAGTGGAGGAGTTTAAGTATCTCGGGGTCTTGTTCGTGAATGAGGGAAAGATGGATCGGGAGATCGACAGGCACATTGGTGCTGCGTCTGCAGTGATGCAGGAGTTGTCCCGGTCAGTTGTGATGAAAGAGCTGAGCACACCCAAAGCTTCAAAATATGACGCGTGTGACCAAGCCTCAATATATGACAGTTCGGGATGCCCCTGCGCGTCAGGAGAGGACGCATTGAGGACGTACTGTCCCAGAGCGTCTGTGTCCGACGCCCGCAGTGAGACGGACATTAGACCGAATTGTGAACTACTTAACCTTCCCCTCACCCCCATTCTAACCTTAACTCAGCTGAGTTACTGAGTTAAGGTTAGGATTGGGGTGAGGGGAAGGTTAAATCGTGGAATAATGTCCGTGTGACCGCAGGCGTCAAATATGGACACCAGCGGCGCCACGTGTCCCTGATCATCCTCTACTGACTAGGGCTGTCGCGGTAACCGCAAAAATGAAATATCGCAATATGAAGAAACCCACCGCGCTGCATCATGGGCCACCGCGATTACTGAACTTGGTTCAACTCAATGATGCATGTTGAGAAGGATGGCTGCACTGGTATCAACTTCGCTCCTTTGGGAGCACTTTGGTTTTCAGTACGTCAGCTGCTGCACAGCCAGGGTCCTTGACCGAGACAGCGCTGCCACCAGCGGCAAAAAATAATAATAAACGCTCGGAGACCTGCTGAAGTCCCGGACAAGCACTGCTTCTGCAACCGTCCCGAAGAGAGTTTGAGCCGAGCTGGAGCTCACTCGCTACCTGCAGGAGGAATGCATCCACCCTAAAGAAACCCCCCTGACATGGTGGAGCAACAACCGGGAGAGATTCCCTTTGCTCGCCAGTCGCATGCAGGTACGTGTGCGTTAGTGCAACGAGCACACCATCCGAGAGGCTTTTCAGTGTTGCTGCAAATGTTGCCACCCCTCTCAGGTCCTCTCTCAAACCGTATACTGTTAACATGCTGGTTTTCCTTGTGGGTAACAAGGACGTGACCGAGCTATAAATCACCGTCATTCGTGTGTGTGAAAGTGAAATGATAGTGTGCCCACCCACCCCCTCCCCCCCGGCGCGCGGGCGCCCGGTACATGTAATTTTTTTATGCTTGATTTTAAACAACTAAACAAAATGGGGACTTGTTTCTTATTTGTTAGATGCTGCAGCCAAATTTGCATTTAAAAGTTTAACCTCCTCCTGAATTTTGTTGTTTTTAAGTTCAGTCGGACTCCGACTGTCGGAGAAACAAACGTTACTGCGATCTGTGTTGTTACTGCCCTTTGATCTGCATTCAGTAAAGTGTTATTAAAGAAGGCATTGCAATTTTTAACCTTTTTTAAATGTGTAAACATTATGTTTAGATAGTACTGCAATAAAAAAAGGACTGCAATAATATCGCACACCGCAATATTAAGCCACCCTGAATCACCGCAGGAGGAATTCCTCAACCGTGACAGCCCTACTACTGATGCGCTGGGGCATCCTGAATCGTCATATATTGAGGCTTGGTCACATGTGTCATATTTTGATGCTCTGGGTGTGAGAATGTGTTGATTTACCAGTCGATTTACGTTCCTACCCTCACCTAGGGCTGGGCGATATGGCCTAAAATCAGTATCACGATATTTTGAGGATTTCACCTTGTGACGATAAATGGACGATAACTACAGGTATGCACAGAAACACAAGTTGTCCACTAGATGGGGCTGTCACATGTATTATGTTGAGTCACATTTTTACGTGGCTCAACGTGGTACAGCTTCCTAAAGGGACATGAACATTGCCAACGTACACACATCTTTTCATTTTTTTATTATCAAATTCATTGACATAGGAAAAATTTTCACGATAAGAGTCAGAAATTTCGATAATGATAAATTTTCGATTGATTGCCCAGCCCTGCCTTCAACTATGGTCACAAACTTTGGGTTGTGACCGAAAGAAGGAGATCATGGATACTGCGGCCAAATTAAACAGCCTTCACCTGGCCCAAAGTTTGCTCATAGTTGAGCACGTGCCTCTATCAAGTTTTTCTTTGTAATACACCAAGTTTGCATGGAAAGTCAATTACGCAGTTTTCTGTTACAGTTTTGTGTCCAAGCAATTTTTATATAAGAGGCTCTAGATATGGAAAGTCCTGCCTGTTCTGTTGGGTTTATATCCATCCATCCATTTTTAGCCACTTATCCGGAGTTGGGTTGTAGGGGCAGCAGCCTAAGAAGAGAGGCCCAGACTTCCTTCTCCACTTGGGCCAGCTCCTCCGGGGAAATCCCAACGCATTCCCTGGCCAGCCAAGAGACATAGTCCCTCCAGTGTGTCATAATTGTATCCTTCTTAGCAGAAGCACTGCAGGTGCTCTCCATGTCCAAAATATACGTAAGCCAGGTCTTTAGTCAACATAAAGTTGCACACATTTTCCCGTTAAGCTTTTTTTAGATCCCAAAGTTTGCATGGAAAGTTGCTTACGCAGTTTTCCGACCCCGTTTTGTGCATAAGCAAGCTTCATAAATGAGGCCCCTGGTCCTTTGGTCACCAAAACGGATGCCGTCAACACCTTGGCTGCACCTAGGAATCCTGTCCATAAAAGTTATGAACAGAATCGTGACAAAGGGCAGCCTTGGTGGAGTCCAACTCTCACAGGAAATGAGCTCAACTTACTGCTGGCAATGCGGACCAAGACACCGGTCGTACAGGGACCTAACAGCCCGTATCAAAGGGCCTGGTACCCCATACTCCACAAATCACATGTAGATGGGTTGGGCAAACTCCCATGCACCCTCCAGGACCCCCTAAGGGTATAGAGCTGGTCCAGTGTTCCACGGCTAGGACAAAAGCCATATTGTTCCTCCTGAAACTGAGGTTCAACAATCCGACGGACTCTCCTCTCCAGAATGCCTGAATAGACCTTACCGGTGAGGCTCAGGAGTGTGATCCCCCTGTAGTTGAAACACACTCTGCGGTCCCCCTTTTTAAATAGGGGAACCACCACCCCGGTCTACCAGTCCAATGGAACTGTCCCTGATGTCCATGTGATTTTTGTAGAGCCTTCACGAACTCCAGGCAGATCTCATACAACCCCGGGTCTTGCCACCACAGAGTTTTTTTACCTCCTAAGTGACCTCAGCCCCAGAGATTGGAGAGGCCAACCCAAAGTCCCTATACTCTGCTTCCTCACTGGAAGACATACTGGTGGGATTGAGGAGATCTTCGAAGAAATCCACCCACTGATCCACAACGACCCGGGTAGGGGTCAGCAGCTCACCGTCACCACTGTAAACAGTGCTAGTAGCACATTGCTTTTCCCTCCTGAGACGCTAGATGGTGGACCAGAATCTCCTCGAAGCTGTTCGAAAGTCTTGCTCCATGGTCTCGCCAAACTTTTTGCTTCCACAGCCACCTGGGCCATGTTCCACTTGGCCTGCCGGTACCTATCAGCTGCCTTTGGATCCCACAGGCCAAAAAGACCCAATAGGACATTTTCTTCAGCTTGACATCATCCCTAACCGTTGGTGTCCACCAACGGGTTCAGGGTTGCCACCACAACATTCACCAACGACCCTGCAGCCGGAGCTCCGGTCAGCTGTCTCGACAATGGAAGTACGGAGTATGGCCCACTCGGACTCAGTGTACCCCCGCTTCCCTCTGGATGTGTTCGAAATTCTGTCAGAGGTGGGATACGAAGCTCCTTCTGACAGGAGACTGTCAGACATTCCCAGCAGATCCTCACATTACGTTTAGGCCTGCCAGGTCTGACCGGCTTCCTCCCCCACCATCGAAGCCAACTGACCAGGTAGTGATCAGTTGACAGCTCCACCCCTCTCTTCACTCGAGTGTCCAAGACATGCGGCCGCAGATCGGATGAAACAACAAGAAAGTTGATCATCAAACTGCAGCCTAAGGTATCCTGGTGCCAAGAGCACACGTGTTTATGTATTTAGCAGATACTTTTGTCCAAAGCGACTTACAAGTGATAATGAAGCCAGCAGTTTGCGCTTGAGGCTAACAACAAACACTAGTGGACACCTTTATGCTTGAACATGGTGTTTATTATAGACAATCCATGACATGCACAGAAGTCCAATAACAAAACACCACTCGGATTGAAATCTGGGGGTCGTTCCTCCCAACCACACCTCTCAAGGTCTCACGGTCATTGCCCATGTGAATGTTAAAGTCCTGCACAGGAACAGGCCCTGAACACCAGAGCAACAGAGGCCAAGATCTACCACACCAGACAAGACCCAAGGTGTAGGCTATTCAGAGGCCCCTGAGGCAATCCACCACATACCTGCAGGGTGTAAGATGCTAGCAGGGAAAGCATCCATCGATCGCCACAACCAAGTGGCTGGCACCGTGTACAGGAACATCTGTTCAGAGTATGGACTGGAAGCCCCAAGGTCAAAGTGGGTAACACCCCCTAAGGTGGTTGAAAACGAGAGAGCCAAGCTCCTGTGGGACATTGTGGTGGTGGACAAACAACAGAGGACAGCCATTGTGGTTGATGTGGCGATGCCAAGTGATGCAACATCATGAAAAAGAAACACAAAAGCCTAGAAAACCTGAAGAATGAAAACATTGGTGGTGCCAGTGGTCATAGGGGCACTCGGGGCAGTAACCCCCAAACTGGAGGTGTGGCTAATGCAGATCCCAAGAAAAACATCAGTCCAGAAAAGTGCAGCTCTAGGAACAGCTAAGATACTGCAGAACCCTCAAGCTCCCAGGCCTCTGGTAGAGGACCTGAGCTTGGAAGGATGAGAACACCCACGGAGGGAGAGATGGCAATTTATTTATAAATATATATACACACACACAAATGTACTGTTGCACCCTTAATATAGAAACCTTTAGATAATTCGATAGATGGGTCACGAGGCATTTGTAAAAAGAAGTTTGGGTAACCATGTTCTTGTCTTCTCCATTCCTCTTCGATATGATTTTTAGGAGTGGTGGATTGTGCTCCCTACAGCATGGTGACAGATTTTCCCTGGCTAAGAACTCTTCGGGCGACCAATCCTAACAGCTATGCCCGCTGCGACTTTGAGGATGATGAAAGCAGTAAGTATTGTAAAAACATCCATCGACCTGCTCTGACAGCTGTTTATATTAACAGTCCATATTTTTACAACCTTCTTTCTGAAAGAATAAAATGTAAATGCACATATTCCATCAATAAAGGGACATGTGCTTCTTTATTTTCAGCTTTTGAGAATAATACAAACCGGACAAGATAAACTAAACTCATGACCGAGGCGTATGAATCACGGGCGACTCAGAAAATACTTCCTAGACTGTACTTGGCTCTAGAAGACTTGAAAAGAGACTATATAGGAGAAAAGTGGGAAAGGGAAGCCAGCGTAGTGTTAAATGGAAGGAAATTAACAAGCATTAATGGGCTTTTATGTGTTTGTGTATGGGTGAGTGACTAGTTAGTTGTAAAGTGCCTTGGGGGTAGCAACCCTATAAAGAGTTGTACAAATAAAGTCCATTTACCATTTTTACCATAAATATTACAGGTAAAGGATGTGTGTAAGTTGTTCTTGAGTGTTTTTATTACATCAATGTCCTTGTGACAGCCAAAGATGCGCCATGCTGACATAAACCCGTTTTCTGTGTGTCGTGTGTTAGCCACCATCTACGCTCCACGGCGTAAAGGACAGCTGTCTGCTGACATCTGCATGGAGACCATTGGTGAGGAGATCTCAGAGTGCAGACAGAGGAAAAGAGGTGTTTTTCAACGAGTGGTGGTCCTCTTCCTTCATTACTGCGATACTCCAGGAGAGCCCGTGGACGACGACTACATCTGACTGAACATGTTTTTATTCACGGACTTCTGCATCACAACTGCAAGTCTTTATTAGCTTTATGAGGAACCAACGGCCAAATCCGACGACGCTTGTTCTGGACGTTTCAAAGACGGTCGGTGTAAAAATGTAATTTGCTGTTAGACTTGTCCTGACGATGAAACTGGAGATAGTTTTCTTCCTTTTGAAATTTAAATGTTTGAAACATTTGATGCCTAACCTCGTTTGTCAGAGCAGTAATTTATGTTCAACCATAGAATATTGTATATTCATATAAAAAAGACAAACCGCTGTTCTGATGTCAGATTAAGGCCTTATTACTGCTGCCTGTTTCTTTCAGAATGACCTGTTTTTATGTGCATAAACAGTTTTTGGAAGCTGTTTTTGTCTGTTGTGAGATTACATGCACCTGAGGTGAGCCGAGCCGTAGTGTCGCTACTAAGTCTGCTAGAAATCCTGTTGGGCGTTTCTACCATGGACATGAATACTTAGACGCCCCATTGGGCGCTGGGGAGCGTAATGGCATCGCTGCCATATTGGATGGGTTCCTCACTCTCCAAGCCTAACTGGAGTTCACGCAGGGCGGACCAATATTCCTGTTTGTTGTGCAGCCTATGGATGCACAGATCACGTGGGATTCGTCTTCGTCTTCCTCCGCTTATCCGGGTCCGGGTCGCGGGGGCAGCATCCCAACTAGGGAGCTCCAGACCGTCCTCTCCCCGGCCACCTCCACCAGCTCCTCCGGCAGGACCCCAAGGTGTTCCCGGACCAGATTGGAGATGTAACCTCTCCAACGTGTCCTGGGTCGACCCGGGGGCCTCCTGCCGGCAGGACATGCCCGAAACACCTCCCCAGGGAGGTGTCCAGGAGCATCCTGACCAGATGCCCAAACCACCTCAACTGGCTCTTTTCGATCCGGAGGAGCAGCGGTTCTACTCCGAGTCCCTCCCGAATGTCCGAGCTCCTCACCCTATCTCTATGGCTGAGCCCGGCCACCCTACAGAGGAAACTCATTTCGGCCGCTTGTATCCGCGATCTCGTTCTTTTGGTCATTCCCCTAAGCTCATGACCATAGGTGAGGATTGGGACGTAGATCGACCGGTAAATCGAGAGCCTGGCTTTCTGGCTCAGCTCCCTCTTCACCGCGACAGATCGGCTCAGCGTCCGCATCACTGCAGACGCCGACCCAATCCGCCTGTCGATCTCCCGATCCCTCCTACCCTCACTCGTGAACAAGACCCCGAGATACTTAAACTCCTCCACTTGAGGTAGGACCTCTCCCCCGACCCGGAGTTGGCAAGCCACCCTTTTCCGGTCGAGAACCATGGTCTCAGATTTGGAGGTGCTGATCCTCATCCCAAAGCTCTGCCGGAGGTGGGAGTTGAAGACCGTCTTGACAGGTTCTTCTGCCAGGCGTTCCCAGCAGACCCTCACTATGCGTTTGGGTCTGCCAGGTCTACACGGGATCTTCCCCTCCCATCTGATCCAACTCACCACCAGGTGGTGATCAGTTGACAGCTCCGCTCCTCTCTTCACTCGGGTGTCCAAAACATACGGCCGCAGGTCAGATGATACGACTACAAAGTCTACCATCGACCTGCGACCTTCGCTGCCCTGGTACCAAGTGTACCGATGGGCATCCTTATGTTCGAACATGGTGTTCGTTATGGCCAAACTGCGGCTTGCACAGAAATCCAATAACGATACACCACTCGAGTTCAGATCAGGCACGTGCGATTATATTCGGCTTTATCTCGTCTTTCGAGCCTTGTGTCACGGTCGCGGCTGTCATGTTTCAGTCGGTTTCCCGTCGTCCTATTTGTGAGATCGGAGTAAACACAATGAAGCTCCAGGACTGTAGGTTATTTGGACGTGCAGTAGATGGGGGCAGGGGTAGGCTTGAGAGGCTCCCTTGGCTGGGCAGGAATGTGGGCCTGCTGTTGTCCTGGCTCCAGAGGGCACGGGCCAGTGCCAGCAGGGCTGATGGTCCAAAGAGGAAAGGACTACTCTCCATATTTGCAGACCACTGCAGCTTCGTGACCCGTCAGAGGCTCCGGCGTGCTTGCCAGGTTGGTGAGCTTTACTCCAACCTTTACTCTAAGCGAACCAAGTGGACTCTGGTGGGCAAATTATGGCGCAGATTTCAGAGGAAGCACGCCCCTGCTGGGAAGCTTGCGGCGGTTCTGGCTGGTGTCTTTATTCATTTAATTATATTTTAACTATGAGGCCATACCATGTTTGATTTAGTGATAAAGCATGATAAAATGTGTTTTTTTGTTGCGTTAACAACTTCCTCAGTAGAAATAGATGCACTGGGAGCGAATTGGAACCCATCCAAGATGGCGGCCGCGTGAGTCCAGACAGTGTCTGTCTGTGGTTTGTACAAAGTCACAACCCTTCTCTACTTTACATCTTCATGTCATAAACAGCCACACTTGGCGCGTTTACATGCAGGGTCTGAAAAACGAATGATTGACATATTTTTAAATGTATGAAAATGCCCTAATCCGGCTGATGGAGCTAGACATCTGAATTCCTCTCCAACGACGTCCCAGCTTAGCCGAGCGGTGACAGGCCTGGCCACTCCCACTACAGGAAGTGATGAGACCAGGTTTAGATGTCTCCTGAATGGTTTTATTTCCACTGGCTTGGTGAGACCTTGGGGTCTCTCTGGATGCGTTGGAAGAGGTAGCCGGGTAGATGAAGGTCTGAGGATCTTTTCTTCAATTTAATTCAAACTCAAAAAAACTTTATTAATCTGAAATGGAAATTAAATGTAGGTATTCCTATTAAAGTTTCCCAGGAATGAGTTTTTCTTTTACAATTGGGAGCTGTTCTTTGATCCTCTATAAAGCATTTGAAACTGTTGGGAGCTCACAATAGCCCAGGAGCCCTGATAAATGACCAAATAAAGCCTTTTAATAAAGGCTGCCCACTCCACCTGGACATTAACATAAATGAGTTGTGTGCTGATTGGTCACGTCTTTATGACTGCCTGAAGCTGCCTGGTTGTTGAGAATGTCAGACATGTATTCTGCACCGAGTCATCCAAACAGGAATGATGGCCGTTCCTTCATGCCAGACAACATGGCTCTACACTTCCTCCTGCAGCATCTGGACTGCCCGGGTACCCATTCCAGGATCTTGTTTGTGGACTTCAGCTCTGCCTTCAAAACAATCCTCCCAGACCTCCTCCAATCCAAACTGTCCCAGATAAACGTGCCCGACCCCATATGCAGGTAGATCTCTGACTTCCTGACAGACAGGAAGCAGCAAGTCAGGCTGGGGAAGAATCTCTTTGACCTGCAGACCATCAGTGCCGGTTCCCCTCAGGGCTGTGTTCTCTCCCCTCTGCTCTTCTCCCTGTACACTCACAGCTGCACCTCCAACAGCGAGTCTGTCAAGCTTATCAAGTTTGCAGATGACACCACCGTCATCAAACTCGTCTCCGACAGGGATGAGTCTGCCTACTGAACGGAGGTGGAACGGCTGGTGTCCTGGTGCAGCCACAACAACCTGGTGCTCAACAACCAGAATACAGGGGAGCACACAGCCCCACTCCCCCATAACCCTGTCTGACACTCCCATCATGATGGTGGACACACACACACACCAGGTCAGCAGACTTGGATGGCTCCTGCCCTTTCTTTAATTTTCCATTAAGCAATCGAGCATCTTCGTTGTCAGAGAGCTTCACCGTTACCTGGAGGTTCTGATAGTGGAAAACGACCCTTATCTCGAGGATATGCAGGTGATTGTTTGGTCTGTTTATTTATGAAGCTGCTGATCTGAAGAAGGGAAAGAAATGATTGTTGAGGGATTATTGTAATCTTCCAACTGCATAACTAGAAAGGAACATCTTTTGGCACCGAGATATTTCTCACCACGCTGCCACTGCTGTAGAAGACTTGATCAGCAATATGTGCTTTCATAACAACTTGTCTGAATTACTACTACTCTGTGTATTAGCATTAGCACAAGCAGAACAAATCAGAGCTGGGCTTGGGGCCCGCTACCCCCCCCCCCCCTGAGGCTCCACCCCTTAGCATTAGCCAGTTCTCTCAAATGCTGCTCTCGGCTTTTAACCAGCGCTCCACGGAAACAACCGATCATCCTCACTGGTTTACCCTCACTGCTCTGGCTGCCTGTTCACAGTTCGTATTAAACTTCTTTTATATGATTGTCAAAGGATCTTTCTCCTTTCTTTCTCTCCGATCAACCCTAGCATACAAGGAGGGTGAAGTGTCTTGCCCAAGGACACAACGACTGCAACAGAATGAGCGGGACACAAACCTGCAACGCTGACATTGCTTTTCAACAAGGCTTCAACTGAATTATTAACCCTCTGGAGGCAGGCGTTGCAGATTAGCAACTTTAAAACCTACCTACCTGGTTACTCCACACACGTGTTTCATGAGCATTTTTTAACTCGGAAGTACCCCGAAGGGCTTAGTTGTTCGTCCTTCTATCAAAACTTATTTTGAGCCTGAGAGGGTTAGAAAAAAACAAAAAACCAACAGAACAGGCCTGGACAAAAATGATGGCACCCCTTGGAAAGACTGGCAAAGGACATGCTGTCTGGAAAAGGCGCTCTTCACACCTGAGACAACTGGAGCAGTTTTCTGATGAGGAGTGGGCCAAAATACCTGCTGAGAGGTGCAGAGGTCTCACTGACAGTTGCAGGAATCGTTTGATTGCAGTGGCTGTCTGAAAAGGTTAAGTTAGGGGTACCATAATTTTTGCCTAGGCCTGCTCTATGAGTTAATCTTTTTAAATAATTCCACTGAAGCCTGGTTGAAGAGCAGTGTCTGAACTTCAATGGTTACATTTCATGTAATTTTATGTAAAACTTTTGACAGATTCAAGTTTCTGTGATACGTGTAGGCTTTTCTTTCACTGACTGAAGGGCACCGACTACTCTGTCCACGTCTGAAACTCCTCTGCGACTGTTGCCTCGTGTTTTTATGTCATAAAGTTTATGTTTTAATGCTTTCATGCTCTTGTGTTCGGCACTTGGTGCAGTGCTGGCTGTTTGTAAAGACTGCTCTGTTTTCTCCTGAGAGTTGCCCCAGCCCAGTCTCCACACCAGTGAAGCTCTGAAGGTGAGCTGGTGAGAAGCAACTCTCTCGTTCGACCGTGGGTGAAACAACAATAGAGTCTTGAGTCTCGAGCCCAGGAGGGGTTTAATCTGCACAGTCAGTATCACGTCAGGAGAGGGGGTGATACTTGAGTGTTTTGTCTTTTCACACACATCATTCAGTGTTTCTGGCCAGAAGGTGGCAGCGCAGCATCAGACTCACAGGAAGCTGAGGCCACAGGAGATACGAGAACCTCAGAGGAGCCACCAGATTATTGTTGCTTCAAATAAGTACGTCAACACAAAGACCATGAGATGACACAATCACAAATGTTCTAGACCCAAAAACAATCCACAACAGAACGACACCGATACCAGTAATATTTTAGCTCTATTTAGATATTTTCTAAATTACTTTCCACAAATATCGACATCTTATAGAAAAAAATATCTGCCCGTTTTTGTATATTTTTTCTGAATTTTAAAATGGAAAAAATCAGATCGTTTGTACCCAAGAATTGAGCCAAAAACACAGAACTGTACAACTACTTTTGACTTTACTGTCTGAGGTATTTCTGAGAATACTCGCGTTACTCTCTTTTTCCTGATCTCACTCTGTGGCGCCGAGGGCACCTGTCAGGATGACCCTCGTGCTCCGAGGAAAAAGTAATGCTGAGGAGACCGATGTCCAGTGCAGACCCAAGTGTATTTTATTTACATTTTACAAAATTAAAATCTAGGCAGCACAAATCCATGCCTGCCGCTCCATCCATCATCCTTCCAACAAACACAGAGCTGTATTTATAACAGGTGTGACTAATTGGACCAATCCTAAAACCAGACACAGGTAAATACAAAAATACAATCCTTCCATATTCTTAAATTATCCTTACATCCTCATCTCTTAAGATCTCTTTAAATAATTACAATACAAAAATAGAAACATCTTTAATTAATCCTAAAACATTCAATGAAACTCATCTGCCTTCCCTGAGCTATTTCACAGGTCACAACCCCCCCAATTCCTCCTGAATGGAATGCTCCAGAGCAGGGGTGTCAAACTCATTTTAGCTCAGGGGCCACATTGAGGGAAATTTTAGCCCCATTCCCACCTGTACCGGGTCGGCCCGGGCCGGGTAGCCCCAGTCGGCCCCAGCCTGGCCCGGTTGATTCCACACATCCTTGCCTTAAGCCCATGTGGGCTGATTCTACCCACCAATCAGAGGCTTGCTCTAATGGAAGGTGTGAATTTGCTGTCAGCAGTGGGCGTGTTGGCCCTGGTCGGCCTGAAGCAGTACCCCTCGGGAAGAGGGCCGAGAATGAGCCTTGGTTGGCCCGGGAAAATTCCAG
Source organism: Nothobranchius furzeri (assembly GCF_043380555.1). NCBI lineage: Eukaryota > Metazoa > Chordata > Actinopteri > Cyprinodontiformes > Nothobranchiidae > Nothobranchius > Nothobranchius furzeri. The sequence continues at coordinate 109,233,150 of NC_091741.1, forward strand.
GCCACCCAGATATGTAAACAACCTACGCTACCCGGCCCGGGCCGACCCGGTACAGGTGGGAATGGGGCTTTTGAGTAGTGCTGCTGGAAAAGGGGCAATAACGAGCCAGACATGGGTCCACACGGGTTCACGGTCAGCTGTTTGTTAAACTAATCTTATTAACTCAAACCATGGGGCAATCTCCCCTTTATGCTTGATGACACATCTCTCTTCATGCAGAGGTCGTGTCCCCCCTCCAGGACAGGATGATGTCATGTCTCAACAGCTCCTTGTCCCCTGGGACCATAACCAATTTGATGAGGTGCTGTCCCCTCACTGAACCTCTCAACTCTTCATAGTACCCCTAAAGTCCCTGAACTTTGGCCTCACCACTAACCCCCCCCCCCCCCCAACACACACACAATGAGACACCTGCTGCTACTGTGGGTGTGTCCTGGCTCTGTCCCCAAGCTGCGGTGGGAGGTGTCTCACAGGCCAAAGGTCACACACACAAGCACACACCTTGTGAGATTAACAACAAACCAGTGCTTCACTCTGCTGCTCTAATCTACTCCAGATTAAATCCAATTTGTTAATCCTAAATTATTTTCTTCTAGTAGTGGTTCAGTGGACTAGTCCACCTGCTGGTGAGGAAACCAGCTCACACCTGTTGGTGATGATGACATCACCTGTGCAGCACCTCTACCTGACTGGATTCACTCCTCAGCGCCAGACTGCTGATACTGGGAACCAGTGATACAGGAGGAGCAGCAGAATCAGGCGTGTGTGTGTGGGGTGTTTGAGTTGGGTGAAGTCCATCTGAAACATGTAAATGAAGACAGGAACACAGGAAAGATTCTTCCTCTGTTTTTTACATCAGCTAAAGAACAGACGACTCATTTAGTCCTAAATGAACAAATGAGGAAATGAATAAATATAAATGTTGTATCTCTACATGTATTTATTGATTTGTAAATGTATTTCTTCCTGTGTATGCTAATGAGGTGGCGTGTTTCTACCACTGGCCTGAACCATGATCGGTCAGCTACGGGAATCTGCGTCAACCAATCAGCTTCCATTAAATTCATTCAAACTTCCTGGCTTTGCCCTGGACGTTTTCACAGAAACAAAATCATCTACAAGCTTTTACACACACACACACACACACACACACACACGCACGCGCGCACACACACACACACACACACACACACACACACACACACACACACACACACACACACACACACACGCTGGAGTTCTGATTCGTGTTTCAGTCCCGGAGCCATCGACATCCCCTTGGCTCCAAGAGCCATGGACCCATTAGACCGAGTTTGATGATGGTTGCAATGAGACGCACACAGCTTACTGGATCTATTGACCCTCATCAATGAGCTACTGAGAACATCTGTTCACACATTCCACTTTAATTGGAGTTATCACATCATCCACACTCATCACAATTAAAAAAAGACTCCACACGTCTGGTGAGATCATACTTTTACTGATCTGATGTTTTCTGTAGCAGCAGCACCTAGCTGCTGTTCTTCAACCTGCTGGTTCCTCTGCAGGGTCTTTGGGAGGTGGGGGTGTGGGGGTTACTGAGTGAGAGGCGGGGTCCACCCTGGACCTGTATGGTCTGTGTTATGATGCATGAGGACCACAGCGGTAATGGAGATACAAAGTTATTTCCAGACCCACGACACCCTGCTTCATCTGTCTTAGAAATGTGCTCAAGTGGTTTTGGATCTCAGCCCACCTCCTGCACACTTTCTGACACAAACGGTCGCTGCAAAGCTCTTTATGCATACTCCAGCGGCTGACCGGTGGCGTTTGATGGTCCTGATCCAACACACCTGATTTCTGTCAGCAGGTAATTAACAGGGTTCTGTAGAGCTCCTCGAGCTGCTGAAAATGTGATCCAGCTGCTGAGTCAATTGTGTTGGAGCAGAGAAACAATGAAAACATGCTGGGTAGTGGTCCTTTCTTGGTCTTTGACAGGGCGGAGCCTGGTGTTTTTGAATGAGACCGGTTGAGACCAATGTAGGGTGGAGCGGGTGGAGGAGGAAGGGCTTGTGTTCAATTAGAGTGCAAAAGGGGCCTCTCTGGAGCATTTCTGTTTAATATTTTGTTCTATAGATTTTTGTATTGATTATCTGAGATTTTGACTGTGTGGTTTCCATCAGCTGTAAGCCATGATCACCACAATTATAATAAAAAGTCTTGAAACATCTGGCTTTGCATGGAAGGAGTCTGTCTCACATTTTAGGTTAAATTACTGACATACCGGTAAGTATTCTCGTTTTTCCTGTTTCACCTGGTAAAGACAAGGTAACTGTAATGACCTGAGCTTGGATGTAGACGTTTAAAATGTTTAATAAAAAATCTCCGGAGTTGGTCACCAACACTGCACAAAGAGATGGCTGGGTTCTCCTTCCGGCTCTTGGAGAGTACAGATGTTTTTTTCCCCTCTCCCTCCCTTCTCTTCCCAAGGCTCTCTGTCCTGTCAGCCTGTGCACTGCGCTCTCTGCATTTTTTCTGGAAAATGGAAATTATTAAACATGGATCTGGTCAGTTGGTCTCTCAACTCTTTTCAACGATGAGAACAGGAGAAGGGGCTCCCGGATGCCCCTCTGGGACAGAGCCAGCTGGGTATATCATGGACGCCTGGAAACAGTGGAACATGATCTGCCTGTCTCAACTGTCTGTAGAGGATTCTGAAGATGTCTGGATATTCGTCGTTTTGGTGTCGGGATTCCTGCTGTTTGGCCTGAGCGGTTTTCCATACCGGAAAAATAATGAGCTTTCTAGGAATATTGGCCTAATCCCGGAGCTCAGGGATGGAATGCACCGTGCTGTAAACTCACAAACTCATATAATTGTCGAGATGAGTCGTAAGCTCAGAACTTTGGCTGAGAATCAGGCTCTGGCCCAGAAGGTTGAGTCGATCAAGGAGAGTTGACAGATCAGCACGGATTAGAATAGTTTGATAACGCCATTAATGGACCTGGAGGGGTTGAAGACCAACAGAACTCTAAGGCAGAGAGGAAATTATCTCTGTCTGTACCCAAAACTATTCTTGCTATCTGAATCTTGGAGCCTGTGAGGCTGAAGTGTAAACTCCCCTCAGAAGAAATGTGGAATGCTGCGGTCGCTATGGAAACTCTTTCTCGCTATCCCAGCCTGGGCGGGACTGTGACCGGTGAAGGCCGTGGAACTGTCTCAAGGATTCAATGTGATCTCTAACCCATTATCTCCCCCCGTCCAAATGGAGGTGATGAGCGCTGCTCTTGCGGCTGCACACTCTGAAGTGAGGAGAGTCCCAGAACCCTCCATCCCCACCTAGTGGACACTTATGTTGTGTATCGTCTGAAGTCTGTGCGCATATTTGTCTGAGGTGGTTTTTTTTGCATAGCACAGCTGTCGGGAGTAACTCTCAAGTGCCTTTTTTCCCCTCCCCCTGACTCTATCCCCATACCCTAAATGCTCCCTCTCCCCCATCCACACTGAGGTGACATGCGCTGCTTCTATCGTGGCTGCAGGAACTGAAGTGGGGATAGTCCCAACCCACCAACCCACCTAGTGGACACTTATGTTGTCTGAAGTCTGTTGCATATCTGTCTGAGGTATTTCTTTTTTGCAGAGCAAAACTGCCCTCCTGGTGGGAGGGTAACTCTGAAGTGCCTTTTTTTCCCTCCACCTGAACCAATCCTCATGTTTCCCTCTTATCTCTATTAAGGTAGCGCGACTCATGGTTGCGAATGACCACAGTCACCAATTCTTGTCATGTGTCTTGCCCATGTATGTCTGATCTCTGAATTGTGTGTACTGAAACTCTAATTTCCCTCTGGGATTATTAAAGTATCTTTGATTGATTTGATTGATTGATAGACCCTCTTGATCTATAACGGTAGCGCGACTCGTGTTGAGAATGACACAGTCATTCAATTCCTGTCAAGTGTCTATGTATGTCTGATCTCAGAATTGTGTGTACTGAAACAATTGAATTTCCCTCTGGTATTAATAAAGTATTTTTGAATTTGAATTGAATTGAACTGACTTGAGGCAGAAGCGTGGTCAGAACCAGGGAGAAGGCTGAGACGTGGCCAGGTGGAAGCATGGGCCAGAACCAGAGATGACAGCAGGAGATCCGAGGAGGCAGGCAAGAGCTTGAAGTCAGGGAACAGATCCAATGTCGATAATCCGGGAAATCCAACAGAGCTCCGGACGTCACGTGACTCTCAGAGTAGACGCCATGTTGGCAGGCAACAAAGGTAAACAAAATGAACGGGATCGGCTTGGATTTTACTTGTTTGGAGTTTACTTCACAATTTAAAAACGAAGAAATCGTTTTATTTAGTCAAAAATTAAATAGACTAAACATCTCCGACCCTTACCGTGCCCCTGGGATACTTTTTAAAAACGCCAGAAGCTGTCGGAGCGGACTTCTTACCGGACCTAGCCGGGGAACCCCTTGGGATTCCCCCGGAGGAGCTGGCCTAAGTGGCTGGGGAGAGGGAAGTCTGGGCCTCTCGACGCTACTGCCCCCGCAACCCGACTCAGGATAAGCGGATGAAAATGGATGGATGGATGGACAAATAACAGATTTACACGTAAGTAGTTTAAATAGAGTGCTGTGCTGTTTGAATGTATAAACTGAACGCCAAGAGAAATCACTAGTCTGTTTTTTTTCCGTGAATAAAATAAATATGTCAGGCAGGAGCGTCTCAGGATCTGTCTCGGTGAGACAGACAATAGCAATCCAAAGTGCTTTTTATGTGTGATCTGACAATTGATCAACCATTGCTTAAAAATTAAATACAGCTTAGCCGGTTAATTGCTGTGATCATAAAACACGTAAACGGCAGCACGCAGAACTCACAAGGCAATGTTTTACGTGACGTTTACTTGTTGCTATGAGTAAGAAGGCAGAAAAAGCCACGCCAAAATAAGTTTAGGAAGCCCACTAAGAATCGTAATAAAAGCATTTAAAATAAACACCATACACAGTTGAGGAAACGTTGGTTTAAGTACCTGATATGAAGTGGTCGCTGCATAAGCGAAAACCTTTACTCTCGGGATCCCACAGTTTCATTTTAGCCCAGTCACTAGCTCGTTTTATTACAATGATCCAACGTTTGCGGTGCTCCGGATCTTGGGGAATCCTGTAGATGGCTCATTCCTTATGTCGTCCGTGTCTGTTCTGCATCCTGGGGCACAACAGGAATCTACCATATCTCCCGTTTGAGTTTTCTGACAATAACAAATAGTCCAGCTGCGGGCTTCTGCCTGCCAAGATGGCGCCGTTTCGATTTGAACTGTTGCATGCCGGGAGAAGTGACGTCAACTCCCGGAGCTCTATGCTCTATGGCGTGGTAGGGAACTTGGCAGGGAACAAGGCAAGGGTCCAAACCACGGGCGAGGCGAGGAGAGACGAGAATCCAGGAGACAGAACCAGGTCGAGATACGTGAGACAGAGGATGGATGGAAGGATGGAGAATTTATTAGCTATGGTGTTCAATAAGCTGGCACTGGTTGGAGAGCAGGCTGGGTGGTGAGAGCGGCTGCATGGTGGCGCAGTGGTTAGCACTGTTGCCTCGCAGCACGAAGGTTGCAGGTTCGAAACTCGGCTCGGCCTTTCTGCGTGGAGTTGCGTGTTCTTCCCATGTATGCCTGGGTTTCCTCCGGGTACTCCGGTTTCCCCCACAGATCACAACATACCCTATAGGTTATAAATTGTAAGTCGCTTTGGATAAAAGCATCTGCTATATGAATGAATGAATGAATGAATATAGCAGTGGAGGCAGGTGTGTGGCATGAGCTGATGACAGGGCACAGGTGATGATAATTAAGTGGCTGAGGGCTTGATTGAGGAGGCAGCTGAGGCAGAGGAGGATGGCAGCCTGAGAGCCATGACAGTAACATTGATAATACGGACCTGGTTTGGGTTTAAGGAGTCGGATGTTGCAGGAAAACATCACTTAATTGCTTGTTTATCTAAATTCCAGATTGTTTTTATTTACTTTGTGAGCATCTCCTGTAAACAAATTCCCTCCCCTGTTACAGCTGGTGTGTGAAAATGTTCAAAAACTGTCTTTTTGACAGAAAGAAACAGAAGAAAAGAACATTCTCGGAAAAATCTTACAGTATAGAGTTTAGGCGATGTTGGATTGCTGATAAGCTTTTTGTGCAAGAACACCTTCAAATCATTGATAGTGCAACAATTCCTCAGCTTCTTTTCCCTTTCTCTCTCTAAATTAAAGGTTTATTGTGACTAGTCAGCTTTTTCTACAAGTGAAGCACGACAAGTTTGGTGATTTGACATTTGCGTCATTCACTGTGCAGGAAACAACAGAGAAAGACTGTTTTAGTTGTGTCACGTATTTGAAAGCAAACCTAAATAAAAATATGAATTTTGTTTTGTTTTGTTATGATCTTTCTTTGATATATAAGGTCTTGGTCTTGTCTGGGTCTCAGGTGGTATGGTTTAGGCTACGACACCGGTTCCAACTCATCTGGGAGAGCGAGGAGAGCCGGAGGCTGACGTGTTTTTGTTTTCTTTAGTCAGGTATGAGAAACAATAGGTATTCAGCTCTACACCGTGCCACAAGCAATAACTTTTGAAGTCGATGGTTAGAAAATCCTGTGGGCTCAGAGAAACCCAGAAGCTCTCAGACAGCAGTCAGACGTCTGGTTCATGGAGGAGCCATCAGGCTGCCACAGAGCCTAGGGGTCACTCCTGCTGGTCCGAGAATCGTCTCCATTCCACTAAAACCAATCTTACCTGTCAGTTAACCCCTTTAACAACCAAGCCAAGAATAAAAGTTGTGAACATTTTTCTGCTTTTGCATTTCTTTACTCATTTGGAGCCATAAAGGAGGCATAAGGTAGTTTTCAGACCAGTAAGGTGCAGGGATTAAAAGGAGGTGGTTGAGGTGTGTCATTAGGTGCTAAAGGAGAATAAACACACACTGCTGCTGGGGAGCCCAGCCCGGCCTTGTTCCAGTAGTCGTCAAGAACCAGATTAAAACGTGGCGCCACATCACACCAGCTGGAATGTGTTGGTGTGACCACGTATGAGCGACGATGAGCAGGAAGTAGAGCTGAGTAGAGGGTGAGAACGCCACTCACACTGGGAGTTTGTGGCTCATTCACATTTCAACAAGCGTCTCTGTTTCCTTCCTTTGGCACCATTCTGTTTATTTGTAGCTGACTTCTCCTTACTTACCCCCCTCCCCAACACACACACACACACACACACACACACACACACACACACACACACACACACACACACACACACACACACACACACACACACACACACACACACACACACACACACACACATCCTGGTCCCTGCTGGCTGCGACTTCTAATGAGAGAACACAGGGGACCGACAAAATAATTGGGTTAATGTAGATGTGCGCCCACGCCCCCCCCCCCCACACACACACGCACGCGCGCGCACGCACACACACACACACACACATACACACACACACACACACACACACACACACAAACACACACACACACACACACACACACACACACACACATACACACACACACACACACACACACCAATGAACTGTGTCTCCAGGGACTAACAGATAGCACCCATTACTGTCAGGCTCATCTTCCCCTAATTGGCTGTGATTGGAGCCTGTCGCCTCTGGAGGGCGGGGCCTCAGATTCAATTAAACCGTATTATTGGTCCCTTTAAATATTTAATGGCCGGGACTAAAAACAGCCTGTGCAACACTTCCTGGAATCAGAGTAAGATAAAGTGTTCACCAGGACGCACACTTTCATATCATTTTGTGACCTGTGTGTGTGTGTGTGTGTGTGTGTGTGTGTGTGTGTGTGTGTGTGTGTGTGTGTGTGTGTGTGTGTGTGTGTGTGTGTGTGAAGCACAGTTGGAAACAAAATCTGTGTATTTCCATTCATATGTGTCCTACTTAATCCGGCAGGCTCAGGGGAAGTGACTGAAGCCATCAGAGGCTTTTCTCCTCATCCAGCCAGCACCAAACACACACACACACACACACACACACACACACACACACACACACACACACACACACACACACACACACACACACACACACACACACACACACACACACACACACTGTACCAACAATCAGCAAGGCAAGCAAAAAGAGAACAGAGGGGCTTGACTCTCGATAGAGCTGAACTTTAAATACTTCTCCTGAAAGACTGAGACAAGAAAGCTGAAAACAAAGAGAAAGCGGGAAAAAAGAAAATCTGATTACAGAAACATTTTATTTTTGAAATCCTGGACATTCTCACCTGACACATTGATTTAAGATGACGAAAACACAGAGAAGGTGGAAGCTAAGATGGAGGAGGAGGAGGAGGAGGGAATATCAAGGGATGAAAGGAAGATAATAACTGACAGCATGAGAGACAGAAGGAAAGGTGGTGAGATGGATGAAAGAATGACGGTACATTTATAATTCTGATGATCAGTCCTGTCCTGCTTAGTTCAGAAACCACTAGGACAAGCCAGCTGGTCTCGCTAGGTGTTGGTCCAGGAACATTTGGGTGGACTTCTAATCCCAGATTAGATTCTTTGTGTTGCGTTTCAAGGAGTGATTTAGTGCCAGCAGATCCTAATGTTGGTGCCTCTGCCAGGGCCGCTGTAAAGCGGTGAAAGATTAGGAAGATTCTAAGGGCCCACAGCTGTCAGGGGCCCAAAAAAGTTTCAAAGTTGAATAAAAAATAGTTTAAAAATCACAAGTACTTTATTTTGCAGTATTTTTTCTCATTTAAGACATTAAACAATCTTTTAGTCTTTATGAAATGTGTATTTATTCAGAGGCCCCTTCTTTATTTTGACTAATTAATTTGAACCCCCCCTCAGTATAAAATGGTACAGTCCACCTGGCCGAGGGGCGCGTAGCAGCCAAGGCCAGCTCACGCAGCAGTCAGACAGCCAGAGAGCGCCAAGGCAGCAACGTCTGGGTCAGAGTAAAGGAAAGAATGAAAGGAGAAAGAGGACATGAAGAAGAGAGAGCGTCAGTAGGCCACAGTTTTTCTCAAAGAAAGGTGGGTTTAGTTAGTGAGTGGTTAAAATCAGCCTGTTTGCTAGCTTTGATATCCACAGTGTGAGGAACTATGTTTTATCTAATTATCAGGGCCGGCTCTAGGTAATTTGGTGCCCAAGGCGAGACTGCCCATTTGCCCCCCCGTGCCTGCACACCTCTCACCCAAACCCAAGTCCACCCACCCACCACACATTGGAAAAAGCAACTCCAGAGTTATTCCTTAGTAACTAATTTTTTATTTTAAATATTCACACAGCAACTCTTTAAAGCCAACAGCCTGAAGAATAAATGTAAGCTTGAAAGATAAGTAACCTGAGAATATTACAATAACCAATAACTCAAAATGTTGTGCAAATGTCATGGGAGGGGGGGGGGGTGCAAAATCAAAAGCAGCATTAAACTGTGCAATCAAAAGCAAAGCTCAAATATCAGTGTCATCATAAAGAAAGTTCTACTTTCCATTTTGTTCAACTGCTGTGGCCAGTCAGCAGGATCCATGGGGCCAGCAGCTCATACATGTTCACAGACATCTGTTGAAGCTGATGATGGTGTCTCTTCAGACTGTTGGATTGGAGCACTGAGTCTGCTGGTGTTGGGTTCTTCTTCTGTGAGAAAATAAACACACACACACACACACACACACACACACACACACACACACACACACACACACACACACACACACACACACACACACACACACAAGAACAGTGCCACTTTCACATTCAATATTCCTCAGTCATGTGCAGTGATGCTTTTCATTATTTTTAATGTTACTGGACTTTTTATTTTATTTATCTTTTTTAATCTGTTCTATGAAAACATGAATAAAATTATCAAAAACAGGTGGAAGTGAGCGCATCCATGGGGAATATTTGAAAAAACTTATGTCTCACTCTCAGGTGTTCTTCAGCATCAAATAAATTTAGAATATGAGGAAGAAGAACCGGTGATCTGAGGCACTCTGAGGATTTCATTTATTAAACAAGGAAACGCCGATGCGTTTCGGTACGACCTTCTTCAGGGCATACACCTTTAGGCCTTGAAGAAGACTCACTAATGTCATAAAAACTAACGTCCATCCTTTTTTACAAATTTACAGCCTAACTGACAATAACATCTTAAGGAGACAATTTCAGATGTGGATGTTCAGATTATTTAATATTCTCAATGCTAAATCAATGCTGCACTCATTGTGCCAAAACAAGTGTCCGGTGTGGATTTTAATTAATTAATTTTGCATATCGATATATGTGATAAGCCGTTTAATTTGAAAAAGCCCGTTTCTACAGCTGATTACAAATAGCCTAACAAGTAACTTACTCACCTGGTTCTAGATGCTGAGATTGTAGCTCAGTAAATGTGCTGCTGCGTGATGCCTGGATGAAGACGCTGCAGCGTAAACAAGAAAGAGACGCCATAAGATGTCATGCTGTGTTTTTGGCAGTGCGATAGGCAGTTCTTACTCCCCCGCTGGGCCCGACGGCAGCTGGGGAGTCCCCGCCATGGCTGTGGCGGTGCCGCCCGCCCGATGTGTCGGACAAAGTTGAAAATTTGCTACACCCACACCTAACGTTCTTCTGATATGAAAATATTAAATTCATATTGTATGCATACTTAAAACTTGAATCGAAGTTCATATAAAGGCTGCAATCATACTCCAAAAAACTGTAAAAAAAATCTTACATTCTTCATCTTCACAGTGAGACTCAACAGGTGTAGAAGATGTCAACAGGTGCCTGTGTGGCTGCAGATATTGTCTCAATGCATCTGGACACGAAGATTTAAAAGTAAAATTAATTGGTTAAAGTTATGAGATACTGTATTGTGTATGTAAACAGCTAGCGAGGGTCCGTCCGTGGACCGTGCATGGCAGGAGAGGCAGTTAACTAAAATTGTAACGCAAAAAGTTCCTTTGCCAAATTTATAGTCTACATACCTCTGCTTTGGGCCCGTTTTTTTTCATCCTCCTTCCTTCACTTTCAGAATGCTGATCCCGATGGCTAAGGTGATGTTCTTTTCATTGTAAAATATCAAAAGTTTAAATGCGACGACAACAGGATGTCCTTCTACAGTGCTGCCCACGCAGATTATCTACGGCACCCTTAACGGTCAAATGCGTCGGAGCGGCAGCTAGATCATTAGAATTTAAATATTGATGTTTTAATTTCATGCCATTTCAGAGGGGAATTTTGAGCATGTAGAGAGTGCATTTCATATAACAAACATAAATTTAATAAACTTTTTATTTTTTATTATTATTTTTTTTTATTTAGCACCCTATCCATCAGATGGCGCCCCAGGCGGCCGCCTGTGTCGCCTGTCAGCAAAGCCGGCCCTGCTAATTATGGTAATGGGTTGTCGCCCTTGTCCCTACCAGAATCAGCAGCTGGTGATATGTCAGCAGGTGTCCCCTCACAACCCAATGAACCTCAAGAAGGTGAGCAGTGTAGCATGTTAGCATTTAAGGGGGTCTGTGGGAATCACTTAAGGCTCGCTTCTTTATCAGTACTATTACAAAGGAGTATAAAAAGGCCATTTTTGGTGATAAACACATTGTTTTTCCACATAATGATAATTATATATATCAATCAGTAAAAATGTATAGATTGTTTTTGATGCTGGGCAGGTTGAAGCATTGTTATTTAGTCCGTCACTAAGTATGTCACTCAGGAGCATTATTAATTATATCACTGTAAATAATAAATCTTGCTGTGTACAATCAAGGCTGAATATATTTTTAGCTGTTTTTTTGTTGTTGAGAAAAATGGGTTTCTAGAGACTTATATACGTATTCATGCAAAGTTATCCAACTTTAAAATGTTATGTAACCCTAACTGACTCCGGTTTGAACTGTGTGCTTATTCATTTTGTGTCTATGGTGAAGCCATGGAGACTTAATAAAGAAGTCACCTTGTCAGCAGTGAATCCTTAATTTTTGTCAGTCATACAGAAATACTTGATTTCAAGAGGAAAGACAGCTGAAAATGAAGTTCTGTAAATCTTTGACACAACATGGAAATTTAATTAGATATCCAAATTTGAATTTTATCATCAAATAAAATTTTAGAATAAATAAACATATTTAAAGGGAGTAAAAGGGAAAAGGAGATTAACACCTTTCAGCATGTGCATTTCTTGCTTTTTCCAGCAGTGATATTGCTAATTCTGTTGAAGGAAATTCACTGTTTAATGAGAGACAGCTGGTGAAAATGATATGTAAACAAGTAAGAATGCATGTAGACCTACATAGTTAAGCAAAACTGAAACACTAATATAAAGTATATATATTATATTTTTTTCTCCCTTTGAATCTGGGAGGGTGGAACCCCAGCTCCAGCTATGGACGAGCCCCCAGGGGGCCCAACTTGATAATGTTGCATGGGGCCCAAAATCTCTGGCAGCCCCCCTGGCCTCTGCTGTGGCCAGTGCAGTCTCATCAGGTCTCCTTCAGTATGATTGGCATGACTGTCTGTGGCTCTGTCCATACCACTGACATATATATTGGACAATGCCTGTCCATAGGCTCCAATTATAAGTTTTCGAGCCTAAATGGGAGGTGGCCACCACCGCCATTTTGACTGTGTCACAGGTTCCGTCAAACCAAGAGAATTCCAAAAAAGGGAAAAGAGGTGGAGCTGAGGCTGTAAGGCTGGGATCAAATGACGACACCCGCCGAACTGAAGCGATGTAGCTACAAGCTAACCCAAAGCTAACGCGGAGGTGGGAGTTAAGCTAACGGAGGTAGCTACCTAGCTACAACCGGAGTTAACTGTGCACAGCACAGAAGCTTCTGAGTCAGAATTGCGCCGGGCTGACCGCTGGGTAAAACCAGGTGGGAAACAGAGGTCTCCCGAGAGCTCCACAAGCCGGCAGCCGCGCAGCAGACAGGCGCCGCTGTAGTCAGAGATGCGCTGAGCTGCCGCTGGGGAGAACCATGTTTGATGGACAAACAAAGGTTTGTGAATGCAGGTGTGAAGTCACAGCAGCTGTGCTCGTTGTGACAGCACCGAACCCGGCGTGGTACTATCGGCTCGGCCCAGCGTGGCTTTTCCGGCTTGGCCCGGCAGCACAGAACCAGCGTGACTCCACCGGCTCCTTGTGACAGCACCAAATCCGGTGTGGTACAATCGGTTCGGCCCAGCAACATCAAACCTGGCTTGTTCCACTGACTCGACCCAGCAATACTGAACCCAGCATTTCTCCACCAGCCTGGTCCAGCAGCACCGAACCAGGAGTGGTTCGATTAAGATAGGACCAACTACATCGCGTTGCGTGATTACGCAAATTGAACATCTATCTGAGTGGCAGGGATGCCTGGAGGAAGAGCTGCGGGACAAGGCAAAGACATGGCTCAAGATGACCTGGAGGAGATCAAACGATCACTGAACTTCATGTCAGGTGAGCTGTCAAATATAACAGCACAGCAGAATCGATTATTGAGACTGGTGGAGGAGGTGAAAGAACTTAAAGTACTGTTGACTGAAAAGACAAAATGATAACAGCTTTAGAGCAAAGAGTTGATGAACTCGAACAGTACACAAGAAGAGAGGATCTGATAATAATGGGACTGGAAACCCGACACAAAAGCTATGCAGCGACGAATCATGACTCAGCAGAAGATGCCTCAGAAAAAGAACTGGAGACACTTGAACAACCTTTCTGCACAGTAAGAATATAACTATCCAAAAAGAAGCTATATCTATATGTCACACACTGCCTAAAAAATCTGAGAAAACAAAGCCAGCTATTATTTTAAAATTCATCAGCAGTAAACAAAGGAACAGTGTACTGGTGCAAGCAATCAAGCTAAGAGGCACCAATGTATATATAAATGAACCCTTAACAAAAAGAAATGGGACAATAGCTAGAGAGGCACGGATCTAAAAAAAATTGTAGCAACATGGACAAGAAATGGGAATGTATGGATCAAAGAACAAGAAGGGTCACAAGCGAAGATAATAAAAGATCTGAAAGATTTGGAAAAATTCAATAATCATTGAAAGTGGGAAGTGAATTGTAAAACAGAGTAAAATCACCTACAGAAGCATGAAAATGAAATTCAGGTAAATAAAGGAAAAAAATGGATGTTACATGTACATATGAGGAACTAGAATACTAAATATATGTGTCATGATCTGCCCCGGCCTCCCTGACTGTGTCTCTCCTGCCTTGATTAACCTTATTGTTCTCACCTGTCCCTCGTTACTCTGCCCATGTGTTCCTGATTTCCCTGTGTATTTATACCTCTCTCCTTGTTGCTGTCTTCGTCGGATCATTGTTTGTTCATGCGTGTTTTGTCCCGTCTCTCCCGTTTCACCATTAAACCATTTTTATTTTTTCATCCGTGCCTGCTTTCCTGCCTCCTGAACCCTCCACCACACTTGGTCCGCCATCTCCACCCTCACACCATGACAATATGACCCTGAAAATATCTAGAAAATAAAATATACATGCATATGAATAGGGAATGAAAACCACAAAAGTGGTGAAAAACACACTTTTTCCAATTACAGACCAATGTCCTTATTGTCGCAATTTTCAAAAATATTAGAAAAACTATTTATTACTAGGCTAGATGAACTACTGATGAAATAAAATATATTAAACGACAGTCAATATGGTTTTAGAACTAATCATTCAACTTCCATGGCACTAACTTACAGAAGAAACATCAGAAGCCATTGACAAAAAGAACCATTTCATAAGTATTTTTATTGATTTAAAAAAAGCGTTTGATACAGTAGATCATGAAATTCTTCTTAAAAAACTTAGTAAATATGGTATCAAAGCAATGGCTCTAAAATGGTGAACAAGTTATTTGAATGATATGTACAAATAAATTACATTAAATCAAATCTAAGTGATATTACTTGTGGGGTACCACAAGGGTTAGTACTGAGTCCGAAACTATTTATTATGTTAATAAATGATATTGCCTCTATATAAAATAAATTAAAATGTATTCTATTTGCAGATGATGCTACCTTTTATTATGCAGGAGATAATATCAAACAGATGCTAGAAACAGTACAAACTGAGATGAAAAAAAATTATGGCTTGATGGGAATAAACTCATTAAATACTGATAAATCATGTTTCATGATATTTAATAAAAGTAACTCAAATGATACAAGTCTATTAAATTTAGATGATATTCTAAAGTGCAGCATTATGTTAAATGCACTGGGTTTTACCCTATTACATTTACATTTCATGGTTAAACAGTACATGTTAAAATCTAAGCTCAGCTCGGCAGTGACCTAAAATACATAAATATAATTTTACTTACCGAAAAAAATGAAGTGGAGACTCCTTGGACGCTCTATTAGTGCAATTAATGCCACATCAAGTAATTTTGTCCAGCAATTGCACAAATAATATCCAAAAAAGAATACACAAACACAGAGACTCAAAATCCCGGAACAGTTTCCAGGCCAGGCCGAGGCTCGACTGAGGCCTTTCCCCGGAGCTAGCTCACGTGGGTCAGATGCTCATTAATTATATAGAATTTTAGGCTTTTAATGCACTTAAACAGAAGAGTGAGAAAAAAATTCACCCCCCTCAGAGTTGTCATGAGTGTAAACTAGATCATTTAAACCAAAAACATGTTCTGGTACCAGGCTGTAAACATGTTTATTTCTGCTGTGAAATTGGTGTTTTCAACATGGGACTCAATGAGGATTTGCTCGCTTCTGACAGCAGCCCCCAGCGGATGAGGGTGGAACTGCAATTTATTTCACTTCCGCATTTGCTTAAATTTTTCACCCGCATTGTGGGGGCTTGGCGTACACACACAGGTGCTCACATGGTGCTCTCACAAGTATGGACTTGGGCACATGTCTTAAGGCTATTGTTGGCACTAAATGCACTGTGATTTATTATCGTGTGATTGTTCAGTTAAACAATGATGATTATATATTTCTTCATCAAGTTGATGCAGTGATAACTGGATCTTGTATTGTTGTTGTGTCCCTTGTTTTTGTTTGTTCTTTTTCTTCTCTTTCTGCAGGTCTAGAAGCAGATTCTTGTTCATCATTGTTTGTTTTTGTGGACCCCCTCCCCCCCTTCCTTTTGTCTCTTCCTTTCTCTTTCACCTCTGTCTCCGTGTCTGGTCGGCATTACAAGCATTCAAAAAACAATAGCAATAAAGTTTTAAGTATCAGGCGTCACCGTCTTCCTCTGCTTATCCGGGTCCGGGTCGCGGGGGTAGCATCCCAACTAGGGAGCTCCAGACCGTCCTCTCCCTGGCCACCTCCACCAGCTCCTCCGGCAGGACCCCAAGGCGTTCCCGGACCAGATTGGAGATGTAACCTCTCCAACGTGTCCTGGGTCGACCCGGGGGCCTGCTGCCGGCAGGACATGCCCGAGTATCAGTATCAAGCGTGACACTAAAAGCAGAAGCTTTGATGCTCCACCTGACAGTAAATCTGTACGGCTTGTCACCGGCATTCAGACATCAATTCTGTTTGCTTCACAGCCAGACAGGACACGGGGGGAAAAAGACTTGCAGACTCCAGTCTCCATGTCGACCAGATATTAAAGGGTCAAACTGTACTTAAAAACTGACCATTACTGGACATTATAGTGGTGATGATGAAAGTGATGATGATGATGGTGATGATGATATGCAGTTATATGCAGAACCTAACCATTACTATAATAACTCGTCCATTACAAACTCACACTTCGTTGGCCGTTTCTAGTTTGGGACCTGAAGACTCACCAGATGCATTGATGTAAGTATTTATAGCACCAGTGCTAAGTCACAACACTTGTCCATAGCAGAAGTTCAAAAAACAAAAGCAAAAGAAAACCATCAATCAACATATCAATTAAAATACAACAATATCCTGTCTAAAAACATACCAAATAGCATGTTGTCATTGTGAAGCAGAAGAGACTCTCTTCCATTTTAAAGTAAAAACTACAGAAATGATCCAAACTGCATCAGTAGAAAACGAAAGGCTGTTTGTTCAGTCATCTTTTATTGTTCAGTTTAAGTAGATTTGCCTTTTTTAGTTTTGGCTGAAATGATTCCAGGTGTTGTTTGACTAACCACATGGGTTTAATGATCATTCATTCATTTGTTTATTTGTAAAGCACCTTCTACGACCGTGTCAGCTGACCAAGGTGCTGAACACAACCACAAAACTCACAATAGGCACAAATATAATGCTGTGTAGCATTAAAGGAAAGGTAGAAACTAAAAACAATCAAAAAATCATTAAAATAATGTTGAATAAAAACAGGAAACTAATATTAAAAGATGTTAAAGCAGCTTAAAACAAACAAACAAACAAAAAACAATGAAAGATCAAGGCAATGTTGTGATCCCTAGTGCTGAAACACCGTCACATAAAAATGAGTCTTCAGACGAGTCTTAAAACGTAAAGCGATGGCGCCTGCCTAGCACTCGGAGGTAACTCGTTCCAGAGCATTGGAGCCAGAAACGAGAACGCACGATCCCCCCAAAAGCTGCATTTTTAGCGGGGGACCACCAGCAGCTCTCGCTCAGCCGAACGAAGAGCTCCAGGTGGGACATGTCTGTGCTGTTGTGCTGACCGACAGAACAACTGACTCTGAGAACCGCTGGAATGAACTCTGGAATCATTCTGGATCATGATGAGTATTCAGATGCCCTCAACCTCCTCTAACATCTGAAAAAGTAATGTGTGTGTGTGTGTGTGTGTGTGTGTGTGAGTCAGTGAAGGTTTCAGGGTGATGACCAGATCGGTCCTTGCGATAACTCTGGAAGGAGCCTGTGGCTGTGGCATGCTTCTTTACTAATTTTCACTAAAAAGCACAACACATTAAACACATTCACGTCAAATTTCAGAAAAACAAATTTTTTAAATATTTTTTTCCAAAAATGTTTTAGCATTTTGCAACAGTTGAATTCACGTGTTGCTGTCCTAAAAGCATCCAGCAGAACTACTGATTTTATACTTTTTTAGAAAATGGGGAGCCTCAGCCACATTTATTGAAATTGAGATTTATGTGCTCAGTTTTTAATAACTGCATTCATTGGTTTGTACATTCATGTCCTGATTAACAGAGGCAAACGTACAGTTTGTGCGAACACAAATGTGATTCATTAAAGGGGGAGTCTTCCCCAAGTGGATTCAGTGGGGTGGCCATCAATTTTCCATGGGTGGTCATGGCCCCCTTGCTACCCCTTGAGGGTGCCACTGCTTGTCTCCTCTCAGTAGGCCAGCTGTGGTGCTATTCTAGTCCACCTGTGGTTCTAAACATTACTAATAAAATGCCGACTGACTCGAGGAGAACTCAAACGATCTGCAGAATTAGTCTCTCTACTCCCACTTCCTGTTAGTATTGTATTCGTTTGTAGTGAAGATTTGTTCTCTCTGAGAGTTTACAGTCACAAGGAAAAGAAAGTCCACTTTCTTTTAGGATCAGTGTTTCTGTTGTTTCTTGAAGAATTTGTTGATGGACTTTGTGAACATGGAGGTGATTCCCAATGCTGCTGGTTGTGAGGTTGACTCGGTGATGTGGAAAACGAAGCTTACAGCAGTTGTCGGCCTGGGTGACAATCTCAAAATATGAACCCCCATGTAGAGACTGCAGCTGACTGCTACGACACATAGTCTCTTTCAGCGCAAGAACAGCTGGTCTTGTCTCTTTAATGCAACAATTGAGTGTTTAGACTGAAAAAGATGAAGGGTGAAGAGAAGAGAAAGCCTCCTCCCTGCCCTGATAGGGATTTGCATCAGGCAGCAGGAAGAACCACAGAAAGCACGGAAAACGTGACCAAGACAGAAGAACACAGAAGAGGAATCGTGTTGCCCATGTGCAAACGTGTGATAAAGAGTTCACAGAGCAGGAACATACAGGAACAAACAGGCAGGGAGATGCCAGACAGTGACCAGCCTATTCAAAAGTCCGACGGCGCTGTGTTGAGATGTTTGAGCAGAGATTAGCTTTATGAAACAACCTTTGTTGACTGAATTTATTGAATTTCACAGTTCAGAATAAAGAATGTGGTGTTTACCGAGCAGGCAGCAGCAGCCTGACTCCACCTCACCGAGCTGCTGGCTGTGTGACGGCTGATCAGTGTCTGTGTCCATTATTAGCATGTTGATGCAAACACACACAGCCCTACAGAGTGATCATGTGGAAACAGTTGTCGGTGGAATTTTTACATGTCTATGAGCTTCCAGGCTTCACCAATCATTTGCGGCGGCAGACTCGCAGCATCAGAAAAACATTTGCGTTTCAGAGTGATTTGCTTGTCCGCCGGCGTGGGTGTATGTGTGCATGCGTCTACGTGGTAATGCGCGGCTGCTCGGTCATTTAGCTTGTTGACACTTTGGGGTCAGAGCAATGCAGGGTGAACGGTGTTGGCTGACAGCGTGGAACCTCTTCATTATCCAGCTATAATGTTCTCATCGCCGTCGGCTCCCTCACTCCTTCTCCACAAAGCCAATACCTTCCCCATCCATCGTCGTCTTCCCCTACGTTCCCCCATCCATCCTTCCCCTCCTCACCTATGCCTGCTGCTCTCCACTCACCTCCCAGCTCTCGCTCTCATTTCTGTCCCCGTGTATCTGCTTCTGTCTCACTGCCTTCACCCTTCTGACCCCATTCCACAAAGTTAGTTAGTTTCCACCATTTCATGCTTTCTCCTTTGCTCACACTCACTTATATTTGCAAATTTGCTTTTTTGAGTGACTTTGCTGCGTGACTGCCAGAGAAAAACTAAATAAACCAGGTTTACAAAAGCGTCTAATTGGAATAAAATATTGACAAGATTAGAAACGGCAAGCAGAATGAAGAGAAGATTTAAGCGGTTCTAGGCTGGGCCAAAAACGCGAACTACACATGTGGCAGAAAGGAAAAAAATTCTGCTTTATTCAGACAGATTGGGAGGTCAACCAATCAGCTGCTAGTATGTCAATAATGAAAATCCAGCGGCAGGTAGAGATGCTCTGAGCTTCATGCCCAGCCCTTACCTGTCTGCACGCATGAGTATGGGTTAGCTGCTAAGCTAATGAAACCTGGTGTGTTATTTAAAGTGTCTCCTGATTAATACACATTGTCTTTCTAAGGCATTGATCTTGTATTAAAGGAGACATATTTTGGGCCACAGCCATATAAATCTTTAGTTTCTCTGTAAACACTTCAAAAGTGGAAATAATCAGTTCAGCCTTTAATTATAAAGCACCGTACAGCACGGAGCGTGCCACCAAGGTGCTGCACATCAAAAGAATAAAACAGATAAAACCAGCAGACACAATTAAAACCAACAAGGTCAAATTAGAAGGTAAGAGCATATAAAGCATCAGCAATGGCTAACACACAGAATTAAAAGTCAGATAATAAAAGTAGGTTTTTGGCCTCGTTTTAGAAACCGCTACAGATGGAGAGAGCCTTACAGGGACTACAGAGCGTCCTTTCCCCTCTTACTTCAGCCGAGCCATGGGAGCCACAAGCAGCAGCTAGAATATATGACTTTACTTTAGCCAAACGTGTTAAATGATAAAATGAAGAAGATACTACAGCACCAACTTAGCATTCAAGCAGAACACGCTGTCCATCCTCATGCCAAGACTGGCTGCAGAAGCACCCAGGTAGGAATTCAATTCCCCGCAGTCTACCCTGGAAAAATCAAAGTGTCCACTTGGTCCAAACAATGCTGCCTCTGTTTTTTTATTGAGACACAGGAAGTCTTCTGCCATCCATGACTTGACTTCTACTAAACAAGCCATCAAATTACGTATCGTGTGATCTCTGGCACCACCTAAAGTAGATACAATTGGAAGTCGTCAGCATAAAGATGGAAGCCAATTCCATACTTTTGTAGGAAGTCAACCAGTGACAGAATGTAAATCGAAAACAACAGAGGTCCCAGTATCGAACCCTGCGGTACCCCCAAAGGCAGATGTGAGAAGCCGGCTGAAAAACCACCCATCCTCACACAAACCATCCTGTCATGCAGATAAGATCTAAACCAGTTCAGAGCTTGACCAGCAAACCAAAAACCATTCATCCGTTTTCTGTCAATGTTTGGTTTAGGAATTACATGCCTAAAACGTGCAGTTTCAAAAAGAACCCAATTGTGATGTCACAATCGGGGAAGCATGCTTAGAACATAGCACATAAAATAGATAGCATTGCATAACCCCACCAATGGAGCCCAAACCCACCAAAACTCTTAAGGGTTCAATATTTTTGTTTATTAGGATGCGGAGCGAGGACACGCTGGAGGGACTGTTACTCAGCTTGGGAAGACCTTAGGAATCCCAAAGGAGGAGCTGGAAGACCGTGGCTGGGGAGAAATAAGTTTGGGCTTCTTCATTTAGACTGCCTCCCCCTCAACTCGACTCTGGATAAGTGGAAGAAAAATGGTAAATGACATGCATTTGTCTAGAGCACACACTGATGGTGATGAGCTTCACTGTAGACAGAGATATCAAACCCTGGTCCACCGTCTGGCATCTCAGGAGGCAAAACAACCCTAACACTAACCCTAGTTGACCTCAATTCAGATATGGGCTACCAGGAGTTCTGATGCTGTTTGGTCCGGACTTAGGGTCCACTGCTTGGTCCAGTGCCGGGAGTAGGTCCAGCTTATTTACTGTAACAGTGGACTCCACCAAGGTACATTGTGCTTATAACCTTTAGGAAGAGGATCTCTAAGGCACAGCCAGGTTACTGAGAAGATCCATTTTAGTTGCAGACGGATCAGCTGCTTCATTCATAAAACTTTCTGCAAAATCTTTTCTAAAACTCTTCTAATCTCAGCCAAAAATGTTTGCTTAAGCCGGACCCAATTCCTACTTTATAAATCACACTCTTCCTAGAAATGTGCTCAGTTGCTTCTGGATTACATCCCACCTCCTACATGCCCACTTTCTTCCATCAATGGTCAGCGCAAAGTACATGAATGAATGTTCTGCGTACACATACACCTGCTGACCTGTAGCTAAAATAAGGGTGAGTGAGGCAGAGGCACAGAAAAGCATTGTGATTCCTTCCGGAGGCAGAGCGTTGTTGCAGAAGTGAGTGCTCTGTCTGTGGCAGAGTCACGGAGAGATCGCAGCAGACATGAAAAAGGAAAAAACAAAAAAGAGGTGGTCAGATCTGAAGATACAGTAGATATGGAAATTATTCAAACCTCCATCAATTGTTAACTATGTTATATTGCAGCCATTTGCAAAAATTGATTCAATTAATTTTTCCTCATTAATGTAGACGCAGCACCATAATAATAACAGAAAAACACGAAGTTTTAAAAAATTATGCAAATATCCCATGATCCTTTTAGCAAATGGCTGCAATATTACAGCGAGTGAAAAAGTGACAGGGGTCTCCATATCCATGATGGTGCTCAGGGATGACTGAGATATTCCAGAGCTAATGATAACATTTAATGAAACTTTACATTTTATCCAAAGGGGCTTCAGGCAGGAAATGCCTATGAAGCTGCCAGTCAGCTGATTCCCGCTGGAACAAACCGGTTACAGGACACCCATGTGCACAGCATCTGCAGGTGTGCCGGGATTGAACAGCTCCAGCGGGTTGGTCGATCTAACACCAGGCCCAGTTCAGCGCAGAGATCTAAGAGGACAGCAATTGGTTGAGCTGGCAGTCATCATGGACCAGGAAGTCTTTGTGATGTCTAAATAGTCTCCCCAGCCGGATCCTGCCAGTGTGCCTAAGAAAGGTTAGGCACAAGTGCCAATGCAGTATTTAAATATCTACTCAGTAATCACACTAATTAATACACACCTCATCACACTGATGCACCATTAATTATAATTGTGATATAAAACCTAAATACAACATATTTTCATTCAGGTGCATTCTCATTTCAGAGCTGGCTGGTGGTGATTGTTGGTTTTGTGTGTGTGTGTGTGTGTGTGTGTGTGTGTGTGTGTGTGTGTCTGAAAATGTGGACATCTCACCAGTGGCATTGCTATTTCCTGTCTCCAAATTGCGCTTACGCCAGGGTCAGGGTTGAGTACATCAAGGTTTTCTTTATAAATCACTACATTTGTGTATAAAGTTATTTACGTGTGTTTTATGCATGTTTTTTGCAGAGGATATCTTTATAATCGAGGTCTCTGGTCTGAGATGACATGGTCCTCCTGGCTCCAACTTGCTCTGTAGTAGTTCACCACTGAGTGTTGAGCAACCAGGATGAAAATCGGCTCCTCAGAAAAAGGCAGAAGGTCTTCTGTGGGTCCGGGACGGGGTCCTGCTCCAGATTGAGGACTTTCCATATTTCAGGCTCTTATTCGTGAATGAGGGTAAAAGGGACCCGCGAACCTGCATGGACAAGCAGGTTCAGAAAATGGATGGATGGATGGATCCAGTCAGGTTTTCAATCTGGATTAAGTACTGAGACTGCACTTTTGAAGATTCGGAGTAAAATATCTGTAGCAACTGATTCTGAAGAAGTGATGGCATTGCTGCTGAGGGACTCAACAGCTTTTCACACTAATGACTAACAGATCTTGTTAGATCACTTGGAGCACTTGGGACTCCAATGGATGAGATCCTATCCCTCAGAAAGATCCTTTTCTGTATCCCTGAGTTGCTTTTCTTCAAAAGGTGCAGCACTTACGTTGGGTGTTCCCCACTAGCTTCATTAGCTTCTTCTGGTACTGTTGTTTCAGAAACATGACGTTGGTGGATGATTGCCAGCTTTATCTCTCAGTCCAGCAGCACTCGCGGGGCACCTTCTGCGGTCAGTGGTTTGCTTGCATGAAGTGAGGTTCTGGATAACATTTCATTTCCAGAGTCTCGTGGGTTTGGCATTTTATTGCTCTCATCCTATGAAAAACCAGTGATCAGAAATCTAGGTGTTAGATTGCTTGTGCTTCTTTCAGTTGCGACGCCCAAGGTCAGTCTGCTATCTAGAACATGACAAATGCCTATATTGTGTCCAGGTTAGACTACTGTAACTCCCTTCATGTGACTTTGAGCCAGTCCTCATTTTCAAGGCTGCAGCTCCTACAAAATGCCTCGGCTAGATTGATCTGGGAGCATGTCACTCTGCTCATCGTTGCCTTGGACTGGTCCCCTGTAAGATGTAGCATTCTGGTTAAGATCCTGGTTTTTGTTTTTTCAGTCTCTATCTGGATCAGCACCACCCTTTTAGTCTCACTATTGTCCCGGTAGTCTTTGAAACATCTGGGCTCTGCTCAAAAAGACCTGCTAGAGGTCCCGCAGTCCAAACGTAAGTCTCGGGGTGACCGTGCTGTCGTGGGTTTAACCCCTAGGCTTTGGAAAAAGCTTCTACTCAAGATCAGGTGGTCTACGACTCTCCAGATGTTTAATGTAAGATTACTGATCCATGATTTAGTGTTTATTGTTTTATAGATATTAACCTTTTTCGGTTTTTAATCTTTTTTGTAATTTTTTTGTGAGTTTGGTTTTATCTGCTTCCTCTCCATGCTCAGCACCTTGCGTTACCCTTGCTGGGAGAAGAAAGGTGCTTTAAAACTAACAAACAAATAACAATTGATTGAGTGGTTTTCTGCACAGACAGAAAAATGACATCAGCTGTGCCGCTCTCCGTCAAATGTCAGTTTACAGATGAATTTCACATTTAGGATTTATTATCTTATAGATTTCAAAGTGGCTCTTTCCAAAAGGGAGAAGATGCATGGTCTGCTCTGCTTTTCAGAAGTTGTGGTGTTAACAGAAACATAATCAACATCTGAAGGAAAGTGTTAATGTGTGTGTCTTTGTGATGTGAAGCAGCAGCAGCAGCAGCATGTGATGGTGTTTGTGTGTCCATCCATGTGTGAGTGGACTGTCAGCAGTCACAGCAGTGCCAGTACTTCATATTCATGTCTTTCTCCCCCTCGGTCTCTGCATCTCTTTCTTTCTCCCTACGTCTCTCTCACCTGTTCATTTGTCGCCGCTTGACAGTTCTCATTATTGCCTTGGCACTAGCTCAGCATGTCCTGCCAAAGCAAGACACTGAAATGGAATTTGAGAAAGAGAGAGCGTGTGGGAGATTGTAAATGAAGAAAGGGAGGAAGATGCTGACGGAGAAGAGAGAGAGAGAGAGGGGGGGGGGAATCAAAGGAGAAAAAAGGAGAAAAACACAAAGAAATGGGGAAGGATGCGGTGGCATAATTAAGAGTACTTAACTCACCAAACTGACAATGAAGCAGCGCAAACAGCTAGTTTTACTACATACACGCTTACCTCTACACACACACACACACACACACACACACACACACACACACACACACACACACACACACACACACAAGCACGCACGCACACACACACACACAAGCACGCACGCACGCACACACACACACACACACACACACACACACACACACACACACACACACACACACACACACACACACACACACACACACGCAAGCACGCACGCACACACACACACACACGCACGCACGCATGCACACACACACACACACGCAAGCACGCACGCACGCACACACACACACACACACAAACACACACACACATGCACGCAAGCACGCACACACGCAAGCACGCACACACACACACACACACACACACACACACGCACACACGCACGCACGCACGCATGCACGCGCACACACACACACACACACACACACACACACACACTGCAATATCCTCCATCAGCAACAGTTAAACTAGAGATGAGCCCAGC
Source organism: Nothobranchius furzeri (assembly GCF_043380555.1). Lineage (NCBI taxonomy): Eukaryota > Metazoa > Chordata > Actinopteri > Cyprinodontiformes > Nothobranchiidae > Nothobranchius > Nothobranchius furzeri. The sequence goes on from NC_091741.1 coordinate 109,258,863, forward strand.
TCTGAAGACTTGATTTACTCACCTTAATGGGATTTATTGGAGATTATTTTATGGGAATAAATATTTATGAAGGGACGTTATTCTACCATGTGTAGAAACAGTGTTGTGTTTATTGGATTCGGCTTTGTTCTGTTTTCCTGATTTTCCAAACTGGTAATGCTCTGACTGCTGCCTACTACAAACTCCACACATACCCACCTGTGTGAACAAGAAAAAAGGATCTTTTAAACTCAGCCGTTTCCTGATCGCTAAAGGCATTCGCTGCCAGCGTTTCTCGCCGTTTTTACAGCTTTTTTTAAGAGCCACTGAACGTTGCGCGCTAGGATGATGTTGACGCCAAAACAACCAAAACAAAGCGGAGACTCACCTCTTATATCGGGAAGAATCTGCGCGTTTCGAGCTTTATTCGTTTTTTCATAATCCGTTGTTGAATTGAGATCGGCAGAAGCTTTTCCGGTTTGCGCCTCACTTTTTTTTACAACAGCGGCCCAAAACAATCTCCTAACACACGGATTTTCTGCTTCCTGATCACGTGACGTGTGACATACGCAGACGAAGATCGGCTTTAGAGCTGAGATGTTTGTTCTCACAGTGCGGGGGCTCGTTCCGACGCCCACACAGTAAAAACATGCAAATGATGACTTTAGTCGTCACTGGCAGTGAATGAGTTAATATAGCGCCTCTCAAGTTGAGAACAGAGGATTTTTCAGCTGCTTTTTAAAGGAGTCCACTGAGTCCACTGATCTCAGGCTCGGGGGAGAGAGTTCCAGAGTCTGGGGGCCACAGCAGCAAGTGATCTGTCATGTTTGACCTTCAGCCTGGTGCTGCACAACCAGTAGGCTTTTGGGGCTTTTTCAATGGCACTATTCAGCCAAGAGTTCGATACAGCGTGGGTTAACACAGCTCACCTCAGACTAGTTTGTTGTCCCTGCCAAGTCCATGACAAAAGTTGAGTGCCCTGCATAACCCATGAGGGTGGGGTATCTTTACTTGAGACAAACATTGCCTGAGGCGATCAGTAAAAGCAGTCCCAGACTGAACATTCTGCTCAGTTTTATGGCTTTTGATCAGAACCAGGAAATGGCTGCTGGCAGAAAGCATTGGATCAACTAGTGACTCCGCCCTCAAGACAATTGGTAGCTGACATTTGCGATGTCATTCCGGTCCATAGTAGGCATGCAACAGCTTCAGCTTAGACATCTCATGGGGCTTACTGTAGATGTACATTTGGATGTCCATCCTGTCCACCTATCTAAAGTCAGGTCGCGGGGGCAGCAGCCTAAGCAGGGAGGCCCAGACTTCCCTCTCCCCAGCTACATGGGCCAGCTCCTCCGGGGGAATCAAAGCGTTCCCTGGGCAGACAAGAGACATAGTCCCACCAGCGTGTCCTGGGTCTCCCTTTAAGTCTCCTCCCGATTAGACGTGCCCGGAAAACCTCACCAGGGAGGCGTCCAGGAGGCATCCTGACCAGATGCGTGAGCCACCTCAACTTGCTCTTCTCAATGTGGAGGAGCAGCAGATATACTCTGGATGACCGACCTTCTCATCCTGTCTCTAAGGGAGAGCCCAGCCACTCTGCGGAGAAAACTCATTTTGGCCGCTTGTATCCATGATCTCGTTCTTTGGGTCACTACTCAAAGCTCGTGACCATGGGTGAGGGTAGAAATGTAGATCCACCGGTAAATGGAGAGCTTCACCTTCTGACTCAGCTCTCTCTTCACCATGACAGACCGGTACAACGCAGCACCAATCTGCCTATCGATCTCAGCTCCATCTTTCCCTCACTCCTGAACAAGACCCTGAGATACTCAAACTCCTCCACTCGAGGCAGGACCTCATCCCTGACCCGGAGAAGGCATTCTACCCTTTTCTGACTCAGGACCATGGTCTGGAGGAACTGATTCTCATCCCAGCTGCTTCACACTCGGCATACAGGTCCTTCTCAAAAAATTAGCATATTGTGATAAAGATAATTATTGTCTGTAATGTACTGATAAAACATTCGACTTTCATATATATTAGATTCATTACACACAACTGAAGTAGTTCAAGCCTCTTATTGTTTCTAATATTGATGATTTTGGCATACAGCTCATGAAAACCCAAAATTTCTATCTCAAAAAATTAGCATATCATGAAAAGGTTCTCTAAACGAGCTATTAACCTAATCATCTGAATCACTAATTAACTCTAAACATAGGAGGCATTTGGGGTTTTCATGAGCTGTACGCCACAATCATCAATATTAGAAACAATAAAAGGCTTCAACTACTTCAGTTGTGTGTAATGAATCTAATATATATGAAAGTCTAATGTTTATCAGTACATTACAGACAATAATTCTCTTTATGCTAATTTTTTGAGAAGGACCTGTATTTCTTTGCTTCTTATGTCACTAACAGCCCGTATCAGAGGGCCTGTCCAGTTTTCTTTTTGTCGTCTTATTGAACTTTCAGGAAACAGCGGCCTGAAATAACACCAAACAACAGGTGAATAACAACTCACAACTATTACTCAACTTAATCTGTACCCCCTACACACACACACACACACACACACACACACACACACACACACACACACACACACACACACACACACACACACACACACACACACACACACACGTTGTCATGGCAACAGACTAACTGACAGATCCACAAGCCAACAGGCAAAGGATTTGTTGGCACTTATCAGGAACATCAACACCATAAACACGACCAAAACTGAAAAACCCCTCAAGGCACATTCAGCTTTTTACTTTATTATGTTTTCAGGCTTGATGGTCATTTTACAATTATTCAAAAGTGTTGTATTTTTTTTTGTTGACCAACCAAAAACACCTCATTGCGCTGCAGCACCCTACAAAAACGCAATATTTGCTGAGATTAACTATTTCTCTCCATGCATGTTTTTCTAAAATAATGTTATAAACATTTTAGATCTCGGTTTTTATCTACAAGAGGAACGTCCCATTTCAGCCTCCAGGTAGCTTTCAGTGTCTCTCCTGCAGGCGCTGCAGCAGCAGCCGCCTTCAGACTTTCCTCAGATCCAGAGGTCGATCACGCTTGACTGGTTGGGAACACCTGAGTGTTTCTTAGAACCGTGTTCTTACCGAAGGGACCAGACATAGTCAGTCTGACAGAAAACATGCACATAGTCTCACCATGACAACGACTAGGCTCAGAAACAAGCAGCACCCTGACCAGCTGGTGGCCCACCTCGGTACTGGGCCTTTACAGCAGAATGGGACGAATGAGAACAGCGATGCTGCAGAAGGTTCCAGTCTGAGAACAGGTGACACGGTAGGAAGATAATCATTTATTCACTGCAAACCTTCATAGCATTTACCATATTTTCCCCCGGGCATCAACCAAGTTAGTTCAGGTGAGGCGGCACAGCGAGCCTTAGGCTATTCCTAAATCAGGTGAGAAGCGAGACGGCTACACTCTGCTTAATTTTCTAGTTGGGTGGGATGAGTTCCTCTGAAGGCAAGAAAACTAAATCAAGTGTGCAGTGAGGACTCCAAACACAGCATTCCCGAACCGCTGGTTCTGACCGTGTTCATGTCAGCAAGGTTTGAACCCGCAGGCCTGGTGGACCAGTGGCAGCACAAAAGCACCGGAGGCTTCATCACACACCCTCTCATGCCACATCTGTTTGTTTATAGCTTTAATGGATGTCTTTCACAGGGGCGTGTGATGAAAGCATGAACCAGACCCGATGCTTGCACTCAAAGAAGTAACATTCAGGAGAAGCAGCACTGGGCTGGAAACACTAAACCATCTCAGCCGTTCCCATCGACACAGCTGTCTGACCGGCTTACGGCAGCCTTCCTGTCTGCTGCTCTGTTTCATCTCTCGCTATCAAGGCGTCCGTGCTTTTTTTTTTTTTTTGGGTGAAGCAGAGCTCAGCGTGTCTCCAAATGTGCACGGCTACATTTTAAGATGAAAATGATGCAAGTGAAAGCAAGTAAATAAACCAGTTATATACATTATCTGCCGTGAATGTTACTTCCCTCTGTGGCGTTGCTGTGAGTGTAGAGACGCTGGAACAAAACATGAGCAGATAAGAAGCTCATGCCTGGGCTTTCCACGTTGCAGACGTGGAGGAATGGGGTGGGGCTTTGCAGGATGTGAAGGCAGACAGGCTTTTATGGGAATCGTTTTGCTGGATTAATGTTGTGAGTAAACAAAGCGGAAACTAAAGCTCACTTCCCACACCGGGAAAAGTCTGCCAATTTTTCACTCGATCCTCCCCTTCTGACAATCTTGAGGTCGCCCCCGATTACCGTTACGGTTCTAAAGATAATCTCTTCAGATAATCCTGCCGTGTGTGGTATGCTTGGAAGCACGTCGGGACTGCTCTGATTATAAATCTGGGCATCGAACATGCTAGAACACAGGTGTCAAATTCAGGCCCTCGGGCCAAATTTGGCCCACAGCCTATTTACATTTGGCCCGCGAGACTAAATACCAAATATACATGAAAACTGGTCCACCGGCCCATTTGACCCCACAGACTGCAAATCCCATATGTTTCTGCGGCGTTAGCGCGTCAGTGGAAGCAGGTGTCTGGCTGACAGGTGAGCATCAGAGTGGAGCAAACTGAGCTTGAATTATTTTGATTTATGCACTTTTTCTGCTCCAAAACATGAAAGTTAATAGGCAAAATGTTGCATTTTCATTTAAGGTAAAATTATCTTTTTATTTCTGTTGTTGGCCTGAGAAAAAAGATTGAACTTACAGTAACAGGAACTGGAAAGGCTACAGATAGATGAATAGAATAGAAAATGCCCTTATTGTCCCTCAGTGGGGAAAGCTTGGTGTCACAGCAGCGATGACACTTATTACAGCAGCAAAAAAAGCAGTAAAAAAATAAGGATAATGAATAAAAAACAAGATAACTTAAAGGATTCAAATGTAGCGTCCATAATCTATTTAGTCAAACTAAAACGCTAAAACGCTAAAATTAGCAGATATTATTAAAGTAAAAATCTTAGAGATTCTTCATAAAGTAGTGAATAATAATATCCCAAATTGCATAAAAGTTTATTTCAAACCAAGAGATGATCATTATAATCTCAGAGGTGTATTTATGTTTGAATGTGTAAAAGCCAGAACTAATGTGAAATCAAGATGTCTTTCCGTTGTTGGTGTGAAATTGTGGAATGAGTTAGATGATGATTTGAAGAAATGTACTTCTTTACTAAAGTTTAAAGCAGGTGTAAAGTGTCACATATTTACAGGGTATGAAAAGTATGTATAGACATTAATGAATTTTCATTGCGGTTATTTATATTGGGGAAAATAAAAGAAATGTATATTGGTTATGTATCTTAGGTGGAAAATAGGGTAGGCTAAAATAAGCATTGCTTCTGCCTATTCCTTTTTTGGTTTAAATTCAAGTTGTTAATATTGTTGTTTTGTTTGAAAAGGAAAATTTTATGTTAATGCTATAAACAAAAATAAAGACCGAAAGAAGAAAGAAGAGGAAGAAGAAATGGTCAGTTTTTCATCTATATTTTGGCCTTTCCAGTGACAGGTCATCTCCAGACACTAATCTGCCTCTGTGCGTCTTCCAATCTTCCGAGCTGCAAGAAAGATTCTACAGTGTGTGTTGACACTTAGATTGTCAACATCATGTTCCTTCCTCAAGGACTCTCTTCCTTGCTTCACAGAATAAAGGATGAACTTTTATAATGAAATCATATGAAATGAACAATATGGTTAATGAAAGCAGATAATGAATGGACAAGGTGTTAAATGAAATGTTTTTATTAATCTGTGCTTAGATTAATAAGGATGAAATGAATGTGTTCTTGCAATGACCCATGTATTTAATCAGTGTACGTGATTGGACAAGCTCACACACTCACCATATCTCCATGACGCAAAGTTAAAGTAAGTTCAAGCACATGGAGATTCTCTTATCCACAAAATCAGAGCATCTTCATATCGGAGAGGCGTGTGTTCTGAGGTTTGTTTGGTAACACCTCTTAACCTCTTTTGTCCTGATTGGCCACGTAATCATAATATGAGAATTATTAAAACAGAACTCACTTCCAGTTTGAGTTCAGTTCGAGTTTTGAGTAGACCTTCGGAGGGGCCAATCTGGAGGAAACTCTTTGAACAATCAAAGCTTTCGACAAGCCGCCAAAGCTGCCTGCAGCTGTTCAGAAACAGCTGTTCTAGACGCAAACTGTTTCATCTATCGGTTGTGACCCGGTAGCATCTCGGGACGGATTTAGTCGCATCGAAGGTTTCCTACGAACTAGGGCTGCAACAACGAATCGATAAATTCGATGAAAATCGATTACTAAAAGCGTTGGCAACGAATTGCGTCATCGATTCGTTGTGTCGCACAACTCTTCCAAAAGCGCCCTCCCTTCCCGCCCGCCATTGCGCGCAGACAGATCAGCGCGAGGGAGAGCCGGCAGATCAGCGCGAGGGAGAGCCGGCAGTTGTTTGGAAGAGGAACATGGCAGAAGCAGCGAGAGTCAAAAAAGTAAAAGCTTTTTAAGTTTGGGAGCATTTTCAGTTAAATCAGGCGAAGACATGCGTTACCTGCAACGTTTAGGTCAGACTTAGCATGGCACAGGATGATGCAGCGTCTTAAACGCAAGCATGTCGGGATCATCAGCGAGGAAGGAGAGAACTCTGTGTCCGGGTACATTAAAAACTTTTCAAAAGTGATTCATCCAAGTCCCGGATTATTACACAGGCTAGACATGCCCTAAGCTCGTAAAAAAAGTCTAAAGTCGTGAGCGCGACGCTTATTAGATGAGCGGGGGGACTCGCGCTGCTGCGAACCGGTTCCGCCCAAGGCCGGATTAATTGGGCAATTGCCCAGGGCCCACGAACTCTAAAGGGCCCAGGGCACGAGCAAAATACTGTATCTTTAATTTCCCGCTTTATGAGGACTACGGTGACCGTACGTTCCGTTTTCCCCGGACATGTCCACTTTTCACTCTGTCCGGACTGCTGGTTCTTGTATTGATGAAAATGTCCGGCTTTTCATCCAGGAGCAGGGATCGAATTATGGGGGAGCTGTATATCCTACACATCAGGGGAGCCGGAAAAAAGTTTTCTATATTATATCATTTATATCATTTTTGGACTCTTTTGAGCAGAGAGCGGCACAGCGCGTTGTTGCGCAGCGATCCAGGCAGCTGCTTCCAGCGCACGGTCCATTCTCAAAGTGGCGCAACCAAAAAACTATAATTAGCACACGATCGTTCATGTCCGCACATGTTCTCTATTTTCTGTCTTATTTGTGCCTGAAGCGCTCTGCTACTGCGGAGCTCATCACCTGTGCTGCGGTGATTTCACCTCACTGATGCATCGAAAACGCGCTCTGCGCTTTGTGGTCAGGAGATCCCTTTGATCTGCTCAAAAGTAACTGATGAGGTGAAAAAGAAAGAATCCAGGCAGCAGTTTTTCTGGAGAATTAAGAGGAGATGCAGGAAGATGAGAGACAGACAGGACAGGAAATAGTTCAATAAAAACAACAAAACAAAACAAAGTGTTGAAAAGTAAAATGTAGATAGATTTATCTCCACTACACGTTTTTACCTGTATAAAACAATAAGTTACACACATGTAATATTTATAAATTTGATACTATTCAGGTCACCTTCAACACTCAGTCACACACCCAGGGCCGTTTCAAGACATTTTGGGGGCCAAGGCAAAATGCCCCCCCCCCCCCCCCCCCCCAATAACTGGGCTCCCCAGAAGCCTCTGTGTAATTCATACCCTCTCCAGTAGTGTTAGTTATACAGTGTTTATAAAAGCCCCTCAGGCATTACTGACATGTTCTAATATTATCAGATGAAAAACTAAATTATCAGACATGCTGTCTCATCTGCTTCTTTTCTAAACTTGCAGAAAGTAACAAAACCATTTGAAAGCCACTATTTGTGGATTCTCTGAAAGTTTCCATGGAGTGTGTGACAACTTATTTTTTCAGTCATTTTTGGAAATAGTGATCAATTTTGATTAATTCACAGCCTATGTTTAATTACATTTAAAAATTAGTTGTTTGACATCCCCAGTTTTAATAAATGTCTACAGATGAGATCAAACAAAACAGATGAGAATTGCCCTTAAGCTGTTTAACTTGGACCAAGCATTTTAGGTCACAGATAGATGTAGCTTAGGGTCTCTGTCTATACACCTTATAAGACAATTTAGGTGATGGCATGTTGTTTTTCTGCTATTGAACTGTTTTCTAATAATGTTGTGTTAAATAAAGTGAAGGAAGGAGAGAAATAACGTTTCCCTAGCAGTTTTTAAAAATTTCCCCATGTAATCCGATTAATCGATTAATCGTGTCGAGACCCCATCCGATTAATCGATTATCCAAATAATCGTTTGTTGCAGCCCTACTACGAACCATGTGCATTGGGGTCACCGGCTCCTCGACATCTCGGATCCAAACGGGGATCTCCAAGTCGGGTACGCAGGCACGACATGAATTGCGTCTGATGCCGTTTTGATAAATCAATTCTTAAGTTTATAACAACCACACATTCTTTGACACCCAGAATTCATAGTTTCTTTCAGATACAAAGGTTCTGGTGAACATCCATTCTACACTATATCACTTCACACATCACATTTCATCACCAACATACACTCCAACATACATCATGAAATCACAATTGTCATGTCTCATAATTTGTTTAGAAAATAAATTTCTTCCTTTTTATGAACTTGACTTTGTCTGAATTAACGAATATAAAACTAATCCTAATTCTTCTGGTTAAATATTTGAAGACCAATCAGGTTGGATTTCCATATTTACATAGAAATTCACATCTTATTGGCCAGATGTAGTGTAGTATATTGAGCTTAAAAGCACACATACTATCCACTACACAAAAGATTTATAAAAATGCTGAATATATGCAAATCATAAAGAATAAAAAGAATAACGAATTCCACTGATGCCTTTAGCTTAAAATTTACTTGCTTGTGTGTAATCCAGTCAATCCCCATTCAGTGTCGAAGCAAAAATAAATTTGTTTCCAAATGAAAAGGTTCAAGGGTGCATATCTGTAAACATTGGAAAATGTGTCGTCCCTTTTTAAAAAAATATGAAGTTTGGCACGCGACTTCGTCCCAGTGTGAATTTGACTTGACTCTGCTGTGTTAGATAATCTGATTTTCAAAGAGAAGAGGTGGGCTGCCCGTTTGAATGTGAAAGTAGAAACAAAGCTGTGTGACCCAACCTCACCACACATTTGTACGGGTCTGACGCAGCAATCAGCATCCTTCTCTCAAATAAAGCTCAGTAAATGTAAGGTTGCATGCTAGTCCCACTGTAAAACTCCTTCGCTCAGACCAGTCCAGTCTCTGGTCATGAACACCTACACCTTTATAACCAAAGAGTGGATCTAGAGGAGGTCAAGTTTTAATCTTTCCAGTCCAGGTCAGTGGTTTTCTTCTCATTTACAACACGCCAATGAGGAAATTTACTGCCCCCCTCCCCAGTGATAATTAGCACTGAAATGACCTGCCTGTCGCCAAACTGATTGCTTCTCCTGTAGTTTACTCTCGTCTATAAAGAATCGCATCAATCAAACGGTCTTTTATCGGTCAGGACACACAAGTGTTTCTCTCTCTTCTGTGGTGAGTAATCTAACGTTAATAAATTGGCCTGTATTTGATATAGCGCTTTGTAGAGTCCTGGAACCCCCCAAGGTGCTTTACAACACAATCATTCACACACCCATTCACACCCTGGTGGTGATGACATTGTAGCCGCAGCTGCCCAGGGGCGCTGACAGAGGTGAGTCAGCTTCACAAAGGCGCCACCGGTCCCTCCGACCACCACCGGCAGGTGACGTGGGTTAAAGCCCGAGTCACGCTTCTCCGTCAGCTCCAAAAGGGAGATGTGATGTGAGAGAATGATTTATAATATTCTTAATGTTGTCATTCTCCTGGGATATTTGATTTGAACACTTATTTTCTATTACAAGGTGTCAATGTGAATTCAGCTGAATATTTGAAACAGATAAAAAAATAAACTGATATTTCAAAATAAATGTACAACTTTAAATTTGTTAAAGAGTTTAAGTAACTTAGAAAAAGACATCTTTATTATTTGGTTTATTTATGTGTATATGTATATATGTGAATAATTGTATTAATGACTTGTTTTTCTGGCTTAATTTAGGTCAGGTTTTTGTGGTGGATATTTTTGTTTCTTTTTCTTCAGTTTTAATCCTGAAAACCTCGTGGGATTCTCCTCGGTTTTACCGTGGATGTTGAGCTACCCTTCAGAACGAACCTCACTTGGAAAAGGACTAAATAAACTTGAGTTCACAAGGACAAAAAGCCTTGTGAACTCTTAGGACTTGAACTGAGTTGCATTCTTGTCAATTGTTAATCCTGTAGTTTTTTTTCTTCTCACCTGTAAATAACTTTAATACACTGTTTAAACCAAACACCATTTGTGTTCTGTTACTTCGACCCTAGAGCCGAATCTTATTCTGATCCCCATTCCACCTGCTGGTAAAAAGGCAGGTTGGCGTGCAGTCCTGACCAGTGTTACAGAGAGACACGCACACACGGACGGAGATGTTTTGCCCTCATACTTCTCCGTCTCCTGGGGAGTGTTGCAACGCAATGCCCCGCCAGGACAACAGAGGGCGTAGCACTGTTCTGTGGTATCCTGTCATGTATCCGGTCCAAGATTGTGTGTTTATATTGTGTTTTTTTGTATATGAAGCCGGGTTTGAACAGTGGCGGGCGGTGCGTTCCACCCCTGGGCCTTCAGTGATTTCCTATTCAGTCCAATCTAATTTAATACACCTTAAAATACCATCAATAGGACATCACAGCTGGAGAAACCTCACACACACACACACACACACACACACACACACACACACACACACACACACACACACACACACACACACACACACACACCATTGGCTGGTCAAGACACGTAATTTCCGGAGCCTTAAAATCAAACTCGCATTCCCAATTGAGAGTAGGAAACTAAGACCACGGATACTGTCTAATCTCAGATGGGTTTAAGAGATGATACAAGAAAATAAATAAGTAAAACAAACACATTATTTGCATTTGTTTTGGAGAAAATGGCACCGCGAAACAATTGAACATGTTGGCGCAGCTGCACACACCACGTTATACACAATATAAATTGCATAGAAACCGAACACAGAATAATTTCATTTAGACATTTTATTTCATTACCATTTTTTGATTATTAACAAAATAAAATGACAAAACATTAAAAAATACTAATAAAATGTTTCTACTCACCAACATAAATGTCCAGCATGGATCTCCTCCTCTCCTGCTCATTAGAAAATAAAATCCATCCTTCTTTCTTTCCTCAGGAAAACCTCAGTGGCTCTGTACAGTTTATCTGTGTGCTTCAGGTCCATGAGTGGATCCTTTTCTACGGACATGGAGGCTAATGCTGAAAGACGTGTCTGTCCGGTCATGTTTCTGGCGTATGCTTGAACACGCTTTAATGCTACCAAATCCATCTGATGCGAGCAACAGGCATTCCCAGCAGAATAACCTGCAGCGGTTCTCTGAAGCTGTTAGCCGTGGGTACCGTTCATAGTTGCTTGCCTGAAAATGACGAACAAATCCTTTCCCCTGCTGGGACAAGCCAGCTAGCGTTGGAGTCAGACGACCTGTTCTCACAAGATCCATTTTTTCTTGAAAGGTCCGTCTTGAAAATGGTGTGGCAAGTAAATCTGCAACCAAGTCTGTCCCTTCTCCTCTTTCAGCCATCATGTGTTCAAAAATACACCGATAGCTGCCTATAGATACAAATCTCCGTGTTTAGTTTTGATGTTTTGCTTAATGCCGCTAGAAAAGTTCTAACTACTGCTTATCCAATCACCGGATGCGCTCATGTCAACTTTTGCGTGAGGCTGGGCCACGCTGACTCGTGAGCTGATTGGCAATCGCGACTAGATTGTCTCTGTTCACTTACAGCGGACAGTGCTTCTCGATTGATTCTGAAGGCCTAGGGCAGACTTAATCTGCCTGAAAACACAAGCTAGCTTAAATCTGATTGGATAACACCCAACCTTGGTATTTTAACACTGGAAGCAGCGCAGCCAAGTGGGTATAATAGGATATAAAGAAAATAGGCCAGTAAACATTTTTTTATTTAAAAATATTTACCAAAGGAAAAAAAAGACATTTACGCTTTTGAGTACGTTTAGGCCAGCAGAGAAGGCTTTGCTGGCCCTGACTGCCCACCACAGGGTTTGAATGAACCACAAAATACTTAGAAAAAAAGGGGGGGTTCTTTACTCTCAAAAAAGTAGTTTTCCTCCTTTTCAAACAGTTGGAAATGCAAAACCGGCACACAACGCGGGATAAACGGGTTACAAAACGGCAATGGCACTTCTAGAAGGCAAACTAGAAAGACAAAAACATTATAATCATCACCCTTAACTCTAAACGGTCCATGAAAGAAACGTTTCTTACCAAGACACGAATATTTGTTCAGGTGGCTTAGGCCTAGTCCACACGTAGCCGGGGTTTTTTAAAAACGAATATCCGCCCCTCCAAAAATTTGCATCCACACCACCACGTTTAAAAAAAAACTCTGTCCACACGTACCCGGATAAATACGTTGTTAAGGACATGCCAGACCTGTAGGCGGCAGTACTTCCCCCGTTCTTAACCTCGTCCTTCGTCTGTGGTCTTCCGCAAGGAGCAGTAATTCCGCTTGCAAAAACAAACAAGCAGAAAGCGCTTGGACAATTGATAAAGCGAGCGCAGCTCTGAGGGCATCCATGCTGTCAGCTAGTGTAAACACAGGTCGCACACGTGATGTAAGCACTTTTTTGTCACGGAAAGTGATGTTGCGGACCTTAAAACTCCGGTTTTGTCCATCCACACGCAGACACCCAAAACGGAGAAAACGCAGATCTTCACTTTGGCCGGAGTTTTTAAAAAGATCCACTTTCGTGTGAAAAACTCCGTTTTCGTGTGGATGACAGGCCAAAATGTAGAAAAATACCTATGTTTTGGCAGATCCCCGGCTACATGTGGACAGGGCCTTAATCGTCTTTTCCCAACCAGGCTCAGCTCAATATGTCTTCCTTTGTCTTCCTCAGGCAAAACCGCTCCACACTAGTGAGGCTTTTTTCACTTCCTGGAATTTTCTACCTCTAAACATGGGACTAGCGCCACTCTATGACCAAAACAAACATTGCAACCAGAAAACTGAAATAAACGGGATTTACAATGCATATAACGGTACCCATTTTTCACCTGGTTACATTCTCCCCTGCTTAACCCTTTAGGCGCCATATGTTTTTCAGTAAAATATGATTTTTTTGTATCACTATTTAAAGAGTGTGTAGCTTAAATCTGGTTAGAGATAGAGGAATATTGTGAACTCGAAAAATCTTCAGTATGAGCCAAATTTTGTGATAGGAACAAATTCACTCATATAATTTGCATATTATGGCGTCATCAGGTGGCAGCCATATTGGATTGCATCACATTTTTAGATATTTGTTGTTTCTTTATGTTTTTGTTGTATTTTCTTAGTGTTGTTATTGTTTCTGATATATACATATTCCTATGTAGACATATATAACTATGAATGTATATATATAATATTTATTACTTTATTGGTATTTTGTTATGTTTACTGCGTATCAATCAAGAACACTGTTTTTGGTGCTTCAGTGTCATGAACACGTCACTCATCCCTTCTTTGGTTTATTTTGTTTATAATTGTTTATATATATATATATATATATATATATATATATATATATATATATATATATATATATATATATATATATATATATATATATATATATATATATATATAATCCTCAGTCTCAGGCTTTTCCACAAGCCCCATGCAGAACTGAATGGCAATGAACACTTTCATTTCTGGGACAGTTACATTGTACCAGTCATTATATCTGGAGCTAGATTTCAGTTCCTCCCTCTCTAAATACTGGTGAGCATATCGGTTAGTTTCAGTTGTGATGAGGGTCCAGAATTCCTCATCCAAAAAAACTGACAGAAAATCAATCTGTTCTGAATTTGACAGATCCCTGTCTCCACAGTATCCATTTGGCTCATTAAAATGTCTGATCCACTTGGAATACTGTTCCTCTTCTCCCAAACTAACCCAGCCATCATCATTATTGTCAATGAGGCTGTGTTGGGCCACCTCCCTGCTAGCAGTAATTTTTTTTCCCGCGGTTCCTCCCCCTCCTGCTGCAATTCCCATGGTTTACACCCCCGGGGCTGAATCGATCACCAGCGGAGTTTTCACCGGCCCATCACCGCCACCACATTTCTCTGCATACTCGTTCGCTCTGATATGGGCTTCTTTTAGTCTTTGCTGGTGCACGGCCAGCCAATCAAGATGTTTGTCATGATGATTTTTATTCGCAAGCATCCACAGGAAGATGCGGATCTACACCGTAGAGCAGGAAATAAGGGGAATAACCTGTGGTCGCATGCGGGGTGACATTGTACGCATACACAAGCTCGGGCAAATGCTCAGGCCAACGCTTCTTTTTTTCAACTGGAAGTGTACGCAACAGTTCATGAAGTGTGCGGTTAAAACGTTTACACTGCGCGTTCCCTGTTGGATGATGGGGCGTTGTGCGCATCTTTTTACACCATACATTTTACAAAGTCCTGCAATTGTCACCAAGCAGGTTCCCTGATTGCAGCATTAATGAGAGTTCCACTGTTAAAGGAAGACTAAAACCAAAGTATGATCCAAAAGTTTTATTCTAAAACAGTCTGTTAAAAAATATAAAAGGAACTCTTTAAAACAGTCTGTTAAAAAATGTAAAAAGAACTGTCTTTGCTGTTCAGAAAAGAACAGTCGCTCCCACCAACTGGAGCTCTGGTGCGTTCTCTTTACTGTCCTGCAGGGGCCTCCCTGATGTCCTTCAGTCTCTGGTGCTTTTAGAAATCTCCAGGCTAGGGCCCAGCTCCCCTCGTCTGGGCTTCGTCACGGATTGCGTCTGCTCCAGCTCGTCATCAGTCGGGGTGGGCCGCTGCCCCGCTCCTCTTCCCTCCCTGGCTCCGGTTCTGCCGCTGCGAGGAAAACACAAGACACACCTCAGGGGGGCGTTCACTTCCCTCCCAGAATCCACAGGCACGCAGGAAATAGCCACAATATTTCACGTCCCTTCACTTAGCTGTTTGGCGGGCTTTGAATGATTCTGATGTCACAGCTGGATCCTTCCGCGGCGTCCTCTGATCTCTCCCAGGAGATAGAAAGCGTCGGTACCGCAACCCAACGTGTTTCCAGGAACGCGAGTCCCGCTGCTGCCCGGTTACTATGCGGCGGCTTTGCGCCGTGTCTCTCCTCTGCCCGGTTACTCTGTGACGGCTTTGCTCCGTGTCTCTCTCTCTCCTACACACACCTGTCAGCGTCCTTATATCAAGTCCCAATCCCGCGATTGTCCAATCCCAAGCCGCATCAGTCCGTGATTATGAGCTGCGCAGCTGCTCTCAATCAGAAGTTCATTTTCTGCGCTCATAACAGGAAAACACAAATCCATGCAAATAAACAAGCAAACGTCTCAGAAAAGAAAAACATGCATTAATAATTGGAACAAAACAACATGCAATTGATAATTAAAGGAAAACCGACTTCTGCACAGTAAAGGAGCACTGCATAAACTGTCCCAACTTTGACACAATGACCTCTGATTCAAAGTTACGTCCCTGATCTGAATGTAGACCTTCAGGTACACCGTACTTCATAAACCACCCCTTCAGGAGGACTTTGGCCATAGTCTCTGCTTTTTGGTCACGTGTTGGGAATGCCTGCGTGAATGTTGTAAATACATCGGTGATGACTAAAACGTTTTCTCCTCCATCTGAAGCGGGTTCAAGAAGAGTAAAATCGACTGCTTCCACCTCTAGAGGCCTTGTTGCCATAAAGGACTTCATTGGAGGGTGAATCTTTGGATTAGGCATTTTTGTGAGAACACATAAGTGGGAGGGGGTGGTAAATGGGGCAGCAGCATCTCCTGACTTGGTTGAAGACAGACTTATAGAACCAGAAGAGTCCATGACTGTGTTAGAGGACAAAAGAGCTGGCATGTGACAGGAAAATGTTGGATCAGAGGAGGATGGGATGTCTGATTGGCTGGGGACAGGCGAGGAGGATGCTAGGTTTGTTCCTGAACTGAACCTATTGAAGAACTTGTTCAGTTCATTGGCTGTGTCCAGGCTGCCATCTGTGCAATCCTTCCTCTGCTTGAAGCCTGTGATCTTCTTCATCCCTGACCAGACATCTCTGATATTGTTCCTCTGTCGTTTGTTCTCCAGCTTCTTCCTGTATGCCTTCTTGCTGTTTCTGATCTTGATCTTCAGTTGCTTCTGTGTACTCCTCAATAATTCCCTGTCTCCCTCCTTGAAGGCTCTTTTTTCTCATTTAGCAGATTCTTCAGTTCACTGGTGATCCAGGGTTTGTTATTAGCGAAACATGTCACTGTTCTGGTTGATATGATGTTGTCCACACAGAAGTTTATATAGTCAGTGACACATCCAGTCATGGCATTGATGTCCTCTTCATATCCTTGGCAGAGAGTCATCCAATCTGTGGTCTCAAAACAACCCTGCAGGGCTTCTTCAGCATCCTGTGATCATTTTCTCACAATTCTTCTTGTCACAGAATGCCTCTGAACAAGTGGTTTGTATTCTGAGCAGAAAAAAACAAGATTGTGATCTGATTGTTCAAGAGGAGGCCTAGTTTTGGACATGTATGCATTCTTTACATTTGCATAACACAAATCCAATGTCTTGTTTTCTCTGGTGGAGCAGCTGACAAACTGCTGAAATGTTCGAAGTGTAGCAGAGAGCGAGGCATGATTAAAATCACCAGATTTAGCCACAAATGCATTGGGGTGCTGGATTTGTAGCTTAGCAACAACGGAACTGATGGCATCACATGCATTTTAAGCAATGGCTGAAGGTGGAATATACAGGTGCTGGCCAGTAAATTAGAATATCATCAAAAGATTGAAAATATTTCAGTAATTCCATTCAAAACGTGAAACTTGTACATTATATTCATGCAATGCACACAGACCAATGTATTTCCAATGTTCATTACATTTAAATTTGATATTCATAAGTGACAACTAATGAAAACTCCAAATTTGGTATCTCAAAAAATTAGAATATTCTGAAAAGGCTGAATATAGAAGAAACCTGCTGCCACTCTAATCAGCTGATTTACTCAAAACACCTGCAAAGGCCTTTAAAAGGTCCCTCAGTCTTGTTTTGAAGGCACCACAATCATGGGGAAGACTTCTGACTTAACAGCTGTCCAAAAGACAATCATTGACACCTTGCACAAGGAGGGCAAGACACAAAAGGTGATTGCTAAAGAAGCTGGCTGTTCGCAGAGCTCTGTGTCCAAGCACATTAACAGACAGGCGAAGGGACGGAAAAAATGTGGTAGAAAAAAGTGTACAAACTCTAGGGATAACCGCACCCTGCAGAGAATTGTGACGACAAACCCATTCAAAAATGTGGGGGAGATCCACAAAGAGTGGACTGCAGCTGGAGTCAGCGCTTCAAGAACCACCACGAGGAGACTCATGAAAGACATGGGATTCAGGTGTCGCATTCCGTGTGTCAAGCCACTCTTGAACATGAAACAGCGCAAGAAGCGTCTCGCCTGGGCCAAGGACAAAAAGGACTGGACTGATGCTGAGTGGTCCAAAGTTATGTTTTCTGATGAAAGCAAGTTCTGCATTTCCTTTGGAAATCAAGGACCCAGAGTCTGGAGGAAGAGCGGAGAAGCACAGAATCCACGTTGCATGAGGTCCAGTGTAAAGTTTCCACCGTCAGTGATGGTGTGGGGTGCCATGTCATCTGCCGGTGTTGGCCCACTCTGTTTCCTGAGGTCCAGGGTCAATGCAGCCGTCTACCAGGAAGTTTTAGAGCACTTCATGCTTCCTGCTGCTGACCAACTTTATGGGGATGCAGACTTCACCTTTCAACAGGACTTGGCACCTGCACACAGTGCCAAAACCACCAGCACCTGGTTCAAGGACCATGGTATCCCTGTCCTTGATTGGCCAGCAAACTCGCCTGACCTTAACCCCATAGAAAATCTATGGGGTATTGTGAAGCGGAGGATGCAATACGCTAGACCCAACAATGCAGAGGAGCTGAAGACGACTATCAGAGCAACCTGGGCTCTCATAACACCTGAGCAGTGCCACAGACTGATCGAGTCCATGCCACGCCGCATTACTGCAGTTATTGAGGCAAAAGGAGCCCCGACTAAGTATTGAGTGCTATACATGCACATTCTTTTCATGTTCATTCTTTTCAGTTGGCCAACATTAGAGAAACAAACATTTTTTCATTGGCCTTTAGAATATTCTAATTTTCTGAGATACCAGATTTGATGTTTTCATTGGTTGTCACCTATAAATATCAAAATTAAACGTAATAAACATCGGAAATACATTGGTCTGTGTGCATTGCATGAATATAATGTACAAGTTTCACGTTTTGAATGGAATTACTGAAATATTTTCAACTTTTTGATGATATTCTAATTTACTGGCCAGCACCTGTAAACGGTTGCCAAGACAACACTGGTGAACTCTCTTGGCAAATAATATGGGCGACAACTTACTGCCAAGAGTTCAACAACTGGGCTGCAGAGATGACATTTCACTGAAACATGACATGGATGGAACCATCTGTTGTTGACAAGCACTGCCACTCCACCTCCTTTTCTTTTCCCGCTCCTCTTCAGATCTTTGTCTGCTTGCACAGTCAGGACGCCTGGCAGAGAGACGCTGGAAACGGGGATATGGTCCTGCAGCCACGTCTCACTGAAACACATAACACTGCACTGCCGATACTCTGGCTGAGTCCTTGAAAGAGGTTGGAGTTCATCCATCTTGTTGGCCAGTGATTTCACATTGCCCATTATGATCGATGGAGGAGATGGTTTGAATTTCCTCTTTCTCTGTCTCCGTTTTGCTCTCGCTCTGCACCCACACTTCTTGCATTTTAGCTCATTTGGGATTTGTGGCTTCAGTTGATGTATTATTTCAGCCTTTCCAATGTTAATCAGCTGCTCCCGATTGTAAACCAGCTTGTTGCCATGGTTACTCATCATAACAAATGCTAAAAAAGTGAAAAACGTGAAAAAATAGCAGTAAAAATCCTGTAAGCGTCACAGTACCAGAAACAGAAAAGCAAAATGTCCAAAAAATACCGTTTTTCTTGAGAAACTAGAAGAAAAAATGTCCAAAAAAAAAAAAAGGCAAAACTTACATATAGTCAACAGAGCTACTCCAACATGCAGCCATCCAGAGCAGCACAGTTCCGGAATTGTTGGAATGAGCTCTCCTGCCCTGCTGGGAATAAAAAACACACAGCCATCACCTGCTGGAGCCTGTGGCGCACCGTTACGCACCTGATCCGGCCCAGGAGTGAGCTCCCCTGACCCGCAGGGAACTAAAAACACACAGCCATCACCTGCTGGAGACTGTGGCGCGCAGCTGCAGGCTGGATCCGACCCAGGTTTCAGCTCACCTGCCCCGCAGGGAATTAAAAACACACAGCCATCATCTGCTGGAGCCTGTTGCCCGCCGTTGCACACTGGATTTGGCCCAGGTTTCAGCTCCTCTGCCCCGCCATCACCTGCTGCAGCCTGTGGAGTGCTGCTGCGGGCCGGCTCCGACCCTGGAATGAGCTCCCCTTTCCCGCTCGGAGGGTTTCAAACACCACCATCCTGTGCCGGAGACTGTGGCGCGCTGCTGCGCTCGCGTTGTTTATTCTGTTATTGTTACCGGTACTTGTCTTGCAATGTGATATGCCTGGTCTCAGATTTTGTAAGAAAAATGATCAAATTTCCCAAATGCGACTTATATGTGTTTTTTTCTTTTTCATTATGCATTTCATGGCTGGTGCGACTTATACTCCGGAGCGACTTATAGTCCGGAAAATACGGTATGTTAAAAATATTGAAAACTTGCTCAAAGCAAAATATATTTTCATTAAGGAAAGAACTAATAAATTTAGAAGAAGAAGAAGAAGAGGAAGAAAATATAATTTCTATAGCGCCTCTCAAGATAAAAATCAGGAGGCGCTTCACAAAAACAAAAAATTTAAAAATATTTTAAAAAAATTAGAAAATGGTTAAAATATATTTTAAATGAGCAAAAAACAGACAATTATGATTAAAAAAGGTTAAGAAAGAGAGAGAGTGAATAGGAAAGAGGGAAATCAGTGGATCCTGAGGAAGGTGGAATAGGTGGGGAGAGCATCATCATCATCATCATCATCATCATCATCATCACCTTTATTTATAAAAGCACCTTACAGACATAGATCATGTCACCAAGGTGCTGCACAAGACTAAACTAAAAAGATAAAAACAAAGAATATATAGGAACCCAATAAAAAATTAAAAACAGCAAAATACAAAACATCAGAGGCAGAATAAAGAGAAAGTGATGAAGAAGGTCATACTGCTTTTTAAAGGAGTCCACTGATCTCAGGCTCAAGGGGAGAGAGTTCCAGAGTCTGGGGGCCACAGCAGCAGATGATCTGTCACCTTTGGTCTTTAGCCTGGTGTGCTGCACAACCAGTAGGCTTTCATCACTGGACCTCAGGGACCTGCTGGGGGTGTTGGGACTAAGAAGATCACCAATTTAAGATGGTTCTTGTCCATGTAAGGCCCTATAAACCAGAACCAGGATCTTGAAATGAACCCTGAAGTTGACTGGCAGCCAGTGAAGCTGGAGGAGAAGCGGGGTGATGTGGGTGTGTTTGGAGGACTTGGTCAGAAGTCGAGCACAGGCATTCTGACCCACCTGTAGAAGATTCAGGGAGGTTCTGCTCAAACACGTGAAAAGAGAGTTACAGTAGTCTTATGGGCCATTCCCATCTGTACCGGGTCGGCCCGGGCCGGGTAGCGTAGGTTGTTTACATATCTGGGTGACCTGGTATTTTTCCGGGCCAACCAAGGCTCGTTCTCAGCCTTCTTCTCGAGGGGGTCTGCTTCAGGCCGACCAGGGCCAACACACCCACTGCTGACAGCAAATTCACACCTTCCATTAGAGCAAGCCTCTGATTGGTGGGTAGAATCAGCCCACATGGGCTTAATGGGCCATTCCCATCTGTACCGGGTCGGCCTGGGCCGGGTAGCCCCAGTCGGCCTCAGCCTGGCCCGGTTGATTCCACACATCCTTGTCTTAAGCCCATGTGGGCTGATTCTACCCACCAATCAGAGGCTTGCTCTAATGGAAGGTGTGAATTTGCTGCCAGCAGTGGGTGTGTTGGCCCTGGTCGGCCTGAAGCAGACCCCCTCGAGAAGAGGGCTGAGAATGAGCCTTGGTTGGCCCGGAACAATACCAGGCCACCCAGAAATGTACACAACCTACACTACCCGGCCCGGGCCGACCCGGTACAGATGGGAATGGCCCATTAGGCAAGGATGTGTGGAATCAACCGGGCCAGGCTGGGGCCGATTGGGGCTACCCGGCCCGTGCCGACCCGGTACAGATGGGAATGGCCCATAAGCGTGAGGAGATGAAGGTGTGGATAACTGTCCCAAGTTCAGAGTGGGACAGAATGGGACTCAGCTTAGCAATGTTCTTGAGATGGAAGAAGGAAGAGCGAACAAGAGAACTGACATGAGAATCCAATTACCACTTCCACTTACCGATTTAATACTTTTTTATTCACAGAAAGATAGTTTTCATGAAAAAGCGCCGCAAACGACCATACAAACTCCGTGTGAGCTTCAGGTCGCTGGTGTTCCACAGAGTTATGGGCTCGACACACGGGAGGCGACAAACGACCGCGATCAGCGAAATTCATCGCTGTCGCTTTTATTACTTGACACACGGGAGGCCATCCGCGGCAGCGGCCAGCGGCAAAGCCGTCAACGTGTTCTGTTCCATGGCGAAATCGAAACTTCCGTTGTTTTGATTGGCTGTGTCAGGTTGGAGGGAATTAAGGTTATTTAAGTGGTTCAGAGTTTAAAAAGTGGTAGATATGATGTTTCACAAGGTGCTGCTAGAGTTATGTGAGATCTTACTTGTGATTTTCCTATATAAACATAATAGTAATCAACTTCTCCTTCATGTTTGCTTGGAGGTGTACGGAGCATCCAGTCCGCTCATTGGTCAGTGAATGAAACCTCCATTGATTGGTCCTCGTCCGAGCGACAGTGATGAGCAGTTGAAAATATTTTAACTTTCTGGGATCGCGTCGCTGGGTCGCCTGTGCATGACACGTGCACGAGCGTAAAATTTCACACGCACGTTTTTCGCGTTTCGCTTAGTAGGAGG
This sequence comes from Nothobranchius furzeri, assembly GCF_043380555.1. Classification (NCBI taxonomy): domain Eukaryota; kingdom Metazoa; phylum Chordata; class Actinopteri; order Cyprinodontiformes; family Nothobranchiidae; genus Nothobranchius; species Nothobranchius furzeri. The sequence continues at coordinate 109,281,205 of NC_091741.1, forward strand.
GAGAACCGCGATTATCACTTTGTCACGCATGTCTCATTGAAAATGAATGGAGGAGAGGCGATGTCGCCTCCCGTGTGTCGAGCCTATTAGCTCCCGTTGTAGCTAGGTAGCTAACTCCATTAGCTTAGCTCCCACCTCTGCGTAAGCTTTGGGTTAGCTTGTAGCTACATTAGCTTCAGTTCGACCGGTTGTCGTCATTTGATCCCAGCCTTACAGCCCCATCCTCAGCTCCTCCTCTCTTCCCTTTTGTGTAATTGTCTGAGCTTGACGGAACCTGTGACACGGTCAAAATTGTGGTGGTGGCCACCTCCCATTTTTCCTCAAAAACGTGTAATTGGAGCCAATGGAAACCCATTGTCCATATATATATATATATATATATATATATATATATATATATATATATATATATATATATATATATATGTTGATGGCTGTAGCGTGCGATCAGACCCAAACGTGGAACTGCTAGTGTTGGGAGGTGCTGGCAAGCAGTTTGATCTAGGGACACCTGTACGAGACTCAAAGGTACGCAAGATCATCGCAGTCTTTCAGTGAGTAAAATGAACCGATTTACTTGTCAGAAGTAGAATAATGGATGAAGCTTGGAAGCTAGGTACTCGACACAAATCTGGGAAGCTGAAAGATGACTGAGGGGCATCTTGAGTAAGTGACGTGTTACATTTGAGCGTGATGATGTGGGAGCAAAGCCGGGCTAAAACTGCAAGGAAGTGGAGTCCTGGGCAGTAAATCTCAAGTTGCAGGAGCCAACTTGGAGACCGCAACAGACATATGGCATCGAGTGTGAGGAAATAATATTCCCACACAATCCTGTTCTGTCGGATCATTCTTTCATAACTTTTGAGTTTATTTTAACTGAGTTCTCCAGACACACAAGTAAATTTCATTATAGTTGACCTTTATCTGATGATGCTGTAACCAGGGGCGGCACCAGGCAGTAGCTAGGGGTTGCTAAACAACCCCAAGATTGGGCCAAGCAACTGCTCAGCAACCCCAAATCTTGAACGCACCCCCACCACCACCACCCCACACCTCGCGTGCGCACCGTGCCAACATGCGCTGGCCTGGAGAGTAGCATGACCAGCTCTGTCTCGCATTTAAGACAGTCTCCCCGTTTCGTGTTGAAAATTTCCATAAACTGCGAGGAGAAAGCCGGAGCTGGCATCAAACCAGGAGGCCGTACATGTCAACTTTTCACTCTCTGTCCGGAGGGGTGGGGTGGGGGGGTTGGTTCTTGTATTCATGATAATGTCCGGTTTTTCATCCAGAAGCAGGGATCAAATTATGGGGGAGCGCTCCAGGCAGCTGCGTTCTGCGCACGGCACATTCTCAAAGTGGCGCAACCAAAAAACTATAATTAACACATGACCGTTCATGTCCGTTTATATCCTCTGGTACTGTCTTTTAATCGTGCCTGACGCACTCGCTCATCATGAGCTGCGGTGATTTCACCTCACTGACGCAGCATCGAAACGTGCGCTCCGCTTTGCGGTCAGGAGATCCCTTTGATCTGCTCAAAAGTAACTTATAAGGCAAAAAAGTAAGAATCCAAGCAGCAGTTTTTCTGGAGAGTTTAGAGGAGATGCAGGAAGATGAGAGACAGACAGGGCAGGAAAATTGTTAAAAAGAAACAAGAAAACAAAGTCAAAAGTAGGTAGATTTATCTCCACTAAACCTTTTTACCTGTATAAAACAATAAGTTATACACATGTCATATTTATACATCTGATACAATTCAGATCACCTTCAAAACTCTGTCACACACCCAGGGCCGTTTCAAGGCATTTTGGGGGCCAAGGCCAAACAGACCCCCCCCCCCCCCCCCCCATCCCCCCTATAACTGGGCTCCCCCACAAGCCTCTGTGCAATTCATACCCTGTCCAGGAGTATTAAGTATTGTTTGTAAAAACACCTCAGGCATTACGGACATGTACTAATGTTGTCAGATGAAAAACAGAATTGTCGGACACGTTGTCTCATCTGCTTCTTTTCTAAACTCACAAAAATATGCCAGTCACAAAACCGATTGGAAGCCACTTTTTGTAAATCCTCTTAACGTTTCCATGGAGTCAGTGACAAACGTTCTTTTTCATTGATCCCATCGACTAATCTCACAGCTGAAACAACGCATTCTTAGTGATCTGAAGCTTTAACAACGCTGTAGTAAAACACAAGGTATAGTCATTTCTTATTAATATAACGCTGTTGCACCACTGAAGCAGCAGAAAAATTAGATTTTGCTATAAATATGCAAAACATTTACATATGAATTGTTTTCCGTTTCGTTGGCAGAATCTGATATTAATCTTAGCTACAAGCTAGGTGTTCTGATAGAACACCGGGGAAAATGGGTCCCAATGTGGTTTGTGTGCATTGTCATATAACAGTGATAATGAAAGGCAGGATAAAAATGTTCACCTTTTTCTGTACTTCATTTTGTTGCCCTGGAATTTCATGTTGTAGCCCCCCCCCCCCCCCCCCCCCACACACACACACACCCCCAGCCCCCCACCCCACCCCATCCCCCTTCAATAAGCGCCGACAGGGGACAACAACCCCAAACACTGACCGAGCAACTGTACAGCAACTGCTGGTATAATTTCCTGGAGCTGCCCATGGCTGTAACAAAATTTAAATCAACTGTTCCATCTTTACTGTCATCAGTATCTCAGAAGAACATAGTAGAAGGCAACGTTTTCAAATCTAGCTTTTCAAAAATTGATGGTCTAGATCAGGGGTTCCCAAATTGGGGGTCGGATTCACCAAGGGGGTCCCTACAAAGTGACAGGGGGTCCCCACAATTTTGTCTTTGCTGAGATTGTGAGGTTAGCAAGAATTTATTTGTAAAAATTACATTTATAATCTCCCAATAACACACCCTACAGTATAATCAGAACTCCATATATAATTTATAATTCTGTGTGTCTTTATAAATATGGTAAATGATCACATTTAATGTGTGTACGCATGTAGGAGTTTGGGTTGGGGGTCCTGGCTTGTCTTGGATACGAGCAAGGAGGTCCTCAAAAAAAAAAAAGAAACTGAGAACCACGGGTCTAGATTAGGGGTACTGGAGGCCGCTATCCAGCATATTTCAACACACCTGATTTCAATCAGCAGGTAATTAACAGGCTTCTGCAGAGCCTGATGAGCTGCTGAACAGGTGTGGAGCAGAGAAACCACTAAAACCTGCTGGGTACCAGCCCGCCAGGACCAGAAACAAATGCGTCTGGTCTAGTTAATAGTGTTAATTCTTCTTTATGTGTGGCATTGAAGTTGCCCCTTTAAAAAGAAGACAATTAAGCACAGGAAGTTGGCTCCCTGGTTTAATTCTGAACAATGTACTTTAAAAAAAAGATCTCTAGAAAATTGGAGAGAACATGCGAGGAGTCCTACTTTTCCTGGGAAAATAGTCTAGTGCTTCATAAAAAACGAGCTCAGACAAGCTAGAACCTCATATTTCTCATCACTGATACTAGGAGAATAAGAATAATCCTAAATTTCTTTTCAGTACAGAAACTGCCTCACCATTAAAATTGATTTTATTAGAAACAAAATGATCAGTATTCTCCCGAACACAATTTCTCCTTCCTCAGTAAGTGAGGCAGCATCAGAGGTAAATGTAGAACCTCATCTGTGGTTAAACTGTTTTGATTCAGTTCAGTAGCTTAATCTAAACCTTCATCTTGTATTTTAGACCCAATCCCAACCAGATTATTTAAAGAATTCCTTTGGCTACTGCACCCCATATAATCCATTACTTAGTAAAAAATTAGTTTTTTATCTGACGTGCTTTGGTTAGCGACTCCAGTCTATCATCAGAGTTTGTTGGTGTTTGGTGGCATCACTTCCTTTAATCTATGGGCAGCAGAGGATGATGTCATCCTCTACTGCCCCCGTTCTCCTTGCTGATGACACAGTCCCATGCGTGAGCCAATGGGAATACTCCATCATCTCTGTTCATGGTTTTGTGTCCACGTCTCCTTATTTCTATCGCTTCCTTTTCCTTTAGTATTTTTGTTGTTCTGTGTTTATGATCCGTGTTCTGTCCCAGTCCATTATGTGATTTTTCCTTGTGCAGTGGTCTGTTACAGCTGATACTTTCTGCTTCTTGTTTTGCTGCTCTTGTGTGTCTTTGACTTGTTTCCTTCTCACACTCCCTTTGATGTTCTACTGTTCGTGTGTTGAGTTGGCATCCGGTTTCTCCTGTGAGTGTTTTATAGCAGAGGTGCATGGCATTTCGTGTTTGACTCCATATTTTTATCTGCTTAAATCTTGTCCTATGGGTGCACTAATCTTTTTCTGACTGTCATGTATGGTTTTGTCAATGGGTTGATATAATGTTTTTTCATCATTGTTATTGTTTTTTCTGTTAGGGTAAATGGCCTGTATTTGGGGGCGTGGTTATGGAGCTGAACTAGACACACGTACTTTTGTGAGCTCCTGGCGATGTTTCACTAAGTTCCTGAAAACTGTCTTTTAACTGCTTAAACAGTGATATCTACTGCTTGTAGCGAGTTATTATCAACATTATGCCAGCAAAAAAAGCACAAAATAAGTCTAAAGTACACTCTTCTCCGAGTGAGGAAGAAGACATCTCAGGTGCCAACAATCAAGCTAACTCTACGGGTGATGCTAGCCCTGGGCGTCTCTTAGACGTGAGTACTGGAATGGCCCAGAATTTGGATGTTATTCAAATACTCGACGGGATCAGAAGTGACTTTTCCACAAAAATTGGTGTGGTCCTGACAGCGATTCAAGACGTTAAAAGGGATGTGCAGGACTTCTCGATATGCATGGATGGGGCAGAGAAGCGCATCAGCAATGTGGAGGATAATGTTAATTCAGAGAAAGGTAAGACACAGGCGCTAGTTAAACAAGTGGCTCTCCTCACGAACAAACTCAAGGACCTTGAAAACCGTTCTCACCGATCCAACCTACGACTAGTTAATGTGCCGGAGAAAATAGACGGAAACGACGCAGTGGCTTTTCTGGAGAAGTGGCTCCCCGAAGCGCTGGGACCAGCAACATTCCCGAGACAACCTCTCATTGAAAGAGCTCACCGGTTGCCGGGCCGGACGCAAACCAACCGACCACCCACACTGAGAGTCCTCATCGTGAAGTTTTTAAACTTCCAAGATAGAGTTCGGGTGATGCGAGCGGCTAGTACCAAAGGGAAAGTTATCTGTGCGGGCCAAGAGGTCATGTTCTTCCCGGATCTTTCCACAGATCTTCACCGACGAAGGAGGGGTTTTGACCGGGTAAAACAGCAGCTGAGGTCGATGAACATTCGATACGAATTAATCTACCCGGCGAAGCTTCGTGTGTCAACTGATGACCATACGCATGTCTTTGAGACCCCAGCAGATGCGGAAAAATTCATCAAAGGTTTGCAGAACACAGCGATATAATGGATTATCTATGGGAACTGTCGATCCCTTAACTATCTGCCCATAACAACTGTAGTTTGAAATTGTTGGATTTACTGGCCAATATTGCTTATCCTCGCTGTTAAACTTTTTGGGGAGAGTATTTATAGGGGTTCATTTTTTTTCTTCTCATCATTCTCCTCAGAGGTAATGGGTAATTTATTTACCCCTTATAGATAAATGGCCACGTCCACTCGTTGTTTGGGCTTTCATTTGAGTTTGGAGTGTTGGTTGTTCACCATATAGTTGGCTCTCTGGGATGAGTGCTATGCTGCAAGAAAAGTTTGGAATGATTATTATATGCATATTTGGTCAAGTAGAATACATATTTTCGCCAAGAGTCGCAATTGTTCAGGTGGTTTGGTTTTGTTTGACTATAATGTCAGCACGACTAGATTTAGCTGCTCCCTAGTTTACATTGGATCAGCGTGTGCACTTAACGGCACCCCAAGGTCAGGGGGAGGGTGGGGTGGGGCGAGGGGCGGTCTCGATCATGTTGACTGCTAAGGGGGTTCATGTATGGCAGATTTTATGTTGTTTGTTTGTGTTTTTGTATTTTTCACAACTTGTTGTTATTTACTTGTTCATTACTAGCACAAAAGCTAGGGATACTGAAAGGTTTACCAACAACCAAAAGATGATATATATTGCACAATCTGATGTATTATTAAGAATAGATGACTTCATATAAGAATTTTAAATTTACTTCCTGGAATGTGAGAGGAATGGTAAAAGTGGTTAAACTAAAACAGGCTTAAACAACTTGAGTCATCAATAGCGTTTATCAAAGAGACCCATTTACTTAGAGAGGATCTGGTGAAAGTACGTAGGAGATGGCCAGGCAAAGTGTTAGCATCCTGTTTCCCTTCTCATTCAAGAGGGGTTATGGTGTTAATTCATAATTCAGTGCCTTTCCAAGTAAATAACACTATTTATGATAAAGCGGGCAGATTTTTGGTGTTTCAAGGAACTCTCTTGAAAGAAACTCTTAATTAAGTTAATGTTTATGGCCCTAATGATGAAAATCCTGCATTTTTTGAGAATTTATTTCTATTGATAGCTACCCTTCCGGGTAAGATAATATTGGCAGGAGACAAATTGCACTTTGGACCCGAAACTGGACCGCTCATCAGGGATAGACACTTCACACTCTTGAACAAGGAAAAAAATACAACAATATCTGAAAGATCTGAACCTTTGTGATCCATGGAGAATCCAAAGCCCTAATAAAAGAGAATTCTCATGCTATTCGGCAGTATTTAAATCCTACTCCCGAATAGATTATTTTTTTATTTCCTCATCTTTGCTACCCAATATCACTGAGTGCGTATATGACAGCATTGTTTCGTCAGATCATGCCCCAACCTCACTATTTTATAGGGTAGAACAAGTGAATAGCCGCTCGAACAAGTGGCGCTTACACCCTAAATGGTTACATGATTCTGACTTTATAAAATTTGTAGGAGAGCGTATTGAGCTCTACTTACAACTCAAACAACTGCAGCCATTAGATGGGAAGCTTTTAAAGCATATATTAGAGGACAAATGATAAGTTTCACCAGCTCTAAATTTAACAAATTTAAACAGACAATGAACGAATTAAACAATAAAATTAGAGAATTAGAGAGATAAGTTATCATAGATGATTCAACACAAAGAAAACAGGAATTATTAACTCTTAAAGCTAAATACGAGGAGATGTCCTTGCTTAAAGCCGAAGATGGCCTAATAAGATTGAAGCAGACGTTTATGATCAGGGAGAAAAGCCGGGTAAACTGCTAGCTTGGTGGATAAAGAAACTTGAATCTGACAGAGCCATTAATTTAATTAGGAACGATCAAGGGGAATTATCTACGGATCCCATAGAAATTAATAACACCTTTGCCTTATATTATAAAAACCTATTTAACTCTGACAGTCCATTAGACCTGGTGAACCAAAATACTTTTTTGGATAGTGTGGTCTTTCCTTGCATTTCTGAGGGTATGAAGAATGAATTAGAGAGAGAAATAAATTTCAATGACGTTTCGGATGCCATTACGAACATGAGGGGAGGTAAAGCTTCAGGTCCTGACAGGCGTCCGATAGACATGTACAAGGTATTTAAAGCAAAATTGATCCCCCCATTACTAGATGTTTATCTGGAATCCTTTATAACAGGTTGCTTACCTGCTACATTACGTAGTGCCCTGATCATTCTCATTCTAAAACCAAACAATGCGCCAACTGAAAGCGGTTCTTATAGACCCATATCGTTGTTAAATTCTGACTCCAAAATCATAGCTAAGGCTCTGGCTATGAGGCTGGAGAGGGCTCTTCCAGCCATTATACATGGAGATCAAAATGGTTTTGTTCAAAACCGTCAGGGGTTTCATAATGTGAGGAGAGTTCTCAATATAATCCACAAGTGTGAAGAGACACCTGACACTGCAATACTATCACTCGATGCGGAGAAGGCGTTCGATCGAGTTGAATGGCCCTAATTGAGGTGCTTAAGCGTTTCGGATTTGGTGATCACTTTCGTAGATGGGTTGAAATTTTACTTGCTAATTTGGTTGCAATGGTATCTACTAATAATCTCATCTCTCATTATTTTGAGCTATTTCGAGGCACCAGACAAGGGTCTCCAATTTCACCTCTGCTTTTTGTACTAGCCATGGAACCTTTAGCAATAGCAATTAGATCACATCCATCAATCCAGGGTATTAAAATTGGAGAGACGCTACACAAAACAGAAATGTACGCTGATGATACTATTGTGTTTCTACCACATCTCGCAGAATCAATACCATCCCTCATGAAGCTATTCGATCAATTTGGCAGTTTCTCTGGGTTCAAAGTAACTAGAGAAAAATCATCCATTGTTGTGTCTCATCCATTTGTAAATGCCATAGAGGGATTTAAATATCTGGGCATCAGAATAACCCCCAAAATAAGCGATCTTAGCTCAGCCAACTATGAGCCCATGGTAATTGAGGTGTCGGAAGAGATCACTAGATTAATATCATTGCCTCTTTCTTTACTGGGAAGAATAAACATAGTAAAAATGACTATATTACCTCAATTTCTATATATCTTTCAGTCAATTCCGCTGCCCCTCCTCCTTCTTTTTTTTTCCAAGATCAGAAAGCTCCTCTCTAATTTCATTTGGAACAACAGGAAGCCAAGACTCAGACTCTCCCTCTTGTATTTACCATATGATAGGGGAGGGCTACCATTTCCAAATTTAGAATGGCATTTTTGGGCTGCTCAGTTGAGGACGACTATGTTCTGGTTTTCAAATGATATTCTCCTTCCCTGGCTAGAAATTGAAAAAATGTCCACAAAAGGTTTGTCATTACATAGCTATCTATACTCAGCACCCTTTAAAACTTTAAAGAAAACTACTACTAATCCATTTGTAAAAAACACTGTTGTTATTTGGCTTATCCTCGCTGTTAAACTTTTTGGGGAGAGTATTTATAGGGGTTCATTTTTTTTCTTCTCATCATTCTCCTCAGAGGTAATGGGTAATTTATTTACCCCTTATAGATAAATGGCCACGTCCACTCGTTGTTTGGGCTTTCATTTGAGTTTGGAGTGTTGGTTGTTCACCATATAGTTGGCTCTCTGGGATGAGTGCTATGCTGCAAGAAAAGTTTGGAATGATTATTATATGCATATTTGGTCAAGTAGAATACATATTTTCGCCAAGAGTCGCAATTGTTCAGGTGGTTTGGTTTTGTTTGACTATAATGTCAGCACGACTAGATTTAGCTGCTCCCTAGTTTACATTGGATCAGCGTGTGCACTTAACGGCACCCCAAGGTCAGGGGGAGGGTGGGGTGGGGCGAGGGGCGGTCTCGATCATGTTGACTGCTAAGGGGGTTCATGTATGGCAGATTTTATGTTGTTTGTTTGTGTTTTTGTATTTTTCACAACTTGTTGTTATTTACTTGTTCATTACTAGCACAAAAGCTAGGGATACTGAAAGGTTTACCAACAACCAAAAGATGATATATATTGCACAATCTGATGTATTATTAAGAATAGATGACTTCATATAAGAATTTTAAATTTACTTCCTGGAATGTGAGAGGAATGGTAAAAGTGGTTAAACTAAAACAGGCTTAAACAACTTGAGTCATCAATAGCGTTTATCAAAGAGACCCATTTACTTAGAGAGGATCTGGTGAAAGTACGTAGGAGATGGCCAGGCAAAGTGTTAGCATCCTGTTTCCCTTCTCATTCAAGAGGGGTTATGGTGTTAATTCATAATTCAGTGCCTTTCCAAGTAAATAACACTATTTATGATAAAGCGGGCAGATTTTTGGTGTTTCAAGGAACTCTCTTGAAAGAAACTCTTAATTAAGTTAATGTTTATGGCCCTAATGATGAAAATCCTGCATTTTTTGAGAATTTATTTCTATTGATAGCTACCCTTCCGGGTAAGATAATATTGGCAGGAGACAAATTGCACTTTGGACCCGAAACTGGACCGCTCATCAGGGATAGACACTTCACACTCTTGAACAAGGAAAAAAATACAACAATATCTGAAAGATCTGAACCTTTGTGATCCATGGAGAATCCAAAGCCCTAATAAAAGAGAATTCTCATGCTATTCGGCAGTATTTAAATCCTACTCCCGAATAGATTATTTTTTTATTTCCTCATCTTTGCTACCCAATATCACTGAGTGCGTATATGACAGCATTGTTTCGTCAGATCATGCCCCAACCTCACTATTTTATAGGGTAGAACAAGTGAATAGCCGCTCGAACAAGTGGCGCTTACACCCTAAATGGTTACATGATTCTGACTTTATAAAATTTGTAGGAGAGCGTATTGAGCTCTACTTACAACTCAAACAACTGCAGCCATTAGATGGGAAGCTTTTAAAGCATATATTAGAGGACAAATGATAAGTTTCACCAGCTCTAAATTTAACAAATTTAAACAGACAATGAACGAATTAAACAATAAAATTAGAGAATTAGAGAGATAAGTTATCATAGATGATTCAACACAAAGAAAACAGGAATTATTAACTCTTAAAGCTAAATACGAGGAGATGTCCTTGCTTAAAGCCGAAGATGGCCTAATAAGATTGAAGCAGACGTTTATGATCAGGGAGAAAAGCCGGGTAAACTGCTAGCTTGGTGGATAAAGAAACTTGAATCTGACAGAGCCATTAATTTAATTAGGAACGATCAAGGGGAATTATCTACGGATCCCATAGAAATTAATAACACCTTTGCCTTATATTATAAAAACCTATTTAACTCTGACAGTCCATTAGACCTGGTGAACCAAAATACTTTTTTGGATAGTGTGGTCTTTCCTTGCATTTCTGAGGGTATGAAGAATGAATTAGAGAGAGAAATAAATTTCAATGACGTTTCGGATGCCATTACGAACATGAGGGGAGGTAAAGCTTCAGGTCCTGACAGGCGTCCGATAGACATGTACAAGGTATTTAAAGCAAAATTGATCCCCCCATTACTAGATGTTTATCTGGAATCCTTTATAACAGGTTGCTTACCTGCTACATTACGTAGTGCCCTGATCATTCTCATTCTAAAACCAAACAATGCGCCAACTGAAAGCGGTTCTTATAGACCCATATCGTTGTTAAATTCTGACTCCAAAATCATAGCTAAGGCTCTGGCTATGAGGCTGGAGAGGGCTCTTCCAGCCATTATACATGGAGATCAAAATGGTTTTGTTCAAAACCGTCAGGGGTTTCATAATGTGAGGAGAGTTCTCAATATAATCCACAAGTGTGAAGAGACACCTGACACTGCAATACTATCACTCGATGCGGAGAAGGCGTTCGATCGAGTTGAATGGCCCTAATTGAGGTGCTTAAGCGTTTCGGATTTGGTGATCACTTTCGTAGATGGGTTGAAATTTTACTTGCTAATTTGGTTGCAATGGTATCTACTAATAATCTCATCTCTCATTATTTTGAGCTATTTCGAGGCACCAGACAAGGGTCTCCAATTTCACCTCTGCTTTTTGTACTAGCCATGGAACCTTTAGCAATAGCAATTAGATCACATCCATCAATCCAGGGTATTAAAATTGGAGAGACGCTACACAAAACAGAAATGTACGCTGATGATACTATTGTGTTTCTACCACATCTCGCAGAATCAATACCATCCCTCATGAAGCTATTCGATCAATTTGGCAATTTCTCTGGGTTCAAAGTAACTAGAGAAAAATCATCCATTGTTGTGTCTCATCCATTTGTAAATGCCATAGAGGGATTTAAATATCTGGGCATCAGAATAACCCCCAAAATAAGCGATCTTAGCTCAGCCAACTATGAGCCCATGGTAATTGAGGTGTCGGAAGAGATCACTAGATTAATATCATTGCCTCTTTCTTTACTGGGAAGAATAAACATAGTAAAAATGACTATATTACCTCAATTTCTATATATCTTTCAGTCAATTCCGCTGCCCCTCCTCCTTCTTTTTTTTTCCAAGATCAGAAAGCTCCTCTCTAATTTCATTTGGAACAACAGGAAGCCAAGACTCAGACTCTCCCTCTTGTATTTACCATATGATAGGGGAGGGCTACCATTTCCAAATTTAGAATGGCATTTTTGGGCTGCTCAGTTGAGGACGACTATGTTCTGGTTTTCAAATGATATTCTCCTTCCCTGGCTAGAAATTGAAAAAATGTCCACAAAAGGTTTGTCATTACATAGCTATCTATACTCAGCACCCTTTAAAACTTTAAAGAAAACTACTACTAATCCATTTGTAAAAAACACTGTTGTTATTTGGCATAAAGTACAAAAAATGCTGAATGACTCTCCAAGGCTGTCCTGTTTCTCCCCAATTTGGGGTAATGAACCTTTTGCTCCTGCTAAAAATGACGTGGGCTTTAAAGAATGGCTTAACAAGGGCGTTGCGAATGTGCAGGACCTATACGAGGAACACTCTTTAATGTCATTCAGGGAATTAAGGGCAAAGTTTAATATTCCGCAGAAACACTTTTTTAAGTACTTACAACTTAGAAGTTTTATTCTGGCACACTTGAATAACTCAGTACATCAACCTCCACTGTCAATCCTAGAAACTAATGTTACAAAAAACTATTTTGATAAAAGATTGGTGTCCCAGTTTTATAGCGTGTTAGTTGAAAACCATAAGGACAACTCTGATAGTAGAAGACGGGAATGGATTAGTGACTTACAAGAAGATATTTCATCTATTGAATGGAGTAAAATATGTTTAAAAGCACACACTCAAACAATTAACACTCGTTTGAGAATGATACAATTTAATTGGATAATGCGAACATACATATCCCCTGTACAATTGAATAAATTTGATCCTAATATAATTGATCCATGCTATAAGTGTAATAGACATCAGGGTACATTATACCATTGCCTGTGGAAATGTAAAGAGATTCACAAATTTGGGATTTCAGTGTTACAATATATTTCTCAGATCACAACTTCCCCTGTACCACTTTGCCCTAAGTTATGTATTGTAGGCTTGTACCCAGATGACTGTACTCTGTCGTGTGTGGAAAGAAAAAAGATCGATCTTTGCTTGTTACAGGCCAAACGCTGTATTGCATTATGTTGGAAGAATGTTGGTTGCCCCTCCTTTAACCACTGGTTAAACAACGTAACATCGAGTTTAGCTCTGGAGAAACTGACTTATATTGTTAAAGAGAAGGCCTCTGAATTTTATAACATTTGGAAGATATTTCTGGATCTACTGAGGAGTGGGGATTTGGAGGGGGGCGAGGGGTGAATAAGATAACTAGACAATGATGAACAATGTCTGATGTGTTGTTGGGAATATACTGTGTAACCTAAACATTTTTTTTCTTATTTGCTTGGATTGTTTGTTATCTTAAATTAGTATTCACTTACCTTGAATCTGTTAGGATTATCATTTTAATTATTATTATTATTATTATTAGTAGTAGTAGTAGTAGTATTTTAATACCTGCCATATGTTCATTATATTTTTGTGTTGGATACTGTTGATGGAAGGGGGGTAAAGGGAAAAAAAGGGGGAAGAAAAAAAACTAAATAAACATGTTTAAAAAAAAGGCCTGTATTTGATATAGCGCCCTCTAGAGTCCTGGAACCCCCCAAGGTGCTTTACAACACAATCAGTCATTCACCCATTCACACACACATTCACACACTGGCGGGGATGAGCTACAATGTAGCCACAGCTGCCCTGCACTGACAGAGGTGAGGCTGTCGAGCACTGGCGCCACCAGTCCCTCCGACCACCACCAGCAGGCAACGTGGGTTAAGTGTCTTGCCCAAGGACACAACGACAGCGACAGAATGAGCGGAGCTCGAACCTGCAACCTTCCGAATACGGGGCGAGCACTTAACTCCTGTGCCACCGTGTTATGCCTTTGATGTATGGAAGGGTTTTTACTGGTTTTGGTTCTAGTCTTTCTGTGTTTCTGGTTCTTCTCATTGGTTATTTTGCTTTTCTATTGTTTAGTTCTAGTTTTCCTTTTCTTATTGCCCATGTTGGGAGTTTCTGCAGGTTTTTAATGTGCTTTGTATGAGTTGGTCCTCTAGTTTGCGATCTTGTTCTTCTGTTATTATATTTGCTCTGTGGTATAATGTTCTGATAACTGACATTTGATGTAAAGTGGGATGTTCTGATGCGTGTTGGTTTCTTGTTATGTGTTTATTTTTAGGGTTCCGTCTGTCTGCCTGGTTATTTGGAGGTTTCTTCTAGGTAAAGGGGAGTTTTTCTCTTAAACGTCACTACATGCTTGTTTAGTTTGGGGATTGCTGTAAAGTATCTGACACAAGTCAGTGACTCGATGACATCTGCTGGGTTTCCTTACATAGAAAACTTTTTACTAATTGGCATAATGAGCTGAACCCAGTTGGAATGTTTATTTTGTGACGTGGCTCATCGTGTTTTGATGGTATTTAAACAAACTGAATTGAATTTCACACCCAGGACTCCTGCAATCATAAATGACCCCAAAAACGGTCCAGTGGCACATGGATGAAGGTAGAATGTTTTGTGTCTAAGCAAGCTTTATAAATGAAGTCGCCAGAGGGATCAGGATTGGGATTTGCCTATTTGACAATGTTGATGGGAAGATGTCCCAGGATGCTCCCCATCCACTTACCCCATCCACAGTGACAACCAGAAGGTTTCACTCCAGGTGCTGAAATCTTACTATACAATCACTACATTTAAATGAGAAATAACTGACTCTATTGCTGCACTGGCAGGTATTTAAATAAAAGCTCAGAGGCCGTTTTGTACTGATGTGTGATCAGGTTTTTGTCCTCTGGAGGTCACTAGCAGAGTCCATGACTCCCAGTATTGCTTATTTATTATTACTGGAGTTCTATTACAAAGTGCATTTTGTGGGTATCAGTCAATTCCATTTGACTGGGTTTTGCAGAGCGGGGCTGGATTAGAATTGGGAAGTGATGGGGTGGGGTGGGGGTACAGCTCCATTAAGTAGTGGTGAATACAGAGCTGGAGGAAGACAGCCCTGAACAAAAGGTAATTAGTCAGCAGCACGCTACTCAGTTCCGAGGATGGACTTGCTGTCTGTGCAGCTCTCCAGGTCATGTGATGACGGGCACCATCCCAAAGCCAAGAACTTGACTGGATTTGGTATTGGCAATCATGCTTCTACCTGTGGTGATGTCGTTGTTCTTGCCCCGAGGATGATGACTTGTTTCAGCTTCACTGATGAAGAGTGTACCTGCAGTGACGACATCTTTTCCCAGGATGGAGGGAGGCACACTGAGAGAATTGTATTTCCACCTGACTGACTCTGGCAGATTGTATCACAAAACGTGCTGCGTGCACTTAAAGCCTGCATTAATGAGCTGTTTGATTTTCCAAGTCAGATACACTCCTACATGCACAACATATTAATAGCTAGTTTAAACACAACCTTGTAACTTTTCTTCACTTTCCTTCTTCTATAAATTCTGTTTAGTTGTTTCTCTTCAGGCCCCAACGCAGTCGGCCATCAGCTCCTAATGATGAAAGACAAAATCTACTGCTGTGCACTTCAGCTATTGCTGTATTGTTGTCATATTGTGATGAGCCTGAACTGGCTGTGTGTGTGTGTGTGTGTGTGTGTGTGTGCGTGCGTGCGTGCGTGCGTGCGTGTGTGTGTGTGTGTGTGTGTGTGTGTGTGATAGAAAAGTGTTATCATGTCTAATAGTTAGACTTAAGGGCTGAGATGAAGATCCAATTACTGTAGTCTGTTGTTCACTGCCCATGGCAACGCGCACACACACACACACACACACACACACACACACACACACACACACACACACACACACACACACACACAGATCTATATACTGTCACAAAATTACGCACACACATTTCATATAATGGCCATAGTTCATCGACTCAGTAAAATTTAAATGCCCTCAACCCATAAAGAAGCACACACATACACACACACACACACACACACACACACACACACACACACACACACACGCACGCACGCACGCACGCACACACGCACGCACGCATGCACACACACACACACACACACACACACACACACACACACACACACTGAACAACAAAGTCATTTGAGGACCCTGAGGGAGCAATATCCAAATCTGCCAAAGAAAAAAGAATGATAATTCTATTGAGAGTCAATCTCGGGGCATTTTGTGATTATGGTTATTTATTTGGAGCTGCGCTGTACAGTCAGCATCAGAATAAACGCAAATATCGATCTCTTTTAGGATATGAAAACACCTGCAGGCCTCAAATCATTTCTTCCATTCCCCATCTCCACAACACTCACTCACTGGGCCTTCCTCCCTCGCCTCTTCAGCTCCTCTACGCTTCTCCTCTTCCTCCACATCCTCTCATCATCTTTTGGTCAGCTAATAAAAACAATTATGTGCTGGTTTGATTAACAGTTGTTTATGTGTTGTGACCGTTGAAACGTCTCCCCACTGCAGAAGGTGTTCAGGTCTAAACAGCAATAAGAGCTGTGAGCTCATCATGTTGGGTCTACAGTGAAGGTTTGTTTGACCGTTTAAGCTTCATATGAATTGTGTGATTGATGTTCATAAAACGTTTTCAGGTTTTAACACAATCTGTTTACATGCAGAAGTGTCCAGAGGCTGCAGTACCATGCAGCTACGTAATACGGTACCGGCAACACCAGGGCATCCCTCAGTCACTGGCTATGGCTGATTCCAATCCAATGTAGAGCAGTGTTTTGACCTAAAGAGGGTGCCACACTGGCAACTTTAGGCAGAATATTTATATTTAAAAAAGATGCTCTAAAATGCCTAAATAGTAAAAACACATACAAACATTTATGCAGTTTATCGGCAACAAGATAAAAAATGCCGATTGTAGTTTCCGGATCTGCTTGGGGTCCTGCGCCTGCCGATGATGTCATCATACTACGGCAATAGCACTCGGCCAAAATACATAGCATCTCTTTTTTTGATTTTGTTCTTTTACACATTTTGGAAAGACGTTCGCAGTTTTGTTATTAAATTCATGTTTCTTACTGCCTAAATTTTTTTAAATGTGGTAACGTACCTTCCATAAGTCGTATCATCTAGTGTGGCATCATCAACAGTCGCAAGACATCAAGCCGGCCAGAAGGAAACATGGCGTCTAATGTGGCGTCCCTCAAAAACGCTGGACCTTTAAAATACATATTTTTTAGAAAGGGCACCTGAGCCATTGCTCTGCCTTCTTCTCAAAACTCCCACTCAGCAATGGATCATGGGTAATACCCTTTACTGAAGTCCACATCTATGCGGACCTGGGTGAAGTGCAGATCAAGGATGCAAAAGGGGCGTGGTCAAATTCCACACAAATCAGGACACCCTGTGCACTCTCGCTCCTGGACGGAATTGTGCAATTGAAGGGCGCAAGGGTGGAAGTGTGAGAATTGGGATTGGGCCATGGCAGAATTTGAAATCTTATTTCCTGATATTTGGACTCTTCTCCTCTGATTGGCTAACAGCAACGTGACAACACCTGATTTCAACAAGCAGGTAATTAGCAGACTTCTACAGAGCCTGATGAGCTGCCAAACAGGTGCATCACATGTGTTGGATTAACCATCCCACTGTCTTCATGGGTGACCCCGTGAGGAAAGTTGACCATTAAGCAGGATTGATGGTTTATCCCTTGAGGTCCACGTGGCAGGGTTGAGGTGGTGCTCACTCCTCACCCCTGCCACGTAGACCCTAGGCCAATCGGTGACAAAGGGCAGCCTTGGCGGAGTCCAACTCTCACCCTAAGGGAGTAGAGCTGGTCCAGTGTTCCACGGCCAGGACGAAAACCACATTGCTCCTCCTGAATCTGAGGTTCGACAATCCGACGGATCCTCCTCTCCAGAACCTCTGAATAGACCTTACCAAGGAGGCTCAGGAGTGTGATCTCCCTGTAGTTGGAACACACCCTGCGGCCCCCCTTTTTAAATAGGTCTGCCAGTCCAGTAGAACTGCCCCCGATGTCCACCCGATACTGCAGAGCCGCGTCAGCCAACTTGTTCGTACAATATCCAGAGCCTTAAAAGGAACTCCGGCTATGAGTATGCCCTAATAAGCCACACAGTTTCTGTTGTACCAAAATATGTTGTTAGAAACACACAAAATACTGCTGTTTATTTATAAATATTTAGTACATTTTTGGACATACGTAGGACGCCATGTTTTCCACACGCGATGCACTCTGGGGACGATGACGCATTTTGGTTGCTCTTGGAAGAACAGCTATTGATGCTAGTGTTTGTTTACGGGCTCACCGTATTAAAAATGAGGTAAAATGCCACATTGAGCTGCTTTTGGATGTAATTTCCAGTCAGAGGGCAACAAGGGGAGTGATGTGAGTTTACACAGCTTTTCCACTGGCAAGAAGAGGAGAAAGCAGTTGGAAGGCGCCTGTGGACGGACACAACTTCCCAAAGATCCGCGGCTGTGTTCCCAACATTTTTCTCCTGATGCGTTTGAGGCTTATAGTCAACCACAACTACTTAAAGAGCTCACCGGAGCGGCTGGGCTTGAGAGAAGGCAGAAACTAAATGCTTTACCGACCATTTTCCCACACAAGGAGCCTAAACGCCCTCTGAGAGATAAGAGACGCTGGACGCTGTCCTGAGCCGACAACCCGCTCCTGCAGCTGCCGCTTCTGTCACGTTCAGTGATCCATCGGACACGCCACTCGTCTCGGATGAAGCTGAACGCTCACCTCTCCTGTCAGTAAAACAAGCAGTAAGTGCAGCAATACAGTGTTCTCCAGATATATAATATCTGCAACAATGATTCAAGTCGTTTCACTGAAGATCCTGATCATCTCTGAAGCACACGACAGCTCTGGATGCTAAAATTCCCCTAAATCATTCAGAATTGAATACGTTTGATCACACGATCAAAAGTGAGCTCCTGACAACACTCTCCCTCTCGGTTACCAAGGAGACGCGTTTGCCGCACACGCACCACCGGTTTTGTCCTGCTGTCGCTTCATCTCGCCCTTCTTGCTCTTCATGTTGATGCTGGTTTTGTGAAACATCATCAGTGATGTCATCATTAATGTTTCGCTCTGGTTCAAAGTGAAAAGGCTGAACAGATGACATGTTGATGTCGCTGAACAGTCGCTACACGGTCCCAAAGCCGGGCGGTGCAACCGAGGTACAACCAAATGACGTCACTACCCAGAGTGCATTGCGACGCTAACAACAATGGCGACCTACGAGTTAAACTGTTTTTTACAAATGTTATAAAAATGAAGACATCAAGAAGGCCTTTTACACCATTTTAATATAAATGATACTAACATTTATCTGTTAAGAACCACAAAGTTTTGTAACCTGGGTTCCTTTTAAAGAACTCTGGGCAGATCTCATCTACCCCTGGAGCCTTGCCACCGAGGAGCTTTTTGGCCACCTCAGTGACCTCGGCATCAAAGATTGGAGAGTCCAACCCAAAGTCCCCAGACTCTGCTTCCTCACTGGAAGACGTGCCGATGGGATTGAGGAGGTCTTCGAAGTATTCTGCCCACCGATCCACAACGAATAGAAATGGTAAATGGTAAATGGCTTGTATTTGATATAGCGCCTTCTAGAGTCCTAGAACCCCCCAAGGCGCTTTACAACACAATCAGTCATTCACCCATTCACACACACATTCACACACTGGTGGGGATGAGCTACAATGTAGCCACAGCTGCCCTGGGGCGCACTGACAGAGGCGAGGCTGCCGAGCACTGGCGCCACCAGTCCCTCCGACCACCACCAGCAGGCAATGTGGGTTAAGTGTCTTGCCCAAGGACACAACGACAGCGACAGACTGAGCGGGACTCGAACCAGCAACCTTCCAATTACGGGGCGAGCACTTAACTCCTGTGCCACCGTCGCAGAATAGAGGTCAACAGCAAACTGTCGCCACTATAAACAGTGTTGCTAGCACACTGCTTTTCCGTCCTGAGGCGCTGGATGGTGGACCAGAATCTCCTCGAAGCTGTATGGAAGTCTTGCTCCATGGTCTCACCAAACTTCACCCACGCCCAGGTTTCTGCCTCCACAACCACCTGAGCTGCATTCTGCTTGGACTGCCGATACCTATCAGCTGCCTCTGGAGTCCCACAGGCCACAAGGACCTGATAGGACTCTTTCTTCAGCTTGACATCACCCCTAACCGTCAGTGTCCACCAGCAGGTTCGGGGGTGCAAGAAGCATAAAATCTGATGGCAGAGGAACAGGGTTGGAGAGCACTGGTTTAAACCAATATAATGAATAAAAAGCTACAAATATCACTGTCAGCACGCACCACGACCCTTATGTGACCCACACAGAGATGTCTCCTCTGGGGCTCCAAGTCTCTGGAATGCTCTTCCTGTGACACCGAGGTCCTTGGACTCAGTAGAATCCTTTAAAAGGCAGCTAAAAACTTTGGTTTGAAATCTGATCATGTTAGATGCACAGACAGACGGATGTTTGATTATGTTACATTTGTTTCAAACATAGTTTGTCAGAGTTTAAATAAAAGATGGAACAAGCAATAACAAAACAAGACAGTGAGATTGGTGGTGAACAGAAGTTTTCTGAGCGTCAGTGACTTCAGACTTCAAGCAGACAATCTGTAGCGAAGGAGAGTGATAAAATTTAAGCTGTCATCAGCATGAAACAAAGTGTTTATGAATTATTTAAAGGGTGGAGGGATTTACAGTATATGCAAGCTGACTTAGCTAAGGCCCTACTTCCTCTGTTCTCCATCTCATTTTTTACTCATCTCGTCTTTAACCCACACCTTGTCCCACATTTCATATTCTCATCCTCTCAATGTGTTTTATTTACAAGCTTCTCATTGTTTTCTAATTTCAGCCTTTTTATTTTTACTGTTTATTCTTTTTAAACATCTCTTTCTCTGTTTTCTACTTTATCATCGCTTCGGTTGACTTTCAGGCTTTTTTCTCTAGATGTTTATTTGCTAACCTGCTGGCTTTAGGAGTTGAGCAGATAATGAACAAATACCTCGTTTAAACCATTTCCTGCCCTTGTTGCTTAGGCGGTGGCAGTGCTGTCTACCCGTGTAAGTATTAAAGCTATGAAATCTAATCTAATTATTTTACCTCCATGGGAACAATGACAGCTTGCTCTGAAGATGGACATTCTTACATTTTTCCTAAAGTTTTAAAGTGAAATGAAGGCATGAATAAGACAACTCGGCATTTTGTAACTGAAACAAAAAGCTCTTGACACAGAAGCTGAATGAACCGTAACTCTCTCCTATTGGATGTTAAACAGAAAAAACAAAAACAAAACTTTCACATAAACAGTAGCGAAGACAAGGAAACGTCAGCACAGATCTGAGTTTCTCCTCTACAACAATTTACCAAAAGCATTTTTTTCTCTCCTACAAACAAGCATGGCCTTCTCAGGCTAACCGTGGAATGACTCGAGCGTCAGCACAGATCTGTGACACCCCCCCCCCCCCCACCCCCCACCACCGTGCTTCTGGCAGCTGTCTTTGGTGCTGAATCTGGCAAGCAGGAGATGGCGCTGACCGTGGTCCTGAACTCTTCCTCTCGGGTTAGAGGCAGCAGCCGTAACACCTTATTGTTGCATTCAACATTCTAAATTTCCAGCAAACCTTTTCTGGAGAAAGATTACTTTGCTTTATCACTTCCTCAACCAAAGGGGAACCCTGGTCTTTGAGGGCTGGTATCCTGAATGTTTTAGTTGGTTCCCTGTCCCCACACTCCTGATTGAGTGGTTGAATCAGCTGTTCAGCAACTCATCACAACACACAGATTTATCTTTAATTGGTTTACAGAAAGTAAAGGAAGTTCTGAAGAGAGATTGAGTAATTACAAAATTCATCCTAACCATGAAAGTGACCCCCCCCCCCCCCCCCATTTACTGTACCACTATACATTCTTTAATCATGCCGTGTGGTTTCCTACATTGTTTTTGCATGCTCTCTCACAGTCGAAGTGTATCCATGATGAAAATGATAGACTTTCATTAATGGATGCTGCCAAAGCCTTTTTTGCCTCCCTGCAGCTTTTTGACTGTGTCTGTTCTCCTTCCTCAAAGGTGCAATATGTAAGACTATAGAGATAATTTTACAGTGACAAAATCTCAAAAGAGACTAGAATGTTTCAGTTATTTTAGAAGGAAGCTTATACTGAAACATATTTCATATCCAGCTGGCTGTGGGGATTATCAGTTTTTCTCCTTTCAAAATAAAGGAAGGAGGGTCCTAACTACTGTTTACCATCAGTGAGCATGGGGGTGCCATGTCTCCTGCGAGCTAATGCTGCAGCACCGACAGTTGTAATTTGACGACTGCCGGCAAAAAGCTCCAGAGTTGTTTAAAGTGGTTGCAGTAACCAGATTTTACCACAGGATTCCATTTTTGCTTCATTTCTACATAATGCACCTTTTAGGTCTCCTTGTAGGCGTCATGTTGGACAACTGAATGAAGGCTACGTTTACATGTGTGAGTTCTTGGATGCTTGGTGCCTCTCTGAAACGTTTCCATCCCCTTTGTGCACGCGTGTTTTGCATGAAGGGAATGAGTCTGGCTATGACTTTGCACAGTTTGGTCCATTTTGAGAATCTCTCACAATGCTCACCCGTCCTTTCCACCTGATGTCAAAGCAGCATGTAACGTAATAAAGGCAGGCTTCCTTCCAACCGGGAGCATTTCAGATACGAAACGTGAGCAAAAGCGTTCCGCGCCGCTGCTCCCACAAAGTCACAACATCATTTGTAGGATTTGGAGAATTACAAGTGCGGGGTCTCTCATGCGTTGGAAATCGTCCCATCAATTTAAAAATCTTGCCATGTGAACCGGGCCTAACTGAGACGCTCGGTGAGAAACAGTCAGAGAGTTGAGTGACAGGTGGATGGAAAGGTAGAGAGGAGAAGACACAGTTTTACAACACAATGGAAATGACTGACATACATTCAAACAATGCCTACAGGTAAAATTGTACTGTCATTTTAATGCAATGGTTGAGGCACGGTTCCTTCATTACCTCAGAAATGAAGGGAGATAAGGATTCAGAGTTCCAGGAATGAAACTCTTTTTTCTGTAGGTAGAAAACAAAAGAACTAATTTAATTAAACTAATATTCATGTTTTAAAAGGATATTGGACATGAACTCAAATCTAGTTTGGGGATATAATTTAAAGTTCAGAAATAATCAACAGTTTATAGATGAAGCTTCGTTGTGCATTTTTATTAAAAACACCAAACAAAAACTCTGAATGAAACAACAAAAACAAAAAGAACAAAATAAACGAAGAAAAGAAAAAATGCAGGATTTGTACCTGGAATAGAGTGGTAGGACAACCTGCAGACGTTCAGATAAAAATACCTCACATCACCGCCCTGCTCCAGAAAACTACATGCATAAATGTTTCACTGTCACATGGGGTGGTTCCTATGGTTCCCATGGTCCCTGTGGTCCCAGTGGTTTAAACACAACGACTGAACCTGGACCCAGAAGCAAAAACCTATAGGCCAAGTTCAAAGTGCCCCTGATAGATCAGCGCACAGCATTAATGAAGGAATTAACGTCTCAATTCAACTTTCTTACAGTTTTTCTCAATTGTTCTGGTACTTGAGATACAATGACCACAACATGTGACCAATTCACCAACCCCCTTAACCAATTCTGCTAAACTACAAGCACAATTCCTGCTTTGTACTCAAATTGCAAATCTAAAACACACTTTTTTCAAGACACTGCACACAATTCTCTGCTGTTGGCACAATGTTCATGCAGAAAATATCTTGTTTTCACAAGGAACACACTCCCATTCAAACATGCACACTGACTCATCACAAGGGCAAACTCCCGTCGCAGTTTTACAATCAGCAATCAGAGCCTTAGCGTAAAAGGGCAACAGGTGAGCTCTTCTGTGTTGGAGCAATGGATGTCAACATTGGAAACAGAGGCAGAGCCAGAGGAGTGAGAGTAAGAGGAGGAGGACGGGGAGGATGAGGACGAGGAAGACCAAGGACCGTAATTTCTGATGAGATCCGAGCCACTTTGATTGATCATGTGGTCAACCATGGTCTTACAATGAGGGAGGCTGGGCAAAGAGTACAGCCAAATTTGAGCAGGTACACTGTAGCATCCATCATCCGGACTTTCCGAAATGAGAATTGGTAAGAAATCTTCTCTCACTAGAAAATGGCAGTACTGCATATCAATACAATCAGTATTCAATGAGTATAGTGGTAGTATTGCCTGTGGACTGTTTTGTTGGACAGTAAAAATACTGTAAAGTATGTTTCCAGTATTTAGGAAATGTATACCTACTTTGTATTCACAGTATTTTACAATTTGTTTGGCAGAACTGAAAGATTACCAAAAGGCGGTGGCCGGGAACGTCTTCTGTCTCCTGAATAGGAAACTGAAATCATGAACAATGTCCTAGAAAAAAATGCCATAACATTACGGCAAATACAAAGAAAAATAATAGAAAACAATGACATGTTGCTTATCAACACTGGACCGTGTCTTGTGCAGAAATCATCTCGGGATGAAGCAGGTCTACAGGGTGCATTTTGAACGCAGCTCAGAAAGAGTCAAAGAATTGCGATATAACTGTGTGCAAGTGAGTTTGATGCATACACTCAACACTGTGTACAGTAAATTATACATATTTCAATATTGCAGTCATAATGATTGTGCTTCACAATAGTGACCACTCCCTGTATTTGTGTGTTCAGAGTGTGAAAACAACATTCTGAAATATTTTACGACACATGCATGTATATACTGTCTGTAGTAGGTGTAACACTGAACCAAAAACACTCAAGTCATTATGATGAATGGAGAAGTGTTTTCCATTCGTCATAGTGTTTTATATTGAGCACATAAGTGTTCGACTGGTTCTGACAAATGTCTTTTCATATGATGGTTTGTGTGTGTCATCTGGCAACAAAATCACATTGTGAGGAGAAATAACATTGCTTTGAATGTGAAGTTTCATTTTGCAGGTTAATTGAGGGGTTTTGCCCATTGTGTGTGTTGTTTTGGATTTGTGTGTAGAGTTCTGAGAATGTGAGGCATGCTCTCAGAAAATGTGTGTAAACAATTGAGAAAAACTGTAATATAGTTTATTTGCACACCCTGCATTGACCAAAGTGCTGCACATCATAAAAACAATCAAAACAATTATTTAGCACAGAAACAGAACAATCGATTAAAACAATGTTAATTGTGTTAAAAGCCAGAGAATGAGTTTTGTTTAAGGATCTTAAAGTTAAAGATATCCTGGAGAAATTTCAACCATTCCACATAAACTGCTCTGTTGAGACTTTCTAGTGACATCATGGTGGCAGCCGCCTCTGGAAAGCACACAGATTCTAACAGATCCTTCCTCCACCTTTGACTGAGGATTCCTGTAAAACGGTCGACAGACACAAAGACCTGGGGTTGTCTGTTCCTGTTTTAGGAGTTTCCTCATATCTCTGATAGATTTTCAGTCTTCTGGCAAATCAAACGTTCTCTGAAACAGCAGATATTACATGAGGGGCACCACAAGGCTCAGTCTTAGGACCACTCTTGTTTTTATTGTGCATCCTTCATATGGGGCAAACATCATCAGTTCAACAATATTTCTAGTCCCCTGTGTGTGTGGATAATATCCTCCAGAGATACTGAGCTGCATGCCTGTCTGTCTGAAACGGTGCTTAAATACAAACTTCCTTCAGATTAACTCGAGCAAACCAGAGACTTTAATTATTGCCCCTGAGAGTTAGATTAATGCAAACCACCACTCGGTCCAGTCCAATCAGCATAACCCTGTGCTGTTTTTGACACTGTGATGTCTCTGAAACATCACACTAATCACTTGGTCAGGAAAATCTCAAAACCAAGAACCCTGCTTTCCTAGACAGAACTGTACACGATGATGAATGTTTCTCTTTCTGCCAGATTATTGTAAAAGGATCTTTACATGTCTGAACAACGAGAAGCTCCAGCGTCTCCTGGGCGTGCAGAACTCTACTGCCAGATGGAACGTGTAAGATAGGTCACATCTCCACTGCTGTGGCAGCACTTCGCTGACTCCCAGTTTACATCAGGATCCAGTTAGATTCTGGTCCTCACTAGAGGTCTGCATGGTCAGGCTCTGGAGTACACGTCAGAACTCTCCACAACATGTCATATTCCCTTAGACCCTCACCAGAGGTGATCCAGCCTCTCAAGCAGCGGCCCTCACACCGTGGAACGCTGCTCTATCACTATGTTCACTTGTGAACATAAATCCACCGCCTCAGCATTTTATTCACCCATTATTATACACTTCTTACAATTTGAACAGGAGCTGAGTGCAGCTGGATGTTTGCCACTGAAGTCTGGAGGTCTCATGAAACAATATCCATGTGTGTCTGGAGATAATCCACAAATTTCAACAATAGCTGCTCAAATCTAATCTTCTGGTATAACAAAACAACTCCATGTGCACCTCAGAGTGTCTATTCCAACCAGAAAGTTCATTACTTGTTTGGAAAACTTCGTCTCCATCATGCAAACCATGTTGTTTGAGCTCCAGAGAACGCCTCCTGCTGCAGCCAACCGTTCATACTGCCTGGTGGTAGAAGAGCAGGAGAAACACCAGATGCTCTTCTCTGGGGAGACACTCCGCCATGACAAAGAAGAGGCATCAAAGCCGTTGCTGGAGTTTGCATTAAATAATATATTCTGCATGCATATTTAACTGGAAGCAGAAGGGTCAACACATTTAGATTAAAATACACTTTATTATACATCACACATTTCTTCGCCACACTAGGCCTGGAATAACAACCCTTTGGTGGATTCTAGGTCACCTGGGTCACAGAACAGAGGGTAACTGAACTGGAGTAGCTGGGTGGCAAATTCAATAAACATTCAATTTCAAGCAGCTTGACTTTTCCCACAACTTCTCTGGTTCCTCTTACAGCTCTTGTTATTTCTCCCGCGTCTCATCTTCCTTCTTCCTGATGTTCCTGTCACTGAAGATCTGCACATCCATCATCACCAGCAGGTCTGCAGCTAGTCAACCTCCATGATGTCTGGTTGGGCGTCGCCTGATCATCAGTCGCTCGTGGTGGAGCCTCCCGTCCAAAGTCAGCACAGATGTTGCTTCCAGCCACTCGGTTTCACATTTTATGAACGCTTTACCTGCCTTAGAATACGAAGAGTTCACTGATTAGACATAAGAGCCTGATGCAACAATAGTGCAATTTTTAATGTTATCATTGTTGTTTATTTGTTCGTTCATTCAAATATATTTAAGGAGGACAAAAAAATAATAAATAAAAAACTTGGGATTAACCATCTTCTTTTCCAGGGGGTCCTAGGAGTAAAATATTAACAAATCCATGAAACATAAAACAAAACGGTGATTTATTGAATGAGTGACATTATTTCATTTCCCTCTGGGATAAATAGTGTTTTGAACTGAGTTGGGTGTGAATCAGTGGACGGTGTTCTCCCAGCTTTTGTTGTGTTTTATAAACACAACAAAAAGTGGGTCAGTGAAAACTGGTGTCAGTTGAAAATAAACAAATGCTTCAGAAAACATTTACAAATACTTTTTCCAACTTTACGACTTTACAGTGGTGTCTCCTGCCTGATGAGCGAAGACAGAACGAATAATGGAGGGGATGAGAAACAGTTTAAAAATGCACTTCATGGAGATTTTAGCAAACAAATAACCACACTGGCAGCAAACAAATATAACAACTATAAAAAAAATGTTTACTAAAATCTTACAAAACGTTAAGAACTACCATAAAATAATAGATTATAACAGAAACAGTGTGAAGGAAATATGGAAAATATGAGTAATAAAGGGGTTCTGGACCAGTGTGTGTGTGTGTGTGTGTGTGTGTGTGTGTGTGTGTGTGTGTGTGTGTGTGTGTGTGTGTGTGTGTGTGTGTGTGTGTGTGTGTGTGTGTGTGTGTGTGGAGCCATGAAGTTTCTTTAGTTACCATCACTGTACTTATGAAGTACAGACAGCTGTCTCACAGACAATAGAGTGCACATCAAGTGCACCTTCACTTTCACTCACACACACACACACACACACACACACACACACACACACACACACACACACACACACACACACACAAACAGACAGTTTGCTGGTTAATGAAGCTCTTCTCTTCTTTAATGAGTGTAGCAGTCGTTCTCCTCTCCTCTGTCCCCCTCATTACCTCCCGTCTACGTTAGTCCCTCCGCTCTTTTATTCTTGGAACTTTTATTTTCTTTGGTCACCTCCTTTTACCACGCGTCTCTCCTCCTTCCAATCAAACTTTCTCTTCATTTGTTCGAATGTGTTTCACTGCAGCCTGTTCTTGTTGATCTTCCTCTAGAAACACAGATTCAATGCTTCATCTTCCATCTCAGCTTTCGTCTTCTGCCACAATGTCAGCGTTCTTCCCTACAGCTGCCATGGAGTTTTAACTCAACAGTAACTGAGTCATGTGTGACTGTCTTCAGCAGAAACGAACTCTGAGAAGCAACATAAAAACGTTCAGTTCATCGTTTAAGGGACAGCTGGAGCATCCTGACATCAATCCACTGGAAGACTTTTAAAATAAAATTAAATAAAAAAAAGACCGATTGACTTGAAAATTGCTGAACTTTTTACTGTGTGAGATGATAGATAAGGTGTGTAAAGAAAAAGCTTCACAACGGAGGCTTCATGAACAGAGGCAGAGCTTCATCCAGCGTTTCTTTGGTCTAAAAACAAAGAAGATGTTCTTGTTGTCTACAGTCATCTCACCTCAGCAGATGAGGTGTCATCAAACCCCTCCTGGCCAAGGACGTAATTTTCACTTTAGAAGTGGGGGGGACACGGGGGGGGGGGGGGGGGGGGTATCTTTACAATATGTTCTAATGGGAAACCGGCTTCAACACAAACGGTTGCTTTTGGCTTGGTCCTAGAGCTCAACCAGTGTCAATTTAATATAGCGTAATATTGTTTTTGGATGGTAAAAAGTGCAGGGGTCAAAACTTGACTTTGGAAAAAGTGGGGGGGGGGGGGACATGCCCCCCTGTCCCCCCCAAAAATTACGTCCATGCTCCTGGCCAAAGAGGCTGGAGCAGTGGGAGACTTAAGGGGTGTCTCCAGCAGTAAAGAAACGATATTCTAACTTCTTGCTTTGGATTGAAGAACTGTTGTTGTGAGACTGATGGAGCAACAGAAAACAAGTGTGACACAAACAAAAACATTGAGGACTTTATGCCAGGGGTCCTTGTTCTGTCTCCAAAAATACTTTTGGGCTTTGGATCCAAATCCAGAAAAGTATGTGAATTCTTCTCTACTCGGAGTTGGAAAGAGACATCAGGCTCTGCCCCAACCAGCAAGCCTTGATGTTGGACTGCAGTGAGCTTCTCTGCATCTTACCGTACTCCTGAGTAACCACTCTGCTGGCAGAAGCATCCTGTGGCCCTTACAGCGGCTAGAGCAGCAAACAGCTTTACATGGACACCTCTGAAAGAAACTCACTTTTAAACAGCTAAATGTGCCTTTTCAGGAACCCAATGAATAAAAATTATCTAACGGTAGACCTCTAGTGAGGACCAGAATGGTTTTCCGAAAAATTGGGATGACGGGAGCGATTGGAGCGTGACCCGCACCCATGGACGGCACCGTCCAGGCGGAGACCTCACAGACTGGGACGTTACTCAAGGTGAATCGCAAGCTGGACAATGTCTTAGCTGCGTTACCGGTGTTAGTGCACAAAATGGATGTCATCTCGGAGAGGGTCACCGGACGGTGTGGAGATGTCTAATCACCGAATTGGCTTCACTGGAGGACTTGAATGATCAATACAGACTTTAAGGCAGAGAGGAAAATTATCTCTGCCTGACCCAAACAAAGTCCTGTTATCCAATCTGACGCCATAAGCAGCCTTGGAGTTACGTGCAACAACCCACACGAAGGAATGCAGACAGATGCTGTGAGGAGTTTGATGCAAAGAGTTTTGTAAATATGTTTTGTATCAACCGTAGAAGTATTAGAACTACTAAAGTCAGAATAGAGACATAAACATGCTTCCTCCTGAAGAGGAGCAACTCTAATGAAGACTCCACTGGTCTCGGTCCTTGTTGCTTACTAAGGCTGGAAATCTATTTTGTCCTGTGACAGTGGGCGTGGCTTTGTTCTGCAGTCGAGGAGGTCTGCAGATATCTCTGAGGAGTTGGTGCTTCAGCGTGATCAGAATCAGGCACTGGGAAGCAGGTGACAGAAGTGTGTTTCAGGTCTGCTCCACCCAAACTTCCTGCCTCACCACTCACTGTGCCCCCCTCCTCTGGGCTCTGGGGCTTTGGTTAACTAACACTTCTCTGTTATTTAACACGGTGAAGGGTTCTTCTGTTCCTCCTTCCTTTGGACTTGGAAACTCTGACACTCGATTCCTCCCAGAGTTTGTTTTCTTCTATAAATACTCACGCTTTATTTGTGAACATATTTTAATAAAATGCAGTTTCAGAGCTGACGCAAGCTCATGTCCCCAGAGTCAGAAGCTGGTTGGAATTCCAGATCTCTGATAAAGGTTAGATCCTCGTTGCATCTGACCAAATCGAGTTACCTTGGAAGGCTGATAGTCACCAGATTCTTTAGATCACAAATGAGAGCTGAACACCTTTGCATGCTCAGTGTAATCCATCATGGTCGTCATGTCGGACGACAGCCCTGTTCTGGACGCCTGCGTGGATTCAGCTCTTGTAGGTTTACACTGAAAGATGGTGTGTATGACCACCTCTTCCTTTGGAGGCGTGGAAACGAAAAACCCAGCTTGTTACGCACTGCTGGTCACTTTGTGCCCGTCTTTATGTCTTCACTGTGTAATGGCATGAAGGTTCTCTGATTTGTGCCAAAGGTCACATTTGCCCAGCTGGGTCAAGCTGGGTCAAACAGTACTTTGAATCCACAGATTAAAACCCAAGGAGCCACGATGTCTGCTCAAGATCATAACACTGCTGTTCCGTCATAGAAGAAGGACACTTCAAGCCACGATGATAATAATTAAATAATAATTAATTAACTTATTATTTTATTACTGTTTGAATAATCATTACAACATGATCACTTGGTTCAGAGATAACGGTATTTTAATTACATGAAATGGATTATTATGCTTTGGGAATAATACTAATTATTAATTATAATGTTTATAAAGATGTGTTTAGCAACAAGGTCATTCACTATCCAGCTAACACAGAGTTCAGGTAGACAATAACTGCATCACATGTTTTTGATGCATGACCAAGCTTTCTTCCGGAGAGAGGGAGGGGTTCTGAGAGCTTTTGGTAAAACTAACCATCACAGATTCACGTCCAGTTCTTAAACCAACACCACGAGGAAAGGAGAACGGCCGTCTCCTAAGCCTCCACCTGCTGTTCTGTCACGCCGACAAGAATGGCTAAAGAACAAAGGAACCGTAAACCAACTAACGAAAGACTCTCCCAGAGTCATTTGATTTCTGAAGTTAAGTTAAATACGATAACGTGCATCTGCCAAACGCTTCATAAACCGTGTACCCAGGACATCTCTGGACCGGACCATCGGACACTTGCGTCTCATCTACCAGCCCAAGTGTCATCTTGGATGAAACCATCCTTCTGATGTCCTGATCTGCAAAGGGGGCCCTGTTTGGGTGAGGTAGAGCACGACAGATGACGTTTGATGCAGTTTTCTCTAAAAACTACTCAGTTATCTGCAAAACATCATTTTCACCCAGAACGCTTCATTCTCTCTGAAAGAAACCTTCTGAGAACTGCATTCACGCATCCAAACTCCTCATTCTCAATTTAGCTCCATCCAACACAGGATGGCTTTTAAACAAGTTTAATATAAAAGCTGTTAAGGATTGTCATCAAAATTGCCATCCACAAATTGTCATTTTTATAATTGTCGTTTCAAATTTTCAGTTTAAAAATGGTTAGTAATAAATGTCTTCATTTTTAAACTTGCCTCACTATTGAAACGAAACACAGAAAAGGGTTGCATTTTCTGTTTATCGAATGAAAAGAATCTTACTGAATCTTCTGTTTAATAAATAAACTTTTGCTATTAATTTAAGTATCTTAAATTAATTTTCACACCATTACAACTGCTAGATGATACACTCTTGAGCCCTGATCTGTTCTGCACACACCTCCCTGCCCGTAGAGCCCCGAGGTCACAGCGAATCCAGCTCCGGCATAATAATAAGAACGTCTGAGTGTGTTTTCTGCTGTTTAAACAGCTTTAAATCAGTTTCAAAGGTGAACTTGAGTTCTGGCGTTATTAGCAGCTCTAACAGCAGCAGCAGTCTCTGGACATTCCTGCCCTATCGGCTTCCTCCTGAACTTCCTCACACAGACTTTACTTGACAAACTGTTGTAACCTTACCTGTGTGGGCGGGCTTTCGTTAGTCCTGCTCCATCTGGTTTACAACCGAAGCCTCACTTTATTTTGGGGGAGAATTGACCTCAATAATTAGAATAATCTGTTTACATCTGTTGACATGTAACAGCTGTACAAGGAACAGACCAGATTAAATAAGCAGAAACACACATTTAAGGTGGGTAGATGGACTGGTTCTGTATGGACAGGTGTCTTTTACACAGGTAACGAGTTGAGCAGGCTCCCGGCATCAGCCTGTTCCTTTAATAAGGCTTTTAACTCTGTGGGATAGCTGTCGCAGATGTTTTATTAGCTTTTACTTTGTAATATTTTCTTTGTTGGTTTTATTTGTTTTATGATATTGCCTTACAGCACTTGGTGCATGCTTCGTGCCTGTAGGGGCTTTATAAATAAAGGCTGAGTTGAGTTACCTGTATAAAACACACCTGGGAGCAGGAGATCTTGCTGTTTGAGACAATTATGTGCACCGGTAATGTTTTACTTATTTGAAATGCATTATCTGTAATTTTATTATTTGTCTGTCTCTCCCTCTTCTGATAAATAGAAATTACTGAATGACCATTACTTAGTTGGTGGCTTACCAGCAGGGGTTCACGTGATTTTTAATCTGATGGTAGACTAACACACTAACCCTAGCCCTAAAATCCCTTCACGTCTGTTCCTCCTCCGTCACAGAAAACAGGAGTTTACATGAATCCTCATGAAGGAGTACAGCGCTGCGTCGGTGTGTCTCCGGTGCAGCTGAAGATCCTACTCAGGCCAGGAGTCTGTCCTGCTATCGTAAAACACTGACAACAGATCAACTTTGTCCATGCGGGGTTAACGCTGAGGTCATATCATATTTGCTGCACAAACATTTTACTGGCTGGTCAGTTGAACGATTGGCTGGTTTGCTGCAATAAGCAGCAGATCGGCAGTATTAAGTTAGCTACATCTAGTCGAATCTATTAGTTCTGGAGAATTTCAAGCAAATGTGCAAATAGAGCTGACACTATCAGCTGGCTGCACACCTGGAGACAGTCAGGGAGAGAGGGAGAGAGACCAGCTCGAAAAGCTAGGAGAGAGAGTGGTGAGATGATGCCTAATGTGGTGTGTAATGCTGTTTTTCTGTCTGTGATTGGCTCCATTTAACCCCAAGTAACACCTCCCTGCCATCACACACACACACACACGCACGCACGCACGCACACGCACGCACGCACACACACACACACACACGCACGCACGCACGCACGCACGCACACACACACACAAATATACAATCTGCAGCGCCTATATGTTGGCAGCAGCTTAGCTAGCTCAGGCCTTTGGTGTGTGTGTGTGTGTGTGTGTGTGTGTGTGTGTGTGTGTGTGTGTGTGTGTGTGTGTGTTCTATGACTGCTGACTAAATTCATCTTTATCTTTATCTGTGCCAACACACACATTGTTACCTGTCCTCCTGTTTCTGCACTGGCAGAGAATCAGCACAAACTGAACTGGGAGAACTGGGAGCAGAGTAACCAACAAAAAGACCAAAACTAAAGCCACTAAACCAGTCTGTCCACAGATCTGGAGACTCATATATTGTTCTGAAACCACACACACTGGTAGGCTGGATTTAGCTTCAAGTGGGCCTGAATGTAACACTGTCAGCGGTTTCATTTAGAGATTAATATTCCACAAATGTGGGTGATTAAGCATTTGTCATGCTGTACTGATCATTCATAGCTGATCGCTAATTGTTCTCCAAGCACAAAGGACTGGATCCTAACATCTATCAAGGATGTGCACACAGCCCTAAACACTGCTGCTGCATGTTAACGGATTAAAGACGGTAAAATCTAAATGTGTGGTAAACACACGCTGGCAGCTACTGGCCAGGGGCTGCTTTACTGAGCTAAAACCAGTAGAAAACAAATATCCTCCCACTATAAATCACCAGCTCTCAGAACATCTGCTTCAGACTTGAAGCCAGGAACACTCCCTCACTCCTGAGTCATTATGTTGTCATTAATTAGTTACGAATGGGGGGACTGGTTGAACTGGGTGTACTGGGCTCTATGGGAGAAACAATTACACAGAGTAACTCTAATTTATGGTACAGCAGAGAGAAAAAGGTTTTGATCAGTATTTTTATCAGTAAGGGTATTTTTAGGTGAGCTTTGACACATTTCCACCACACATCAATATCCACTCAAGTATTTAACTCTTGCAAAGACATCTGAACCTCTACCTGTCCATCATCGGGAGCAGCACCCTAAGCAGAGGGGCCCAGACCTCCCTTTCCCAGCCACTTGGCCCAGCTCCTCCAGGGGAATCCCAAGGCATTCCCTTGCCAGACGAGAGACGTAGTCCCTCCAGTGTGTCCACCTCAACTGGCTCCTCTCAATGTGGAGGAGCAGCGGGTCTACTCCGAGCCCCTCCCGGATGGCCGAGCTTCTCACCCTATCTCTAAAGCCAGGCGTACATGGTGCGACTTTTTCACTCGCAGCGTTCAGCTTCAGCTCAAACTGTACGACTTCCTCGCAGGGCAGATCTCACGAGTCATGCGCTCACACTGTATGACCCAGTTCTCGGATGCGACCTGACTGCTCACACTGTACGTCTGGTAGCAACACGTCGGCCCTAAAAATATGCTAAAAATAGCAGTTTTTACTCAACACGTCAGACTTTCTTGTCTTGTTTTGCCTGTTGTCCTTCGGGAGTGCTGCAGGAGGACACACAGGGATTTATGGGGGTTGGATGAGGAAAACGAAATAAAGAAAGTAAATCTGTGTTTTGTGATCAGTTTAATTTGACATGAACACGACAAACACGCGTTCTTGACAATCTTTGTGAGTAAAAAAACGTGTAGAAACAAAAACGAACAAAGTGTGTTATTAGGGAAATAGCGGGCGAGCGGCGTTGATGCAGGATTGCGCATGCGCCGTGAGCGGTTCTGATACTTTTTGGGTCGCAGCTGCTCGTAGAGCCGCTTCAACAGTGCGATACCCTCACGAGGAACGAGCGAAATATTAAACACGCCAGAAGTCTGTGCGAGCTCACGATTGCAGATCGGCAGCTGGTCACGTGGTGTTAATCGCCTCTCGTAACCCCCTGTACACTACACGACCGCTCGGCGCAAAACTCACCCCGATCTCGTGGATTCTCGCACGAGTGGAAAATCGGCTCAAAAAAGTGAAAAAGTCACACAGTGTACGCCCGGCTTTACTGTGATGAATCTACTTCCCCAAAGCTGGTTTGAAACAATGTCTTTGTTGTCCTGAATTGTGCCTGCTGTGTGAGGATGTATTGAGAGGAAGGGTGTGGTATATTCCTCCAGACAGCAACCCCCCCCCCCCAGGCTTATTTATCCACTCTGACTATTTCAGGAGCTAAAGTCTCCCTCTCCCATGGTGCCTCTGTCTGCTTCCTCTAAATCCCTCATAGCCCTGGCCACACCTTGTTGGAGCTAAGAGCTGCGTTTGCGTGCGTGCTCTGCAGAATGCCAGCACCCTGTTACCCAGCCAAAGTTTGAGATCAGTTCCAGTAAGAGTATTTATCTGAGGTCAACAGCGAGCAGATGTGTCCTGTTTTCGTAGAATCTGCTGGAAACGTCGTGCCTCCCAACTGAAAATCAACTGATGTGTGTGTAAGGTCCATTTCCTGGTCATGCAAGGCAGACATCAGCAAGGTGTTGTAATAGTCTCTGATTTGATGTGAGACTGGCTTTTTTGAGGAGGTTCGGCCACTCGGAAACCCGCTGTCCTACAGAACTTGTTTGTATAACTGAAAAAAGCCCCACGCCGTGACAGACACTTGTCTAATCTTACGTGTCTAATTGAATCCATCGAAGGAACCTACAACCTCTAAGTGGAACCCATAACCAGCAGTGATGTGATTACTCTGGGCTCTTCCTCATTGTTATCAGCCTTCATAAATGTTTAAGGACCATTAAGGAGACAAAAAGAGAGCAGGCAGACAAAGGAGATACCTTAATGCTTAAATGACCATTACCCTTCTCCATTTACAGATTAAAAGCTTTACTCTGTTTGACACACACACACACACACACACACACACACACACCCACACACACACACACACACACACACACACACACACACACACAATTTAGTGACATGAGAATGTTTTCCTTATCACATATATGATGTAATCAGTTGTATCAGTATGTAAGGGTTTAATTTACATCTATTTAATGAACCATAAGACATGAGATTCCATAGTGAATATGAAATCAATCTTATGGATCTCTGGGTACTTTTAACCAGAAGATTGGAACTTTTTATTGCAGGGATTATGTAACCACTTCTTATTAACTGAGAGACAAGAGAAGAGAGAGTCACCTTTAAAAGTTTAAGAAGATTTATTTCTAAACAATTTCAAACAAGACTAACTCTGAATTCTAAGTGAATGGATGGATCTTGGTGTGAATGAGACGCGAGATGGATGGTGTATGTGTGAGTAAGGTTGTCATCAGAACTCTCGTATCTGGGGAAGCAAGTCTGAGTGATGAAGGGATGTTTTGCTCTTAAGCTATGATCGGAGTTTCATAAACACATGAGACGCCATCTTGTCGCTCCACACATACCCTTAGGATGAGACCTCCATACAGATCCAGAATGCCAGGTCCTCGGACCCCCCTTTCAGTACCGGAGCCGATGAAAAAGCATCAGCACTACGACAGACCAGTCTTTGAACAGCGTCAGATGGACCCAGAGGGTCAGTGAGTTCAGCTTTTATTCTGAAAGGAACTGTTGCTTGGTTGGTAAAATGCAACAGATTTTATCCGGCTTGTTGGTTCTTTGCTTAAAAAGGAAGTCTGATACTTCTCTTAGAAGTAAGACATCCAATTCTGTTCAGGTCAGTTCAGGTTATTTATTTACTGCCAATTCACAACACAAGTCACCTCAGGGCACTTCACAAGGCAAACATTTCAGGGTCTGCTTCCATAGAAGGAGCGTGACCTACCTGCTCAAGGTTGGGTAGGTTCTTGGACGACCACAGCTGTGAACGGTCCAGATTTACCTCAACTAAGTCCTGTTGCC
This sequence comes from Nothobranchius furzeri, assembly GCF_043380555.1. Lineage (NCBI taxonomy): Eukaryota > Metazoa > Chordata > Actinopteri > Cyprinodontiformes > Nothobranchiidae > Nothobranchius > Nothobranchius furzeri. Next base: position 109,318,580 of record NC_091741.1, read on the forward strand.
TAGGAATCACGACGTTGATGAAGCCTAATAACTGGTTTAAGCTTTTAATATTTGTACTGCCACATATTAATATACAAACTTTCAAAGCTGTGATCCTCTCCTGCTTCATCCACAATTATCACAACAAGGATCTACATCTGACCTATCGAGTCTTGGGAACGGGTGGGCCGGTGAGGCAAGTGAAATTAAGCGTAGACCAGATATGTCCTTCAGATATGGAGAAAGGACACATTTGGAGGACTTTTGGATTTTGGACAGCCAGTCTCTCCTTTTCACCAAGTTACCTGGAGACAAAAACCTTTAAGTAAACCAACATGAAAAGACCAAGACAGCTTTTAGGAGAAAGTCTATCTTCTCAGTATATACAGACACTTCATTTTTACAGCAGGGATACCTATTAGCAGCTAGAGGCTCCTAGCATCAATGCTAGCCTGTGACTCTACGCTTCCTGTGTGGTCAGGATAAGGAAGTGAACTGATACGGAAGCTGCATGTGTCTCACAGAAGACAAACACCTGCCCTCATTTCAAGTGCCTCAGAGGCCCTCAGCTGGGTCTTCATTTACCTTCAGCATGAATCAGAAATGAAGTCCTCATGACAAACAGGAGAACGTTCTCTTCCTCCGTGGTACCAGACTCCCACTGGTGCTGTGATTCTAGAATCTAGACGATCGACTCTGACCCACACCCTTATCGGGTCTCGGAGCTCTGGGCCTTCTCAGAGCTTTGTTTGGGTCCCGTTGCCTTCATGGAGACTTCCTGACCAATCCGTGTCATCACACCTTTCCATTCCCTCTAGATTAAACTTTTAAAGGAAAGGTTCACTGGTGGCCTGTATTTATATAACACCTTCTAGGGTTCTACACCCCCCAAGATGCTTTACAACACAACAGCCATTCACCCCCCCCCCCCCCCCCCGACACACACACACACACACACACACACACACACACACACACACACACACACACACACACACACACACACACACACATACACACACACACACACACTCACACACACACACACAAAACCACACGCTGAGTTTAACATGTAGCCAAACATGAAAATGGTCACCTACCCCTATTTCCAGCCACCAATAGAGAAAACACAGGGAAACGCTCAGATTAGAAAAGCCAGTCGGATCTACATCTCACTGAAAATTAGCGTTCATAGCCTCATCCATCTTGGTTCGTGACAAGTAGGGCTGTTGTTCATTTAGTGTCCCAGATAACTGAGAACGGCTCACAAGATGTTCATTTATACTAGAGACCACAGCAGATTTATGGAAACTATACATATAAGCTGGGAACGTCTGGTGGAGTCTCCTGTCAGAAGGAGCTTCCATTCCCACCTCCAACAGAATTTCGAACACATCCAGAGGTAGGCGGGGGACACTGAGTCCGTGTGGGCCATGTTCCGTGCTTCTATTGTTGAGGCGGCTGACCGGAGCTGTGGCCGCAGGGTTGTCAGTGCCTGTCGTGGTGGCAACCCCAAACCCGCTGGTGGACACCGGCGGTTAGGGATGCTGTCAAGCTGAAGAAAGAGTCCTATAGGGTCTTTTTGGCTGGTGGGGCTCCAGAGGCAGCTGACGGGTACCGGCAGGCCAAGCAGAATGCGTCTCAGGTGGTCACAGAGGCAAAGACCTGGGCGTGGGAGGAGTTCGGTGAGACCGTGGAGTAAGACATATGATTCGCCCAACCACTTTACATTTGTTTTGTGGATTTGGAGAAGGCATTCGACTGCATGCCTCGGGAGACCCTGTGGGGGGTACTTTGGGAGTATGGGGTACCAGGCCCTCTGATACTATATTACTGAACTGTTAAAGCCTTATGCTCCAACCCGAGCCCTCAGGTCCACACACCAGAACCTTCTAGAAGTTCCAAAGACCAGACATAAAAGTCGAGGTGATTGCTCCTTCCAGACTGTTGCACCCCGACTCTGGAATGATCGTCCTTACGCAGCGTTGACTGTCAGGACACTTTTACAAAACAGCTAAAGATCCTTTTATTTAAAGCTGCTTTCAACTAAACCTTTTCTTTTCTTATTTTTAACTCAAATTTTTAATCTTTCATCTGTTTATGAAAATTTATAATTTTTTGACTTCATTTTTTCTGATCTTAATCTATTTATGATTTTATGATTTAGTTTAATTTTGTTTTGATCAATGAGAAGCACTTTATGATTCTATGTCAGTGATGAGTGCAGTAGAAATTAAATCTACTTACTCTGATACGGGCTGTTAGGTCCCTGCATGACCGGTGTCAGAGCTTGGTCCGCGTTGCCGGCAGTAAGTCGGGCTCGTTCCCAGTGAGAGTTGGACTCCGCCAAGGCTGTCCTTTGTCATCGATTCTGTTCATAACCTTTATGGACAGGATTTCTAGGTGCAGCCAAGGTGTGGAGGGCATCCATTTTGGTGGCTTGAGGATCAGGTCTCTGCTTTTTGCAGATGATGTGGTCCTGTTGACTTCATCGGACAGTGATCTCCAGCTTTCGCTGGAGCGTTCGCAGCCGAGTGTGAAGCAGCTGGGACAAGACTCAGCTCCTCTAAATCAGAGACCATGGTCTTTGGAAAAGGGTAGAATGCCTTCTCTGGGTCAGGTACGAGGTCCTGCCTGAAGTGGAGGAGTTTAAGTATCTCGGGGTCTTGTTCACGAGTGAGGGAAAGATGGATCAGGAGATCGATAGGCGGACTGGTGCTGCATCTGCAGTGATGCGGGCGTTGTACCGCTCTGTCGTGGTGAAGAGAGAGCTGAGATGGAAGGTGAAGCACTCAATTTTTGGGTAGCGACCGAAAGAAGGAGATCGCGGATACAAGCGGCTGAAATGAGTTTTCTCCACAGGGTGGCTGGGCTCTCCCTTAGAGATAGGGTGAGAAGCTCGGTCATCCTGGAGGGGCTTAGTGTAGACCCGCTGCTCCTCCATATTGTGAGGAGCCAGCTAAGGTGGCACAGGCATCTTGTCAGGAAGCCTCCTGTTCGCCTCCCTGGTGAGGTTTTCTGGGCACGTCCAACCAGGCTGAGACCCAAGGAAAGACCCAGGAGACGCTGGAGGGACTACGTCTCTCGGCTGGCCAGAGAATCCTTTGGGTTTCCCCCATAGGAGCTGGCCCAAGTAGCTGGGGAGAGGGAAATCCGGGTCTCTCACCTTACCCCAGTTTCACACTGAAAGCATCAGCGGTACAGAATGGTGACGTGGCAATTTCCAGACGTGTCCCAGAAGCGGCACGCCGCGCCACGCCGCTAAAGATAGGATCGGGTTCTTTTTTTGCTGTGAGCCTCTTCTGTGACACGTCAATTCCCATTGTTAACTTAGAGCTAGACAGGAAATCACACACTGGTTCAGTGTAACATCCCCAGTAATTTTCAAAATAAAAGTACTGCACCTATGCAATTTCATTTGTATGAAGCTTATGTGTGACCCAATGGTTTATTTAGACCCAGCATTGTTCCAGAAGTGCAGCGGTGTGTTTTTCATGGCTTTATTCCTGGAAGTGGAGAGGAACAACATCATATATGGTATCAAACATGATTTCCTTCTTTTTGGTTTAATGGTGGATTGCAACAAACTGTGACCAGAAGAGTCGAGGGATCTTGTGATCTCGTGAGTCCAGCTAGGAAGCCGTGCCGCTTCCAACACTCTCCCAGTGTGAAAACGACTGCTTTGATATTCAGAAACAGTTTTGCCGCCGTTTCGCGCCGCTGATGCTTCCAGTGTGAAACCGGGGTTAGGCTGCTTCCCCCGCGACCTGACTCCAGATAAGCTGCTGAAAATGGATGGATGGCTGGATAATTTTAAGCCCTTTTCATCGTCCTAACTCTAAACCGTTTTTACCTTGTTGTTTGCTTGCCTGTATCTCACCCTGACCCTGGCTCTAGTCCAGACTGTGAGCTGAGGTAGACCAGCCAAGGCCAGCACCTAGTGATCAGAGACAACAGTTTCTAGGAAAGTCCCTGAGCTGCTGAGCTGAGTCTCAGATTATCTTCATGTCTCTCTGAGACAGGGGGGCTGCCAGAGATTTTGGGCCCCATGAAAAAATATCAAGTTGGGCCCCCTGGGGGCTCATCCATAGCTGGAGCTGGGGTTCCACCCTCCCAGATTCGAAGGGTGAAAATAATAATAATATATATACTTTATATTAGTGTTTCAGTTTTGCTTAATTATGTAGGTCTACATGCATTCTTACTTATTTACACATCATTTTCACCAGCTGTCTCTCATTAAACAGTGAATTTCCTTCAACAGAATTAGCAATATCACTGCTGGAAAAAGCAGGAAATGCACATGCTGAAAGGTGTTAATCTCCTTTTCCCTTTTACTCCCTTATGTAGCGTAATGGTTTATGGCTCTTTTATGAAAGATGAACCATCCTACATAATAGGATACTTCCTCACGTTACACTTAAAATGTGTTTATTTAATCTAAAATTTTATTTGATGATAAAATTCAAATTTGGATATCTAATTAAATTTCCAGGTTGTGTCAAAGATTTACATAACTTCATTTTCAGCTGTCTTTCCTTCTGAAATTAAGTATTTCTGTATGACTGACAAAAATTAAGGATTCACAGCTGACAAGGTGACTTCTTTGTTTTTGAACCCAGTCATTAAAATTAATGCACAGCAGGAAAAATGCAGCACAGAATCCTGCAGGATATTAGCTGTAGTTTTCCATCATCAATACTAGATTTCATATTTTATTGTGTTCAATGTTATATTAAGTTTATTTATTACAATTATTAATAGCTTTTGCTTCAGTTTTCCTCTCTGATGAATTATTTGGAAATGACTGATTTTTGGTTTGTGTTCTAAAAGCTACATAAACAAATTACATCTTGTCAAACCTCCCATAATTCAGTCAGATTTGAAACATTTCATTTCAAGGTATTTAGTAGATGAAGAGGGTTTTTTTTCTTGTATGGTGCCTTCAAAAAGGTGCTTCACAGTAATTTATGTTACATTAACAGACTAAATAACAATGCTCCAACCTGCCCAGCATCCAAAACAATCTATACATTTTTACTGATTGATATATATAATTATCATTATGTGGAAAAACAATGTGTTTATCACCAAAAATAGCCTTTTTATATTCCTTTGTAATAGTACTGATAGAGAAGAGAGCCTTAAGTGATTCCCACAGACCTCCTTAAATGAGGCTGCTAGCTAACATGCTACATTGCTCACCTTCTTGAGGTTCATTGGGTTGTGAGGGGACACCTGCTGACATATCATCAGCTGCTGATTCTGGTAGGGACAAGGAAGACAACCCATTTACCATTATTAGATGAAACATAGTTCCTCTCACTGTGGATATCAGAGCTAGCTAACAGGTTGAATTTAACCACTCACTAACTAAACCCACCTTTCTTTGAGAAAAACTGTGTGACATACTGACGCCCTCTCTTCTGCCTGTCCTCTTTCTCCTTTCTTTCTTTCCTTTCCTGTGACCCAGACTTTGTTTTTGGAGACATATTTACTGCAGCCTTGACGCACTCTGCTGTCTGACTGCTGTGTGAGCTGGCCTTGGCTGCTACGCGCCCCTCGGCCAGGTGGACTGTACCATTTTATGCCGTTAGGAGGAGGAGGAGGGGGGTAAATTAATTAGCCAAATAAAGTAGGGACCTCTGAATAAATATGCTTTTCATGAAGACTAAAAGATTGTTTAATGTCTTAAATGAGAAAAAATACTGCAAAGTAAAGTACTTGTGATTTTTTAGCTTAATTGTTTTTATTCGACTTTGAAACTTTTTTGGGCCCCTGACAGCTGTGGGCCCTTAGAATCTTCCTAATCCTTCACCGCTTTACGGCGCCCCTGCTCTGAGAGGTGACAGCTGTGTAACAGATTTTGAAAAAGAGACGAGTTGGGGCTGAAACAGTGTAGTTTTACAGGAAAAGTGAAAGCGGAAGGATTGTGTGTGTGTGTGTGTGTGTGTGTGTGTGTGTGTGTGTGTGTGTGTGTGTGTAGAATTTTGGTGTATCAGAAGAGGCAGACGGGGGTTGGTTCTGAGACAAAGGGATATAGAAGTAAACCAAGTTGATTCGTAAGTTCAGACGAGTCAGCAAAGAGGAGATCTATGGAGGCTGAAGATACTGAACACACACACACACACACACACACACACACACACACACACACACACACACACACACACACACACACACACACAAACACACACACACACACACACACACACACACACACACACACACACACACACACACACAGCAGTTTGCTGAGCAGCAGCAGGCAGGTTCTGATTTTGCTAGTGGGGTGGAAACATGTCTGATTATTTAATAGGTCTCAGAATGGACCTCACACGGAGCTCTGCATGTGTGTGTGTGTGTGTGTGTGTGTGTGTGTGTGTGTGTGTGTGTGTGTGTGTGTGTGTGTGTGTGTGTGTGTGTGTGTGTGTGTGTGCGTGCGAGAGTGTGTGTGTGTGTGAGAAGACGGCTGTATTTCGGTGCCACACTGGGACTTCCGTGCTTGACGTTCATGACGTTCAACATCTCAACTGTCGTGTAGGACTAAAAGTTGAGTTAATAAGCCGTGACATAAATAAATGCTCTCTCATCTACGATTCATCAGAAATCGCTACGACGCAACAGCGACTCAACCGAGACAAACTTTATAAAAGCTTTTCCGTTTGCTCCTCCAAACACCTGGGGCTCTTTCGTTGTGAATCAATGGTGTGGAGCACAGGAGCGCGGGGTGGGGGGAGTGATTTGTGGTAATTTTGGTGGCCTGAGGTGCTCAGCTATTTACTGCAGCACAGTTGCAAACAGCTTGGGATTAGTCAGAATACATTACAGCTAGTGTGGTGATGACCAATCATTGCTCTCTGTTTTCTCTCTAGAGATGGAAGCTGACAGCGCTAGGTGCCGGCAGCAGTGACCCGGCGTGTTAGATAGAGTGTGTAAAGATGTGACACGTTCACTGACACAGCTGCTGCTGTCATAAAAGGTCCTCATACAGGATGAAGTCAACGGATCCCAGAAAACACAGCTCATATTCACTCCGTCAAGTCGAGTGGCTTTTAGCCAATCAAATGGCGCTTCTCTGATCACGTGACAGCAGTGAGGCCTCGACTCGGTCGAGTGACGTTTAGTTTGGCTTCGGTCACCAGGTCACCTCGTCTGTTGATGCAGTTTTTCTGATGAAGTTTGTACGGTGAAATAATTTTGTTGAATTTTTGAAGATAAAGTTCTGCAGTCGGAATTTTACTGGTGAGATTTTTGCTGGTGGTAAAATAATTCAAACACATAATTTCACAGAATAAAATTTCAATGTGGAAAAAAAGTCACTCTGATAAGACGATTTCTTCCATAATTAAAGTATTTTAACAGAATAAAACTTATTTTTTTGGCGCTGATCAGTGACATCACTTACAACCCAAACTGTTGTGTTATGCTGACATTTTAGCAAAGAGGAGCGAGCCATCGTATCTCCAGATCACTTTTCACCCTCCCAGATTGTAAACACACTTCATATTAATTCAGACAGAGTCAGGTTTATGAAAGTAAGACATTTATTTTCTAAACAAATTGAAAACATGACCAGCTATAAACAATTTCATGTGATAGATGAATATAAGTGGATGGAATGTGATGCATGATGATGGAATGGTCTATGATACTTATCAGAACCTTGGATCTAGAAGAAACCGAGTTCTGGGTGTGAAAATAATTTGTGGTTGTTTTAAGCTGAAGAATTGATTAATCAAAACGGCATCAGACGCAGTTCATGCCGTGCCTACGTACCTGTTCCTGGAGACCCCGTTTGGATCCGAGATGTCAAGGAGTTGTTGACCCCAATCAGGGCCAGATTAACACTTCGTTGTACCCTGGGCAACAATATTAAAAGGCCCCATCATCACGACCCAAGGATCACCATAATGTGGTCACATACAGAATATGTAACTGTAATATGCAGTAAATATACTCAATACTTGAATGCCTGACATCACGTAACCCGCTCAGGGTAACCTTTGACCCACCTCGTGTGGACTGACCAATGAGGAGAGGGTCTTAACTTGAGGCCCTCTCTTCATTGGTCAGTCTGCATGAGACTGACTCTCAACTGACGTTCAAAGTCATAGGCAGCGAAGCGTCTCTGTGCAGCGCAAAAGCCCGGGTGGACAGTTTGTTTAATATAGGGTGACCATATTTTGCCTTGGCCCCCAAAATGTCTTGAAACGGCCCTGGGTGTGTGACTGAGATTTGAATGTGATCTGAATTGTATCAGATGTATAAATATTGCATGTGTATAACTTGTTGTTTTATACAGGTAAAAACGTGTAGTGGAGATAAATCTACCTACATTTAACTTTTCAACACTTTTGTTTTTTTTTTCTTGTTTATATTGAACTATTTTCCTGTCCTGTCTGTCTCTCATCTTCCTGCATCTCCTCTAAACTCTCCAGAAAAACTGCTGCCTGGCTTCTTATTTTTTCACCTCATCAGTTACTTTTGAGCAGATCAAAGGGATCTCCTGACCACAAAGCGGAGAGCGCGTTTCGATGCTGCGTCTGTGAGGTGAAATCACCTCAGCACAGGTGATGAGCTCCGCAGTGGCAGAGCGCTTCAGGCACAAATAAGACAGAAAGTAGAGAGAGTAGAAAACTTTTTTCCGGCTCCCCTGGATGTGTAGGATATACAGCTCCCCCATAATTCGATCCCTGCTCCTGGATGAAAAACCGGACATTTTCATCAATACAAGAACCCCCAGTCCGGATGCCCTGGACAGAGAGTGAAAAGTGGACCTGTCCGGGGAAAACAGGACGTACGGTCACCCTAGTTTAATACAAAGCAGGAGATTACAGATACAGCATTTTGCTCGTGCCCTTGCTGCCCTGGGACCTTTAGAGTTCGTGGGCCCTGGGCAATTGCCCTGTTGCCCGTATGGTTAATCTGGCCTTGCCCTAATGCACGTGGCTCGTAGGAAAACCTCAATGGGACCAAGTCAGTCCTAGGATGCCTCCGGGTCACGACAAACAGGTAGACTCATTTGCATCTAGAACAGTTGGACTGTTAAGGAGTCGGAGCTGTGTCAGCTTTGCTCTGCAGGAACCGTTTGCTGTGTCAGCTGCAGCGTGTAACAGGTTTGACAGCTTGTCAAGAGATGCGGTGGGAGAAGAGTTTTCCTCCGGTGGCCAGTCCAGAGTTCGGCTCAACTACTCACTCACTCAGGAAGTGAGTTCTGTTTTAATAATCGCCATATTTTGCTTTACTGACAAATCAGAATTTGACATGTAAAGGGGTTTTGCCAACAACCTCAGAAACCACACCTTGCTCAGACACAGGAGTTCTGATTTGTGGATCAGAAAGCAATGTGTCATGAGATGACTTTAACCTTGTCATCGTCATGCGCATGAGTGTGTGTGAGCTGTCAGTAGACAGTGATTCGCTTGTTAAATCAAACTTTACTGATCATAACACAATAATATTCATTTCAGCTTCAGTAATCAAAACATTGTTATGATTCTTCGGCCATTATTCTTCATCCAACCATATGATTATTTACGTATTTCATTGCATCATCCATCCAGTATTCATTATTATAACGGTTCAGTCCTTTATTCTGTGCAGGACAGCCTAGATGAGCAGACAGGCTCGGCAGAGAAGAACCTTGGGAAGGGAACGGGATGTTGGCATTCTGGGCGTAAACACGCAGCGTCGAATCTTTCTTGCAGATTAAAGGCACCAGTTAAGACTTATGTCTCCATATGAGCGGATGCTGAAGAGGTCAAACTGTAGATGAAAAACTGACCATTTCTGTACGCTACCGCAGCCTCGCTTCTATCAAAGCAGCTGTGGCTACATGGTAGCTCATCATCACCAGTGTGTGAATGTGTGTGTTGTGAAGTGCCTTGGGGGGCCCCTAGAGGGCGCTATACAAATACAGCCTATTTACCATTTGACCATATTTTGTGCCAACTGGATTTTTCAAAGACAGACATTTTTTGAGGAAGCTTGTTTTTTTTTCTGGGCGTTTGAGCTCATGACCGTCCTGTAAAGTGGGACCAGGACATCACATCCATGGGGACTTGCATTTGCTCCGAATGTCACCAGCCTACAGCTGTTTACTGAAGCATCAACAAACTAACTCCACCTGTCAGAAAACTGAACATCTGAACATGTAGCAGCAGTGATGAAGGATTTTAGGGACTCAGTCCAAAACCAGTGGCATGTCAGAACATAATGTTGTATTTAACGTTAGTTCACATCAGTTGGCTGGCTGGTTAATAACTACCTAATTCCTGCTGTTTGAGAAATTGCCGTTTCAATCAGACATGGAGGCAGAAGCTGGTTTAAAAACCAGTGGAGGGTATAATACAGCCGAGGCACTTTTTAGTGCCAATCTCAAATGAGTTTTGAGGCAGACAGGCTCTATGAACAACAGACCCGGTCTCATTCTCATCCCCGTCTGACTGGAGTAGGAAGAAGAGGAGCAGACAGGACCCAACACACGTAAACAATTAGTTTTTATTTACATCACAACATGCAGGTTCTTAGCCTGCTAATGACACAGACAAAGACACTTTATAACCCGGAGGTGATGGAGTCCAGCAGACCCTTTCTCTGGTCAGGGAGGTAAATGAAGGGTATTGTCACTGACGCATGAATCTTGCTGCATCATGATATTTCGTTAGGTTGCAATCTGCTCTGTGTTTAAAACTACTGCCTGAAGGAAGATCAATTTGCCTGTAAACTTGATTCAAATCACCACATTCTCTGCATGTAGTACGAGCACGTCATTATGTAAGTGCATTCTTATTACAGCGGCCATATGCCTATGCCCCCCCTCGCTCCCCGGCGAGCGAGACTATCACTCTGTTGTTGGCAGATTCATCAATGCAGACTTTTGCAGGAACATAAAAGTGTTTGTTTTTAACTCATCGTCAATCTGCTGCACGTGTAGCCTTAGACAAGATGCAACTGTTAGCAGCTCAGCATCCTTTACTGAAGCCGTCGGTCACTCGGCCGGTCGTGTCGCTATGCAGAAAAACACTTCAGAAACGGGCAACGCCGTTCCATTTAATACCATGAGTTATGGGATTTCAGCTCGAATTCATGAGTTCCTGGCATTGCAACGCATGGTTGTAAGCCCCGACTCATGACGGGAGAAACAATGCCGTAAATTTGGTCATTTTTGGATAAACAAACAAATTATGATATGAGATTTTAGCCACGCTCAGATGGTGCACCCAGTTACAGCTGTCTATGAGCAGAAGAAGAGGAACAGCACCTGAGCAGATTGAGGACGTGGAAAGCGAAATCATGGATAATGACATTTTGTTCACAAGCTCTCAATGGGAACCGGCTGTGTTTCGGCAGGCCTTACTTTGGATGAAGAGCAGGCCAGGAACGAGTGAAATAAGGCTAGTTCCATTTTTCTGAATTTTTTATTTATGAAGAGATTATAAATGAGTTAATTTCTGTCTCTTAGCCTGTTAGTGGAGGTAAAATAGCTAAAAAGTATATAGGTTCCCTTAGAAAGCTTTTAATCATAGAAAATGTAACATTCACACTCTCAAAAGCACACCCGCAATGCTGGCACCAGTGCACCTCTGTCATGCAGGATACATGATGACCTTTGTCATCGTGGGGTGGGACAATGTGGCTTTCTATCACTCTCAAGCGATCATCCAAGACTGGTCCTTCCACCATATTCACCTTTCCTCAATTTCACACAGGAGTTCTTTTCTGCACGGAGGTGGAAGGTTTATGGCCATAAGCCACGAGACCAGATGTCACTCCTTGAAGCCAAGTGTCACTGAGGTCCTCTCATCTCTCCTCATGCTCCTACAGTCCTCGCCTTCCTTCATTCTTTTGTGAACGACCTGGACTCTCTCCACTATTCCTGGGGATATGTAACCTTCATGTCACTGCTGGCCCCGTTGGAGCTACTTGCACCACCACCACCAGCATCGTTAGATGCTCGTAACTCCTGTTAGTTTCCTCCCAGCTCTCTGACTTCGACGTTTGGGTTTACCTCCATGCTAGGGCTGAACGATCGATCGTTTTTTGACCGAAATTGCAATTTCAAATAACACGATCACGTGGCTGTCAAAGCTGCGGTTTTAGCTGTTTTGACTGATCCAGGATCAGTTGTGTAACTTTTTTTTACATCCGGGGTTTTCCCCCTGTGTTATGGCGGCGGCAAAAGCCAGCGTGGGGGAGGGGGTGGGGTGTACCGTCCAGAGCCGAGCCCAACTCCACAGCTGCCATAGCTGCATGTTCAGGTTATTTTCCTGTTTCATGTTCCCACACACAGCGCTGCTAGAGCCGATAATAATGGCACCGTAGGTGAGCCTGGGACAGAAAGAGAGAACGTAGTTGAGTAAGGGAGAGAGAGACTCCTCCCACAACAACAGGCTCAGGCTGACTTCTAAAGCTTGGTTTATGCTTCATCAGCGCGAGTGCCGAGTCGCGCACTTTAGTTGACTTGAAAGCTCAACTTCTCTTTTAAAAATGGTTTGTATGTTTCTGACGGCACACGTTAGTTCAAACAAGCTAACGTGTCAGAACGCATGCGTCTCTCTCACGGAACTGACGTTTCAGTGACAAGGGCGCCCCCAAGGGGTGGCCAGAGGTGGCCATGGCCACTCCTAGAAAAGTGCTGGCCCCCCAGGAAAAGTCAGCATTAATAAATCACATTAATGTTCAGTCAAACTATATATTGATCTTGTTTATTCAAGACATAATTGTAAAACAAAATAAAATAATACAATTAATAGGTAAAGAAATAATCAGAATAAAAAAATAAATACATATGTTTCTGCTGCTCACCATTTTAAAAAAGTCTTTCTCTCTATAGTTTTTTTTTGTGTGAACACAGCAACAGGCGAATTAACCGAAAACATATTTAATTGAAATTACATTTGGAATAACATTTTAAATAACTGAAATGTATTTTTCTGAAATGTTTTTGTTTGTAAAATTTACGTTAAATGTTTTGGATACGTACTGCTTTTTTAATAAAAATGAATAAGGGAGCAATGCAATACATTGCTACAGGCTAAACTCTCCCAGAGTTACCACAAGGACCATTTTCGTGTGCCACCCCAAAAATTAATTTGGCCCCATCTGGCCACCCCTATCAAAATTTTCTGGCGGTGCCCCTGTTCAGTGAGGAAAAACGATCAGACGGCTTCGAAAACCGTGCAGCCAGCCTGCCTTGGTAATGCAGGGAAAACTGTGTGCATTTTTTGTTGTGCAATACATTTAAAAGCTAGTTCTACCTACAGATTTCCTCCATGCATTTTTGGAGTAGAACATGTTTTTACAAAGGTCCTCTCTAGATAAAAATCACAAGCTGCTTCACAAACATAAAAAAAAGATAAAAAAGGGAGAAAATATTAATAGCTTTAACTGTTTTTATTGTATGATTAAATAGTAAATATTAATGTGAATGATTTGTTGTACTAGATTAGAATCTAGACCATTTTTTCACTTAATCTACAGCACATATGTCAGAGTCAAGGCCCGCGGGCCAGATGCGGCCCGCGGAGCATTTTTATGTGGCCCGCGAGATAAATATCAAAAATATATTAAAACTGGCCCGCTGGCCATTTTACCGCAAAGACTACCACTCCCATGATGCTTTGCGGCGCCAGCGCGGAGCAGACGCTCCCCCTCCTTTGTGTTTTTTCAGCGCCGAGGCAGTCAGGGGTAGTTGGGTGTCTGCAGCTCCGCTGTCTCGGACAAACTACACTCCTCACTCAGCGCCGAGTTCACTCAGCTGTTTTCTGACGTTGAAGCCCAGAAACGGAGATTCTAGCCGCTCAGTAATGTGTTCACGACTTAAAGAGGAAGTTTTCCTACTAACTTCCAGACAGAGCCGATATAACTCCAGCGAGCAGCGACACGCTCAAACCAGCACGGCTCTGTGGCTGCTGACGTTGTGTTTCCTCCCGGACACACAACAACGTGGTCAAGCTGCTCAGACATGTTCATCAGCACAAAACTATGTGAGCACCTGTTGTCATCTAATGTTGTCATTATTATGATGAAGATGAACAAAACAACAGGAGTCTCCTCCTCAGCTCAGATCAACCCCATGATGCAGGTATCTGGCTGGAACAGGTGAGCATCACAGTAAACCAGTGGAGCAAACTGAGCTTTAAATATGTTGGTTTTCTGCTCTTTTTCTGCTCCAAAACATGAAAGTTAACAGGTGAGATGTTGCATTTTCATTTAAGATAAAATGATATTTTTATTTTGTTGTTGGCCCGTGAGAAAAGATTTAACCTACAGTAAACAGGAAGTGGAAAGGCTGCAGATAGATGAATAGAATAGAAAATCCCTTTATTGTTCCTCAGTGGGGAAAGCTAGACGTCACAGCAGCGATGACACTTATTACAGGAGAAAAAAGGAGAATTAAAATAAGAAAAATGAATAAACAAGAAAACAAATCCTGAATAGATTTTAAAAATGCTGATTATACCACAAGTAATGAATACCACTGATGTGTTTTATTTGTAACTGACTTGCTCGTGTGTCATTTGGTTATTCCACATTCAGTGTTAATGCAGAAATATGTTTGTTTCCAAATTTAAATGTTCAAAATTGCATACATGTTGATAAAGAAAACGTGCAAATTTACCGTCACTTTTTCAAAAAATATTAAGTTTGGCCCTCGACTCCGTCCCAGAGTTTCATTTCGCCCCCTTGTGAGTTTGAGTTTGACACCCCTGATCTACAGGCTGGCTTGGCAGGCTAGTGTTGGACCTATGTTTGCAGAAAATCGTGAATTGAACCGAAATTGCAATTCCTGCTAGAAAAATTGCTATTGAATCTTTTCCTAAAATCATTCAGCTCTACTCCACGCTACAATTATTTCCTGCTGCCATCAGATACTCTCTCAGGTTATCGTTTAAGTAACGACTGAGTCCAAGATGGCAGACCCAGTGGGCGTCTCACGGCTAACAGCAGAACTTGCTAAGCTCTCTGGTGTGGTGGACCACAGACAGACCTGCATTGAAGTGGTAGACCTCTCAGAAGTGGTACCACTGAGCCGCCAGTCCTGAAAGGCAGCGCCAAGGAGAATTAGGGGGCATCGTGCCCGGTGTTTCCTCACCACCATCCCTTGTCCAGACACTTCCTCAGAATCAACTGCCTTTTGCATGACACCCTATCAAGGGCTCTGTGGTCCTGGGTACAGGAGAGGTTTATAACTTCGTGGACCATGAGCTGGCGACTCAACTGTAACCATTCCCCATCAAGGAACCGACTCCACCCATCACCATATTTATTGGGAACTATCAACAACTATCCAATACCTCATCATAGTTGCTCTGGCCATGTCTCTCACTTTGGACAGCCCCTGGTTTCAGCTCCACAATCCACAAGTCTCATGGGTTACTGGACTGGAAATGAACACCTGTTCAACTTTTCCTTAATGTAATTATGTAATCAACCAATCACATGGCAGTTGCTTCAATGCATTTAGAGGTGTGGTCTTGGTCAAGACGATCTCCTGAACTCCAAACTGAATGTCAGAATGGGAAAGAAAGGTCATTTAAGCAAGTTTGAGCGTGACATGGTTGTTGGTGCCAGACGGGTCTGAGTTTCTCACAATCTGCTCAGTTACTGGGATTTTTACCCACAACCATTTCTTGGGTTTACAAAGAATGGTGCGAAAAGTGAAAAACATCCAGTATGCTGCAGTCCTGCGGTCAAAAATGCCTTGTTGATGCTAGAGGTCAGAAGAGAATGGGCCAACTGATTCAAGCTGACAGAAGAGCAACTTTGACTGAAATAACCACTCGTTACAACCGAGGAATGCAGCAAAGCATTTGTGAAGCCACAACACACAACCTTGAGGTGGATGGACTACAACAGCAGAAGACCCCACAGAGTACCACTTATCTCCACTACAAATAGGAAAAAGAGGCTAAAATTTGCACCAGCTCACCAAAACTGGACAGTTGAAGACTGGAAAAATGTTGCCTGGTCTGATGACTCTCGATTTCTGTTGAGACACTCAAATGGTAGTCAGAATATGGCGTTGACAGAATGAGAACATGGATAAAAAATAAGCTTTGACAAACTAGAACTGCTTCTTTCTCAGCATTAATTGAGGAGAATAAGCATAATCCTAACTTTCTTTTCAGTACAGTTGCTAAACTACACAGAATCATAGCTCTGAGCCATCTATTCCTTTAGCCCTCAGCAGCAATGACTTCATGGGATTTTTTACAAGTAAAATTAATTCTATTAGAAACAAAATCTTTAGCATCCTCCCTAATGCGATTTCTTCTTCCTCAGTAAGTGAGGCAGCATTAGAGGTGACTGTAGAACCTCATCTGTGCTTGAACCGTTTTGATCCAGTTGAGCTTTCAGAGTTATCAAAAATATTAGCTTCATCTAAACCTTCAACTTGCATTTTAGATCCAATCCCAACCAAATTATTTAAAGAAGCATTTCCTTTGGTTACTGCCCCCATTCTAAATATAATCAATCTATCCTTAGTAAATGGATGTGTACCACAGGATTTTAAGGTTGCTGTAATCAAACCTTCACTTAAGAAGCCTTCTCTAGATCCAGATGACCCAATGAATTATAGACCAATATCTAACCTTCCATTTTTATCCAAAGTCCTGGAGAAAATAGTGGCCATCCAAGTATGTGAACATTTAAACACTAATGCTCTGTTTGAGGAATTTCAGTCTGGTTTTAGAGAGTATCACAGCACTGAAACTGCATTAGTGAGAGTTACAAATGATATTCTTATGGCCTCAGATAAGAATCTTGTGTCTGTTCTAGTCTTGTTAGATCTCAGTGCTGCCTTTGACACAGTTGATCACAATGTTCTTTTAGAAAGACTTGAACATGTTGTAGGGATCAAAGGAACAGCGCTAGGCTGGTTTAAATCCTACCTGTCTGACAGATTTCATTTTGTAAACGTACATGACAAATCATCTTCATACTCCAGGGTTTCGTGTGGAGTACCACAGGGTTCAGTGCTTGGACAAATTCTTTTTACTATGTATATGCTCCCAATTGGTAAAATCATTAGACAGCATGGGATAAACTTCCACTGTTATGCTGACGATACTCAGTTGTATTTATCCATTAACCCTGATGAACCTAATCAGTTAGGTAGATTACAGGCTTGTCTTGAGGACATAAAAAAATTGGATGACTCTAAACTTTTTGCTTTTAAATCAAGACAAGACGGAAGTTCTCATCTTTGGACCAGAAATCCAGAAAAGGAAATTGCTTAGTCAATCACCTGACCTGAATGGCATTAAATTAGTCTCCGAGAACAAAGTAAGGAACCTTGGTGTTTTTTTGACCAGGACATGTCATTCAAATCCCAGGTTAAACAGGTTTGTAGGATTTCCTTTTTCCACCTTCGCAATATTGCTAAGATTAGAAGCATACTTTCCAGGAGTGATGCTGAAAAACTAGTTCATGCATTTATTACATCAAGACTGGATTACTGTAATTCATTACTCTCAGGAAGTCCACAGAATGTAGTTAAAAGTCTTCAGCTTGTCCAAAATGCTGCAGCTAGAGTTCTGATGAGAATTAAAAAGAGAGATCATATCTCTCCTGTCTTAGCTTCCCTACATTGGCTACCTGTTAAATTCAGAATAGATTTTAAGATCCTCCTTCTCACATATAAAACTCTTAATAATCAAGCTCCATCACACATTAGGAATCTGATTGTTCCATACGTTCCTAACCGAGCACTTCGCTCTCATACTGCAGGTCTTTTGGTGGTTCCCAGAATATCTAAAATTAGGATGGGAGGCAGATCTTTTAGTTATCAGGCTCCTCTCCTGTGGAACCAGCTCCCAGCTTTAGTCCGTGAGGCAGACACCTTGTCTACTTTTAAGACTGGGTTTAAAACATTTTTATTTGATAGGGCCTATGGTTAAAATCTTATGTTAGCCTAGATCTGGACAAGTGGGGGAGTAGAGGGAGGTGGAGTGTACAGTCGGTAAAGACGGCTCTCCCTTGCCCTGCCTCCAACATGCCTCCATCTAAATAGTATAGATTATCCTGAGTTATCTCTGTAGTTATGCTGCTATAGGCTTAGACTGCTGGAGGATACACTGACCACTTTTCACACTCTACTACTTTCTTCTACAATCTGCTCTTTAACTGTATTATTTTCTGCAATTACAGCTGTTAACTTTATTTTCTCTCTAAGTGTTTTTCTCCCCAGAAGAAGCTACAACGATGTTCTGCTGAGCTGTGGTGGCCTCATGGAGGGGGCCATCGACTAGCACACTGCTAGTCTCCCTCTCCTGATAACTTTTTGCTTTCCTTGATGTTGGATGTGCTACTACTAGTTTACCCGTTTAATTATAGATTCACTAGGATAAATACAATAAAGTTTATCTCTCACCAAATAGAATATTTACTAAGAAATCACAATATAACTATAGACACATTACTTTGTCTTGTGTGTGTGTGTGTGTGTGTGTGTGTGTGTGTGTGTGTGTGTGTGTGTGTGTGTGTGTGTGTGTGTGTGTGTGTGTGTGTGTGTGTGTGTGTGTGTGTGTGTGTGTGTGTGTCTGCTCTGTCTTCTCGATCCCCAGTGAGTCGTGGAGGATGGCTGCTTATACTGAGCCAGGATTCTCTGGAGGTTTCTTCCTGTTAAAAGGAAGTTTTCCTCTCCACTGTCACTTTATGCTTGCTTAGTATGAGGATTGCTGTATATTCACTGACACTAGTCAGTGACTTGATGCAATTTGCTGGGTTCCTTATATAGGAAACATTATTTCTGATTGGCTTAATGAACTGATCTGAATTGGAATGTTTATAATGTGAAGTGCCTTGAGATGACTCTTGTCGTGATTTGGCGCTATATAAATAAAATTGAATTCAATAAAATTGAATTGAACTGAATTGAATTGATTCCATCTTGTCTTGTTACCACTGTGCAGGCTGCTGGTGGTGGTGTAATGGTGTGGGGGATGTTTTCCTGGCACACTTTAGGCCCCTTAGTGCCAATTGGGCATGGTTTAAATACCACGTGCTACCTGAGCATTGTTTCTGACCATGTCCATCCCTTCATGACCACCCTGTACCCATCCTCTAATGGCTACTTCCAGCAGGATAATGCACCATGTCATAACACTCCAATCAGTTCAAACTGATTTCTTGAACATGACAATGAGTTCGCTGTACTACAACGGCCCCCACAGTCACCAGATCTCAACCCGATAGAGCATCTTTGGGATGTGGTGGAACAGGAGCTTCGTGCCCTGGATGTGCATCCCACAATTGTCCATCAACTGCAAGATGCTATCCTGTCAATATGGGCCAACATTTCTAAAGAATGCTTTCAGCACCTTGTTGAATCAACGCCACATAGAATTAAGGCAGTTCTGAAGGTGAGAGGGAGTCAAACACCGTATTAGAATGGTGTTCCTAATAATCCTTTAGGTGAGTGTATAGCTGACGTCACCACGCAAGGGCTGGACAAAGAAAAACAAAACAAATCATAAGGTCATAAAATCCTTCAAATCAGGAAAATAAAGTCATGAAATTACTAAATGATCATAAATATCATGAAACAAATGAAAGATGGTTATAAATTTGAGTTAAAAATAAGAAAAAAAAGTATTTAGGTAAAGGCAGCTTTAAATAAAAGGGTCTTTAGCATCCAGACTGTTAATGCTACGTAAAGATAAAGGAAGAGCATTCCAAAGTCAGGATGCAACAGTCTGGTAGAAGCGATCACCTCGACTTTTATATCTGCTCTTTGGAACTTCTAGAAGGTTCTGGTGTGTGGACCTGAGGGCTCGGGTTGGAGCATAAGGCTTTAAAAGTTCAGTAATATAGGGAGGAGCTTGACCATGTAGAGCTCTGAAAGTTATAGTCAGGATTCTAAAATGAACTCTAAAGTTAACGGGTAACCAGTGCAGAGACATTAGAATAGGAGTGATGTGTATTCCTCTGTTTGCTCCAGTTAGGAGCCTCGCTGCAGAGTTCTGGACCAACTGAAGGAGGTCAAGGGCTTTTTGTTAAAACATGTGAAGAGTGTGTTACAGTAATCTAGACGGGAGGAGATAAAGGCATGGAGAACCATTTCAAGTTCATGTGTTGACACCAACCTTCGCAGTTTGGAGATATTTCTTTAGTGATAAAAACAGTTTTGTTTCCTCAAGTTTGACTTGACGGCAGAAGCTAAATGACCAAGTTGTTAACTACTCAGCATGTTCTCAGAGCAAACACTTTTTAGAGTTTAACTGAAGGAAGTTCTTGCTAGCTAGTTGGGTCTGACCTTTGGCACGTCACAATACTCATATTGTTCCAGGTACACTACTCGGCCAAAAACGGCTCTGCGCAGCGTGGTTCGAGTCAGCCCATTTGATTGTAGCTTTGTTCCCATGCCAGCTCCATGACAGAAAGTGGGTGGGCCCCTCATAGGGGAGGGGGGAGGAGGGGGGTGACGCGGAAAATGCGGGAGTGGGGTGGGGGTGCACGGTTTTTACTGGAGAACTAGTCTGGTTACTCACAAGCAGAGAGGCACATGAGGAGCGGCACTAGTCAGCTCAAAAATAACCAATCACCTTTCTCAGTGGCCTGGTGGTAGAGTGTCCGCCCTGAGACTGGGAGATCAGGGTTTGATTCCTGGTCGGGTCATACCAAAGACTTAAAAAAATGGGACCCAATGCCTCCCTGCTTGACACTCAGCATTAAGGGGTTGGATTGGGGGGTTAAACCACCAAATAGTTCCCGAGCGCGGCTTGCAGCTCACCGCTCCCCCAGGGGATGGGTCAAATGCGAAGAATAAATTTCGCACACACACCTGTGTGTGTGACAACTAATGGGGCTTTAACTTTTTAACTTTAACAATCAGAAAAAAGGTGGAAATGCCGACTGTACTACTTAACGCAGTCGTTTTTTTAGCTGTAGTCAAAAATTGCGTCTTTCTTTAGAAGAAAGGATTTTAGCACTTCTACCTGTTGTGGTTTTAAAGACACGTTCAAGTCATTTAGAACAGAGGGAAGAACTTTGCTTCAGATGCCATCTTTGTTTTTTATTAGAAACTCAGCGTTCCGGTGTGTGCGCGTATACGCTGCTCAATGCTGATTGGCTCAGTTAAAATTCTCAGGGGGTGGCGTTATTTGAATAAGTGAGTTCCTTATGAGAAGCATGGGGCTGCCTGGTCGGGCAGCCCCATGCCCGACCAGGCATTTCGTTGAATGGCTTTTTGTCAGACTCTGAACCAGGAAATGGCTGCAGGCTGTGAAACAGAAAGCAAAAAACTCTGGCGCAACCAGTTACCCCTCCCCCTAGCCAATCAGTGGCCAGAATCACGATGCCAGCCCGACTCAGCCTTGCCAGGTACCTCAACGGAGCGTGGACTAAAATAGGGGAGAAAGTAGAGGGATAATACCAAACCGTGCCCTTGGGAACTGTGGTCAGGCTGAGCTGCATCGATCTGAGTTGCTCTGAGTATTGTTCCTAGAAAACCACCTCTACAGGTAACTAGTTATCCTACCTTCCACTCCATGAAACACGTGTTAATACTCAGAAGTCATCATATGGCTCTTCAAGTTATCTGAATTGTGCTATGATGCATTGATTTTCAATGGGCATATAAGCAGCTAACCCAGTGTTTGTCAAATATTTCAAAATTACCGTTTTACAAAACATTATTGTCGTTATTTCCTTTAACACAAAGTTTGTATTGGTGGGGCGTGTGGTGGTGCTGTGGTATGTCTTAAGCTTTTGTTATTAAAAGTGTTGTTCACTGAAAAAAAACTTTTGTAATTAGGAATGCTCCGATCAGGTATTTCGCCGCCGATCACCGATACCGATCACGTGGATTGGCCATAAACTTTCTATGAAGTTATGATGAGTGCTACAGGCTACATGATCTGGGAATAGAGGAACTGTAACATCACCTTAAATGGCCTGTATTCATTTAGACAGAAAATATTTGTATTTTTTAACCCTCCCACTGTCCTAATGGATGGGACCCCATGAGGAAAGTTGACCATTGAGCTGGGCTGATGGTTTATCCCTTGAGGTCCACGTGGCAGGGGTGAGGAGTGAGCACCACCTCACCCCTGCCACCTGGACCTCAAGGGATAAACCATCAATCCTGCTCAATGGTCAACTTTCCTGGCGGGGTCACCCATGAAGACAGTGGGAGGGTTAAAGAGTGAAAAACAGACTTGCAGCACATTTAGTGTGTCTGTTTTTGACCACAAGGTCTAAGCCTCCTGCTCACAACCCAAGGTTTAGAGCTGAAGACGTCTCTTGGATGAGAGGTAACGACCAGAAAAGTCCAGATGTTTTCATCTTAAGATGGTCATGTACAGGATGACTGAGAATCTACACCTGCATGCTGACGCACAAAGCTTCACAATGATTCAAGAGGAAAACTGAAACATTTAAATGTTGCTGCTATCAATAACAGATTTAAAACATCACAGATCTAAACACTCTAAATTATGCAAGAAAGCAAAAAAACTAAATCTAACAACTTTGTGTGTTTTGAGATTTATTATCATTAACATTATTATTAATGTTAGTTTTATTGTAACAGCTTTAAGAGGTAACACTACGAGAGTACTGTTGTGTGTTAGAGTTTTATTTTGAAGGGCAGTTCAGTGGGTTGTTTCCGGTTCTGGTCTGCTAGGAACGCCGCTCTGTTTTGAACTGTTCTGTGGATAAATGGTGACGTTGTAAAGCTTGGTTTATGCTTGACGCATTCACTTTCCGCGCGGTGATGCGGCTCGCGGATGGAACGCGCTTCACAACTCACAGCGTTTATGGTTGGTGCGGCTCGTCTCTGCGGTGAGCCAATATTCTCCCAAACTGTAGGGGGCAGCATGGAGCTCTACGGCATGCATCCAACACTACACCACAGTAGAAGTAAACATTACTGTTTACAACATGGCATTTCAGCATTTTTAACAGCGTCCTCGTCTTTTCTGACAGTGCGAGCTATTTCCCTCCAAGAATTATTAACAACATGTTGATCACGGTGATCTCTGAGAGCTGAATCATACAAATGTCTGTATTTACGAACCTCTGCCATACTAGTTCTTGCCGGTCCGCCATGTTTTTCCGCGTCTGACCGTCCGCGTGGTTAGAAAATTTCCGAGGTGCGCGTTGCGGAAATTCTGGGCCGTGCGGAGGCGCGGTGGAGGGGCGTGGTTGTTAAAATGACGCAACTTTTCCGCGTGGAGCCATGCGGACCTCGCGGACGCGTCAAGCATAAACCAACCTTAAGGCGTGGGTTATTGCCGACGGTAGTCTGAATAAAAGACCCTAAACAAGTAACCCCAAATAGTCTGAGTCGTCCCGTTAATAGTGTTATTTATTTATTTATGACTCGTAGCGGATGCTAGCAGGTTGAACGCGGTGTCGTCCACCACAGAAAGGCATCCTGCATGATGACTTTTGCAGGTTAGTTGGTCTGGTTTCTGATGGTCACGCTCGTGCAGATGAATGTTGGTCAGTGTAGCTGCGTCTGACTGTTGACTGCTCCAACTGTCTTTTTTTATTTCTGCCGGTTAGTAACAAAAACGCTCCTCTCTCCAAGCAGAGTTTGTTCTTTCATAGTCCTGTTAAATCTGCTGTGTTGACACATTTTAACGAGCGTGTTTACGTCACTCTCAGGCGAAGTAAAATGAACACTTTTGCCGCTGCACGCATGCGGGTGAGGGAGACGGGATGCTGCAGCAAAACACAGGGTCTCTGGCAGCTGCAGTGACGTGTGATCGATTGGTATGATTGGCAGTAAAAGGATTAGGTAGATCGGAAATCGGCCGACTTTGATGAATCGGAACATCCCTATTTGTAATTATTATTTCTGATTCTTCTAATGGGTCACTCTGAGTGTTTCATGCAGGTTGAACATGAAACTACAGATGGGCCATTTTTATGGACACACCTTAATAAAACGGGAATGGTTGGTGATATTAGCGTCCTGTTTGTGGCACATTAATATATGTGAGGGGCAAACTTTTCAAGATGGCTGGTGACCATGGTGGCCATTTTGAAGTTGGCCATCTTGGATCCAACTTTTGTTTTTTCAATAGGAAGAGGGTCATGTGACACATCAAACTTATTGAGAATTTCACAAGAAAAACAATGGTGTGCTTGGTTTGAACGTAACTTTATTCTTTCATGAGTTATTTATAAGTTTCTCTTTGTTCACACCCTGTAGTACACCTATCTCCTGCATTTGCTTCTGATAGAAAACAAATGGTGAAACTCTAGGATTAGAAAATCCTGACAGATCTACGTCACACTGTCACTAACATTCATGGACTCACCCATCTTGACTCACGACGGGGAAGGCCGTTGTTGGTTTAGCGTCCAGGAAACAGCAGAGAACGTCTCGGCTTGTAGAAGCTACATAGGCAGCCCCCCTCCTGGACCGGACCTTTAAAAACAAGGAGACTGCCCTACTGCAAGCCCCAATTACTCCAAAAGCACCCCCCACCCTCATCCCACCCACTCCCCAGACCAGCCCTCAACGTCATGGGATGTTGATCGAAATCAGCAAGATGAAAGCTTCTTCATTCTTTTACCGCATCCTGAAGATTGTCTAAGTTCTAGGATTCAACATTAAAGATCTTCTGACACATTTATTTTGTCATTCGGAGGTGGGTTTCTCAGAGGGAAGAGGATCATGAATGATCCAATTTCACATCAAACCACACTGACTCCCAGGGAGAGAACAGTTTAGAAACAACACAGACTCAAAAGCAGCCAACGAAGCAGGCAGAATGTTCAGGAAGGCTGTGCTGGAGGTCCTCAACATTCTAGTCCAACTCCTTCCTCCTGTTTAGCCCCCGTTTAACGCATTTAGGTGAGAACTGAGAAAGACGTGCACACGCTAAGCAAAGAGAGAGAGATTTGTTCATTTTTACAGAAGTCTCCTCGGTGAGAGTTCAAGTTACGGGTCTGTCTTCTCTGTGGAGAGACAACTTTTCATCAGACTGCTCAGGAAAGCCAGTGTCATTTCAGCGTCTCTGACTGTTGGAGCTGCTGTGTGCATGAGTGTCATCGCCTCAATCTCCATGGCAATGATGCCCCATTCAGCTAGGCACCTGCTGGGATAAGAGGTGGTGGAGGGGGAGGGACGAGATTCACTAAGCGAGTCAAATCAGGAGGGAAAAAACATCCCAAGGGCTCCTGCGTCCTCACCAGGTGTTGGTGTATTGAAAAGAATAAGACTTCCGAAGATCATTCAGCTCCATTTACCTTTTGGAAACACCTGTGGTGCAGCAGATGTCTCCATGGCAACTCATTTCAGACAGACACAGGGTTGTGCATCTGTTACTGCCAAGTAAACATTCAGCTAAAGAGGCACAAACGAAGCACAAACAAGACGGGTTGCTTCTGCTCGAGTCCAGAAGACGTCCCGGCTGTCCACCAGCTGTCCAGCAGGTGGACACCAGAAGGCGCAGATGAAAAGACCAGAAGCACAGCGCTGGCTGCTTTTGCTGCTGGTCCAGATACTTATCCAATGGTAGGTTTAGGGTTAGATGTTTATAGTAGGAGATGGTACAGTCCGACTGAAACAGTGTTTGTGTCATTAGCTGCATGGCTGCATAGTCGAGTGACTTTTAATCAAAAAGGTTGCTGGTTTGAATCCCAGCTGCAGCCTGTCTGTCTTTGTGGAGTTAGCATGTTCTCTCTAACCATTCATGGTCCATTCATCAACCCCAGGGTTGACCCATGACATCATCAAGGGTCAGAGCTCTGCGTGAAAATCATGGAACACAGACAAGTTCATGTTCAACAGCTCATCATTACAGCGGCTGACTCAGAAACCCTTTCAGAGGTTTAGAGGTATTCCTCACTAAATGTTCCTCATATCATCAGGAACGGGGGGTGGGGGGGTGGCGGGGGGGGGTACGTGACTGACAACCAAGAGGCAACAAACGCGTTTCTGTGTCTTCTATTGACCCGATGGGTTAGGGCCTGCAGAGTGTGAAAGAGGCGGAGAGGTTAAGACTTCAGCTACAACTCTTTGCAGCGTGCACACACACACACACACACACACACACACACACACACACACACACACACACACACACACACACACACATACAAACAGGCGCGCACACCTACATAAACACAAAACTATCTCATGTACTCTCGTGTTATCCCTCACCTTTATGTTTCTGTTTTTCTCTCCTGCCTCTCTTATCTGGATGAAGCCCCCCCCCCCCCCCCCCCCCCCCGTATTCCTGGCCCCGCCTTTATCTGGATGCCGCTACGTGCATCAGGGCAGACAGCATCCCCATGTCAGGCCAATGATGAATTAGAATACTAAAATACTAGATGAAGCAGGCACTCAAATCATCTGGTGTGTGTGTGTGTGTGTGCGTGCGTGCAGGCGTGTGTGTGTGATAGTGATAAAGAGAGGGAGAGAGAATGAGTGTGCACTTCAGTGTATGTAAATTTTGTGTGCAGTAATGGAACAATAAACCTGTATTTCTCCCGATCTCTCTCTCTCTCACACACACACACACACACACACACACACACACACACACACACACACACACACACACACACACACACACACACACACACACACACACACACACACACTTTCCTGCTATTCCCCTCTCCCCCCGGAGGTTTTCCTCTCGTGTCTCTGAGTTGATTTAACGCTTGACTACTCTGCTTGTTTTTTTTCAACGCCTTCTTGTAAATCATCAATCCCCCCCCCCCCCATCTGATCGCTGTCCACCCCGTTTGTGTCCCTGCCACCGGGTCTCATCTCTGACAACAGGCAGCTGAGGTAACAATTAAGAGGAACAACAAAATCTGCTAAAAGGTCATGGCCCCTGTGGCCGTTCCTCCCCCGCTGATCTCAATTAACCCCCACCGCTGAGTTGTAGGGGGTGAGGGTCGACCAGACCGGAGCGATGAGTCTGAGGTCATCCTGAAGAACACAAAAGAAGAGGCTGTGCAATCTTTGAGCAAAGCATCGACATCCACCTCTGGAATAATTCAGGAAGCCAAGTCTGACTCCGGCGATCGAAGAGCTTTTATCTGGGCTGATAAAGATCCATCGGGCCTGAGCAGCTGGCTGGAGACACGTCCACCAACCGTTTCTGAAGAGAGACGTGGCCTTCTGGCTGCTGGCAGGAAGCAGGGCCGAGCGTTTACACACCACCATGTTCAGGAGGACGCGATGTTTTCTTTGGAAGCAGAACAGTGCAGTAACGGTCACTGTTGGGTATTTTTATAATTGTACCTTTTTGAGGCCTAAAAGATGCCCATTTTGTGTTAATAACGCTTCATGAATCTCTGTTTTTGCCAACTGTTGCTGTTCATGAAAGGTTGAGCAAGGATGTTGATTGTGGGTTTCCAACTGAAAACTGTACCTCTGTAACCTGAGAAGGCCCCGCCTTCTCCCCCATCCTTTGCTGAATAAAGCCCCTGGGAAACTGAGGAGACTTGGGAGTGACGGGGGAAAAGTCTCGGAGGAGGTTTTTCCCTGCGTTAACTCTCCATTATTTGGGGGACTCAGGGTAAAATGTCTTCCTTGTTGTCATGTGTGTTGATTTTAGGTTTCAGGGTTATTACCCCACATTTAATGACCTAACATCTTGGTGGAGGATGCAGGCATGCAGAGATGGTGAGCTGAAGGCTTTCCCCAGGAACAGAGGGGGGCTGGTTAGCTCCATGGACGGGGTTTCTGCGCCCAGCTCTCGCATGACGATTCATGGACATTACGAATAATCAATCTACTCTCTCTCTCTGTGTCGTCCTTTAAGTTAATATGGGATAAATCTAAAATTACCTATCAGTCACCAGACATTCAAACTCAAACCAAGACACAGCCTGAACCTGAGATCCAATCTGGACCAACCGCAGCAGAAGCAAAAGACTTGTCTCTGCAGGTCGGTCTAGCCACGCTCCGCTGTAGCGTCATGAGATCTACCACTGGACCAGTTTCGGGTCAGGGCAATCACAGCGCTCTTTGGCTGTTAGATGTGCTTAGCACCAGAGCTGTGATGTGACAGCTTGCCGGGCTGCCGAATCTGAAATAATGAAGAGAACAGAAACAGGAAGAAAAAACCGACACTTATGACACGGCTCAGCAGAACACAAGATGAACGATGAACCCGCTCCAGTCCAGCAACTGTTCCCAGAGACTCAGACACCTGCAACTCTCACACCTTCACGGATGTGTCATCCTAAACACACGAGGCTAACCGCGCTGCTGCATGGCGAGGAAAAGACACAGAGGAAGTGACGCAGGACTCACTACGTCAGACGGACAGGAGGAACTCTTCATTGCACTGGTAAAAGACTCTGCTGGTAAAAGACGTGCACTCTAACTCTGCGAGGTTTCTGACTAAAATCATCTAAACATTTGA
Source organism: Nothobranchius furzeri (assembly GCF_043380555.1). NCBI lineage: Eukaryota > Metazoa > Chordata > Actinopteri > Cyprinodontiformes > Nothobranchiidae > Nothobranchius > Nothobranchius furzeri. The sequence continues at coordinate 109,346,914 of NC_091741.1, forward strand.
ATTTTTTCTGAAACAGTCAGCAAAGTGGAGGGGAGGCCTTTATGAGCTCCTGGTCCATCTCAGTTTGTTTGCAGGGTGTGCTCCAGCTGTAGAAGCCTCTAGCGGTGGTGTGTGTGTGTGTGTGTGTGTGTGTGTGCGTGTGTGTGTGTGTGTGCGTGTGTGTGTGTGTGTGTGTGTGTGTGTGTGTGTGTGCGCGCGTGTGTGTGTGTGTGTGTGTGTGCGCGCGTGTGTGCGTGTGTGTGCGTGTGTGCGCGTACAGCTGCATCAGAGTACAGAGAAAGGGAGGTTCAAGAACCCATCACCTCTCTTTCCCTTTCTGCCCTCATCCTTTCATCCCATTCAGGTGTTTCTGCTCTGTGGCTACACCACCTCCTCCTCCACTTGCTCTCTATCTCCTCACCACATTTATCCTCTTCTCTTTTTTTCTTTCCCTTTTTGTGCATTCTTCCAGTTCCTTTACTTTTCTCCAGTCTCTTTCACCCACGGCGTATTTTTGTGAGCGTTTCCTGTTTAACTTCTTACACTTTACTCCGTCTCTTCCTGACCATCTAATCCACCCTGATATAGTCACTATCACTTCCCTCCAACCTGTTGTTGCTAGTTTCCTTTGCTTACCTTACTTTTCTTCTTCTTTTCTTCAGCCTTTTGTATCTTTTTCCTGATTATCGTTAGTATTTTCCTATTTTCCTGTCTTGGGTTCCTCTTTGTCTTTTTACACCTTCCTGTTTGTCCCTTCCCTTGCTTCCTTCTCACCTCACCTTTCTTACCTGCTAACTTTCCTCCATGCTTTGCCTCCGTCTCTCTCTCTCTCTCTGCTCTGTCACTGGCACCAGTAGGATGGAAGTTAATTTCACATGTTCCTCAGGAATCGGAAAAGAACAAGGAAAAAAGTTAGCGTCGGCAAAAGATTTATAAAACACAGAAAATCAAGAGGCTGCGATTCTCTGCTGTTTGTGCTCTGGGGTCTGTTCTCGCTGTAGTGCACTGTTTCTAAACCCGCACGACACACACACACACACACACACACACACACACACACACACACACACACACACACACACACACACACACACACACACACACACACACACACACACACACACACACATACCCACAGGAGCTGTCAAATGATAAAGAGATGCTGTCAGGGACTGATTATCAGCCTCCAAACTAAAAACAAGTGAAACATCAAAAGCACAAAGACCACACGGGAACTCGGCCAGGTTTCGTTCTTTTCTTCCCTTCTCCTTCATTCGCCTCTCGCTCTCTTTGTTTTTGCTTCTGTCAGTGTCAGGAGTAGCATGTTTCTTTTTGCCTGCTGGGGAGCAATTTGATTTGTTCTGCCATTTTACTTTGGAGCTCGTATTTGTTTCTGGTGTATTGTTTTTATTATGACGGCTTTATTCATATTGGTGCCTGTAGCAGCACGGATCCCGGTTCTGCATCACCTGGGAGTGCGACGCGGACAGTGAGAGAGCAATAAAGCCAGATAGTGCTCAACTGACTCATAGCATCATGCAGCATGTGTGCAAATGTGTGTGTGCATGCATGTGTGTGAGGACAGGTGAAACACATCTAGGCGGATATGTAAGGTTTAACGGGTTTGTTGTTTCCGGACCATCTGGCTCGTCTGAGGCATGGGACTGTGCTCTTTAGCTGTTGGAAGTTGGCTTTAATCATATTCAGCAAGACTTAGTTTGCCAGGAGTTGTTCTTTCAACACTTAGCCATAACATTATGACCGCTTCATGATGCAAAAACAGCTCTGACCTGTGAGAAATAAACACAGTATCAGGGTGTCCCAGAGTGTCTGCCTGCAGGACACATCCTGGTCCTGATGAGGGAGTGGCATGTAGGGCGTTTGCCTTACATCCCGTTACATTTGGTTCTTTTCTGAGCCCACACGTGGTCCAGCTGGGAGCTGATTTAGTTCATCCACATAAATGTTGACACAAGGATTACATCAACGTCCACTATCACCTCTGTCAGTGCGCCCCAGGGCAGCTGTGGCTACATCGTAGCTCATCCCCACCAGTGTGTGAATGTGTGTGTGAATGGATGACTGATACACTGTAGTGTAAAGCGCTTTGGAGTCCTTACTCTGAGAGGCGCTATACAAGTGCAGATCATTTATCATTATCATAATCGTTTATAGGCACAAAAGCGGTCATTACGATGTGGCCGACCGCTGTTTTTGTTTGAAATAGTTTGGTAACACTCTTATAGTTTTCCTTGGATGCTAAACTCGTCAGCTTCAAGTAGCCAAACCTCTTGGGCCTTTTCTTGATATTTTTAATTTCAGTTTAATAAGTTACAGTTTTGTAGCACGACTTATCAAGCCAGCGATACAATACTGAAAAAAGCTAGTTAAGTGGTTACCATCACTGAATCTCCTTGCATAAAAACCCAAAAGACATTCTAAATAAACAAGAAATCATAAATAAAAGTAAGAAACATCATGCTATGTCTTTTTTGCTACCAATGAAATGTCCAATTTCTGTCTCAGATCTTTGCAGCAATTTAGCTCTTGGATTGCTAATACGTTAGCAAGACATAGCTTTAGTACATTAGCATTAGTGGATTGATTTATAAAAGGGAGGTTAACAAAAATGTCCACCAACACCCAAGCAGTCCGCAGACACGTTTGAGTGGATGTCTAGTACTGGAGACACTTTACACAAATAGAGACCTGCAGCAACAGAAGCTGCTGTCATGATGCTAGGTAGCATTGTTGCTTCATCACACTGGTAACGGTTTTGGATTTTATCATAATATTTTGTATTGTGTGAGCCTCTGATTGCTCCGTCATCAGAGCCTTTTGTGAATCTGTGTTTTAGTTTTACTTCTAAGCTACGTAAAGTGAACTCATGACAGCGGCTAGTGTTAGCCAGTAGCACTAAGACAGGTGGTGTTGCATGAAACACATGTTCAGGTGAGATGTGTGTGTGTGGACTGGTTGAGGTTAGCATGAGAACAACAACACTTCACTGATGCTACAGTCAGATCCAAGACGACAGAAATCAGAGGATGGCAAAAATATGTAGTCCATTAACAATCAGTCCACGGTTGCTGGCAGAGCCATTCCATGTAAGTGATAACATACAGTAGTCATGTGACGTTCACGAACAAATCAAATCTTTTGAACGGGTTTTCAAAGTGAATGAGTCGAGTCCCTGTAGAGAGCCGTTCATGTTAACAAACCTCTCCGGAAGTCGGTCAAACTCACCCGCTCAAACCCCACCCACTGCTGTGACGGACGTAGGAGGAACCATAGATATGTATACAAACACGTGTTTATATACATATCTATGGGAGGAACGCTAACCAGCCCCGTGCGCCCTCACAGACACCGCAAGAAGACGTTGCTCTTGATACCCCCATCCCCCCACTCCCACCCCCAACCCCACCCGCTCTCTTGGCTTCAGTTCATTCAACGGAGCCAGTCTTTTGAACGACTCTTTGAGGTAAACGACCGACTAATGAGCGGCTCCCATGAAAAAGCCATAAATCCCATCACTAACATACAGCGTGTGTGTGTGTGTGTGTGTGTGTGTGTGTGTGTGTGTGTGTGTGTGTGTGTGTGTGTGTGTGTGTGTGTGTGTGTGTGTTCTGCATGTACTGGTCTACACCCAGCTGAGAGCAGAAGTCAGGAGCAGAAGAAGCAACAGTACGGGTTTTTTAGAGTTGGCGGTGAGGGACTTGGCCCCCCCGTTCCCAGAGGAACCCAGGTTGGAGATGGTGGACTTTCCCAGATATGGCTGGATGACATCAAACTGGTCGTGTTTGTCCTCCTCTGCTTCAGCTGTTTCTGTCTGTTCCTCCTCTTCCTCACTTTCCACCTGTCAAGGAGAGGACACAGAGTTGAAGCTGCTGGGAGCATTGCCTGATATTTGGAGATCTTGCCCTGGATTGGTTAACAACAGCACAACTCTACCACTGACTCGGTTTGCTCTGATGTTTTATCTCCACAGACAACACAATCCAGGAGGACTTCTGTCGTGAGGTGAAGTTGCTAATGCTAATGGTTAGGTTAAACTAGCCGATACGTCTGCTACTGATTACCGGACGGTAAACCGGTAAACAGCCTTCCCCATCATGAGTCAAGATGGGTGAGTCCATGAATGTGGAAAGGATTTTCTAATCCTTCCTAATCCATCTATTTTCTATCAGAAGCTAATGCATGAGATAGGTGTAGGAGACTATTTTCACGTTCAGCCTCAGAAAAACCGAGACCAACTTTAATTAGAAAAAATTTTAAAAAGGTTTTTTCATTCAACCACGCCTTTAAAGCTTCTAATGGTCTTGCTCCTTCTGATATCTTGCATATCCTTCATTTTCACACTAAACCCAGAACACAACCCGATGCTTTCTGCTGTTCTCATGACATAATGCCTGGGTGCTAATGGTGAACACTGGGTCAGGGGCAAACATGCCAACTCAACATAGAAGGGCTTCAGCCAGGATTTGAACCAGCAACCATCTTGCTGCAAGGCAATAGTGCTACCCACTGCATCACCATGCAACAGTTGATAAATAAATGATTTTGTTGGGAGTCATGTGGGGAAGCTGGCACTAACCCAGACGTCTGCCTGGCAGGCGTCTCGTCCCACGGATCCAGATTGGGTTTAGGAGTCAAAGACTCTTTCTACCTCTTTCTACGACAAAGCCGTTTGTCGTCGGGCTGACTCAGAACCTTTTCTGAGTGCCTCTGCTCACCATGCACCTGTTTGTCTCACATGGTAGGGTTACCCTAACAAAGTATCCACAACAGTAAACTTGTTTTTAATCATTTTGATGTGATTCTGCAGGACCTAATTCTATGTTTTCAACTCTCTAGAGCAAAAACCAGAGAACTTCCTGCTGAGGATATGGGCGTGGCTCCGTTAAACGTGGTTTTATCTCACGGGCAGTTGGGCTTTTATTAATGCCTCAACGCCTTGAAAAGTTTTCTTTGCTGCAGCGATTAAACGTGTTGTTTTTGATCAACGTTTTGATGGTTATGAGTCAGTGTAGTGTTTGTGCTTGTTGTTAGTGATGAGAGCGACCGGCTGTTTATTTCTCATTGACATGCAAAAACATCTGGAGGAGCCGAAGGCACATGCTAGGTGTGCAGATTGTTGTGCTGCTAATTATATACCTGTCTGACATTGTCATGGAAATACCGCCTCCAAGCGTGGTTTGCTTTATGCCAGGATTGTTTGTTTGCGCTATTTCACTCATATTAACTTTTTATTCTCTCCTCTGACAGTTTGTAAGAGTTTTGGCTTCGGGGTGCAGGATCATGGTGTAGTTCCTCCTAAACTCCAGAAGCTTTAGATTCTGTGGTCTGAACTTCAGAAGACTGGCTATAAAAACCGTAAAGAAACAGCTGTTTTGTGTGTTTCTAAGTCTATATTTATGGATTTAGTTTGCATATTTGATTAAGAGTTACAGCCTTAATCTGTCTTTGAGCTTCTGCTTTCAATTTTTGAAGATCTTTAAGCCACCCCCCTACCACATTCTGTATATATTGCATCAAAACACTTTGTAGAAAGATTAACTTTTACAACTGAAAGAAGCCTCGGCACCTTTAACAGACCTGTTTATAACTGAAGCAGACAGAAAGCTTTCCGAAGGGAAACATTTCACACTCACGGGGGGAAAATCAATTTAGGGAAACAAGCAAAAGCTCCTGGAAGAGACAAAACCAGTAGCTGAGTGACAGACAGGTGAGGAGATGAATTGTAGGCAAGTCCTCATGAAGGAAGGAAGGAAGGAAGGAAGGAAGGAAGGAAGGAAGGAAGGGAAGGAAGGAAGGAAGGAAGGAAGGAAGGAAGGAAGGAAGGAAGGAAGGAAGGAAGGAAGAGCTTTAGGGGAAGATGAAGAAACTGGTGGGAAACATATGGACATGAATAAATTTGTACTAATGAATTCCTTCCATGCAACACTTGGTCTAATCTGTTCTCTGGGAGAGAGACATAGTCAGACAGAGAGAGAGAGAGAATTAGACAAATCAGAGGGGAGTTGGAATCCCCTTTTGTTTGCAAGCCCAGATTTTTCTGGGGTCTGGCCCGGGATCCAGCTGCCAGAAGCGGGACTGGGTTTTATAGCTGAAGTAAGAAAAAGGGCCAGTGTTTGTGTCCACATCACTTCCTGAATGCCTACACACTCAGATACCTTTTAAGGCTCAGGTCTCATCTGTCTGCTGGAGACTGGCTGTAATTGCTGAACAACCAGAAACTCAAACCACCAACAGCTGAGGTGTGATGGAGGAGAAGAAAAACTCACATCGTTGCTGAGTTCGTGCACATGATTCCTGATGAGAGGCTTGTCTTCCTGAACCAGGGGAGAAGGTCTGGGACCTGGTGGTTGGGTTGGATCTGAGGGTAGAGAGCCAGAACCTCCCATCCAGGTGATAGAATTACCTGCATGGAGACACAGCTCACACGTCTAAGCCTGGGTGGTAAAGTGGCATGAGAATACCATTTTTTTACAGTTGGACACAGTGCTTTGAGCCTCTATATAGCTTATGAAACTTTGTTGCTGCTCACAACTGTCCCAGAATCCCTCAGAAGTGGCCTACATCAAATCCATACATTAGAAGTTAGTGTCCTTTGAAGTGATTGTCTCACTGCTTGTGAAGTGGGGATGCGTTGAGAAAGTTAGCGTCAGACGTGACTGTTCTGAGGGTTGTGGGGGCGGTGGCTTGCTGACGAACAAACAAATGTCCCAGTAGGCCTTGAACGTGAGCGCTTCATCAGTCTTCTTTGTTTTCCTCCATCCACAAGGACGTTATCTTCTCAGGGTTAGCAGTAGTTCGACCTAGCATTAGCAACTCAGGCTTGTGTTAGCAGTAGTTTGGCCTAGCTGTTCTGCGGTTAGCATTACCGTGACCAGTGTTAGGAAAGTAACTTTAAAAAAGTAATTAGTTATAGTTACTAATAATTTTGTCAAAAAAGTCACTCAGTTACTAACTGAGTTACGAGATTATAAAAGTAACTAATTACCAGGAAAAGTAACTACTTAGTTACTTTTTTCATTAAAGAATGCAAGAAAAATGGGTTAATTAAACAGAAATGAATGTAATTTTTTACAGTATTTTAATTTTTCCAGCTTCACATAATTGTGTGTATTAGTAGCATTTCTGTTGCTGCTAATCTAGTAACGGTTAAGTAAATAAATAAAATCCTTTAAAATGACACTAGAAGAGGCACAAGCCTGATGGAGGACTTACATTTACTAACTTGGGACAGACCCAACCACAGAAGAGCTGAAGCTGGGTGGTAAACACACACAGGTAGTTCTAGTAACACCTGAGCTCCATGACGTCTGAGACTGATGCATCAGTGTTACAGCGGGACTAAAGACATGATCAGAAACAGGTTACAGCTGGATGATCTAGGAAGGTAGAAGATCAGGACGTCTGAGCGGTGAACAGGTGAGTGGACCTTCGGGACGTCCCGCTGTCACGCTAAGAAGGGCATGGCTGCAGATCCACACCTGCAGCCGTAGACTATTCATCACGTCTTCCTCGTTCTTCATGGCCGTGATGCTCTTGGATGAAAACATCTGCCTCTTTAGCTCCTGATCAGCTGATGACAGCTTCAACACACCGCGCTGCTTAACGCACGCATTTCATTATCAGTAACAGAAATGACGTTTTGTTAAAAAGAAGACGGTAATTAATTAGTTTCCTTGTTACTGAAAGAAATATATTTTTTTTATTAACGTGGTTATTTTAAACGGCGTTATTCCCATCACTGCTCTGTTGGGTCTACAGCAGGCAGCAACTGAGACGGTGAGGGTCTCCGCCCACCCGGCCAATCATCATCGTGTTTGTAAGTGCGTTACCGACACCTCTCGCTCCCTGGCTGCAGCTGAAGTGTGGCGGTCAGAAAGCCTCTCACTGTTGCTCAACATTCGACAAGCACATAGTAACGGACAACCTTCCGTCCCCAGTAACGGTAACGGCGTTGCAACAGTGGGAAAAGTAATTCATTAGATTATTCCATTACCCAAGAAAAGAACGTCGTTAGTAACGCCGTTATATTTAAACGGCGTTACTCCCGTCACTGACTGTGACCAGTGTTTATATCTTCCTGATGCTGAAGTGGGTTGGGACATGCAGCTGTAAGGAGGTGTGGCCTAAACCAACTTTTCTTAGAATGTACATTTTCTCCATTTTCCTTTAAAGATGGCTGATTTAAATAAAAAGCAGCTCAGACACGTCTACATTTGACCAGCCAAGCTGCCTTTATTCAGCTACAAGGACTATGTGACTTTACATTCTACTGCCCCTTTAAACACCAGCGTGTCCTGTTCTAGTGCTATCCTACTGGTGCCAGTGGTCCGTGTGGTAATTACTATGTCTGTAAGGTGCTGGCTGAGGGTGAAGCATGACTAAAGGTTAGTTTTAAGGTCAGGTGTGTGTGTGAACCACTATGGCTGACAGGTTTATTGTTAGTCTTAATAGGTCTTCATGTTTTATGGGACACTTTGACACATCGATCCAGGTTTCAGCGTTCGGACAGTGCAGTATTGACAGCTGTGGTGAATGAGTGACAGCTGGAAAACACCCCGTTTCTACTCTGATCTTTGACCCTATTGTCTCTGTGAGTTACTTTAATGTGACCCATGGGGTTTCAAATGTAAATTTACTTGTCAAGTAACAAGACTGCGCCTAAGTGGAACACTCTTCTTGGGTTAGGGTTATTCCAGCTATCGAGGGCGATGTGAGTGGACAGTCTCGTCTGAGGTGGGGAGTTTGGGAGTACCGGTGCAGACTTACGCAGGCAGACGTTGTGTGTGAAAAGATGCTGAAGTCTCAGACACTCCTGCCACTGGTTGCCGCTGCCTTCACAGTTGCACCACAACGACACGTCAGCAGAGCTGTTGCTGACGTAGTTGGGCGTCATCATGGTACCTGCAGGTAAAAGGGGTCAAAGGGCTTAGGCAGAGGAAGAAAGTAACTATAGCTACTTAGTCCTAGCTTTGTCATTGAGTTGGATGATCTAGAAGTTTGAAACTCTGGCTAAGGACCATTAACAAATACAGGAACTCTTGCTTACCAACATCAATATGAGGTCACTACATGCTAACAGTGTAAAATACAAATTTGGACATATTTGGTCATTCAAGGTATTCCATAAAAAACATTGGCTTGAAGATAATCTGCAAAACTTTTGTTGGAAACCTAACCTGACCCGCTGACTCAGATTTTCCCTTCCTTTGCATTAAGATCCCTAACATCAGAGAATGTTGAACAGTAAGGAAAACACAATGTCTACACCGACGTAACCCAGACGTCCCTGTGTCGGCTGCTGTTTCCTTCCCTCCCACCTTAGGGCCGTGTACCTATGAGTCCGGCGTAGGCTCGGAGACAAAGGCCCGTTGAGTCTTTCAAACATCCGCTGGCCTTGTGATGAGATGGGTAGCAGTTACTGAGAAAATCAGCCAGTCTGGATCTGGAAACAACAACACATCAGGTGAACTCCTTATTACCACTGTTGTCAGTCTGGATCTGCGCTCCTGGCTGTTGCACCGCTCATGTTGGCAGGCTCTGATTGTTTATCTTTATTGTATTTGTTATATGCTGGAATCATCTGGGCTCCAGAGAAACATTCAGGAGGAAATCAATGCTTAAAAAGTCCCAACATTCACACGTGCAGCGCATTTCTTCACCGTGTGTTTATCCTCATTCACTCACAGGCCAATGGAAATGTTTCTTTGCTGCATTACACATACAAGAACAAAAGAAAGTGAGTTCTTCTCCCTTGTTTTCTGGTTCTAGAACACTTATCTAGAACAAACTAGACCCATCAAACACGACTTTATTACAACCCTGTCCCTGGAGCCAGGTAATAAATCAGCACTGTCTGTCCTCGTGGCATCTTGGTTAAAGTACATAAGAGTTCACCTCACAGGTACCTTGGCTTCACTTTGCCACTCACGTCTGGCAAACAATTTGGGATTTTTGGCTGTTTGACGCAAGGTAGAATTCCTGAGCATACCCTGCTGGATCTGCTCACGCCTGTCTACATGCACACTGAAGAGAATCTGAGAAGCAAGGTGAAATGATACCGTTCAGCTTCTGTTTTACCTGCACAGGTCATCTCGGCGGCAAAAGCTCTGCTGGTGGAGGCAGTTTGGCTGCTGACCCTCCGCATCCTGGTAGGAGCAGGACGGAACGATGGTTTTTCTCCGCCTCTCTCCACACAGAGTGTTGGAGCAGGGGCAGAACAGAACACCCAGGCTGTACTCTTCAGGTACCCGCTCCAGAAAGCGCTTTAGAGCCCGGTGGCACTTGTACTGGTTACATCGGCTGGTCCCAGGGAGTGGCTTGGTGCAGGCCAGGACATACTCAGAGCGCAGAGAGCCACACTTCTCGTAAAGGCCGCAATCCTGCGCTGCCTTCAGGCACTGGTTCTCACCATCCGGTTGCATGAAGGACGAAGCTAGAGGAGAGGATGTGGAGAGACGGGGACCAGGTAGGATAAAGTTGTACACAACCATCTCTGTAGAGCTGAAGGTGTAGCATCAGGTAAAGGCATCAAAGTACCAAAGATGGCCATAATCTGAACTGAAAAGCATCTAAAAACTAACTCACTAAATCTCCAACAGCACACTTCACAACATCTAAAAATAGATCGTGACATAACGTCACAATGCAGTCCAGCGGGCCAGTTCTGATATATTTTTGATATTTATCTCACGGGTCACATAAAAATGCTCTGCGGGCCTTGTGTCTGACACATGTGACATAGATTATACTTGACCCTTAACCCTTTGGGTCCTAGGCCATCTTCTGAGAAATCTGCTTGAAAATGACACGGCCACACTTCAGTCACTTTAGTGAGTGTATTTCTGTAGCCACCAGTAATTAGTTCTTCCCCAGTTGCTGATTACTTAGTCAAAAAAGTAACTCAGTTACTTACTGAGTTACAAGAGTTTACAGGCAGAGTCTGGGCGCATTTCAACATAAAAAGCCCAATCCTCTCTGGACTGATATTTTGAGAGAGGGATGACCGAAGACAAAAGTCCACCAATCCAAGGCAACGAGACGTTTGTAAGGAATGAGATGATCAGAGATAGGATCTGGCGCCAGTCCATGCAAAGCTTTGAAAGTGAGAACTGTTCTCTTTTGAACTCTAAACTTAACAAGGAGCTCCTGGCATCTACTACCACTCCTAAAGATCGAGCCAACGGGGGAATTTTACACCATTTGTAGAAATTAAAAGTCTTTCTTGCCCATTCAAGCAAAGAGACAGTTGCATCATTCTAAACTTAAATGAAGTTTCATTAAGAGGGGAATCCATTTTTATTTAATTCTTTAATGAAAAAAAAAAGTAATAAAATATTTGTTTTTCTTGGTAGTTAGGTGGAATGACCTTCCCCTATAGGTGAGACAGTCCGCTTCACTTCCGCTTTCTGGGTCTCGTCTGAAGACCCGTTTTTAAATCTAGCTTTAAGAGGATGTTAGCCTGCTACCTTAGGTATCTTAGCGCCTGCTTTTATTGATGTAGTGGTTGGACTTCTGGGTTTGAGTTTATTTCTTACACTTGTGGTCTATTTATTTCTGTTTTTTGTATTTTATCAATGCCGTCTTTGAAGAGCATCACTTGCCTTTCTCTCACTGTTTTATCCCTGTCTTGTATTTTATCATGTATTCATTTTTATAGTACATTGATTTCTTTTGGCAGCGCTCACTGTATGTCAGCTGCCATGCTGTTTTATAAGTGCTTCATAAATAAACGTGACTTGACTAGTTTCACAGATTGGACGTCAGAGGGGACATCTCCATCCGTTATCCGCGACAACATCGAACAGCTGGAAAAGAAATGGGCCAAGCTAAAAACCGACAAAGCTAAGCGGTGGCAGTGTTTATGTGGAGAAGCGGCTTTCTACAGCGTGCAGCAGATAAAGCGATGCACATATATTTGTTCCATACATTTTGCCAAAGGGAAAGGTCCTTTGTCCGAGACTGAAGAGTCAATACTTGCAACGCCCTTAGAAGTGGAGTTATCCAGGAGGCAGCGAAGGGGTCCAGCTAAACGTCTCGGCCAAACAGCATCCAAGCGTGGTCGAAAAAGGCTTTTGACCAGAGGTGAGTGATGTGTGAAAGCTAATGACACAAATAATTACCTAAGAGTAAAAAGTACTTCAAAAAATGTTACTTGAGTACTGGGAGTAATGGGTAACCAAGCATAAAAGTTAGAATTTGGTTTCTGTTGATGTCCAAACACTCTCTTTGTGTTTTTTAATTGGTGAATGTGGTTTGGTTGTTGAGCACCCAGCAGCACCAGTGTGCCTCACGCTCATCTCTTTAGTGAGTTTGTTTAATTCAAGTAGGAATAAGATCTGAATCTGTGGAAAAGATCAACCAGTTGCTCTCCTAACAGGATGAGTACTTTTGTTCTTTGGGAATACAAACTTGATCAGTTAGTGGATAGAAACGTTCTTTAAGGTAATGAAGTGAACCTTACCTGCCACCAGGGAAGCCATACGAGTGTCTACTAATGAGTCATCATACGGAGAAACTTCCAGCTCATCTTTCCCTGTGGAAAAGGTCAATTCAACCATTGGTGAAAAGTTAAATAGCTGTTTAGTGTCTACATGTTGTGGCTTGTTGGTGTTCAGGTAAGCTGGAGGAACAAATCCTTTAATTCAACCAATCGAAGGCAACAAAAACGACTAAACTGGCGAAGTGGGAAGATCTGACAAATGGAAAGTAAACAAGGGAACTTGAACTCTGCGACATTGTAATTATGAAGCAATAACAGGTGAGCTGATAAGTGACGGGAGGCAGGTGAGCAGGTACTCAGAGAGAGGAAGGAAGGGAGGAGAAATTTAACCAAATCAGCAGATCATGACACGACACAGCAGAGTGGGTTACAAATGGTAGAACAAGTAGTTTACAACAGATATTTAAGTGAGTGGAGAAACATGACAGGATAGACTGATGTCCTTCAGCTCCTTTCTCTCGCTAGTTGCACTCCTGGAGCTCTTTCCTTTTATCGAAGTCTATCGGAGGTAATAATAACAATGAATATGTTGTTTGTTGTGGAACCTGTCTAAAGATCATTCAGTCCATGGAATCTGTTTTAAAAACAAAATCAATTATAATTCTGAAATGAAGAATCCTCAGCTCATCAAGACATAGATCAGGGGAGTCAAACTCAAACTCACACGGGGCTGAAATGAAACTCTGGGACAGAGTCGCGGGCCAAACTTAATATATTTTGAAAAAGTGACGGCAAATTTGCACATTTTCTTTATCAACATATATGCAACTTTGAACATTTTAATTTGGAAACAAACATATTTCTGCATTAACACTGAATGTGGAATAACCAAATTACACACGAGCAAGTCAGTTTTAAAGAGCAAGTCACCCCTACAAGTAACTTACTTCACTCCCACTTCATGTTTGAAAAATGCAACAAATGCTGCTGCTTGGCAGACCGAGAGGGCGGAGCCGCTAACAAATACACACACACACAGGCTCACAATGGCATTATGACATCATAATGTATCAGATGACATCATAGCATACCTCTTAGCCAATAGCGGTGGCAGATTTAAATTCAAATACAGTGCACAATTTTTCTCTGACGACGGCGCAACACTGACAGTTTCAGACAGAATATTTGAATTTTAACCAAGATGCACTGAACTGCCAAATTATTGACTACACGTGTCTGTAGCATGATGAGACACTCCTTTAAAGTTTATCAGCAAAAAAAAAAATGTGATTTGGGGGTGACTTGCTCTTTAAATAAAACACATCAGTGGTATTCATTACTTGTGGTATAATCAGCATTTTTAAATCTATTCAGGATTTATGTTTTCTTGTTTATTCATTTTTCTTATTTTTTATTCTCCTTTTATTCTCCTGTAATACGTGTCATCACTGCTGTGACGTCTAGCTTTCCCCACTGAGGAACAATAAAGGGATTTTCTATTCTATTCATCTATCTGCAGCCTTTCCACTTCCTGTTTACTGCAGGTTAAATCTTTTCTCACGGGCCAACAACAAAATAAAAATATCATTTTATCTTAAATGAAAATGCAACATCTCACCTGTTAACTTTCATGTTTTGGAGCAGAAAAAGAGCATAAAACCAACATATTTAAAGCTCAGTTTGCTCCACTGGTTTACTGTGATGCTCACCTGTTCCAGCCAGATACCTGCATCATGGGGTTGATCTGAGCTGAGGAGGAGACTCCTGTTGTTTTGTTCATCTTCATCATAATAATGACAACATTAGATGACAACAGGTGCTCACATAGGTTTGTGCTGATGAACATGTCTGAGCAGCTTGACCACGTTGTTGTGTGTCGGGGAGGAAAAATAAAAACTACAGCAGCCACAGAGTCATGCTGGTTTGAGCGTGTCGCTGCTCGCTGGAGTTATATCAGCTCTGTCCGGAAGTTAGTTGGAAAACTTTCTCCTTTCAGTCGTGAACACATTACTGAGCGGTTAAAATCTCAGTTTCTGGGCTTCAACGCCGGCAAATAGCTGAGTAAACTCGGCGCTGAGTGAGAGGAGTGCTTAGTTTGTCCGAGACAGCAGAGCTGCAGACACCGGCAGCAGACACTGGAAATAACACAAAGAAGGGGGCGCTTCGGCTCAGCGCTAACGCCGCAAAGCATCATGGGAGTTGTAGTCCATGTAACAGTAACATTGCACCCACTCCTGGATCTCCTGAACACACGTTACAAGGCGCGTGGAGAACGAGCTTTTGGCAGGACCAGAACTATGGAATGACCTTCCCCTATAGGTGAGACAGTCCGCTTCACTTCCGCTTTCTGCCCAGTGACTGGGCCAGTAACTGGGAAAGGAGTGTGTAGTCATGTAACAGTAAGTTATTGTTTCTGAGTTCTTAAACAGTTATTACCATGTACCTTATGTTCAATTATAGATTTTATTTTATTAATGATTCCCAGTAAATACTGCTTCACACAATAATTCCACTTTTTTTTAGAATTATACACTTTAATTGCACAATAAAACACTTTAACTCACTATGTAATTACCATGTAAGTACTTAGTAATTAGGGGACTGTAAAATGAAGCGTTACTGTAACCTTTTTTTTTGGTGTGTTATTTTATTGTTGATGTTGGACTGCTAAATGGTGCTTTTTGACTTTTGATTCTGTGAAAGACGCCACGTAAATAAAGTCTGAGTCCTTTTGAGTTGAGAGGGGTACAGCACCGTTCAGAGGTAATATTTTCCAGACTGGTAACGATTTACACATAAAACACTAAATATTCAATTCAATTCAATTCAAGTTTATTTATATAGTGCCAAATCACAAGAGTCGTCTCAAGGCACTTCACATAATAAACATTCCAATTCACAGTTCATTAAGCCAATCAGAAATAATGTTTCCTATATAAGGAACCCAGCAAATTGCATCAAGTCACTGACTAGTGTCAGTGACTATACAGCAATCCTCATACTAAGCAAGCATGCAGCGACAGTGGAGAGGAAAACTCCCTTTTAACAGGAAGAAACCTCCAGAGAATCCTGGCTCAGTATAAGCAGCCATCCTCCACGACTCACTGCTCAAAAACGAGTCTCAACTTTTTGGTCTCATAAAAGTAAAAGCAATTGTGCTTTCGACTATTCAGGAGTACAGTTTCAAGTACTTTCAGAGGTGTTTATTGAAGTATTTTTTAACCAGATTTCAATCACCACTGAGAACCGTATGTACTATAGCTGCAGCCAAGTGGAAGGAGCCTGTAGGAAGCAGTTTAGAAGACTACAGAAGAGTTTTAGCCGGTAACAACGAGTATCTTAAAGACATTCACACCTTTACATAAACTTAAATCAACAGTCACTCACTTGTAAGACTAGCATACATCTCTCAAAAGGGAAACGTCAAAGTCTACGTGATCTACTGTTGGAGGCAGGTCTGCTTTATTCCAAATGTAAAGTCCATTAGCAAAGGTCTGATAACTTGGTGGACAAGCCATTTGGTGCAGCAAATTATTAAAGCACAATCTAAAGACTAAATTCATTCAGCAACTGAATGGCAGATGAAGTGTTTGTGTATGTAAATCCCATTCCAGGCTATTTATTTATGGTAATGAAACGCCAGAGCAGCCTAGCAGCACAGAGAACTAAAGAGTGTGTAATTACACTAATGCTCCACTGACTAATAGGCCACAGGGGAAGTCTGCCGGCTAGCGTTAGCTCACTTACTAATGCACAACACAAAAACACTCCACATATTCCTCTGCAACAATGTGTGTGTGTGTTTGTTTCTCTGCGAGTGTTTTTAAAAGGCTTCACTTGAATAGGAGACCCGTTTGTTCAAAGTGAAGACAATGTAATAATTAGAGGAATGTGTGAACCAGAGACGATGAAGAGTGTTGTTTTGGTGACCTTGAATATAAAGTTGTCTGTTGTCACCTCCGGGTCGTGCTCCAGCACACCGATAAGGAGCAGACCCAGCGGGGGTCAGAGCGCTGCTTTGGCCCCATGCAGGAGCTACTTCACACAAACAGAGATCCATGCTTGCTGCTGCTAAACAGGGTGTGGCTAAATGTATTGGAGGGTGAGATGAAACAAACTCCATTGTGATGTCTGATTTGTGGACATGAGCAAACAAAACAGGATATTTCTTCATTTTCTGAGTTGTTGCTCTTCACAATGCGGCTGAATTACCACTGCGGCTCCTGTGTGAGAGGTCCGCACTAATCAGTTACAGGTGACAATAAGCACGATGTTTGTAGTAGCAACACATCAAAACCCGGTAACAATCAAATATGACGACGTGAACGCAGGGAGGAAATGATAGCATTAGCCCCACTTCAGCTAACACCTTTACATTACAGAAAATGTTAGAGCACATTTTTTAGAAGTGTGACGGTACTAGAGGTTCTGGTTGAAAACTCAGACAGAGTCAAAGAGCGATGGTTCCAGTATGTACAGGTGGACATATATCCACACATATTCAATCTTGATTTTTCTAAGTACTGATTTACTGTAGAGGCCAAAATCACTTTCTGTATCACTATTTCTATTTCAACAGAGGGTTTTTCAACAGGATGCAAAGGAAAGACCCCTTGAATACATCTACATGGATGAAGCTGGGTTTAATCTCACCAAAAGGAGAAGAAGAGGCCATAATGTGATTGGCCATCAGGCAACTGTTGGTGTTCCTGGGCAACGTGGTGGCAATGTCACATCAGCTGTCATCAGCAATCACGGTGTTGTCCACCATCATGTCAGCCTAGGGCCCTGAGATGCTCTCTTAGGGCAGCAGGATGAGCATCCCATCTATGTTGTTGTTTGAGACAATGTGAGATTTCACAGAGCCCTCCAGATTAGAGAATGGTTCAATGAGAACCAATGTTTTATCATTGTTTGCCTTCCACCACACGCCCCTTTCCAAAACCCCACTGAGGAATTATTCTCCTCATGGCGGTGGACGCCAGCCTTACACCAGGGGAAGTCTCCTGCAAGCCATGGAACTTGCCTGTGGTGACATAGGTGTGGAGGCATGCCAAGCCCGGATACAGCACGCCAGGGTTTTCTCCCCCGTTGCCTGGTCCTGTGATGTGGATGAAGTCCTGTGGCCTGACCCAGCATAGAGACATGATGCTGTGGCTGAGTAATGCACTTACGTAGTATTTGTATGTTTTTGTACTTCTTTTGTACATGGCCTTACTGTACACAAGTGGCAAACGCATAAGATTTCTGTTTGTTTTTACAAGTGCTACACGTGAATGCTCGAGATTCCCGTTTAGTCTTCTTGTACAAGTGTTGAATGACTGTTTTATTTTTGTTTTGTAACATTCCTTTTGCTTACAGCGAACAATAAACAATCATTTTTGACTCGGGCCACGATTTGACAACAAGGTTCAGTTTTGAGCACAGATTGAACCGTTTTGAGTTTGAAAACTGGGTTTTGTGTTCACAGTGTAGAGAAAAGGAGAGCACCTACCAAGGAATGCATCTTGGCAATTGAGAAAAACCGTAAAGGATTTCCGATGACCAGACAGCGTATGCCTGGCTGACAGACTTAGGCTGTCAGTTTGTGATACACGTATGTCAATCTGACAACGTATGGTGGACATAACACAGACCTGCCCGATCAGTGTTGACTGCAAGGAAGAGACTGGAAGCAAACGGCTGTGAAATTTTACCGACTCACCGGCCGTGGCGTGCGTTACAAGTTAAACAGATGTTTACAGCACCCGGCAGTCGAGGATTACAGATGGTTTTGTGGTTTTATTTTGACAAAAGTTTGCTTGTTTTGCTAATTTTTCTTCACGGTTGTCTTCATCTTTAAGGTTATTTATATTAGAAAGTGTGTATTACACTGACCCCTGAAGTCCAAATGACTTCCAGAATTGTTAAAGGGTTTTGACCAGCAGTTATGTCGTACCCTTACCAACCCTTAATGATATACATCAGCTTTTTAAGGTGGCAGGTTATTCTATCCACAGATTAAAGCAAAGCAAATAAAAATAAAACAAGCCATTATTTGTTCTAATACACCTGCTGCAGTCTGTCAAGTGAAACATCATTCTACATTGTCACACAGCATTATGACTGACTGACCTGGCAGAAGACGAACCCTCCAATAAATATGCAGGCACCGCTCCTCCTTACGGAAGCCTCGTTGGCACTTGCAGGCCAGAAGTGAGGGATGTTTAGCCAACAGGGCATCTTGTCTCTCCAGGCACTCAGACGCCACTTGCTCGTCCAGAGGGGCGATTGCTGCATCGGCTGCACACAGCTCAAGACCGTGGTACAGCGCCTCGCACTGTGGGTCAGTGGCGCACATACGGTGGGCTTCAACACAATCAGTAACAGGTGAGGGGAAGGAAAATATCTCCACTTGGGATGGTAGCACACCTGAGAAAAGACAAGAGACATAGAAGACTTACAAAAGTTCTGTTTAGATGCACGAGTGTGAGATGGATGATAGTGAGATCTCCTGAGAGCTGTGTGCTATCCAGCATGGCTACCTTCATCTGAATGAAACTCAACTACACGCCATGAAAAGCCAACTCAGGTGTGTTTAAAACAATCGCTGTTTTAGCTGTGCCAAACTGGAGGAAGGAACATTGGAGAACCAGCAACTTCATCTGGACGAGCATTACGAGTGGATCGTTACAGGGAAGCTGACTAAAGCAGAGCCATCTAACTCCAAGCAAACCCGCTCTGAATGATCCTCCAATGCAGAAATCAAACCGGAACTACGATGACATCCTGGACAGCGTCTACCAGAAGTTATCCAGTCTTGCACCAGACTCACCTTGGTGGAAGTTCTATGCAAAGAGTTCCAGTTGCTGCGGGAATCTCTGTAATTCAACCAGGAACAGGTAGCCTAGCTAGCCTCAGAGAACCAGAACTTCCAGGAGTCGAACAAATCTCACAGGAGGAATGTCCATCCATCCATTCTCTTTCACTTATCTGGGGTCGGCTCGCAGGAGCAGCAGCCTGAGGAGGGAGGCCCAGACTTCCCTCTCCCCAACCACTTGGACCATTTTCTCCGGGGGAATCTCAAGGCGTTCCCTGACCAGTTGAGAGACATAGTCTCTCCCTCCAGCATGTCCTGAATGTCCCTTTTGCTCTCATCCTGACATGCCTGGGAAATCTCACCAGGGAGGTGTCCAGGAGACCCGCTAACCAGATGCCCGAGCCACCTCTCGTTCAACGGGGTACACCCAACATACAGGCACCAAGAAGGGGGCAACTAGTATGCCCTCCCCTTCTCAGCGCCTCTCAGTGGTGGCAACTCCAGAGTGATAGAAAATCCAACCCTTCCGGAGCCCCAGCCATGCATCAAAGTGAGTCCGACTATACAGTGGTTACAGAAAGTATTCAGACCTCCATCAGTTTTTCAGTCTTTGTTAACTTGCAGCCATTTGCTAAATAAATACAATTATTTATTTCCTCATTAATGTACACACACCACCCCATAATGACAGAAAAACAGAATTTTGAAATGTATGCAGATTTATTAAAGAAGAAAAACTGAAGTTTCACATGGTAAGGTGGCCAGGTGGCCATCTACAATATGTATTTTTATTTTTGTTGCAGAGAATCTTGGACATGGATGGAGCTGCTCAGCCTCTTGAATTTATGTACATTGATGAGGCTGGATTCAACCTTAGCAAAAGTAGACGACGAGGACGTAATATACTTGGCCAAAGGGCGATTGTGCACGTCCCGGGGCAGCGTGGAGGAAATATGACATTGTGTCCCAGCATAAGTCTCCGAGGGCTACTGCACCATCATTCCAAACTGGGTCCATATAATGCACAACACATGATCACATTTCTAGATGCACTTCAGGATGCAGTTGTACAGGACAGACCGGAGCAGCCCAGGGTTGTTGTTGTCTGGGATTATGTCAGTTTCCATCGGGCTGCTATCGTCCGGGAATAATTCACCAACCACTAGGTTGGGCATCGTTTGATTTTGAATGATTCCGATTCTGATTCCAATTCCTGGTTTCGATTCCGGTTCCTATCGATTCCCCATTCTGATTCTTTCAAGACATTCCGTGTTTTAAATGAGCCAGCTAACCACAGGTCCTACTTGAGGAAATAATCTTAACTTCAACATGAATTTTAATTCTATGAACAACAACATCACCTTCATTTAGACAAAAACACGTTTTGGAGAACAAAAGAAAAAGACTTGCAGCACAATCAGTGTGTTTGTTTCTGACCACAACCAAAGTCTGGAAGAAGCCTCTGGGATGAGAGGCTAAATGTCTCCAACATATCCAGAAACCTGCAGCTGTTTTCAGCTGAAACTCTCAGGATGATCATGTCCAGGATGACTGAGAACTATACCTCCATGCTGCAGCAGCATTCAGTCAGAACAGGAAGTGAAACTTAAACGTAGCTGCTGTCAGTAACAATCTAACAGATTTAAACATTAAAACTCAACAGAAGTAGTTCAAAAAGCAAATAAAAATGTTATTTATTATTATTATTATTATTATAATTATTAATTGTGGCAGAAGCTGGTGTGGTCCACCACAGAGAAGCTGCTCTAGCATGATGACTTTAATTATTCTACAGGTTATTGTTCAGCCTTCTGACGCTCACGTGTCTGACTGCTGACGCTCCATGTGTGTTTTTATTTTTGCAGTGAGACAAACTCACCTCACACCGTCCAGAGTTTCTATTAAATCCACCGTGTTGACGTATTTTAACAAGTTTCCTCTACGCTGTAGGAGTTAAAGTTTACGTTATGGAGTAAAAGTTCGGCAGACGCGTTTGTTTAGATTTGGCCGCTGCACGCCGGGTGGGGGTGGGGTCTCTTGCTGCACACAGACAGCTGCTGTGATCAGCTCTGAAAAGAGCTGATCACTATTTGCAGATCACGTTTATTTTTCACGGAGCTCAGCCGCGGATTCCTCTTCCGTCAGCATTCTAGGAATCGAAAAAAAAACTTAGAACGATTACGGAGAAAACTAACAGTTGGAACCAGTTCCAATCGATGCTCGATTTGGAGTTGTGTATTTGACCCCTTACTCGCCATTTCTCAACCCTATAGAGGAGTTTTTTTTCCGCCTGGAGATGGCACATTTATTACCGCCAGCCAAGGGCGTCAGTTTGTTTTCAGAATTGCTGGGGACAATAACCATGCACTTGAGTGGGGTTTAAAAATTGCTGGGGACAATAAAGTAGGCTAGCACAGGGGTCGGCAATCCGCGGCTCTGGAGCCGCATGCGGCTCTTCCATCCATCTGATGCGGCTCTCTGTGCTTGTAAAATAATGAATGCATATTTAAATAAAATGCTTTATATTTTACTGCATTAATTTTACACCTGTATGCCAATTCTAAATGTAAAGATTGTCTGCGTAAACCTGAACAGGCCCAACCCGGTCTTACTGTGAGACCGGGTTGACGCGTCACGCTTGTGTGTAATCATATGCGCTTCCTGAGCTGAAGACAATGTGAGATTCTGGGATTCTCCTCAGACAGGCTCATGGATGTGTCGCCACATTGGAGACAGGAACAAGCACTATTCAGCCAAAGTTTCATAATCAGGGAACATTTTCTAAGTGACAAGTCTCTCTGAGAGACAGGGTTTGGAAAACACTCACTTCAGTGGGAGGAATCTTCCCGCATGCGCTCTGGTTCTCTGGGTGGCTCTGGGGTTAATCAAGTTTAATTGTTTCTCTTTGCAACAATCTTCACAGGAAGGCAAAACAGTTAAATGGCAGGTTACAGATATTTCCATTTGACTGTTTAGTTTGACAGATGAACTCAAGGATGTTGCTTGGTTTGAAAGAATTACCCCGATGCACACTGATGCGCATGGAGGAGCTGACATTTTAATCGTTAACGCACATCGCGGAGGTAAAATATTCCCATCAGAACATCAGAGCTTTATACTGGACACTGTGTTCAGCGCGGCTCGGAGCGCCCACGGTGGACAGTGAGCTGAAGATCTGGGGTTCGCAGCGCAGTGCAGAACCACGGCGCATGCGATAAGATTTCCTCCCACTGAAACAGTCTGGAAACCCGGTCTCTCTGAGGGATGTGTCACTTGGAAAAATGTTCTTTTTATGAAATTATGAAACTTTGGCTGAACAGCGCTTGTTCCCGTCTCTAATATGGAGACGCATGACGCGTAGAGACATTTGATCACGCACAAAGTTTATGTGGAGCAGAAGCGGCCGGGCCACGGCAGGTGAAATGTTCCTAGCCTACATGAAGTGAAACTGTTTAATTGTAACATTAATGTGTTACTGGACACGCTGGTCTGGTTGGTTAGACCAGTGTTTGAAGTGGAAAACACACACACACACACACACACACACACACACACACCAATTAAAATAATGCTGATAGCGTGGACTAGAAGACAGGTGATGGTTTACGTATTTAAATGATGATCAGGCTGCTGTAAAATGTAATCTCCATCCACATCCAGACAGAATTATCCTCTATTCTTTCTCTATTTGCTCTGCTCTTGTCTGGGATGACGTAGCTGACGGTGCGCGCGGCGTGCCTAACTAGCGGCTGATGCACATTTTACGCATTTGGAGAGATGGGCTGGATGCTTCGCTTTTACTGGAAGATGGTCCACTTAACGCACGGGTGTAGACTAAAAATTAATGACAAATGAATGAAAATTAAATTGGGAGTTTTTACTTCATATTTTATAAATAAAAAGGACGGGGGAACATATTTATGACATCTTTTTAAACTAAATTTTCTAGCGCGACCTGCCTGCTTCACTTAAGTCACTGCTTATTAAGGTCCGTCCAAAATTACCGTGGGAAACGGGTAATGATGGCTTTTTGATGGGAATAGGTTGCCGACCCCTGGTATAAGATCTGAGCTGGTAAAACAAAAATCCTCATCAGCAGGCGTTTTTGAAAGTGGGGGGGACACAGCTGCCAATCACAAATTTTGCCGGGGACATGTCCCCGGCGTCCCCGGTTAAAATGACGCCTATGCCGCCAGCCACATGCTCGCATGCCTCTTCTGCAGGCAACGGGACAGGCCTGCGGAGACACTGAGGTAAGCTCTATCCATGGCTGGATACGGCACACAAGGGGATATTTCCCCCGGTGCTTAGCAAGAGAAGACATTGCTTTGATGATGAAGAGATCCTGTGGCCAGACCCCAACAGACAGCAGGATCCATAAGGCCACTCGCACAATAGTTTTTTTCTATGTTTACCGTAGTTTATTGTTTGTTTTTATTTTAAATGTTTTTTGTTTTTGCTTTAATTTAATTTACTGTATTGTAAACAATTGTAATGTACAGTATTTAGTATTTGTGGGTGTTGTGGAAACGAGCCTTCTGTGGAACTGAATAAAAACAACGGAAACAAAAGCTTGCAGTGTTTTATATAAAGTGGACTAGTGTGTTGCTGCTGATTTGAAAGTTTATTCATATGATGCAGGTGGGTATAATTTTGTCATTAGAGTGTCATTTTGACAAAGGATTGTTAGGTTTTGATAGCAGAGTTTCAATTCTATGGCGCAGTATGGGGGCCAAAATTAAGACTACTGCCCAGCAGCAGGAGGCTATGTAAATTCCGAAGCAAACTACTGATCTGATTAATGATTAGCTGGCGCCGGTAACTGGGAGGCTGGCGCTGCTTACTGAGGAATAGCACCTTTACCAGCATTACTAATAGATACGCTAGGGACTAGCAGCCCTCGGCTGGTCATTGACTGGTTCACACACTCTCGCTGCTGTCTATTAGCATGGATAGGCTAACGTTAGCCTGGACGGGCTGGTGTTAGCATTGGAGAAGCTTGCCATTAGCGTGCCTAGGCTGGCCACTAGATGGATTTCCTACCTCCTCGATGGACCATTAGCATGGATAGGCTGGCGTTAGCATCGGAGAGGCTAGCCATTAGCGTGCCTAGGCATGCCACTAGCTGGATTTCCTACGCCCTTGATGGACCTTAAGCATGGATAGGCTGGCATTAGCATAGGAGAGGCTAGCCATTAGCATGTCTCGGAGAGTCACTAGTCAGCTAGTGGCCAGCCTAGGCACGCTAATGGCTAGCCTCTCCGATGCTAATGTCAGCCTATCCATGCTAATGGTCCGTCAAGGGGGTAGGAAATCCAGCTAGTGGCCAGCCTAGGCACGCTAATGGCTAACCTCTCCAATGCTAACACCAGCCCGTCCAGGCTAACGCTAGCCTATCCATGCTAATAGACTGCAGAGGGAGTGTGTGAACCAGTCAATGACCAGCCGAGGGCTGCTAGTCCCTAGCTTATCTATTAGTAACGCCGGTAAAAGTGCCATTTCTCAGTAAGCAGCGCCAGCCTCTCAGTTACCGGCACCAGCTTATCATTAATCAGGTCGGTAGTTTGCTTCAGAATTTATATAGCCTCCTGCTGCTGGGCAGTAGTCTTAATTTTGGCCCCCATACCGCACCATACAATTCGACATATTTCCCAGCGTTGTGTCTTATTGTCTTGTGTGTAGAGTTTCATTATGATGACCCAAGTTTTGCTAAATGTGTTCAAGCAATGGGCAAAAACTGTATTATTAACAATAATGTTTAACACTATGTGTTTTCTTCATCAGGAACATATTTGCATTTTGAGGTTTTACTTCTGATTGATAGAATTTCTACTGAATTGAGCCCAAAAGTTTCTCTGCTGTCCAACAGGTTCGTTTCTACAGGATTGTGTCTTCTATCAGTCACAGTGAAGATATGTGAAGAGATATGGACAGGGGGCGGTTGTAGAAGTAGTTAGCGGGTAGCAAAAATGCCATATGTGGAGGAGAAATTGAGAAATGAAAAGAGAGATGGAAGAGAGAGAGAGAGGTATCGCAGGAGAGATGAAGAGAAATAGAAGCAGAGACAGAGAGTAAGAGGACCAATACAAACCTTGATGGGTTGGACGCACGCACAGTATGAAGCAAACGCAGCATGCACCACATAAAACGAGGTTTGTAGAATCACAACAAAAAGTGAACATATTGACACACAAACACACACACACACACACACAGTTGTGAAAGAACAACGCAGAGACACAACTACCCTGAGAAAGACCCTTTTATGTGCGTGTCCTGCTGGGAGGGAGACTGGGAGGCACAGAACCCGTCATTATTACTAGAACACAATACTACAAAACCACAGGGAGGGGTGGAGGGGGCAAAGCAATCTGTCCAAGACACACACACACACACACACACACACACACACACCTTAGTGTCAGAAGAAAGCGGCTGAGGGAGCATAAACAGCTTAACATTCAGTGCTGGATCAGTAGACAGTATGTAAATAGAATACTGAGTGTGCTGATGAAAGACTAACACACACATAAAACATTGTAGGTTGAACAAACAGCCTTTGTGCAGCACCGCATTCTGACACCCAAACACAACTCTGCTGTGGCTCACTCTGGACAAATTGAACTGACGGCCCAGCACAGCCAGACCCAGACCTTGAGCTGCTCTCTGGCCAGAGGCCGCCCCGCCCCCTGGCAGCTTCATCCTCACACTTCTACATGACATTCACCCATGTCCATCTGTCTTCGAGACAACACAGCAACGATGTCCATGTAACACACCTAATACACACACACAGCTGACTTTGGGACATTTCCCCAGCCCTTACTTAACCAGACCAATCAGGTTTCAAGCATTCACCGAGTTCACTGAGTTGTTTTTCATATTTTAGCAGTAAATGACAAATGTGTGCCAGTAAAAGGACCTGTACAGATCTAGATAGCACATGATCAGCTGGGTTGTTACATAAATCCAATTGGTCCCACATGTAATGATGATGAGTCAATGGGTAACCTTTCCACAACTTCTCCTCTTTAAGCCCCTGGTGTTCCAATCACTAGCATGTATAGAAATGGAAAAATTCCTCCTGTTAGAATACAATGCTTCTGCCACAACATCATGGGCTCTATTTTGTTCAGCGTAAGGTTACATGTGATGTGAGTTCCGCGTTATTCAATAAAGGCAGGGGCCTCCCCTTTTGCTGAGCTGAGCGGGCATTGGGGCAGTGTGGTTTCCAGAAAGCGCCAAGCATGACTCCTGTGGTTTTGTATAGCTAACGGATAACACAAGATCAGCATGACCGATACCCAGACCAGAGACGGTGGTTTGACTCCCGTGATAGGTAGGCAACCTGAAGCTGTGATGTCAACACCTCCTCATACATTCTCCTGCAATGCCCTGATCCTGTAGAAGCATGGCATTTTACTGTGATTGCCTCTGTGTTTCTGTGAAATCACAGAAGAAGAGCATGTTCGGGTCAAACAGCCTGCTTCTCCAGTACCTTCCAGAGGCATAGCAATGCATGATGACGTCATGCGCGTTCACTCGCAGGCATAGCCCGTAGCTTTGCAATCTGTAGCTTAGCGGCAGAGCGAGAGGCAGCGTTGCCAACTCAGCGACTTTGTTACTGTTCCTAGCACCTAGAGACAAACCTAGCAACATTTCTGAGGACCTTTTGCTTCTTTCTGCAGAACTTTCTTGAAAATATTCCCTGTAGATTAGCAACAAAGAAATAATTTGCGCTCTGAACTGTTCTTCTTCGTCTTTTGGAATCGTAATATGTCCAAGGAAGGTCCCGTCTTTCTCGCCTCGGATTAGCGCTAAATTCATATTTTATTTCCTAAATTCCCCAATACAGCTTTCTGTTGGTGGCGGTGGTAGAACAGTCTGCACTTAGCTAGGGAAGATGGTTTGCTGCTAAATGAAATAACCAATCGTAGTAGAGCCCTTCTATAGGCAAGAAAGACGTACATCCTACGATAGGGAGCCTAAGTCACGCCCATCTACTTCCGGACCACAGGTCCCCGGAAGAACGAAAAAATGAATGCAAGTCAGCAGTATTTTCTAATCCGCTTGTTTTGTGCCATGGATTTCACATATGATGTCCGTGAATTTTAAAGACACATTTGGATACCAAGAACACGCTTCTTTTCGAACAGGGGGGAACACTATATTAGGTTTTGTGTGAAAATAAGTCCAGGACTACAAATACGCTTCCCGAAAATAATGTCATCGAACCAGACACAGAGAAAACTGAGGGAAAACAGCTGTGAGTTCAGCAAACTTCCCACAGGAGGAAAGAACCCCCATAAATCCAGTCATGTGGTAAGTAGCAGCTAAGCTACGGGAGAGGAGATTATGTGGTGACATCATATTTGCAACGTGCCGATTTCTGGTGCTAATTACGAACATTTACAACTTAATAAATCTCAAAGTACGTGACTGGCGTGGTGGAGACCCCCATCATTACATTTCATTTAAACAGCAGTACAACATGTGTGATCCAGGGTGTAAGGCAAAGCGGATTAGAAAATAATGTTTTTAGCGCAGTTGACTTGCATTCATTTTTTCGTTCTTCCGGAGATCCGTGGTGCGGAAGTAGACTTAGGCTCCCTATTCCAAATGCCACTTCTGGGAGCAACGAAAGAGAATGAGACTCTGCGCATGTGCAGGAGGACTGACCGATCATTAAACTTTGTCGGCCAGGCACAATTGCAGAGCTGGAGGCTGCAGATTTACTTGTCTAGCGTGTCTACATCAGAGTACATTATTTGTCTAATTTATTAGATTTGTGTAGAACAGTCTAAACCTGTACATTGCACCGGTACAGGACTGACTCATCTGTTGTTTTCATTCAGGAGTGTGCACGTACAGCATGCGCACCTCATGCTCGAGCTTGCTAATGAAGCTGCAGTTACACGTTTGGCCTGAGGGGCCAGTCATGAGCATTAATATTTCAAACTCCTTAACGTCGCGGGACAAATAATAATAATAATGCATTGAACTTATATAGCGCTTTTCAAGACCCCCAAAGACGCTTTCACACACTCTCACATTCACACACTGCTAGTGATGGTAAGCTACTTGTAGCCACAGCTGCCCTGGGGAGGTCTGACAGAGGCGAGGCTGCCATTTGGCGCCGTCGGCCCCTCTGACCACCACTAACACAGGCAAGTTGGGTGAAGTGTCTTGCCCAAGGACACAACAGCAGGATACCCCTGGCGGGAGCTGGAATCAAACCCATGACCCTCCGATCATAAGGCAACCCGCTCTACCACCTGAGCTACTGCTGCCCCAAATGTTGCCCTAAAACTAACATGTGGACATTTTCACATTATGGGGACATTTTGTTGGTCCACACGGTGCAAAACACCCTAATGCTTGGTTTTAAAGGTGTGATGTGAATTAATTCTCAGTTTGGGTTAGGCATAGTAGTCACTTAAATGAATGGAAGTCAATGTAGGGTCCACACAAGTATAGAAAAACAAGTATGGTGTGTCTGTGTGCACGTGCGTGCGTGTGTGTGTGTGTGTGTGTGTGTGTGTGTGTGTGTGTGTGTGTGTGTGTGTGTGTGTGTGTGTGTGTGTGTGTGTGTGTGTGTGTGTGTGTGTGTGACAGGTTGACAGATGGCAGTGAGAGTGACAAAAAAGTGAGTGTGATGTAAACAAACACAGAAGAGGAGAAAGAGAAAAAGTTGGATAAACCCAATCCCGACTCCGCCTACATCCAACAATGCAAACAGTTTGCGTCACATGACTGCCAAACACAAATGATTCCATTAGACCCACAGAGGGATTTCCTGTACAAGCCAATATAACGATGGGCTGGTATGACTTTGTTCTTTAATTCTGTAAAGACCAGTAGGAATACAAGAGTGTAAACAGAAAAAACGCTTGATAGTTCTGCGTTGAGAAGATGGTCGCCTGATGGAGACATTTTGTTTTCTTTACTTCAGACCACAGTGGGCTCAAACGTGGAGCAGTTATTTCAATAGTTACCACCCAGAGCTCACTCCCGCTTCACAGAAACCTACACCTGTTCAGCTTGTGTCAGCAAAAAGGAGTCCAGCCTGAAGTCACACCTAGGGCTCCTCCAGAGAACTAGCTCTCTCTTCTCATTGAGCCACAGCAACCAGCTGTCACCGGGTCCTGATCTGGACTGGTTTACTAATAATGAGCTGGCTGGAGTGCATTTGGTGACCAGGGGTGGCCCTTCGTCATCATAGACTTGGTCATAAACTTTCCACCTCATTATAAAGTGTAGTTTAAAGCTGAATTTACAGCATATCCACCTTGGTTTTACAGTGATCCCTCGTTTATCGCGGTAGATGCGTTCCAGACCTGGCCGCGATAGGTGAAAATCCGCGAAGTAGGGGCACCATATTTACAGTACAGTACCGTAATGTAAGTTGCAGTGGGCCGCACGGACCGAATATCTTGCCCTCCAGACAGAACCTGAAAGCACCACCAGTAGGCAACGACTTATAAAACGATACACTTTATTACATGATCAACAATAAGACACAATAACATCTTAGGTGTGTTCTTGCTGTGTCTTTGTAAATCCATGCTTTCGTTCTTTTTTAAACACAGAAACAGTTTTCAAAACTGTTTCTGTGTTTAAAAAAGAACGAAAGCATGGATTTACAAAGACACAGCAAGAACACACCTAAGATGTTCAAAGAGAAATACGGACAACAAGGAACGAAGGACTTCCGCCGTTTGGAACGATTACACCAGAAAAGCGCACGTCTAAGAAACCACCTTCGCTTCTGTTTAAGATGCCGGGACGAAAACATCACACCCACAAGCCTACAGCTGAAAACATCGATCCGGACCAAGACAGCACAAAATATAATAGAAAGAGCACAGAGAGCACTGCTCAAGGAGAGGATAAGGAACGTCATAACCAAACAGAGGCGTGTGGAGGACGAACTGGAAAGAGGACACCTGGACTTGAAAAGGAATTACAAACTTGATAAACAAATGGAGGAACTAATTAAAGGACACATGATGGAAAAACAGGAACAAGAGTTCATAAAAGTGAAAGAAAGACACATAAAGAAGTTAAACAGACTCATAAACAAGAAAAAGAGGGGAGAAATACAAAGCAACTCCACACCAAACTCATGGGTGTGTAACATTTCACAATACAAACTAACAGAAGCAGAGGAGAGCATATTAAAGAAAGGTTTAAACTTTGCAGTCACACCAAAAGAAATACCATATGATGAATTTATTGTAGCAACAGAACTAGCATGTCAACAGATCACAGATGAGGGAAAGAAAGCAGAACTCAGAAATAACATAGTTGGGATATTAAAAAACAGCCAAATTCAACACAGCAATATTACAAAAGAAGAACAATCAGCCATGACAGCTTTATCCAAAAATGAACAGATAATTATTCTACCGGCAGATAAAGGAAGAACCACAGTAGTTATGGACAGAGAAAAATATAAACAACAGATGAAACAGATGCTAGAAGACAAAAATACATATGAAATACTTAAAAAAGATCCAACAGAAAACATTAAGAAAAACATAAAAAATTACTGAAGCCACTGCACGAAAAAGGCAAAATAACAGAAAAAATGTACAAACACTGGATTCCTACAGCAAACATAACACCAAGAATATATGGAACACCAAAAATACATAAACAAAACACCCCACTTAGACCAATAGTTGACAGCATAGGTACACCAACGTACAACATGGCAAAAGATATCAGCAGAATCATCAGCCCGTTATTAGGAAATACAGACCAACACTGCAAAAATAGCATAGAATTGGCAAAAGAACTAAAGGAAATTACAATAGAAGACAACGACATACTCATCTCACATGACGTCACATCTCTGTTCACAAAAACACCAACCCAAAAAACCATAGACATAGTAGTTAACAGAATCAGACAAGACAAAACTTTACACAAAAGGACAAACCTCACAGCAGATGACATAGCACAACTGATAGGACTGGTAGC
Organism: Nothobranchius furzeri; assembly: GCF_043380555.1. Classification (NCBI taxonomy): domain Eukaryota; kingdom Metazoa; phylum Chordata; class Actinopteri; order Cyprinodontiformes; family Nothobranchiidae; genus Nothobranchius; species Nothobranchius furzeri. The sequence continues at coordinate 109,378,137 of NC_091741.1, forward strand.
TAACTCCACTTACTTCACATACGACAACACAATATACAAACAACTGGAAGGCTTCGCCATGGGTAACCCATTATCAGCCACCCTGTGCGAGTTTTTCATGGAAGACCTGGAACAAAAAGCCATAGCCACCGCCCCCCCAAACTGCAAAATAAAACTATGGAAACGCTACGTAGACAACATACTGGAAATCATACCAAAAGGTCAAACAGAAACACTAACACAACACTTAAACAATATTGACGACACGGGCAACATAAAATTCACTTATGAGTTAGAAACAGAAGGCAGCATAGCATTTATGGACATGAAAATCACCAGGCAGACCGACGGGACCCTAAACATAAACACATACAGGAAACCAACACACACAGACCAATATTTATTATGGACATCAGAACACCCCACCATACACAAAATGTCAGTAATCAGAACATTATATCACCGAGCAAACATAATAACAGAAGAGAGAGACCGTAAACAAGAGGACAAACACATACAACACGCTTTAAAGACCTGCAGATACCCGACATGGGCAATAAACTATGAAAAACAACAAACAAAAACAGAAAGCAAAGAACAACCCAAAAAAAGAACCAGAAACCCAGAAAGACAAGAACCAAGACCAGTGATAACCCTACCATACATCAGAGGCATAACGGAAAAAATAAGAGCAACAATGAAAAAACACAACATAAACACACCAACAAAGCCATACACAACAGTTAGAAACAGATTAGTACACCCAAAAGACAAAATATCAGCTGGACAAAAATGTGGAGTCATCTACGAAATCCCATGCAAAATATGCAATAAAACATACATAGGAGAAACCGGACGCCAACTCAATACACGGACAATAGAACATAGAAAGGAGTGCGAGAAAGAGGCAAATCGTAAACACACAAGAGCAGCAAAAGAAGAAGCAGAAAGTACAATAAAAAAGTCAGCCGTAACAGATCATTGCTTAAGAGAAAACCATATAATGGACTGGGACAGCACACGGATCATAACCACTGAACAACAAAAATACAAAAGATGGATCAAGGAAGCAATAGAGATAAGGAGACGTGGATGTGGGACCATGAACAGGGACGACGGAGTTTACACGCTGGACCACGCATGGGACTGCATCGTCGGAGAGGGGAGAGCGGGCAGTAGAGGGCGACAACGTCCTCTGCTGCCCGCAGATAAACGGAGAAGGAAGTGACGCGCCACCATCAGCGTCAGCCTGAAGAAGCCGGCAGCCGTCGGCGAAACCGTAGCTACAAACAGGTAAACAAAACTGTTTCTGTGTTTAAAAAAGAACGAAAGCATGGAGACACAATAACAAAACACTATGGCCCAAGCCCTCTCTCATAAAACCAGCTATCCAGCATGAGTCACACAAGCAGCGGTACTTAGCTGTCTCAGATGCGGTGACCCCCCTCCCCGGGGTCTGAGCTTCCAACGCCGTCCAACGCCCCGGGGTGCAGCTTCCGAGGACGGCGGTAAGTCCACAACATGAGTCCAACTGCCTGAGTCCGTAGCGGCAGATATCGGCGTGGTCTCGGCATCCACTATGCCCAGCCCTCGCTGCCTAAAGAAGGCAACCAGCCTTCCCTCCTAGCACTGGAACACAGCATACCTGTTTAACTGTCTTCGTCGCCGGCAGCCCTAACCGACTGCGAACGACCCCACCCCCCAAAGTCCGATGCCACAATGACAGGTCGACCACGCGCACATCTCAGTAGACCTGTCACCCTTTTATCCTCCTTGGCCTCGTTATCCATAACGAGGACCAGCTGTTGTCCAATCACCACACCCTCAGAGCCCGGCAGCTTCCGTCTTCTGTCATCACAGTACTTTATTGAATTATCGTTTTTACTTGGTTTTTATAGTTTTATTACAAAAAGTGCATTTTATGATGAAATTGATTAGAAAAAAAGTAATTTCTTGATATTTCGCATAGAAAAATACCGCGAATCGGTGAAAAATACCACGAATCTGCGAATTTCCCTTGAATAAGGCTCCAAAGAAAAAATCCGCGAAGTCGTGAATCCGCGATAAACGAACCGCGAAGTAGCGAGGGATCACTGTATCCGTCTTCTGAGACCGAAGTGGAAAAAGATTCAAAGTTAGATTTAAGTAGTGATACAGAAACAATTAAACTGTTGACAAACTGAGCTGAGCTGCACATTCAGGACTGGAGAGTCCAGGTTATACAACAGACTAATGACTTTTTTCATTTTATGTCAAAATTAAAATCACTGATATAATTTTCCCTTCTGATTCTTTTCAGTATAACTGGTGCCAAGGATGTCTTCGGCCTTTTGAGTGGGCTTCTCTACCTAACAAATGGTCAACAAATATTCTGTAGGCCAGTTTCTTTGTTTTGATAATGAGGAAATAGTTTTGTTTTACTGTATCAAAAAAACCTGGAACACACTTTCAAACACAAAGCCTGCGGCCTTTTGGTATTTATAACCATTTGATGTTTAAGGAACATGTTTCTAAGTTCCTCCGATGTCTGTGGTTCTAAAACCCTCTGAAAGCCAGATAGAGACGATCTACCACAGATATCATAGTTGGACCAGAACCACAAATCTGGTATTAGAACGCCATCACTTCTTTAAAAACTGCAGCGTGAACAAAGGCAGAGAGGAGGCCGCTTTCTACTACAGAACAATATTCTGCTTGTGAGAGAGAAGAGCATCTAGAGCATTTAAGAGTCTAAAATAAAATTTAAACTAAACATCTTCTGTTATGCTATCATTATTAAAATGTTATTAATACAATATTTATTTAATTTAAATTCCGCTTCAAGTCCTCTAACATGAGAAAACACCAAAAGTTAACACGCCTTAACTCAGGGGTCTGCAACCAGCGGCTTTGGAGCCACAGGTGGCTCATTGGATGGACTGTCTGGAGGACGTGAGCCGTGTTTGGGTCAGCCTACCTTAAACAGAGTTAGTGGAGAACTGTTTCCCCTCCTGAGATGCTGCATGGTGGACATGAATGACTTCGAACACATACGAAAATCATTTTCTTCTGCCTGACCGAATTCCTCCAATACTCAAGTTTTTACCACACGATCATACGAGCCTTATTCCACTTGTACTGCCTCTACACATCCTCTGACCCCAGCGTCCCACGAAGTCCTTATAGGACTCATTGTTCAGCGTAACAGCATCTCTAACAGCTGGTGTCCACCGGCGGGTTTGAGGGTTACCACCGCGACAGCCACCAACTTGTGGCCACAGCTGTGGTCAGCTGCCTCAACAATGGAGGCACTTAACATGGTCTACTCTGGTCCCCCCGCTTCCTTTGGGACGTGTTCAAAGCTGTGCCAGAGGTGGGAGTTGAAGCTCCTTCTGACTTGAGCCTCCACCAAAATCTCCTGACTATTACGACAGATTTTGGACTTTGACCAACATCCTCCCCAACAATATGTGCCAACTCACTACCAGGTAGGGGTCAGTTAATAGCTCCGCCCCTCTCTCCACCCGAGTGTCCAAACGTGTGGCCTCATATCATCGTAAAGCACAATGAGAACAATCTAAATGGACAGAACAAGATCTGACACAGAAGGGCTTAAACTTCTTCCGGCTCTTGGAGAGTACAGACGCTTTTTTCCCCTCTCCCTCCCTTCTCTTCCCAAGGCTCTCTGTCCGGTCTGCCTGTACACTGCGCTCTCTGCATTTTTTCTGGAAACTGGAAATTATTAAACATGGATCTGGTCAGTTGGTCTTTCAACGCGATTGACAAAATCTTGAGAACGGGAGAAGGGGCTCCCGGATGCCCCTCTGGAGCCAGCTGGGTATATCATCACTACCAGTGTGTGAATGGATGAATGATACACTGTAGTGTAAAGCGCTTTGGAGTCCTTACTCTGAGAGGTTCTATACAAGTGCGGGTCATTTATCATATCATGGACTCCTGGAAACAGTGGAACATGATCTGCCTGTCTCAACTGTCTGTAGAGGATTCTGAAGATGTCTGGATATTCGTCGTTTTGGTGTCGGGGTTCCTGCTGTTTGGCCTGAGCGGTTACCTGGCATACCGGAGAAATAATGAGCTTTCGGGGAATATTGGCCTAATCCCGGAGCTCAGGGATGAAATGCACCATGCTGTAAACTCACAGACTCATATAATTGTCGAGATGAGTCGTAAGCTCGGAACTTTGGCTGAGATTCAGGCTCTGGCCCAGAAGGTTGATTCGATCAAGGAGAGTTGACAGATCAGCACGGATTGGAATAGTTTGATAACGCCATTAATGGACCTGGAGGGGTTGAAGACCAGCAGAACTCTAAGGCAGAGAGGAAATTATCTCTGTCTGTACCCAAAACCAGTCTTGCTATCTGAATCTGGTGCCCTTGGAGCCTGTGAGGCTGAAGTGTAAACTCCCCTCAGAAGAAATGTGGAATGCTGCTGTTGCTATGGAAACGCTTTCTCCCTATCCCAGCCTGGGCGGGACTGTGACCGGTGAAGGCCGTGGAACCGTCACTAGGAGTCAATGTGCTCTCTAACCCAATAATCTCCTTCCCCTGTCCAAATGGAGGTGATGAGCGCTGCTCTGCGGCTGCGCACTCTGAAGTGAGGAGAGTCCCAGAACTCTCCATCCCCACCTAGTGGAGACTCATGTTGTGTATCGTCTGATGTCTGAGTGCATATTTGTCTGAGGTGTTTTTTTGCATAGCAAATCAATCCTCTCTGTCGGGGGTAACTCTGAAGTGCCTTTTTTCCCCTCCCCCTGACTCTATCCTCATATAAACCCTCTTGATCTATAATGGTAGCGTGACTCGTGTTGCGAATGACCACAGCCATCCAATTCATGCCATGTGTCTATGTATGTATGTCTGATCTCGGAATCGTGTGTACTGACACAATTGAATTTCCCTAGGGATTAATAAAGTATTTTTGAATTTGAATTTGAATTGAATTGTAAATATGCAAGAAACAACAGGAACAGGTGTGCTGGTACAAATCAGGGACAGGTGTAAGAGAATGGATACCCTAAGATCCAACCTGTTTGTTCCACATCTTTTAAGATTAGTACTAGAGGTTTGTGACTAGTCAAAACTAGTCTTGAACCTCTCCTCCTGACCCAGGACTCTGCCTGTTGCACACCACTCAGTGACATTCTAGGTCTCATCATTTGTGCCCTAAAGATAACCATAGAAAATAACATATTGTACTTTTTTATTCTAATTAATGAAATTCTGTGTTGTGCATAATGAGAAGCCTGTGGCGAACAAAAAATGATATTATAATTAATTAGACTGTTTCTTTGGTACAACTCAAATTTTATATTCTGGAAAATGTTGTTTTCACCCAAAGCGTAGCCTAAAAAATGCTGTTATCGTAAGACTCACACCTGTTGTAAAATAAAGACAAAGTGTTTTTGTTTATTTTATCACTATAGAGCCAATAAAGCCTGTAGGAAATTATGGGATCATCTGCAGTGAAAATGGGCTCCAGCTTCCACAATCCCTGGATTTTTGATAGTGAGCCAGGCCTGTGAGCGGCGTTCACTAGCGGGAGGCCTCAACAACAGAACCTAGAGCTGCAGGTATTTTATTTGTTTAAACGGCTACACGATGAGCTGTTTAATTCTAAATGTAAATGATTGACTCTGAATTTCAATGATTTAAGATTTAGAACTTACAGCTGTGAGTTCCTTTGCCTCTGATCTTTTCCTCTCGGATGCTAGGAATTCTGGGGGTACCAAGACGCAGAAGTGTGACCAAGTCACTGCTTTGCAAGTCACAAGTAAGTCACAAGTCTTTCCGGTCAAGTCTCGAGCCAAGTCCAAGTCAAAGAAGACCAAGTCCAAGTCGAGTCCAAAGTCAATGATGTGGAAGTCCAAGTCCTTAACTTTGAATTTTCAAGTCATAATCAAGTTATCTGTCCAACTTCAATTTAATGACAATGAAAATAAATAAATTCCAGAAATCAAACTTCTTAAAGCTTCATTTATTTGCTCAAATAAGCAGGAAGTGCAACTGTACAAGATCAAACCCAGAACGAAGCATGATTTATGATTTTTGTCCAGGTCGTGCCAACTTTGTGCTAAAATATCAAATATGCTCAAGTCATCATCAAGTCAACAGATGCAAGTCGATTCAAGTCGCAAGTCATTGGCGTTCAAGTCCGAGTCAAGTCGTAAGTCTTTGCAGATTTTATCAAGTCAAGTCAGAAGTCTTTAAAATAATGACTCAAGTCTGACTCGATTCCAAGTCGTGTGACTCGAGTCCACACCTCGGCCAATATGCTCAAAGTCCTCCTAAATCAGAACTTCAAGCACAAACCCGGTCACTTGGACCATCTAGTGGCTGATACCTAAAACAGGCCAACTTGGAGATTCACAGCTATATGTATACGGATGGAGAGACAGCCTCCACGTTGGAGGGGAAACAAAACATTTAAGGGAAAATCTGAAAAGAACAAAGGAAAAGCTAAACGATTTAAGAATACATCAAACAGAAAAAAGGCACACAAGCTCACAGATTTAGATCTCAACGGTGAGGCTTCAGAAACATCTTTGTTTAAATTGTAGACATTTCAGGCTAAAATCGTTGAAGATGCAATAAATCTTTTCTGACTCATCATGTCAGATGGAGAGCTGCACCAGGATAAGGGAACTATTCCATGTTTCCATGTGGCCGATCACATTTCAAAACTAACAAGTAAAAAACTGTTTCTCAGTGAACTTGGTCTTTAAAAAGAATCACAAGTAGGGACATTTTGACATTTCTAACATCCGACTCCTCATCTTAGCTGTGATGAAGAGCTCACCTGCCTTCAGACTCATTCAGCATCAAAGAAGCGTTTCACAGGATAGCAGCCACTCTAAGTACATACGTGTTCTTCATGAGAACACACAAGGCCAGTGTGCAGCTGACAGCCAGCAGTCTGATGAGGCTAAACGAATTCTGAAACACAGCTCATCCCTCCAGCTTTACTTAACCACAGTTTCATCATTTTCATGTTTATGTTTTCGTGCTTTCCACTTTTCTAAAAAAGCAAACTTGTTATTCTCCACATAGGAGCCGGTGGAGATGGTTCGAGCTTCTGGATGAGGTGCTTTCTGGGGGATATGTTTGGGGAGGCTGTTGTTGGTTTAGCGTCCAGTAAACATCAGAGAATGTCTCAGCTAGTAGAAGCTAACCATTAGCATTAGCAACCCCACCACTCAGCAGAACTCCTCCAGGCTTGTGTTATTTGTGGAGATAAAATATCAACATTGCAGACCAAGCAGAGTCAGTAAGAGTCGTGTTGCTGTTGGCCAATCAGAGGAGAGATGTCCAAATATCAGGAAATAAGACTCCTGACACCTGAAGCTACTTTCTCCTCTGGCTAAAGTCTCCATACTGAAACAGGCGCGTCAGAGCTTTTTTTCCCCACAGTACGACTTACAAGGCCTTCATTTCTACTGGAAACCGCTGCTAATGTATTAACAATATGAGTGATGGACCTCTTATTGACTTATTATAAAGAAATGGAATGTGGAAAAAAGCAAGTTGAGCTTGATCAGCGTCTGACATCAGTTCATATTAAACACAAATATTTGATCTGTTTTAAATTGTGTTTCAGTCATAAAGTTCATGGGTGGAAAATTGTACATTTAAATAAGCTGATAAGGCAAAATCTCAGTAATTGAAACATAGTTGATGAAACAATGATGCAGGGACTCCTAAGTGGGAAAAGATCTGTCCTAATGTTAGCAAAATGAAGCGCTGACATGGGTTTTAGAACGATAAAAGGTCATCTAAATGAATAAATGTAGGAATCACAGTCTTGTGTTTAATTATTTGCTCTAATTATTTCTCCTTTAGTAAAGTGAGTGACTCTGCAGTTTCCAGCTCTCGTGTATGAGAGAACTATGCTATCCCTAACCCTCAGTTTCACACAGAAGTGGGTGAGTGATGCTGACTAGAGGCTGGCGATGCCTCAGGCTGCTACTGAACTCCTAAGGATGGACTTTGGCTCCACTATCTGTGCTTCCTTGGTAAGAGCATACGATGCAAGCCTGAAACTGGAGTCCTGCTAACAGAGCCGAAAGTGAAAAGCACCAAGATGACCCAGACATGAGATGAAGCACAGAAGTCTGTGTAGTGTGAAACATACTGCATGTTACAGCAATCCAGTCTGAATCACAAAACCTCTGCAGTCTCATTTCCTTCACTTCCTTGTTTCTAAAAACTCAAGCTAATTGAGGGGCAGCAATTAGTGTAATTATAACCAAAGACAAATGTAATGGATAGAGATACGATGGCTGCACAGCTCTTGTTTATCTCTGTGGTGTTGCTGTGTAATGAAGGGGGAGGAAGTGAAGTGGAATGATGGTCTCAGACCAACCAACAGAACAAAAGTTACAGGTGTACACTCTCAGGAGGGTTTGGAGGTGGTTTCATCTCAGACTGACGGGTCTGGATCGACACAACCAGCTCAAGGATCACCTATGAGGAAGAACACCCCTAACACTGAAGTGAAAGATGAAGAACAGACGCTTGGTGAAAGACAGCTAGTGTTGAAAAGGGTTAGTGCTAGCTTTTTTATTTATAAGTTTGACTCTTCATGGCTATCCCTGTGGTCTGCAGACCTGCTGCATCACTCCTTGCACTTACTGACAATATTTTTTTTTTTAACGATTTCACCTGAGCACTTTGAATGCACTAATACATTAACTCCAGATAGGAGCAAGCTTTTGGTCTTTCAACAGCTCTTAGTTTTATTTGTTTATTTAAGGGGGATCAGTGTGTTATAGTGAGTAGACTAGTTCAGTCTAGTACGTGATTTTACTCACTCATCTGCCTCCTTCAGTGATAATAAATAGTAGAATACTAAATGTACTCGTTCTGTCGGAACCGGAGGCCCAGCTCTGCATTGTACAGACATCATGGACAGTAGACCTTCCAATATAAAGTTCTGCGAGTAACTTTGCAAAAACACTGATAAACTCTGGCTTATCATTTACAACTGACTGAGTCCTTACTGTAGGAGGTTTTAGAAACATCTGGTGATAACCTGAACAGCAACAACATCCAATCCCTTGGATGGAGGAGTTATCATGTCTGGAAAAATCATGTGTGTTGACTATCCAGGGTCCAGAGCAGTTGTAGGATTACACAATTCTCTGAGGCTTCTCCAACAATAATCTCACAAACATCCATTACCCACAATGTCTGCTCACTGTGGTCTCAATTAAGCAAATAAAAAATCAGTTTGGAAACAGTACATTCAAAAGATTCATACAATTAACAGTTATTTTTCAGAACAGCAACAAGTACAAAACTGAAAAACAAAACCTATTAAACATAAGACTACTCTCAGTTGGTGATAAATGACCACGAGGTTGAATTACTTTGTCTAACAGAAACATGGCTACACCATGAGGATCATGCTTGGTTTACACTTTACAGAGACAATCCCTTCTGTCTAAAAGATTGTGTTGGCTGAACAGATACAGAAGCGGGTCTATTTTACATAAGGTTTGTCGATTTGCTTGTTATGTCATTTATCCATCTTCTGTGATGCCCTTTTCCTGGGAAGCATCCTGGGGAGCTAGTGTCCATCTTCATCTGGGGACATGGGACACTCTGGGCAGGTCTGCAGCCCATCACAGGGACACCAAATGCTTAGCTCTAGACCAGTTTTTAATTATGGCTCACCCTCGACAACCAACCTCGACATTATCAAACAGGTGGATTTGTAGCCAGACTGGGCTGTGTAAAGTGTGTTTAGGGGGGTTTCTTCTTTAATTTAACACCACCTTGTGATCCAAATCAACCAACCTCTAGTGAATGGACCCATGGCTCAGGCTTTAAAGTTTGTCAGATTTAAATCTTTACAGTAGAAACCTGATCTTCATCCAAGAGCTCTAGCGAACTACAGACCAGGGTCCTCATTCATCAAACTTTCATGGAAATATTCCCACAATCCTTCCTAGGAACCAAATGTAGAATGTTCGTACGAATGGCCAAAATCCTGATTTATGAAACATGTGGTGGTCAGTCGTACACGTGTTCTTCCACAATTGACTGTTGATAAATCCCACTGGTGCGTACCCTGGTGCCTGTTCACAGTCATTTACATAAAGAAACGCCCTCAATTAACCATATTTATTCACATCACATGCTCAGCTCATGAGGTGAATCCCTGCGTTCCTCCTGTAAAAAACATTAAAAAACTTTATTGACAGTGAGATCGAGGCACTGGCTGCCAAAGTGAGGAGAAACCAACAAGTTGCAGGGATTGTAAACACAGTGTGGACAGAGGAGAGGTTCATGTCGGGAATAAAGAAAAACATGGTTCAACATAAAATTGAATGTTAAAAACGTAGCATAATGGACTGACTGTTCCATTCTTTTTTCATTTAGAGTTTACATTTAAGGAGTTGTATGCATGTTCTGGTTGGAGTTAGTTTTAGTCTTGTTTGGAAATCTTTGTTGTCTCAGTTTGGTTACCTTGACAACAAGTGTATGCTCGGGGAGCAAAGGAGGTTCTGGTGGTTCTCGTAGTTGTCTATAATAGAAAATGAACTGGAATCAGATTTGTGTGATACCAAGTCACAGCATAGCTCCTAAAGGATCTCCTTCAGGAATCAGATCAGTGCACGCATGAAGGACGTGTTCTTTCCAGAGTGCACACTCTGCCAAATCCTCCAATATCACCAGACCAGCCATGCTACTACAATATCAAATCGTCACTGGTCACTTGTGTCTTTTATAGTTTCTAACACTTGATCTGCAATAACGCTGTCTCTCCACAGACATAATTATTTATTAGGTAAAATAATTTGTAGATGAGACTTTCAGTATTGCAGTTCCCCCGTTCCACCACTAGATGCATGGTGTGGGCTTTACTGATTTGTAGGAGCATTTACACGCACAAGTACAAAATGATGAATACCATACAATTCATAATTTAGTTCCTACATGCAACATACACACAGATCTGTGTGTAAGTATGGTTGATAAATGAGGCCTGAGACCTACTCAACCCTGGTCCTGATTCTCTGATAGATTCTTCTTATCAGTAGGTCTCCGAGTTCTTTAGAATCCTGTAAATCCTCCACAGATTGAGTTAGTACAGGAAACACAAAGCAGTTTCACATCTGGGCCAGCACGGACCGAGCTGTGTGGCGTCGATCCGAGTTCTGCACCGGTAGGGTTCGTTCACACACACTTCTGAGGAACGGGAACATCTCTGAGTACATGGGCAGGGGAAAAGACGCGTGGAAAAGTCTGTGGTGTCTGGTTAGTAGTTCTCTCTCTCTCTCTCTCTCTCTCTCTCTCTCTCTCTCTCTCTCTCTCTCTCTCTCTCTCTCCCTCTCTCTCTCTCTCTCTCTCTCTCTCTCTCTCTCTCTCTCTCTGTGTGTGTGTGTGTGTGTGTGTGTGTGTGTGCTCCTCACAGCAGTGAGAAAGAGAGACAGAGAGCTGCTGCAGCTTCAGTCAGGGGCGATGTTTACTTCTCAGTATCCAGAATGATGAATGAATCACGCGTGTGATTCTATCTGCCAATCGGAGGCTCCCCCTAATCATTAGGGACTGGCCAATCAAATGGTAGTGGGTGTGTTGGACCAGTTCAGCCCCTAGCAGACCACCTTGGTAAGTGGGCTGAAAAACCGACTGCTTGAGCACAGAAAAATACAAGGCCGCCTAGATGTGAACACTTTAAACCAGCAGTACTCAACAGGTGCTTTCACTTTTCACCTCAGACCAGCCGACCTCAGATCTAGATACACGCAACAAATGATTACTGCTCTTCTAGGTTTTACAGCTACCAGTCTCCTCGAGACCACGGTTCTAGACTATAAGATGAAACTCTACTCAGCTTCCTGCTTGCACTCATTCTTCACAGTTTACCCACCTGCCTGAGTCTGCTGATTGGTTGGCTGTTAAGCATCAGTGGAGAACCCTGGAAACCACCTTGAGAGGGTAAATTTACCTAATGTTGTTTAGCTGGTTGTCCTGAACCTCCCCGCCCCATCCTCTCTGAAGACAATCAAACCGTCTTTAGTCCCATCAGGCCACGGACCACTACACTCTGGTTGTGTTTCAGCTCTACTATTTGTTCCTTCAGTGTATTGCTCTGATGCCTTTCACTATTTTTGTGCTTTAAAGTAAATATGATCATTTTGAAAGGAATACGAACACACCTACTAAACAGATCACAGGTCCGATAGATGGACAGAACAGAAACCATCAGCTGGGTCCTTTCAAAAGGATTATTGATTCTCTTCTGTGATTTAAGAGCAGGGTTCACACCGTGACTGCACTTTGTTTATTTATCAGCTCACAGAAACACAGAATATCTCCTTGTTCTTCACCAGTGATCAGCATCGATGGCGTATGGATCCGTAAAACCATGAGATGACTTCATGGCCCCGCAGAGGGGACGGGACCTTCCTGCTTTGGTCTCAGCTGTGTTTAATTTGATACCAACTTTTGCTTTTTTCTTGCATTATCTTCTGTTTGTTTTATTCTCTGGTTTCATCCACCACACTGTCCTCTATCATGCTGTAGATGTTGTAGCGTACCACATGGCCAAGTATTTCATCCAAAATGACCAGAAGTTAACTTTTAACTTACAGATCACTCTGACACCGAGGTGCCGATATGAAGTCCATGAACTTGAGCCAATATTCTTGTCTTATCCTGCGTACATCACGAGTCCTCAAGGCTGCAAGACGCAGGACTTCTTATCTATCATCTTTGCATAAGGCTCGTCTTCCCTGGCTCATAAATGACTTTAGAATTTCATATGTGCTAAATAATCATATTTTGTGGACAATATGTTTAAATCCAAAGTGTTTTAATAATGTGTTCAATAATCTACATTAACTAAGAACATAAGTTAATATTAAATCAAATATTCAAAGACCAATCAGATTGATAATTCATATTTATATGGAATATCACATTTTAATGATCATTTACTAAGTGTAGCTACATCCATGACGTTACAGTGTTAATGAGTAACGAGTCATTATTTGGAGGCTTCAGCTGACTGAAACATCCCCGTGAACCGAGCTGCCAGCGGTGGACAACAGTTACGCCCCAGAGGACTTATGCCAGTAAGGTTCCTCTGTGAGGAAATCTAACATGCAGCTCTAGGTCTAGCCACAGATCTGAGGTATCTCTGTCACATCTGTCATGATAATAGCAGATGGTCACAAGGTCAAGCCTTGGCTGACCTTATATCAGCCCACACTTTCACTACAGTAGGCAGACGTACCTTCAGGGATGGCTGACTCGGGGCTGAAGGAATGGAAACACACACACACCATCTGCTTTCACTGTGTTAGAGTTCGAAATCCTGGTTATCAACAACCACACAGGAGACCCCTTTGAGGAAAAATGCAGTGCACGTGCGCGCACACACACACACACACACACACACACCTGACCGGATGAAACCAGGTGGATGAGGTCCACATAAGTTGTTCATTTCTCATTAAATCCAACAGAAGAAGGAAGATGGATTTCCTTGTTCCTTTCACCAAGTTCATTCATCTTCTTCAGCTCTAATCCTGCACGCCCCCACCACACCCAGACACATCACACCCGGGATGATTGTAACGCTTTCTGAATCCAAGCAGCTTTTTATTTTCAGGCCTCATTGTTCTTAATAGATGTCACCATTGGTAACAGAAACCAGTGGAGATGAGACATCCTTCCTCTGTTTCACTCTGCTTACTGTAATGACCCTCGACGTTCAGAGCACTCCCCAACACCACCACAATGTCACGTTGCGAGCCAGGAGGAGGTTAGGACCTAAGATGCAGAAAATCCAGAACGACACAAGGCAGGTAGAAAAAACGTAAAATCCTTTATTTAAGGAATAAATGTCCACAAAACCAAAAAGCATCCAAAGCACAAAAACCTAGAGACCAAGAGAAACCTAATACCTAAAGACCTAGAAGCATAAATCCTAGAGACCAAGAGGGGGGAACGTGACCAACGCTGACACAACATCAATGGACCGACAGCATACTGAGACGCAGACAGGGTTATATACACAGGGGCTGGGTGATTAAGGGAATTGGACACAGGTGAGACTAATAACAGAGAGGAGGAGCAGAGCGGAGCAGGGGAGGAAACCAGACCTAACTGGGGAAGGAAGCAAAAATGAACCAAAGGAGATACTGACTAAATAATCCAAACATGACGGAAACCTAATGATTAGTGGGGTGACTAAGGGAAATGTGAGGGAGACCTAGAGAAAACCTGGAGGGTGCGGGGGACCACAGGGATACAGAAACCTAAGGGGAACACCTAAGGAGAAAACCTGGAGTGGGCTGGGGAACACAAGGAGGCACATAAGGGGAGCCTAGAGAGGGATGGAGAACACAATGGGACACATGAGGGGGATGCAACTACCTCCCAGCTTTGGAATCAGCAGTAAAGGGCGTGTAAAACAGCCTCTACTTCATGGCACATTGAGGTGTGTGTGTGTGTGTGTGTGTGTGTGTGTGTGTGTGTGTGTGTGTGTGTGTGTGTGTGTGTGTGTGTGTGTGTGTGTGTGTGTGTGTGTGTGTGTGTGCGTGCACGCGATCAGGCTTTTATCAGCGATGACATCTGGACCTGACTGAACTCATTTCTGTAGAAAGTAGACCAAGTGTAGATCAGGGTCTCCAAGGTTACCACAGACTACCTGGAGGATTTAAGACATCCCCAATGGTAACGATGAAGGTCTCCAGCTTCACAGAAGAACAAATCAAACGTGTGGAGCTGAGGAAGCAACATCCTCAGTAGTCCATGGCTCCAAACACACACACACACGTCTTGGCACAGTGGGGGATACAATCTAAAAAGTAAAAGTCTACATTACATAAAGAGATATTTACTACAAATGTGTCACTATTGCTAAACTGTGTGTGCCTATGCAATCTAAATGATTGACTCATCATTGTCACCAGCTGTCTCTTATTAAATGGTGAATTTCTTCCACCAGACTAACTGATATCACTCTTACAGAGCTGGGAATAGCATCCCTGAACTTAAGCTAAACAACCAATCGTGTGTGGTAGCTAGGGATAACTGGGAATTTTTGGGCCAATCCGCATCACTGAGCTTATTATCTCCCGGGTGCTGCCTGATAGCATCCCCTTTGCAAGAAACAGCTAGCTAGCCTGCTAGACGCTGCTGGATCTACACACACACACACACACACACACACACACACACACACACACACACACACACACACACACACACACCAGCTGCAGAGGTGTAAATAAGTTCTTATAACGTTTGAATGTCTGGTGGAGCTGGGTATTGCGTTTTGACCAGATGATGAAGCCCCAAAGGCAGCTGGAGAATGAAAACACAAGACGGAAGACAAACTACGGTCAAAATGAAATATGAATATGGACGAAAATCAACATTATGCACTGCAGTTGCTCTTAAAGGCTCACACAGCGTCTTGTATATGTACAGTATTTGAATATTACTGTCATCTCATTTATCTGCAAATTTCATGTTTGACTTTATCTGAAAAACTGTTAATTGGAGACGGGGAATAAATGTTTGGTTCAGAATTGACGTTATTTTCCAACTGTTCATTTTAATACTTGTTGAGGACTAAGAATTCTTTCACCAGCCGCCACTGAGGAGGAGGAGCAAATGCACTTTTGTATTTTGAGCAGAAAATGAATAAAACTGTAGTTTGGTATTAAGCATCAGCTGTGTTTGTTAGATCAGTTGCCTGAGTCTCAAATAGAAAACAAAGACAATTAGGAGAAGACAGAAGAGGAGTGACAACACCTTAAAGTTGAGACATTTCAGGTCTAAAGCGGTATCCATCCACACGTTTCTCTTGAGCAGCGTCACTTTTAAAGTATCCATTTCATTCTAGAGACCTCCCATAGGCAGCCTGCTCTGAATGAGCCGTGTCAGGCCTTCTCCGACTCCTAAAAATACACACAAACATGCACACCTGTCTGTGCACCGATAAGACGTCAAACGTCGCAGCTCCAAATGTGTTTGCTCACCGGCGCCGGTTGACTGCACTTCCTCATTGAACGACTTGAACAATTTATTCTGACGCACTGCTGAAAATCCAAGGGGGGGTTTAGATTGAGATTGGGAAAAAAATCAAAATTAGGCCCAACCTAAAAGCCTTGAGAGGGGGCTCCAGAGGCAGACAGACATGGAGATATATGAGCTTGTCACTCAGTGTTACAGCAGCCCTACATGCTGGACAATCATTATCACGATTAATGAACACAGAGGGGGGAGCTGCACCATCAGTTCTGCTACAGATAAAAGCTGCCTGGACCTCCAGCGCTGCAGCAACTAGGTCACGCTAAAACCATAAGTACAATAAAATTGTTATTTTTGCTCTTTCATTCTATCATTGCTAATATTACTGAGTCCAGAGCCCCAAGCTGAACAGATGAAGCACGCCTAGGTCAGCTGCTGGGTCACACGGGGGCTGTCTGATAAATAAGTCGCACTAGGAGTGTGCTGAGAGTGGACGTTGATCTATTATTATTTTTGTTGTTTACCAGTTAATGTTCATTGTCTCTGACACATTATCAAACTCAAACAGACAAACATCACATCAAAGAGCTAAATAAAATATTTTAATTTCCTCTGACCATCCACGGCTCGAGTTCACCCACAAACAGCTAGTTTTGGCTCATCCACCACTCACATCACACCACGTTGATCCGTTCTAACAGAACCCGGCATAAATCATAAAGTAATAAAAAAAAACACATGAAAAATCTAAAATTTAAAAAACCCTGTTAGGAGCCTTCATGTTTCAGTGTCTGTTTCATTAAAAGTCATTTTATCAGAACACAGTAAATATACAAAGTAGGTGTGTGTGTGTGTGTGTGTGTGTGTGTGTGTGTGTGTGTGTGTGTGTGTGTGTGTGTGTGTGTGTGTGTGTGTGTGTGTGTGTGTGTGTGTGTGTGTGTGTTGATGTGGGTGGGGGATTGCTTCTGTGTTCCTCTTATATAAATAATAAAAAATACAATATAAATACTAATATTAATAATAAGATTTTTATAATAACAAATTTAACAATAAAAATAAAAGTATTATTATTACTAACAATAATAATAATAATAATAATAATAGTAGTAAAGGTATTCAAAAAGCACTGATTATAAATGACTACTGACTGAGGCAACCCTGCAGTGTTTAAAATAATAAAAAACTGTTAAAATCATCATTACATAATAAAGTATTGTTATATTGTTTTATTCATTCATGTATCCATGTAGCAGTTATTACTTTATTGCTTATGAGAATTATTTTACCGTGTGTGTGTGTGTGTGTGTGTGTGTGTGTGCGCGCGCGCGCGCGCGCGTAGCAGTAGTTCCCAGCTAAAGGGCGCCGCCTGGCGGCCGCCCGGACCCGCTCCACCATCCCGCTCCGACCTAAGCGGGCTGTGAGAAGTTGCGTCCACCAGAATCTCCGGTCCAGCAAGCAGCGCCTCAGACGGAACCGGTTTAATAATGTTACCGGAAACAGGTGTTAAAGTCTGTTTCTGACTTCCTCTCTCCTCACCTGAGTAAAGCAGCGGGACGCGTTACCTGAACAGAAAAGCAGCAGCACAATCCCGATGGGAAGCATGATTCCTTGACCGGGACTCCCAGCTGGAGGTCAGGATGCAGAAATGTGAGACTTGGTCCCGCAGCTCCGCTGTGCGCCCCGCAGAAAGAGGCGCAGACGCTCCTACATTCACCGCTGCGTCTCGGTCTGCTCTGTCCGCCGTTCACTCTCCGCCTGCGGTGATGAGCTCCGCTCAGTTCTCCACCTCCCGGCTGGAAGGAGACTCTGAGGAGCACGTCGGAGTCGTGCACTCTGGAGAGCGTGTGCGTGCTGCTTGTACCCAAAGCTATAGCTCCAGTCTCACGCCGTCACCGCCAGCAGCTCTGCGCTCCGACCGTTACCACGACCTGGCTCCTCAGGAGACCAGAGCCCACTCATCCTGCGACCATGATGCTGCGAGGGCTGGGAGGACTGGACTTATTAACTGGTGACATCCTCCTCATCCCACCCCACCCCCAGCACGGACTGATCAGCCTCACCTTGTGGAGCAGTCAGTGAAACCAGTCGCTCAGGTCAGCAGTGCTCCTGCATGTCAGACAACAGGATCAACTTTTGTCTCAGTGAATGAGACAAATTCTCTCTCTCTCTCTTTCTCACACACACACACACACACACACACACACACACACCAGCGTCAACTCTGGAGGAGTTGAATTTAGCTCCATTCAGATAACACGTGGTTCCACTCAGAAATAAAACTTAGACATCAGCCAGTACGTTTTCAGTGGTAATATTTTTCAAATGTGACAGACAAATGTGGGTTAATTAAATAAACTCTGTGTATGGAGGTTTGGACCCAATAACAGAACCCCAGGAACGGCAGAAAAACCCCAGTTGTTGTGAAAATTAATAATCTTTTATTTTGGAGGTGCGGAAAAATCCAAAAGGGGTTTAGAAACACAGGAAGTTGACTCAGGAACAGAAGTCACTAGAAACCTCACATGAAATCAAAACTAGGAGCACGGGACGTCTCAACAAAACGCTGACAGGACAATCACAACAGATCAACAGACACTGAGAGACAAGACTGGGGTGTTTCTCAATGTCAAGCCTTGCTTGCGAGGACACTGTCCTTTCTTAGTCAAAGAAAACGGTTAAATGGAACAGACTTACATCAAGTGACCGCGGCTTCTGCGCCAGTCACGTGACACGGGAGGTAATGTTATTCAGGGGCGGCGTTAGGCCCGGCTACTTGGGCTCAAGCCCCGAATGTTTTATGAAAAGCCCCGGATCTAAAATGCGGAAGTAACATGCAGTACCAAAGTCCAACAGAGAGGGAGCAGCTGGCAGTAGTTTGTATACAGCCTGCCTGAGCCTCCACCACTGAAGAAGAAGCCCTTCAGCAGCCTCTTCTACACTCTCTGCCTGAAACGCATGAGTGAAGATGGACATAAGGACGTTTTTTAGACCAAAAGTACAACCACAGAACCCCAGCTTTGATGAGACTAGTGTTGACTCAGGTTTGTGAGTCTTATTTGAAAATATTTGTTGTGCTGCTGGTTTGCCTAAAGTTAGCTTATCAGTAAGTTGATGGAGAAAGAAAGGGAATATTCACTATCATCTCACACTAAACACTAACAGGAACAATACTCTGCCCTGAATATGCTTAATATGTAGCTTCAGATTAAAAATTATGTGGTACAAGACATATATATATATGATGTTGACTAGTGCGTGTCACGTGTGTGTGTGTGTGTGTGTGTGTGTGTGTGTGTGTGTGTGTGTGTGTGTGTGCGCACGTGAGGCCGCGGGCGCATGTGTGTATTAAGCCCCGGATCTTTGTCAGTCCTAAATCCGCCCCGGTTATGTTATACGTATAAGTTTCAATATAAATATATAACGAGCCTTTTACTTTTAAATTGTGTATATATTTGTTAAATTAAATATATAAGTGAGTTACTACCTGCTAGCCACCAAATCTGCAATTACTAAGCAACTAGCCAACCATAGATGACTGCTTGGGATATTAAAAAAAAACATTTCAGATATCAGCCTGATAGCCACAATTACTTGACTTACATTTAAACTTGAAATTTGCCCCCGAAGTTGCTGCTGGCTTCTGATTCGCCATTCTTTTGAAAAGACTGCGGTGTATTCTGGGAAATTTTTGACCAAGGCTAGGCTACAAGACACGGCTAACAGACGGAGAACACACGTCTCGGTAGAACATAAACATTAGAACGCTCCTTGGCGGTTCCTGAAGGCGTATCTCCTAGGCAACCGGAGCGGGACCAAGACATCAAGGCAAGGCTCATTGGCATTGAGAAACATCCAGGGTTTTGTACACAGAGGGGAGTGATCATGGAAACAGGGGGCATGTGTAATCAATTAAAGGCTGAATATGGAACATGGACAGTCTGGCGACATCTAGTGTTTAGAGGTGGTAGCTGCAACAACAGAAAACATTTTCCAGCCGCCGGGGCGTTGGTTCACTGCTGGCACGTTAAGTGACCAGCCAGCACCATGTCCTGTGACAAATTGTACAGGGTAAGGACTAATTTCTAATAATGCGTTTATTTTACAGCAGTATTTACCGTTAGAACATCATGTGGGCTCAAAATCAGCTGCTTGACTTGTCAAGTCCGCCATTTTACACAGTCCCAGCCTCACTTTGTCTAGCGGACTTTTTAGCCCAACAGAGCCCTCTAGTGGCTGGTAGATGTAAACATTAACCCAGTGTCGTACTCAACAAAATTAAAATTAGAATATTTATTTTCTTAAATATAGCTTTTAAAGAAAAAACTGTACATTCATTCTGCCCACCTCTAAACGCCCCATGGAAGTATTATTGTTATATAGCTTTTTTTAAGTGTTCCATATTCCACATTTAACAAAGTGGGGAGGATACACAATAAATCAGAGAAGGAGAACAAATAAACATAAAACCAACAACATACAGAGACCTTAGGACGAAACTAGACGTTTAAGTGAAGTAAATTATTCTAAGAATGACTGAAAGTAAATAAACTTATAAACTAAAGAACAAGAACCAATGAGCTTAATAAACTGGAGGACACTAAAATGATCCTAGATGAAAATTAATTACATAGAATTAAGATGAAACTAGGAGGGGAAATAGAAACTGTAAGAAGTTGGTTGGAATTATCTTTCCAAATGTTCTCCTTTCTGCTCCCTGTGAAGGCAGAGTCATCTTCTTGTTCGGCGCAGTGTTGCTGTAGCTGTTGTAGATTTAGTCGCTGGAGTCTGCTAGTGTGGAGGTGTGTATATAAGGCTAATGACGCTAACATGATAGGTAGTGTTAGTTGATTAGTTACCTGCAGTATTAACAGGAGAGGACGTGTGTTAAAATACACTAGTCTGGAGCGGGTCAAAGCAAGTCATTAACGTTAAGATATCGTGTATTTTGTGCCCAAAGGCTTTTGTATTTTCGTAATGCTTCCTCTGCTTTGCAATTATAGCAAGTTACCCTGTTGTCATGCTTTCTTGTAAAATGTAACCAAACTTTTGAGCATTTGTGCCGCTTAGATGCCGTGTTACCTGCTTCCGTAAGCAACGCAACGTGCGCAGTCACGTCACTCGCGACCACTAGAATTGATAAGGGGAATCGTTTGCAAAAGTGGTGAAAAATTCCTAGAAATTGAAGCAATGGGAAAGCATTGAAAGTTCTAGTCAGGATTCTAAAATGAACTCCAAAGTTAACGGGTAACCAGTGCAGAGACACCAGAATAGGAGTGATGTGTGCTCTTCTGTTTGCTCCAGTTAGAAGCCTCGCTGCAGAGTTCTGGACCAACTGAAGGAGGTCAAGGGCTTTGTTGTGAAAACATGTGAAGAGTGTGTTACAGTAATCTAGACGGGAGGAGATAAAGTCATGGAGAACCCTTTCAGGTTCATGTTTTGACACCAACCATCACAGTGTGGAGATATTTCTTAAGTGATAAAAACACTTTTCAGAGTTTAACTGATAGAAGTTATTTTCTAGCCAGCTAGTTGGAGTCTGACCTTTTACACCGTCACAATAATCATATTTTTCCAGGAACACTACTCAGTCCTTTCAGACCAATGTTTTTGAGTGGCCTTCAACAGACACTGAGTGGTCAAAAACAACACCCAAATCCCTTAAGTTTGACTTGACGGCAGAAGATAAATGACCAAGTTTTTGACTAATCAGAGGAACCATGCTCTCAGGGGTAATAAACAGGCATTCAGTCTTTTTAGAGTTAAACTGAAGGAAGTTGTCTTCTAGCCAGCTGGTGATAGCTGATAAACACTCAGTAATTCAGACAGTTTATAGAAAAAGAGCAGTACAGCTGAGTATCATCTGCATACAGCTGATAAGAGACATTATGAAAATAATCAGTTTTCTGTCCAAGAGGGTGTATGTACAGTAGAAACAACAGTGGACCCAGAACAGAGCCTTGGGGTACCCCGCACAGATCGGTAGAATCTGACATGAGTTGGTGTATACAGACACTGTAACTTCGGTTAGAAAGCTACGATCTAAACCAGTCTAGAACAGTTCCAGAGATCCCCACCGAGTCACCAAGTCTGTTAATTAAGGTTAACAAACGTCGTGACTCTCCAATCTGTTTTTATTTTCTGCAGTGAAGAATGACACACTCGTAAAAAGAAAATGTGTCTCTTCTATGTTTTCACTGAACTGTTGGGACAGCTTACCAATCCTCTACAAGAGCATTTACTGTCATTTTAAACGAAAAACTAAAGAAAAGAAAAGTCTGACTTAGAAACCCAAACAAGCCACAAGTGGCTGTTCCAGCAGCTATAGACAAAGTTTCTAGGCATGTCTGCTTCATACCGGCACAGTTAAGAGACCATTACCACGCAGCAATTTATGACACCCGTTTTTATGTTGTATGGCAGCTTTGTCACAACCAATCAAAACCTTGACCTGAAGGTTGCAAACAGCAGGAAAGTTCAAAGCATTTATTCTCCACAAATATCCAGCTGTCTCACAAGCTTACCAAGGCAAGCCGGTGATTGTAATTACTGCAGTGTGCCTGCTGTTCCTAGGATATTTTATGACTTTAAACCATGAACTGGATGAAGGCTCTTTTGTCTACAAATAACACCAAAGTACTACAATAACTGATGGTCTCTGGTGTGTGCAGTAGGTTTTACTCATGCAAAGAAAAAGTTGACTACTTTTTCTAATTTAATCACACAACTGGAGGGAAGATTTGATGCATTATGTCAAACAACAAAGTCTAAAAATGCTTTGATACTTTCTGACTTGGACTACTACACTAACCCTACACTTGTAATGAATTTAGATATACATTGATGATGAAGTGGAATGAATTTACCCCTTGAGCACAGTCCAGTACCAATTATTAAAGCCTGGTGTGTGTTTAATAAGTGCATTAAGAACAAGAATAATGTATTTGTCCCTCAGTGGGGAAATTGCATTATTGCTACAGCTGAAGGACAGAGGATAGCAGCAGTAGCACACAAATATATCACACAAGAATATAATTGTAAATTAAGATAAGATAAATAGTGCACATAATCACAATAGTAGTAGTACTATTGTTGGTGGTGATATTTGTAGTGGAATGCTCCAGATGTGTGTATTCCGCATTAGTAATGACCATTATAGAGTCTAACAGCAGCAGGAAGGAAAGACCTGAAGTATCTCTCCTTCACACAGTGAGGATGGATCAGCCTGTCACTGAAGCTGCTCGCCAGCAGACAGGGCATCATCCTGCAAGAGGTGTCCAGGATGGATCCACCTCTTGTACAGAGTCCAGAGGACAGCCCAGGACAGAGGTGGACTTCTTTATGAGCCTGTCCAGCTTCTTCCTCTCTCTGTCTGTGATGCTGCTGTTTTAACAAACCACACCGTACAGGATTGCCGATGCCTGTACCAAACCTTCACCAGTTGCTGATTGGTGAAGGTTTTTAGAGAAATGTGAGAGAATGACTCTATTATGTATTTTCTTTTTTAAATCTCCATAATACATCTACAGCTACACTAAGTTAGAATGCCTATCAGAGGCATGAAAAAATGTTTAAGCTAATTTGTTTTCCAAATGTGCGTAACTAATGTTTGCATTGCATTTAAAGGAAATTCTACATTTGCACATGTTCTGTCGCCAACCACAGGTGAAGCGGTGGAACCCAAACTCTCATTTACAGACAAAGTAGTCCTTTACATCGGACCTTTTGAGGTGCAGGCCAGGATTACTAGTTGAAAGTACTCCTATGGCTGATGGCTGGATGTTTTTGATGAGTGAGTTATCTGATCCAAATCATTTTTCGTCGTGTCAAGTTTGCCTGATTTGAGCACGTTTATGAACGTGTTCACAGGTCTGCTTTTTACTGAAAGTCAGCGGATGGGGGGGGGGGGGGGGGTAAATATAGAATATAGAAGCACATGAATTTACTATCAATGTGTCCATCTTGCTGATTGTTTGTATCAACATGCCGACGACAGCGTAGGAAAATCCAGTTTTAGACATTTTAGGGTTCGGCAGGATGGTGCAAAGGCCCCAGTGTGGTTCGAGGAGAAGAATAAATCCTATAATGGAGAATCAAGTTTAGGCATATTTAATTTTTCAGTAGCACAGCTAATGCTGTAATCTCCTTTTGCCATGTAATGTTAATTGATTATGAGCAAAACATATGAAAGCTGCTCTTGATGAACATAACATCTATGATAGCTTACAGTCAGGTTTTCGTAGAGCTCATTCTACTGAAACAGCTCTTCTTAGGGTCTCTAATGACCTTCTGACTCACAGTGATGCAGGGGACTGTTCTGTTCTGGTTCTGCTGGACCTGACTGCAGCCTTTGACACTGTTGACCATCACCTGCTACTGGAGAGACTGAGAGACTGGGTAGGCCTATCAGGAACTGCTCTGGAGTGGTTCTCCTCTTATCTTTGGGGTTGTAGCATCTTCCTTTTATCATCTAAGATGCTGTGCTAAGGTTGTCTAGACGTGATCTGGAAACAGCTGTGCATTAATTCATGCCTGGACTACTGTAACTAATCGGATTGAGTCGGAGTGTCATAGCTCATCAGCAGCTTGTCCAGAATGCTGCCCGGAGATTTCTGGAGGGCAGGCGGTAGTTTGAACATGCTACATTGGCTACCGGTCTCTTTTAGGATTCATTTTAAAGTTCTTTTATTGGCTTTTAAAGCTCTTAATAGTTTGGCTCCAGCATATTTGGCAGACATGCTGCAGTTGTATGTTTCCTCTCAGGCACTCTGTTCAGGAGACCCGTCCTTGCTCGTGGTCCACAGGTCACGAATGGAGATGCGGGGTGACAGAGCTTCTTCAGTGGCAGCTCCAGAACTCTGGAATGAGCTTCCATTACGAACACGATAATCCTCTTCTGTTTCCGTTTTTAAGTCCAAGCTGAAGACCCATTATTAGAAATGGTTTTTAGCTCTGTGGGGTGATTAATAGTGCTGCTGTTTTATTTCCATTCGAAGGCGTTATCTGCTTGTGTAGTTTTATTGATTTTATGGTAGATTTGATGTGTTTTTGCCCGAGATGGGGAATTGTGGCATCAACAAGTCACCTCCATTAGGGCTGCAACAAACGATTATTTGGATAATCGATGAATCGGATGGGGTCTCGACACGATTAATCGATTAATCGGATTACATGGGGAAATTTTTAAAAACTGCTAGGGAAACGTTATTTCTCTCCTTCCTTCACTTTATTTAACACAACATTATTAGAAAACAGTTCAATAGCAGAAAAACAACATGCCATCACCTAAATTGTCTTATAAGGTGTATAGACAGAGACCCTAAGCTACATCTATCTGTGACCTAAAATGCTTGGTCCAAGTTAAACAGCTTAAGGGCAATTCTCATCTGTTTTGTTTGATCTCATCTGTTGACATTTATTTTAAATGTAATTAAACATAGGCTGTGAATTAATCAAAATTGATCACTATTTCCAAAAATGACTGAAAAAATACCAAATAAAACAAAAGTAAATGA
Organism: Nothobranchius furzeri; assembly: GCF_043380555.1. Taxonomy (NCBI): domain Eukaryota; kingdom Metazoa; phylum Chordata; class Actinopteri; order Cyprinodontiformes; family Nothobranchiidae; genus Nothobranchius; species Nothobranchius furzeri. The sequence continues at coordinate 109,403,617 of NC_091741.1, forward strand.
ATGCCATCCTCCTTGCGATGATGCCCTGGGCAACTGCCATAAAGTCACATCAAGAAATGCTGCTGATCATTCCAATGATCCCAAATAGACTCACATTAGGCCACATGAAAGCAACTGAACCCAAAAATATATTAACCAGTATATAACTGCACTCTCACACAACACGCCTGCAGCAACAGTTAGGACTCCTCCCTCCCTTTTAAAAGCGTTTTTGCTTCTGAGGACATTGTGGTTGTAAAACCACACGCTAGTAGTCTGGCCCCGGTGTGATCAACCAGTTTCTGCGGGAATGTGACCGCGGAACCAGGGCCAGATTAACACTTTGTTGTACCCTGGGCAACAATATTCAAGGGCTCCATCATCACGACCCAAGGATCACCATAATATGGTCACATACAGAATATTTTACTGTAATATGCAGTAAATATACTCAATACTTGAATGCCTGACAACACGTAACCCGCCCAGAGTAACCTTTGACCCACCTCGTGTGGACTGACCAATGAGGAGAGAGTCTTAACTTGAGGCCCTCTCTTCATTGGTCAGTCTGCATGAGACTGACTCTCAACTGACGTTCAAAGTCATAGGCAGCGAAGCGTCTCTGTGCAGCGCAAAAGCCCGGGTGGACAGTTTGTTTAATGTAGGGTGACCATATTTCCATTTCCAAACAAGAGGACAGGGGATCTGTGCCTATGACGTCACACTATGGCAACGCCACACAAACCATGTTGGGACCCATTTTTTGTAAGAACTAAATTAATATCAGATTCTGCCAATTAAAGGGCTCTAAAACAATTCATATGTAAATATTTTGCATATTTAATGCAAAATCTCATTTTTCAGCTTTAGTGCTGCAACAAGGTTTTATTAATAATAAATTATTATACCTTTTGTTTTACTACAGCATCGGTAAGCTTCCTGTGCACAGATTATTAAGGATGCTTGTTTCAGCTGTGAGATTAGACGATAGGATCAATGAAAAAATAAGTTGTCACACACTGGAAACTTTCAGAGAATCCACAAATAGTGGCTTTCAAATGGTTTTGTTACTTTTTGCAAGTTTAGAAAAGCAGCAGATGAGACAGCGTGTCTGATAATTTAGTTTTTCATCTGATAATATTAGAACATGTCAGTAATGTCTGAGGGGCTTTTATAAACACTGTATAACTAACACTACTGGAGAGGGCATGAATTACACAGAGGCTTCTGGGGAGCCCAGTTATGTGTGTGTGTGGGGGGCATTTTGCCTTGGCCCCCAAAATGTCTTGAAACGGCCCTGGGTGTGTGACTGAGTTTTGAAGGTGATCTGAATTGTATCAGACGTATAAATATTACATGTGTATAACTTATTGTTTTTTACTGGTAAAAATGTGTAGTGGAGATAAATCTAACTACATTTTACTTTTCAACACTTTGTTTTGTTTTCTTGTTTTTATTTAACTATTTTCCTGTCTTGTCTGTCTCTCATCTTCCTGCATCTCCTCTTAATTCTCCAGAAAATCTGTTGCCTGGATTCTTACCTTTTCACCTCATCGGTTACTTTTGAGCAGATCAAAGGGATCTCCTGACCGAAAAGCTCAGAGCGCGTTTTCGATGCTGCGTGAGGTGACATCACCGCAGCACAGGTGATGAGCTCCGCAGTAGCAAGCTTCAGGCACAAATAAGACAGAAAGTAGAGAACATGTGCGGACATGAACGATCGTGTGCTAATTATAGTTTTTTGGTTGCGCCACTTTGAGAATGGACGTGCGCTGGAAGCAGCTGCCTGGATCGCTGCGCAACAATGCGGAACCGGTTCGCAGCAGCGCAAGTCTGCCGGCTCTCCCTCGCGCTGATCTGCCGGCTCTCCCTCGCGCTGATCTGCGGCTCTCCCTCGCGCTGATCTGCGGCTCTCCCTCGCGCTGATCTGACTTGCTCTGGTCTGCGCGCAACGGCGGGCGGGAAGGGGGGGCGCTTTTTGGAAGATTTGTGCGACACAACGAATCGATGACGCAATTCGTTGCCAACGCTTTTAGTAATCGATTTTCATCGAATTTATCGATTCGTTGTTGCAGCCCTAACCTCCATGCTGTGTTTTCCTTCAGTTCAGCAACTAAATCAGGTGATTTCTATCAGCACAGTGAGCGAACCCGGTTCAGTTGCTGAGCAGAACAAAGTCGCAGCATGGAGTGGACTTGTTGATGCCACAAGTCCCGTCTCAGGTTTTTGCTAGTGTCTGTGACGCTCTGTGGTGGCATGTTTTTGCCTGTAAAGTGCTATATAAATAAAGTTTGAGTCAAGATGCGAATCAGCAACCCCCGACAGTGGCTAACTGCTGTGTCCGGTGGAACAGCCATGATTCTGGTTGGATACGCTGAACGCAGCTGAAGCTGGAACCAAAATGGACGAGCCTTGCAGAGGAGCAGAGCTCAAAGCCCTTGTGCTCACAGTTTAGTCCAAAAAAAAAATACAGAAAATGATTACAAGTGTCTGAGGCAGCCCCTATAAATGAGGATCACTGACACGTTAGACCCATTCACACCAAACACGGAACGGATGAGGTCCGTCCAGCATTCACACCGGTTACGCTGCTAATCCAGATCCAGAGCTCTGGAAGGTTTTTGCATGGAGTCTAAAACCTGTGCTGCCATGTTTTTGTCGGCTTACGCTTTATTGTTATTGACAGAGATAACGGCTCATCGTTTATAGTTGGAAAAGTTATTTTTCAGGTATATCTTTAAGCCTTTTTGTCAAATTTCTAATCATTTGAAGCTTTTGTGGGAGTAGATTTCTGCGGAGGTTCTGAACACGAGCCGCAATCGATGTGAGCGGCGTTCCGTCTGGAAGCCGTACGGAAACCCGACTGCCTCCGTTCCACATTCGGTGTGAGCGAGGCTTCACGATACAATTCCATTAAAACTAGACGTCTGGGTGAAAGATTAAAAAGTATTAGGATTTTAAAGACGCACCTTGGTATCAAAACAGCGGTCATTCTCGACTGGGGGGGGGTTACTTTTAGGTTTAGGGTGAAGTCATGTAGAGGAGTCCAACTGCTCGTCTCACCAAATTTATGTCATCAGACCAGACGAGGAGAAGAACAATGGCTGTGAGTTTAGCGAACTTCAGAAGGAACATTAAACATGGAAAAAACACCATTAATCATGTGGAAAGTAGCAGCTACGCTGTGGGAGAAGAGATGCTGCTGTGACGTCATAAATGCAACGTCTGATTTGTAGTCATTTATGAATTTTTACGAGCTAAAAAATCTGAAATTACGACAGACGTAGATGACACAGCGTCACCTTTCATTTAAACTGAAGTACAACATGCATGCGATTCACTGCTGCCACTAGAACCGGAACCATTGATGTGGCACTGGGTTTTAGACACTGTGAGGAGTAGACCACAACCTGTAGATGGAAAACATCACCAGAACATAGGGCATGATGGCTGGTGCGTCTGTGGAGAAGGTTGCAGAAATAAGATGGAGCCGAGCCCAGGAGTGCCTAAACATACGAGGTTTATTTACGGTCGTTTAGTTGGGTATTTAGTGATGGATGGACAGAAGAACAAACAGGTAGATGTATTTTAATTATTTGTTATCAGGATGAATAAATAGAGAAAACTCAAACCCAAACTGGAGCACACCGAGTTCTGAGGCTCATCACACACCTGTAGCTACTGTAGCTCTGGTCCTTGGTGAGTGCCTGCTCTTTGCTGCTGTAAGTCATCAACATCCTGAATGACTGTGTTTGTTTTCTGTTTGGGGGGGGGGGCATGAACAGCGTGAGCAAACATGTCCTTTTGAGTCAGAGCTAATATTGACCTTGCAGCACTCGGCAACACGCAGCAGGTCAGATTAAGCACAAAGAGCCAGTGACACCTTATCATCTGGCTGAATTAGCCTCCGTCTGTCAGGTGCATCACCCTCACATCACGGGGGGGTGGGGGTGGGGGGGGGGACATCAGGGGACATCATCATTTATGCTGGTGCTGAACGTGTATGCACCTTTCAAAGGATGTTCTCTTTTCCGATTTTTCTCTAAACCTCGTTAGTAAATAACAGAAAAAGTTTTGGTTTTTATTTTCCTTGCTTGAAGGCGTGAAACACAAAAAACATTTTAATGATTATTTCTGATTGTAACGAGCCACTCTGAGTGTTTAATGCAGGCTGAACATGAGAATAGTCTCCTACACCTATCGCCTGCATTAGCTTCTGATAGAAAATAGACGGTGAAAATCTAGGATTAGAACATCCTGACAGATCTACGTCACACTGTCACTAACATTCATGGACTCACCCATCTTGACTCACGACGGGGAAGGCTGTTGTTGGTTTAGCATCCAGGAAACAGGAAGTAGAACCTAACTGTTAGCATTAGCAACTCCACCACACAGCAGAACTCCTCCAGGCTTGTGTCATTTGTGGAGGTCAGTGGCGGAGCTTGATATGTGCAACATGTGCGGCCGAACAGGGCGGCAGTCTGGAGGGGGCGGCATTTAATTTCCTTTTTTTCTTTTTTTCCTTTTTTTTTCTTCCATCAACCGATACATCAACAAAACATAGAAATCACATGTTCTTCATAATAATAATAGTGATGAGTGATGATAATAATAATATTTCTGTAATAAAAGCACAACAAAGTCATTGTTTGTGTTTATATTGGGATTTTATTGCGCCCCCTTGTGTCCGCCGCGCCTCTGTAGTGCGCTCTATAGCGCCCTTCATCAGGTGGGGGGCGGAGGGATCTCGAGAGTGATGATGGAGGGATACAGGTACCGTTTCACATATCACCACTCACAAACATAATGGAGAAGAAGCGGTCCAAGCCATCTGGTGCCCAATTTCGGAAAAAAAGAAAAGAAGAGGAGGAGAAACGAGGAAAAGATGCAGGTATGCATCTCTTTATTATTTAGTTGGTATTTTTCCTGCCTGTCCCCCAAATTATTGATTAACTAACCTCTCTAATCTGTACGTTTTGCATGGTGCTATGATGATCCCTTCAAATGTCTTTTGCTAGCTTCTTATGTTGCATGTATCAGAACTACTTCCAACCGCTAGCTTTTTCTTTGTCAAATGAGCTTTTATGAAAAGCCAAGAGTGGGAAAACCGAAAGGCTGATAACCAAACGCTATCAAATTAAAATGAGTCTTTGAGAATTTTGCTGAAATACATTGACGGCGGGCGGCAGGTCTCGCGCCGGCGCCATTCGCCTTTCTTTTTGGACTCGGGAAATGAGCTACGTATTATTTATCCCACAAAAAAAGGAGCGGCAGCTGGCCGCTGGAGGTGCCCTGCTAGTAAGATCCCGTTTAAACTGTAAACTGCCATAAAATAAAAACTATAATAGCTAGAGCGGTCTTTTTTTAGCTGAAAGTTGAGACTGTCTCGCCTTTCAGCACTGTACAAGTCGATGATGTCATCGTGTTGCGTTAAGTGTACTGCACAGCACACCGCGGCTATGTTAACTCACAGTGACCTTGAAGCAGCGTGGGAGAGTTGAAGAATTTAACCAGTTAAAATGGATTCATGGATATTTAATCAATAGTTGTGGCTCCTCTGGTCATTTAGTTCTTTGTCTGCCGGAGACATTTGCTGAATAAGGAAATAAAAACTTAAAATGACAAAAAAAAATTAGGGAAAAACACTTGTTTTGTATTTTATCAATTATTAATGATTAATAGATTGTTGGTGTTTTAACTTTTGGCAAAGGAAAACACACAATTTCCAGGCAGCCCCAGTCTGGAGAAGTGATGGTGACATCAGCCGTTAAAAATAAATAATACTCTGAGGTTTTTATGAATAATTTGTACTTTTACTTGAGTATTTCTCTAACACCAGTACTTTTACTTGTAAATGAGTAATATTTTAGCAATGTAACAGTACTTGTACTTGAGTACAGATTTTCAGAATTATTTCCACCACTGCTGAAAACTGTAAATGCTCATTGTAACATGTTAATTGAAATGCTGAAGCAACAGACGTGACATGAAGATTGTATTGTTTGTTTTATGCAACATCAGGAGCCCTACACAGATATTTTGGGATGACATCAGCTGCCACTGAGGAACAGCCATCTACCTCCACTGCTCATACCAGTAGGCCAGTATTTGAACTTGAGGAGGGACAGTCTGCTGGCACCACATCTCCCCAGGAAGATACTGTAGGTGGGTTTTGCACATGTGTGTGTGTGTCCAGCAAACATTTAGCTATAGACATTTAAATAGTATTTTCACAGAATATGGGAATTGTTCCATATAGCAATGTGGTGAGTTATGCTTCCATTTTCTGTCAATAGAGAGACCTACCAGTATATGTGAACTTGATGAGGGACAGCCAGCTGCCACGTCTCCCCAACAAGATATGTCAGGTAAGTTTTGCACAAGTGTGTGTGTGTGTGTGTGTGTCCTGCAAACATTAGAGAAATTTGAATGTCACATATTGTATTTTAATAGAATATGTGAAATGGTCCACATAGCAATGTGTTGAGTTACGCTTCTGTTTTCTGTCAATAGAGAAGCCTGAACGATCAACCAATGAGTCCCATTGAAGGTGATGATGAGCCTCTTTCTTCAGACCCAGCCAAGTGGCCATCACCAATTACCGACAGCATACGCACAAAGCTAGTTCGAGGAGGACCTACCAAGGTGCCAACTACTTTCATATTTCCCAGGAATGAAGGCGATGGCAGGTGTTGTCATCATCACTAATTCAGTAGAACTTTGACAAGTGGTGAGAAGGTGGCCAGGAGCTGGATGTTGTATTCAGTTAGCAAACGTTGTTATATATAATATACTCCACGCAATTTGAAACAAAGTTGTAGGTGTAATTTTTTTTCTTGTGTGTGTGTGTGTTTGTGTGTGTGTGTGTGTGTGTGTGTGTGTGTGTGTGTGTGTGTGTGTGTGTGTGTAACCAGTTTGCCCCGCTGGTTGATAATGGAAACTGCGCTGATCCTGCTGCTGTTTAGTAGACCAATTCCTTTCTAAATGATTAAGTAAATAACTGTTTGTGGTCGTGTACAATGCTGTTGTATATTTACCTCTGTATGTATTTTTAATTTAACATATTTGTTTGAATTCACATTTATTAAATCCATCTTTTGATGTAAAAACTGCATTTAAAATTATGGAAATGCTATATTTCTCCGCAGGTGTGTGTGTGTGTGTGTGTGTGTGTGTGGGGGGGGGGGGGGTCACGGGGGATCTCGCACAGGGCGCCATTTAGGCCAGCTCTGCCTCTGGTGGAGGTAAAACATCAACGTTGCAGAGCAAACAGAGTCAGTGGTAGAGTCTTGTTGCTGTTAGCCAATCAGAGGAGAGATGTCAACATATCAGGAAATAAGACTCCACATCCTGTCGTCTGAAGCTCTCCTCTGATCTGGTAATTTGCTAGTTCCTGAAACTTGTGCACCGGGGCTTTTTTTCCCCAGCGTAGGACTTACACCCGGAACACACTAGCTGTGTGTGAAGCGCCGCAAAGCGGATCGCTCACGAAATTCGTGTGCTGTCCGCTCCTCGTCTGTCCACATCAGGCGAGAATTTTCAATGAGCGCTTCCGCTCACACCTACTGTTTACCACCCCACCCCACCCCCATGCCCTTGCTGTGTGTGTGTGTGTGTGTTGTGTGACAGGGTGAGTACTCCCTCTTCTCCACAACATCTTTGTAAGACCGTCATTCCAGGAGAGGGCACTCACCAGCTGTGGGGCATTACCGATCAGCGGCAGCTGCAGATCCTCTAATCAACCGCAGCAGAGCTCTATTTAAGAGGAGAGGGAACCACTTCACATCGCTGGATGATTAACTACTCACGGTAGAATCTTGCCACTCAGTACTAGGTTTTACTTGGTCTCTGCTCAGACATTTGTGCTGTCACAGTTTTTGGATTTATCTGTTTTTTTTGTGCTTGGATTTTTTGGTGTTTGGACTCGTCTGTTTCATCTTCAGGATACTTGGAATCGCTGAACCACAGATGGATGTACCTACCTAGAAGTCACCATAACCCGCCTGGATTACACACTCAAGGTTCACCTCTCCTCCAGCTTCACTTGCCCTCTGCCGCCATCATCTGGCTCCCTCTCCTGGACGTACCCCGTCACACCGTTTGCCCTCCCTGCTGGCTTTGGACTCTTGCCGACTACTTCACACTTGGATATCTCCAGGACACTTTTAGTTAGGGTTAATAAATCATTGTTTGAACTTTCTGCCTTTGTCCTGTGATGGTTCTTCATGTCGTGGGTTAAACACCTTCCCAGGAACATGACAGAATCATCCAGCCAAAACGCTAACCCCACGGAATCATCACTCACCGATTTCAGTTCTAGGTTAACTCAGCAGGAACAGGCCCTGCCGGTCTTATTGGAACACCTCCAGATTGTTAACCAACGATCTCAACAGCTGGAGGCCATGATCCGTCAACTTCAACAGGGCTTGACCCAGCTCCAGGCTCAGGACCCCTCTCAGGAGAGAGCCACCACCTCCCAAGGAAACCTCGCCGTTCCTGAGCTCAATACTGAAGGGGCCGCGGCTGCGGAACCCGCCTATTACCACACCGCCCCTGCGCCTCCTGCTCAGACGTACAGTGGAGAGTTCGAGGAGTGCCACAGTTTTCTCCTCCAGTGTCAGTTGGCGTTTGCACGGTCTCCTGGAGCCTTCCACACTGATGTAAGTCGCATTTCTTATATTGTTGGACTGCTACGAGGAAAAGCATTAAGGTGGGCAGAAGCTAAGAGCCACAACCCTGCCTTTTTGGCAGGCCCCTTGGACGTTTTCCTGGCCGAATTTAAGTTGACTTTTGGCTCTGACATATCCCCTATGGACATAAGCAGGAGGCTGTGGACGCTGTCACAGGGGCAGAGGACGGTGGCAGAGATGACCCTGGATTTTCGTACCCTGGCGGCTCGATCCGCCTGGAACGAGGAGGCCCTCATCGCCGCCTTTACGGAGGCTCTTAACAGCCGCATCAGGAACCAGCTCGCCATGTGCCCGGAACCTCAGTCCCTGGAGGGGCTGATCAAGCTGGCCATCTCCCTCGACAAGAGGCACCGGGAGCTTCACGTGCCCACACCCACACCGGCAACTGGGTCAGTAAGTCATTCCTCGGAGAGTCTTCCCCCGGAGGTACCCATGCAATTAGGAAAGACCAAACTCGGCAAGGAGGAACGTGAACATCGCATGAGGTCAGGTCTTTGCATGTACTGTGGGGGGTCTGGGCATTTTGCCAAAGCCTGCCCGGTTCTGGTAAAAGGGGCGTGCCCACCGGTAATGTCGGGACTACTGGTGGGCAATCAGAACTCTAAGGGGTCCCGCAGTGTGTTACCTTGTATGTTGTATGCTAATGCTAAACAGTTTCCGGTTGATGCTTTGTTGGATTCAGGTTGTGAACAATCTTTGATTGACACAGAACGAGTACGTCAGTGGGGAATTCCCACGACCCGGCTCTCCACTCCACTCGCGGTGGCGGCTCTGGATGGACGCAGCTTAACCACCATCACGCATCGGACTGTCCCGGTAAAACTCAGGGTGTCGGGAAATCATGTGGAGGAAATAGAGTTTTTTGTTTTTCCCTCCCTACAGACTGCAGTAGTGCTCGGTCACCCTTGGCTCCTCCGCCACAATCCCCAGGTGAACTGGGAGACGGGAAGAGTGGAGGGGTGGAGCCCGAGATGCTCCCAGTCCTGCCTCAGAGCAGCCCCTCCTAACATCAGCGCTTTTAGACCACCATCAGCCGAGAAGATTGATCTGTCTAATGTACCCCAGGAGTATCACGACCTCGCACAGGTATTTAGTAAGGACAGAGCTACTTCTCTTCCTCCACACAGGCCTTTTGACTGTAGCATAGAGCTGCTTCATGGGGCTCCTCTTCCCAGCAGTCGTCTGTACCACCTCTCCAGACCTGAGCAGGAGAGCATGGAGACCTACATACAGGAATCCCTGGCCGCTGGACTCATTCGACCCTCTTCCTCTCCCCTGGGCGCGGGGTTTTTCTTCGTCCCAAAGAAGGAAGGTACCCTCAGACCTTGCATAGACTATAGAGGACTAAACCAGATCACTGTAAAGAATAAATACCCGTTGCCTCTACTCAGCTCGACCTTCGAACCTGTGCAGAACGCACGGGTGTTTAGCCGTCTGGATCTTAGGAACGCGTACCACCTGGTGCGCATCAGGCAAGGGGATGAGTGGAAGACGGCTTTTAAGACTCCTATTGGACATTATGAGTATTTGGTTATGCCTTTTGGGTTGACTAACGCCCCTGCTGTATTCCAGGCACTTGTGAACTCTGTGTTGGGCGATTTCCTGAATAAGTTTGTAACAGTTTATTTAGACGACATTTTGATTTTTTTCAGAGGACTCTGCACAGCATGTGAAACATGTTAGAGCGGTTCTCCAGCGGTTGTTGGAGAATCGCTTATATGTCAAAGCAGAGAAGTGTTTGTTTCATGTCCCACAGGTCAAGTTCCTCGGGTTCATCGTGGAACACGGGAGGCTCAGAGCGGATCCGGAGAAGGTCCGCGGGGTCACGGAGTGGCCCACCCCCTCATCCAGGAAACAGCTGCAGCGCTTCCTGGGATTTGCGAACTTTTACCGGCGCTTCATTAAGGGATTCAGCCAGGTAGCCGCACCGCTAACTAACTTAACGTCTGTGAAACGCCCATTTGTCTGGTCCCCAGAAGCCGAGGCTGCTTTCCAGGAACTTAAGAGGCGCTTCACCGCCGCTCCAGTCCTCCACAGACCCGATCCCCAGAGGCAGTTCGTGCTAGAGGTGGATGCATCTGAGACCGGGGTGGGGGCGGTCCTCTCACAGGTAGCGCCCGAGGACAATAAACTGCACCCGTGTGCCTTTTTCTCCAGGCGGCTGTCCCCGACGGAAAGCCGTTACGACGTGGGAGACCGGGAGCTGCTCGCGGTGAAACTCGCCATCGAGGAATGGAGGCATTGGCTGGAAGGAGCGGAACAGCCGTTCCTAATATGGACAGACCACAAGAACTTAATCTATCTGAAAGAAGCCAAACGTCTTAACCCCCGCCAATACAGGTGGTCGTTGTTTTTCTCACGCTTTAATTTTCAGATTTCTTATCGCCCTGGATCAAAGAACACTAAACCCGATGCCTTATCCAGACTGTATGCACCAGACCAAGAACCCGAGCCCGAACCCATCCTTCCTTCGTCGTGTGTGGTAGGTGGGATCACTTGGGAGATCCGGGACAAGGTTTTGGAGGCACTCAAAACCGAGCCCGGACCAGGGGGACCCCCAGGGAGGCTATTTGTTCCTCAGGCGCTTAGGGGGCAGGTTATACATTGGGCACACACAGGAAGGTTTTCCATTCATCCAGGTGTGGGACGCACTATAGCTCTGATACGACGGACCTTCTGGTGGCCCTCCATGTATATAGACATTAAGAACTATATTTCAGCTTGTCATGTGTGCGCTCAGCAAAAGGGAGACCACCGAGCCCCAGCTGGGCTCCTCTGTCCCCTTCCTAATCCGTCACGTCCCTGGTCGCATATAGCGCTTGATTTTGTTGTAGATCTTCCAGAATCTCAGGGCTTCACATGTATCATGTCTGTGGTCGACAGGTTTTCTAAAGCATGTCATTTGGTGCCTCTTAAAGGCCTTCCCTCCTCCACTGTTACTGCCAAACTCCTTGTGAAGCATGTTTTTAGGCTGCATGGTATTCCCACGGAGATTCTGTCTGACCGGGGTCCCCAATTCGTGGCTCGGGTCTGGAAGGAGTTCGCAGAAGCTCTGGGCGCCAAGGTCGCCCTCACCTCCGGCCACCATCCTCAGACTAATGGGCAGTGTGAGCGGTTAAACCAAGAGCTGGGCGCCATGCTGCGTTGTGTCTGTTCCTCCCAGCCCAACACCAGGAGCACACATTTAGCATGGATCGAGTATGCTCACAACTGCCATGTATCCACCTCCACCGGTCAGTCACCATTTGAGGCGTCTCTGGGTTACCAACCCTCACTGTTTCCACAGCAGTCCTCGGCTTCAGTCTCCATCCCACAGTTTCTCAGGGGGGCCAGACGGGCATGGGCCTCTACCCGGGCGGCTTTGGAGTGCACTGCCGCCAGGAACAAGCAGCTGGCAGACCGACACCGGCGCCCCGCCCCGCTGTACTCTCCTGGTCAGAATGTTTGGCTGTCTTCCCGGGACATCCCGCTAAAGGCCTCCTCTAGGAAGCTCACTCCTAGGTTCATCGGCCCCTTCAGGGTCCTGGACACGCCTACTCCCACCACGGTTCGGCTGGACCTCCCCAGGAATATGAAGGTACACCCTGTATTTCACATTTCCTTGGTTAAACCCGTTGGTTCCAGTCCTCTTTGCCCTGCTCCTGCGCCTCCGCCGCCGGCCCGGCTCTACAAGGGGGGACTGGTCTACTCAGTCCGGCGGATCCTCGACTCCCGACCCCGTGGTCGTGGGGTCCAGTACCTGGTCGACTGGGAGGGGTACGGCCCAGAGGAACGCTCCTGGGTCCCGCGCTCCTTCATCGTGGACCATTCCCTCATTCGGGACTACGAGGAGTCGGTTGCTAGGACGCCAGGTGGCGTCCGTTGAGGGGGGGGCATTGTTGTGTGACGGGTGAGTACTCCCTCTTCTCCACAACATCTTTGTAAGACTGTCATTCCAGGAGAGGGCACTCACCAGCTGTGGGGCATTACCGATCAGCGGCAGCTGCAGATCCTCTAATCAACCGCAGCAGAGCTCTATTTAAGAGGAGAGGGAACCACTTCACATCGCTGGATGATTAACTACTCACGGTAGAATCTTGCCACTCAGTACTAGGTTTTACTTGGTCTCTGCTCAGACATTTGTGCTGTCACAGTTTTTGGATTTATCTGTTTTTTTTTGTGCTTGGATTTTTTGGTGTTTGGACTCAAGTCTGTTTCATCTTCAGGATACTTGGAATCGCTGAACCACAGATGGATGTACCTACCTAGAAGTCACCATAACCCGCCTGGATTACACACTCAAGGTTCACCTCTCCTCCAGCTTCACTTGCCCTCTGCCGCCATCATCTGGCTCCCTCTCCTGGACGTACCCCGTCACACCGTTTGCCCTCCCTGCTGGCTTTGGACTCTTGCCGACTACTTCACACTTGGATATCTCCAGGACACTTTTAGTTAGGGTTAATAAATCATTGTTTGAACTTTCTGCCTTTGTCCTGTGATGGTTCTTCATGTCGTGGGTTAAACACCTTCCCAGGAACTTGTGTGTGTGTGTGTGTGTGTGTGTGTGTGTGTGTGTGTGTAACCAGTTTGCCCCGCTGGTTGATAATGGAAACTGCGCTGATCCTGCTGCTGTTTAGTAGACCAATTCCTTTCTAAATGATTAAGTAAATAACTGTTTGTGGTCGTGTACAATGCTGTTGTATATTTACCTCTGTATGTATTTTTAATTTAACATATTTGTTTGAATTCACATTTATTAAATCCATCTTTTGATGTAAAAACTGCATTTAAAATTATGGAAATGCTATATTTCTCCGCAGGAGTGTGTGTGTGTGTGTGTGCGCGCGTCTGTGTGCGTGCGTGCGTGTGTGTGCGTGCGTGCATGTGTACGTGCGTGTGTGCGCGCATGTGTGTGTGTGTTCATTTTCATTTCTAGTCTGTTAAGACAAAAATGATCACATTTGTCAATCGCGGTATTGTATTTAGAAAATGTTCTTTCATTTTGCTAAATTTACCAGCCTGCCTCTTCTGCTTTGGTTTGACTTCCTGCCAGAATTGACACGGCTCACGAAAAGATAGAGCTCACGCCGAAACGACCGCTGCACGGCGCGAGCCTTCATGGCGCTCGGCAGCTGATGTGACCGAGAGCGTCGGTTAACAAGGGCGCCGATTAGAAGTGCTCGTCGTCTTCCGCGTCTGGTGTGTCCCGGGCATTCATCCCTACTATAGACCGCTGCAGATGTGTTAAATGAGTGTGCCATACCTTTAAAGACCTTTTTAATCTCAAAAGCTTTTCCAACATCTTTATTTATTTAATGACTGCACGTTTTTAGTTGTTTCTTACTCTGTAGCAACTTGAGCTTTGCCTGACATGTAAAGTGTTTACAAATAAAATTAATTATTCTTGTAATCTTGAACACCATGGTGAACCAATGAGATCTAGTCTGTTAGGGAGGAGACATTTCTACAAACCTGTAGCAGATCATCATAATCCTCTTGGGATCTTTTAAGGTCTACGAGTTGCAAGTGAACATTTACAGTAAAATTGGGCAACAGGCCGTGAAAGAGCCTCTCTGTCCACACTAAAGACACGACCTCACCCGTCCCTGTAATCCTGTGAGTGAGACGGAGCATCAGCAAGAACCCCAGAGGGAGGTGTGTGGAGAGTGTGGGCCTCGCTGAGTGTGTGTGTGTGTGTGAGGGGGGGCACTTGCTTCGCCCTAATTTTTCCAAGAGATGATTATCGATCCTAGCTGGGTAAGAAGATGAGCTCATCCAGGACTAAACTCAGGCTAAACAAATATTAACACAAAGACGTTGTCATTTCTGTCATTATAACCAAAGAATTGGGGTATGTTGGTAGAGATGTCCGTCACTGTGTCTGATAAAACCCCAGGGACCATTGCAAGAGACTCCCATGAACCAATGTTTAGAGAAACATAATAGAAACTCCTTTTTAAAGGTCTTTTTTTACACAAACAAATTATTTTGGCGTTTAGATTCATTTTTGTGAGAAAATTTTATTTTTTTGCCAAACGAGTGACTTCAGCTGAGGGAGTCCTGTTAGCTTAATCCAGAAAAAAACATGGACTCTAATGCGGCTCTGACACAGAGGAAACTTTAAATCTTTATAATTCTACTCATGATGGACCACAACCATAAAGTTCTGAGTTTGCTGCTCGGACCAGAGAGCAGAACCAGAGGGAGAAACCTTCGGCCAAAGCAGAGAGCGTCATGAGTGGCAATATGGTGTAAACCCACCCTGAAGTGTGTGTACATGCTGCCCCCTAGCGCCAGGAAACTACACACTGCCATTTTCATGTCAGTGTGTGGATAAAGAGGATAAGCCACGCCCCCCTCTCAACCAACCAACCACAGTTAAGCCTTAACAAGCTCATACATTGTGTTTGACCTGTTACATCTGCTTCTAATTCAGTCTTTTGTTGAGTTAAGTCAACTTTTCACTTTGGGACTGATTTCAGAATGAGAGCACTCAGGGTGGGGCTTTTTGACACCCAGACTCTGTTGACGTTGAACAGCTGTTCAGTGACTCAGGCTGATCTAGAGGTCTTTAGTGTTGCTGAGACGGTTGAACTGAAGATTCTTCTCCTGTCCTTCAACACTTATAACATGAAGAATGGAGACTGAGATCTTCAGACAGCACGGGCTTTTTCATTAGGTGTCACACTCAGTGTAGCATCCTGGACAGTCTACAGCGAAGGATCCAGAATGCAAGCGTGGGAGTATTTATCTCAAACCTTACATTAAAAACACGCTTTCTGAGACGCCATGGACAGCAGAAAGTCACTCAGTGCTGCAGCGGTTCCTGCTTTTCCAGTTTTGATCTTGAGTAATCCAACAGCAATATGCTATTGGTCGGGTCACTGTGCCCAGCGACACAACACTTACCGTTGAGTATTTGACAGGAAACACCTGGTTCTGTTCTACACACCAGATAAAACTTTCTAGGAAGTGTTTATCACAACAAGGGTCGTAAAACAAGATTTGGCGCATATACAATTCTAGGAAGTCAAAAACGGGACACATCCTGGCCTCTACAAACTTGCTACAGCCTCTCGTGTGTTTGAGCGGACTGAGGAGCCAGAAGTGATGGAGAGTGACAGCCGACAGATTGCTGCAGCTGGGAGCTCACCCTCAGGTGACACATGGGAGAAAGATCACCATCGCTGATGTTTAGGCGGGGGTGGTAGAGCGCACAACTGTGAGTGTGTGTGTGTGTGTGTGTGTGGTGGAGGGAAGGCAGTGAATGAGCATGCAGAGTAACACACACACACACCCAGAGTGTGTCAGACTAGGCCTTGCAGCCTAGGGACATGTATCTGCTGTCACTAAGCAGCTGACACTCCTCAGCGACAGACTAACAGATTTTCCAAACTAACTTGACTCTGAGGACACGAGACGCGCAGAAAACTTTCAAATCTTGCCAGCAGACAAGGAACACCAGAGTTACCCATAAAACAACGGCGTCTCTGTTGACAGACGCTCGGCAGCAAGTGGTTGAGTTTGTAACTGGTTACTCGAACAGATGTAGAACAGGTTTGTCTTAAGATCAACCCGGTATTTATACCAATGTTTGTTATTAGAGTAAACTACGTACCATTTGCAATTCTGGACCTGGACTCCCCGGGAACCTACGCTAGGATCATGTTTGTGGACTTCAGCTCTGCGTTCAACACCATCCTCCCTGCTCTGCTCCAGGACAAGCTCTCCATGCTCAATGTACTCAACTCCACCTGACGGACCGAAGGCAGTGCGTGCGGCTGGGGAAGAATGCTTCCACCGCTAAGACTATTAGCACAGGATCTCCACAGGGCTGTGTACTTTCTCCTCTGCTCTTCTCCCTGTACACAAACTGCTGCACCTCGAGCCATGACTCCGTTAAACTGATCAAGTTTGCGGACGACACAACCCTCATCGGGCTCATCTCTGACGGTGATGAGTCCGCCTACAGGAGGGAGGTGGAACGGCTGGTGTACTGGTGCAGCAGCAACAACCTGGAGCTCAATGCTCAGAAGACAGTGAAGATGATTGTGGACTTCAGGAAAGTCACAGACCCATCTCTCCCCCTCGTCCTGACGGACACCCCCGTCACCACTGTGGACTCCTTCCGCTTCCTCGGAACCACCATCACACATGACCTTAGGTGGGAGCCATCCATCAGCTCCCTGATCAAAAAGGCCCAGCAGAGGATGTACTTTCTGCGGCAGTTGAAAAAGGCCAAGCTGCTGACCCAGATGATGGAGCAGTTTTACACGGCCATCATTGAGTCCATCCTCACCTCCTCCATCGCTGTGTGGTACGCTGGAGCCACAGTGAGGGACAAACATAGACTGCAGTGCATTGTGCGCTCCGCTGAGAAGGTGATTGGCTGCAGCCTTCCATCTCTCCAGGACCTGTACATCTCCAGAACTCGGGGGCGTGCAGGTCGGATAGCAGCTGACCCTTCGCACCCCAGTCACAGACTTTTTGAGCCGCTTCCCTCAGGCAGGAGGTTACGGTCCATCCAGACCAGAACCTCCCGCCATAAGAACAGCTTCTTTCCATCTGCCGTTAGACTTGTGAATAGCTTATAAACACACAACCATGCTGGTCTTCTGTACTCGACACAACGTCACGTAATACCTGCCATTTTTTATAGCTGAAAGTTTTATTCTAGTTTTTTTGTTATTATATTTTATTCTATTTTATTCTATTTTTAATCTTATTATTCATGTTATATGTAGCACATTAGTACCAAAGCAAGTTCCTAGTTTGTGAATTGTTTGTTCACTGACAATGGCAATGAACCTATTCTGATTCTGGTCACAGGACGATAGTGGCTGGGTGGCCTTTCACCCTGCAAAGGGTCATTTTAGCACATACTGGCTCAAGAAAATCTGGAGGATTTTTTAGATTGGTCGGGTTGGTTCAGGTAGGGTGGTTTGTGTTCGTCTGGGTTGGATCTGACGATCACTTCAGCTGACTTAGCGGATGTGGCTTGCAGGTGGGAGGTGTTAGAGCACCTCACCATGGGTAGTGATCGTTTGCCGGTTCTGAGCGGATTTGGTAGGAAGTTGGTGGAGGCTCCAGGTAGTCAGTTTATGGGGGGCCCGCTGGTCCTTGTGTGCGCAACAGTTGGAGGATGCGGTGTGCCAGCTGCTGGGGGATGGGGGGTGGACGAATGGTATTCAGCCATTTCTGGGTGTTACGTCACCAACAGGAGGTGTTAAAATGTGGAGGAGGGGGACATACGAAATGTGACAGTGGATTTAAAATGGGTTTAATTGTCATTAAAAGGTTCTAAAAACAAGAGATAAAACAGATGGAGAGCATTATTAAAATAATAATGCTGTGCTAGTTTTCTTAGGTTTTTTATTGAAAAGGTGGCATTGTTGCATTCTGCACTGTCAAGAGCAAATGTGCAAACGTCCTAATTTCCTTTGGATAGACATTTAGTCTTTTCAGCCAGTCTTCTTTGATGACTTAGTTAAGTTGGTGGACGTAATTAAACCGAGTGGATCTCCTGAAGACATCATACCACCACGGCTGTTTAAGGAAGTCTTTCATGGAATAGCACCATTAATATTGAAAGTTATTAATAGCAGTTTGGCCTCTGGCTATGTCCCAATTGACTTTAAAAAGACAGTTATTAACTCACTGTTAAAGAGATCGGGGTTAGATGTTGTGCGGCCTTGAAATTACCGGCCGATTGCAAAGCTCCCTTTTCTGAGTAAAATTCTGGAAAAATGTGTCTATACTCAGTTAATGGATTTCCTAGATGAGTCTAACATTAAGGAAACTTTTCAGTCTGGCTTTAAAGCTTTTCATAGTACGGAAACAGCACTGATAAAGGTATTAAATGACATTATGTTGGAAACTGATAGGGGAAATCCTGTGCTACTTGTTTTGTTGGACCTTACAGCTGTGTTTGAAACTGTGGACCACGAAGTGTTGCTCCATCGTTTGGAGTATAATGTAGGAATCTCTGGTCTGGCCTTAGACTGGTTCAGATCTTATTTGATAGGGCCTATGGTTAAAATCTGATGTTAGCCTAAATCTGGACAAGTGGGGGAGTACAGGGAGGTGGAGTGTACAGTCAGTAAAGACGGCTCTCCCTTGCCCTGACTCCAATATGCCTCCATCTAAATAGGATAGATTATCCAGAGTTATCTCTGTAGTCATACTGCTATAAGCTTAGACTGCTGGAGGATACACTGACCACTTTTCACACTCTACTACTTTCTTCTACAATCTGCTCTTTAACTGTACTATTTTCTGCAATTTCAGCTGTTAACTTTATTTTTTCTCTAAGTGTTTTTCTCCCCAGAAGAAGCTACAACGACGTTCTGCTGAGCTGTGGTGGCCTCATGGAGGGGGCCATCGACTAGCACACTGCTGCTAACCACTAAAATATTATCTCTCTCCTGATAATAACTTTTTGCTTTCCTTGACGTTTGATGTGCTACTACTAGTTTATCCGTTTAATTATGGATTCACTAGGATAAATATAATAAAGTTTATCTTTCACCAAGTAGAATATTTACTAAGAAATGACAATGTAACTATAGACACATTACTTGTCTGTGTGTGTGTGTGTGTGTGCGTGCGTGCGTGTGCGTGCGTGCGTGCCTGCCTGCCTGCTCTGTCTTCTCGATCCCCAGTGAGTCGTGGAGGATGGCAGCTTATTCTGAGCCGGGATCCTCTGGAGGTTTCTTCCTGTTAAAAGGGAGTTTTCCTCTCCACTGTCGCTTTATGCATGCTTAGTATGAGGATTGCTGTATAGTCACTGGGTTTGACTTGATGCAATTTGCTGGGTTCCTTATATAGGAAACATTATTTCTGATTGGCTTAATGAACTGACCTGAATTGGAATGTTTACTATGTGAAGTGCCTTGAGACGACTCTTGTCGTGATTTGGCGCTATATAAATAAACTTGAATTGAACTGAATTGAATTGAATTTGAATGATAGGACTGTAAGTGTAAGGATGGGTGGATTCAGTTCTGGATTTGCACGCCTGCGGTGGGGGGGGGGGGGGGGGTCCCACAGGGTTCAATATTATGACCACTGTTGTTTTGCATTTACATTTTGCCACTGGGGGACATCATGAGGAAGTACGGAATTCGATTTCACATGTATGCTGACGATTGCCAACTTTACTTACCTTTGGATTACAGAAACGACTGTCTCATTATTACCTTAATGCACTGTCTAACTGAAGTTAAGTCATGGTTGACGGACAATTTTTTATGTCTGAATGAAAGCAAGACTGAGGCAGTGCTGTTTGGGTTACATCGTGATTTAGAGCGATCAAAACTGGATTGTAGGGATATGAATGCCTACCTACGTTCTTCGGCAGTCAACTTAGGAGTGACATTAGACAACGCTTTCACCTTTGACGCACATGTGGGTGCGGTTGGATCGTCCTCTTTTAAACACTTGCGACGTCTGGCCAAAGTGAAGTCATTTTTAATTAGAAACGACCTCGAGACTGTTGTGCATGCGTTTATCACCTCTCGTTTAGACTACTTTAACTCTGTCTTAATTGGGGTGAGAGAGAGTACAGTAGCTCATCTGCAGCTTGTGCAAAGTACCGCGGCAAGATTCCTAGAAGGGAAAAGGAAATATGATCACGTGGCACCCATCCTGGCAGATCTGCACTGGTTACCGGTCATTTTTAGAGTGTGTTTTAAAATTCTTTTATTGGTTTTTAAAGCATTGAATGGGATGGCACCTGAATATTTATCTGACTTGCTACAGCCATATATACCTAGTCGTTCGCTCCGCTTAGAGAGTCACCATATGCTTCTAGTCCCCGCAACTAGGCTCAAAACAAGAGGAGACAGGGCATTTTCGGTAGCAGGCCCAAAATTATGGAATGATCTTCCATTATCTGTGCGACTCTCCACGTCAGTAGAGGTTTTTAAGAAGGCGCTGAAGACCCATTATTACAATCTGGCTTTTAAATCTGTGTGTTAACTGATGTTGTTTTGTATTTTGCTGTATTTTTTTTATTTGGTTTCCTATATATTCTTTGTTTTTATCTTTTCTAGTTTAGTTTTGTTCAGCACCTTGGTGACATAATATATGTCTGTAAAGTGCTTTTATAAATAAAGGTGATGATGAAGATGCCAAACAAAACCAAGACTAAAAGGGCATTTAACATTTAAAGGACGATTTATCAACATTTAAACCCCTGGTTAAAACATTGTTAAGAGTTTTCCTGGACTAGAAGGAGTTTTAAAACATCTCTAAGTTGGCTTGGGCTTGGTGACCAGGTGTGGCCGCGTCCTGAATGTAATGAGGTGTCTTGCCGGGTCAGACTGGGGAGCGGACAAGGCCACATTGATGATGGTTTACAAGGGGGTGATCAGGTCTGCCTTAGATTATGGGAGTTTCCTGTACGGTTCGGCGGCACCTACGACTCTGAAGCAGCTGGATGTGTTGCAGGCGGTGGCTCTGAGGGTGTGTACTGGGATCTGTTGAGCTGGCATTGGGAGTTCGAGGGGTCGAACAGAAGAGGTGGAGGTGGTTTCCCGGATCGTCTGAGGGGGCGGGCAGAGGAGACACACCTTCTCAAGTGGCCTGTGAGTTCCCACTTGGTTTAGACTGAGGTTCCGCCCTGGATATTGCCTGAACCTGAGGTTGATTTGTTTTTCTTGGGTCGGTGAGCTGGGGGGGGGCAGTGGTTTTTTGGGTTTTCTAGGGACAGTTTGGGGTTCTTATTTGCAGTTGTTTACGGATGGCTCGAGGGACCCGGAGAGCAGCAGGGTGGGGGAGGGGTTGGTGGTTACGAGTCTGGGTTACAGCTGAGGTCGCCGGCTGCGGGATGGCTGTTCAGTGTTCACAGCTGAGCTTGTGGCAATTATGTGTGCTTTGCATTGGGTGGGGGAGCATGCTCCTCCTCAGTCCGTTGTCAGAATGTTCGGTGTTTTGGGTGTTTTGGAGATGACGGTGTTCTAGGGGTGTAACGGTACGCTAATATTCAGTTCGGTTCAGTGTTTTAAAGAGTTCGGTTCGATTGATTTTCGGTATATTATTATATTATTTATTTAATATCTAAAGTGGCTACTATAGTGAGCAGAACCAGGTGTCATCACAGGCTGCTGATCTAGCATGATGTCTTAATTATTTCACAGGGTTTTTTTGCGCAGTTTGACTGTTGATGCTCCATGTTTTTATTTCTGCAGCGAGCCTTAAAAACTCACCGCACACCGCCCAGAGTTTCTTCTTTAAAACTCATATTAAATAACGAGCTTCCTCCACGCCGTATTTTTGTTGTAGGATGAAAACTTTACATCAGTTGAAAATTCAGCAGACATGTTTGCTTACATTTTTGCCGCTGCATGCCGGCAGAGTGAGTGAAGGCGGGAGGGGCGAGGCGACGCTCCGTTCAGCGTCTCTACAGGCTTCAGCAGCAGCGACAGCCAGCTGATTTGATCCACTCTAAAAGGCGCTGATCAGAATTTGCAGATCACATTTTTTAAACAGAGATCAGGCGCGTGCATCCATCATGCGTCACTCAATACAGCATCCATGCAGAAACTCGCCTAGGAATTTTTATACGCTGCTCTTAAATCACGCTAATAAAAATTATTTTTTTGTGGAAAATGGACCGAAACGGTACGCAACTGGACCGAACCGAACAGGCCGAACCAAAACTGTTTAACACTCCCCGTAAACCGTTACACCCCTACTGTGTTCAGTCTGCAGACACTACTGGAGGTGGAGGAGTGGTGCAAGGTGGGGGTGCTGTTGCGTTTTCTGCGGGCGTTTGGGTCTATGATGGGCTGTAACTGGGTTTGAACACATACGTACTGCATTGATGTTATGTCCCAGTCTGCCTCTGAAGGAGCTGTCCATGGTCTCCACAGTGGAATACAGTGAGTGGGAGGGATTTCTAAGATGGGGTCATCTTCATCATGAGAAGCTGGAGAAAAGCATCCTTCTTTCACACACCTCCTCAACTGAATCCAGTGGGCAGCTCAGAACCGAGCTAGCTTTGCTAACTAACTTGTGACATTCCTGAGGCCTCTCCATGCACCACAAGCATTGTTTAGCCCTAGCTGTTTCTCTAGCTTCTTCCTGTAGCTGTCTCTAGTCCGTCTGATCTTATATTTAAGCTCCTTTTCTGCTCCTCTTTGTCTCCAGACATGAAAGATTTTTTCTTATTATTCAACAGGGATTTCAGTTCAGGGGTCAGCCAGATTTTATTTTTCGAGAAACACTTCACTCTTCGTGTTGGGATGGCATTTTCTACACAGAAATTCACATAATCAGTGACACAGTGACTGTCAAGGCCATCACCATGAGCTCTGCAGAGTGTCTCCCAGTCTGTGGTTTTGGCATCGACATATAAATATTGGACAATGGGTTTGCATAGGCTCCAATAACACGTTTTTGAAGAAAAATGGGAGGTGGCCACCACCGCCATTTTGACCGTGTCACAGCTTCCGTCAAGCCCAGACAATTCCACAAAAGGGAAGAGAGGTGGAGCTGAGGGTGGGGCTGTAAGGCTGGGATCAACTGATGACACCTGGTCGAACTAGCTACAAGCTAACCTGAAGCTGACCCAAAGCTAACGCGGAGGTGGGAGCTAAGCTAACGGAGGTAGCAACCTAGCTACAACCGGAGTTAACTGTGCACAACACCAGAGCTTCTGAGTCAGAGATTCGCCGGGCTGACCGCTGGGTAAAACCGGGTGGAATACAGAGGTATCCCGAAAGCTGCTGAAAGCCGGCAGCCGCACAGCAGACAAGTGCCGCTGCGATCTGAGATGTGCAGAGCTGCCGCTGGGGAGAACCGGGCGGAAAGGTTTCCATCCAGAGCTCCACAAGCCATCAGCCCGCGCATCAGACAGAAGCCGCGATCAAACAGAGATACGCCAAGCTGCGGGGAGGGGAGAACGGGTGGAAAACATTGGTTTCCCGAGAGCTCCACATGCCGATAGTCGGAACCCAGCGCCACCAACATGTTATATTTCAACCCATTTTCTAAAGTGCAGCATTATGTTAAATGCACTGGGTTTTACCCTATTACATTTAAATTTCTTGGTTAAACAGTACATGTTAAAATCTAAACTCAGCTCGGCAGTGACCTAAAATACATAAATATAATTTTACTTACCGTAAAAAACGAAGTGGAGACTCCTTGGACGCTCTATTAGTGCAATTAATGCCACAGCAAGTCATTTTGTCCAACAATTGCACCAATAATATCCAAAACAGAATTCACAAGCACAGAGACTCAAAATCCCGAAACAGTTTCCAAGCCAGACCGATATGTAGCTAGGTTTGGGACAATATTCAGTGTAACTTGTACCAAGTTTTGTAACTTGGAACATGTTTCATGACACATAACTTTTGATTCGTAACTTTAGTTTTCTAACTTGTAATTCTCAATTTGTACTTGTATTTCTTGTTTTGTAACAGGAAATTTTCATTTTGTACATGTATTTTTTATTTTGTAAAATCAAACTTTTATTTTGTACATTTACTACTCATTTTGTAACATCAAACATTCATTCAGAAACATGAAACTTTCGGTTTTTACCTAGCAGACTTCCAAAATAAAAAAATCAATGTACAAGTTTGAAATCAAAACTCTCAAAACACACATTTCATTCTACAGGTACAAACCTCAAATCTACAGTGTTACGGATCTTTTTGTCTCGATTCTAGCG
Organism: Nothobranchius furzeri; assembly: GCF_043380555.1. Classification (NCBI taxonomy): domain Eukaryota; kingdom Metazoa; phylum Chordata; class Actinopteri; order Cyprinodontiformes; family Nothobranchiidae; genus Nothobranchius; species Nothobranchius furzeri. The sequence goes on from NC_091741.1 coordinate 109,427,950, forward strand.
TCAGTGGGAGGAACTTGGGTGGAAACAATGAGAGCACGAGTCTTAGCTACCAATCACATTTCTCGAATTCCTGTCCAACCATAGACCGAGGCTCTACTGAGGCCTTTCCACGGAGCTAGCTCTGCGGTCACGTGGGTCTGATGCTCATTAATTATACAGAATTTTAGGCTTTTAATACACTTAAACAGAAGAGTGAGAAAAAAATTCACCCCCCTCAGAGTTGTCATGAGTGTAAACTAGATCATTTAAACCAAAAACATGTTTTGGTACCAGGCTGTAAACATGTTTATTTCTGCTGTGAAATTGGTATTTTTAACATGGGAGTCAATGAGGATTTGCTCGCTTCTGACACCAGCCCCCAGTGGATGAGGGTGGAACTGCAATTTTTGTCACTTCCGCGTTGGACTCAATTTTTCACCTGCATTGTGGGGGGCTTGGGTTTGGAAACAGTCCCTTAGCCTTTCTGTTGCTCCCTCAGTTCACACTTCACAATTTTTTTCTGAGGAGGCTCCCTAGTCACCCTGGGTGTGTGAAACAACAGTTTATATATAAACCAACAGTGAGTTTGGGTTAAGGTTAGGAACCTCGCCTCGATGTCTTGGTCCTGCCTCAGTTGCCAAGGCTATTCGTCATGAGGAACCGCCAAGGAGTGTTGCAATATTCATGTTCTACCAGCGTCTGTTCTCCGGTCGGTTGTTAGCCGTTTAGCTAGCTGAACAATGACACACGGGAGGTGTCTTGTAGCCTGGCCTTTGTCAAAAATTTCCCAGAATACACAGCGGTATTTTCAGGGTACTTTGGGGGCAAATTTCAAGTTTAAATGTAAGTCAACTAATTGTAGCTATCGGGCAGATTATTTTTATTTCCAAAGAAGTTATCTATGGTTGGTTAGTTGCTTAGTAGCTGCAGCTTACATATTTTATTTAACCAATACATACACAATTAAGAAAAAGGCTAGTTCTACATTTATATTGAAACATATGTGTAAAAAATAAAACGTCGCCTCAATTGTCACGTAGGTGATGTGACTGCCGTGGTCACCCTTACGAAAAAGAAGTATACTTTAAGTATATAATTTCAAGTATACTTAAGTGTACAGGAGTTTATTTGCATACTTGTTCTTAGTTTACTTAGAAGTATACTCCTTGGGACTAAATTTGGCCACTAAAAGTATACTTGAAGTATACTGCAAGTATACTTCAAAGTAATAATTTAAGTTTATTTGTAGTGTACTTCTGATATAATTGAGTATACTTTTCTCTTTGAAAGTATACTTAAAGTAACCTCACAAGTGTACTTGGGAGTGTACTTCAGATATAATTGAGTATATTTTTCTCCTTGAAAGTATACTTATAAGTTTACTTGTAGTGTACTTCTGATATAATTGAGTATACTTTTCTCCTTGGAAGTGTACTTAAAAGTAACAATATAAGTTTACTTGTAGTGTACTCCTGATATAGTTGAGTATACTTTCCTCCTTGAAAGTATACTTATAAGTTTACTTGTAGTGTACTTCTGATATAATTGAGTGTACTTTTCTCTTTGAAAGTATACTTAAAGTAACCTCACAACTGTACTTGAGTGTACTTCAGATATAATTGAGTATACTTTTCTCCTTGAAAGTATACTTATAAGTTTACTTGTAGTGTACTTCTGATATAATTGAGTATACTTTTCTCCTTGGGAGTATACTTAAAAGTTTACTTGTAGTGTACTTCTGATATAATCGAGTATACTTTTCTCCTTGGAAGTATACTTAAAAGTAACAATATAAGTTTACTTGTAGTGTACTCCTGATATAGTTGAGTATACTTTTCTCATTGAAAGTATACTTAAAAGTAAAAGTATAAGTTTACTTCTAATAAAATTGAGTAAACTTTTGCCCTTGAAAGTATACTTAAAAATAAACTTTAAGTAACATTATAAGTTTACTTGTAGTGTACTTCTGAAATAATTGAGTATACTTTTCTCTTTGAATGTATACTTAAAATTATACTTAAAGTAATAATATATGTTTACTTGTAGTGTACTTCTTATATAATTGAGTATACTTACAGTTTTGAAAGTATACTTTACAGTAAACTTGACGTAATATTCTTTTAGTACATTTAAGTATCTCTATTTTTTCTATAAACACATACTGCAAGTAACATTTAACATCTGCTATTTGCTTACTACCAATACATTTAATTTCCACTATTTACTGATACTTCGTCTTTATGCAGAGAAAAAAAGTAAAATAAAATAGCTAAGTCATGTTGTTTAAATTTATTAAACAGAGAGAATTAGAACAGAACAAAAACAGACCTGTTTACCAGGATTAATCAAAGATGAGAACGCAAACTGTTCTGAACATGACGTGTTAATTCTGTCCATTTTGAAAGACTTTTTAAAAATGCCTTTAAAAAAATCAGTCCATTTTATGGATCCACTTGCTTGGTTGTTGATGCCTTTTTGAAGTTTTCGTTGTTGCATTTCTTTCGTGTTATTTTTCTTACATCTTGAACGCGCAGAGATGGAAACTTCAACTGAGCATGCCCTGTGAACACACAAAGCAAAAAAATGAACACTTGAACTGTTAGGTGAACTCTGACACCACAAAATCTTTACAGTTCGTACACTGTAAACCCGAATAAGTAGGCAGAACTCAAAAACTGTAAGGCATTCAGTTGCCTCATATTTTCTGAGTTTATAAACTCAGATATTTGAGTATATCAGACCATAAATAAACTTAAATATTTGGAGTTTATATTAAATATATTTTCAAATTATGATCAAATTAAAGTTACCGATTAAGCCAACTCAAACAGAAAATAAAACAAAATTTGAAAGAAACAATTACAAACGCACACTTTTGAAAACTGGACAACAGCAGTGTGTAGTCTTTCTTTGAGTAGGTGGTTTAAAGCAACATCAGGATGCACATCGATTCAACATTAACAAAATATGAATTACACTAACCACTATCAAGTAAGTCAGTGAGTACTTTATGCCATTTGGCATAAAACCAGTTGAGTATTGAATCGGATTAGCCTATGGGCTAATCCGATTCAATTATTCACGCTAAACTAAAGCCACAAATGGAGTTGCCAGACTCAGAACGGCTGGACAAACAGAGAAAAGGTAAAACTCAACTGTTCCTCCCACTGTCTTTATGGGTGACCCCGCGAGGAAAGTTGACCATTGAGCAGGGTTGATGGTTTATCCCTTGAGGTCCACGTGGCAGGGGTGAGGTGGTGCTCACTCCTCACCCCTGCCACGTGGACCCAAGGGATGAACCATCAACCCTGCTCAATGGTCAACTTTCCTCGCGGGGTCCTACCCATTAGGACAGTGGGAGGGTTAACTCAAGGAGAAGTGGAAAATGAACATATTTGCCCAAATGGTGGTGTGTTACTTTAACATCAACAATTAAAGAGCAGACAAATAGTAAATTACATTGTGGATGTGGACAATGCTCTAACAGAGTGAGCCATCTGAATCCACCACTCTTTCAGATTTTGAGTTACACATGTAACATCAGGTCATTTTTGGCTCTGCAGCTTGGGTGATAGTTTAGACTCATCAAGACCAAGTAAGATTTTCTGCGTGAACTCAAATGTGTTGGTCAGTCCCTTCGGATAATCTAGATGTAAGGCATAGATGAGGCCGAACATTACCAGGAAGGCATCAGGAAGGCTGGAGAGGTCGACAATCACATCACCCTCTAGGATAACAGATTCTCACTGGGTCGTACGTAACCGGACTCTCGGCATCATCGGTGATGGTTGTCAGGAGGACAACTGCTGCATCCCTGAGGTCCGGCTCATTGGTATCATCCTTACAAAAATGAAAGGGAGATCATACACTAATCACATCTGAACTGAAACTCTGACTGTGGACATTTTTATTTCAGTAGATTGTCATGTAAATAACAATAAATGCAGTCTGATAGACTCCTGTTTAGGGCTGGGCAACATGTCAAAGATTTATCGTTATCCAAGTTCTTGTCTCTCATCCAGATAATTTTTCCCATGTCAATAAATTTGATAATAAAAAAATGAAAAGATGTGTAAGTTGGCCACATTTATGTCCCTTTAAGAAGCTGTAGCACCTTGAGTCATGTAAAAATTTTAGTCAATGTAATACATGAGACAGCCCCATCTAGTGGGCAAATATTGTTGCTACGCATTCCTGTAGTTATCGTCTACTTATCGTTATCGAGGTGAGATCTTCAATATATCGTGATATTGATTTTAGGCCATATCGCCCAGCCCTACTCCCGTTCATTCTGTTGCTTTGTGCTCTCATTTACGAATAAAGTGAGATGGCTTCAGTGTGTGCCAGTGTTACGCTAATGAAAGCTGCTTGAATTCTTTGCAGTGATTGTTGATTTTTCTCAGTGCCTTAAAGCCTGCCACACATGAGGGTCATCTGCTGAGCAAACGGTCTCGAATGACCGCTTGCTCAGCAGATACCTCGCCATGTGCGCCTGATTTTCACAGAGTTTTCCGCCTCACGAGACGCTGAGGTGAATATCTGACCAGTTAAGATATTTTCCGCCTCACAGGGGTAAAAACTCGCCGTGTGCGCATTACCGAGCTGCTGGTTGAGCTGAAATATTCTAGTGGCCAACCAAAGCATGTTCTCCGCTCACATGACCCCAAGATGGCAGCCCCCCGTCTGCATGTCAGAAAAGAAACAACACAGAGACAGAGCTGGAAACGGAGGAAATGCCTATCCTTTTTTGTTGATGAAACGTCGCCGCCACCGGCATTTCAAGGTTGGGAAAATATGGTTACAGTAGCTGGAAAGATGGACCAGGCAAGGAGTTTATGCCAATTTACTCCAAGAGATGCACCTGGAAGACCCAGAATCCTTCCGAAAGGGTAATGGAAACAGTGGGCCCATCGATCCACAAGGTATCGTTTTGTTTATTTTTCAGACACGCAGACAGGGTAAGGGGCTGCATCTGAATACATCTTGGGGTCATGTGAGCGGAGAAAGTGCTTTGACTGGCCACTAGAATATTTCAGCTCAGCCAGCAGCTCAGTAGTGCACACATGGTGAGTTTTTACCCCTGTGAGGCGCAAAATATCTAACTGGTCAGATATTCACCTCAGCGTTTCGTGAGGCAGAAAACTCAGTGAAAATCAGGCGCACATGGCGAGCAATCTGCTGAGCAAACAGTCATTCGAGGCCGTTTGCTCAGCTGATTGCTCTCGTGTGTGGCAGGCTTAAACATCTTGCCAAAGGTTTGTAGTTGAAACAATGGCACATTTTCCAAAATGTTCATGTGCGTTGTCCTTGTGGTGTCTTTATGCATAAATAAATAGAATGATTTGTTCAAATTTACAATACTGGGACTTACCACACATGTCCTCAAAAACCCAGAGGTTTCCTCACGTAGATAGACAGGAAGGGCATGGAGAACAGTGGTACGCCTTGTGTGGACATCATGTAATTCCTAAGAAGATTATTAACGCATTCACTGCCAGCCGTTTCCTGGTCGCTAACGGCCTTCGCTGCCAGCGTTTCTCACCGTTTTTACTGTTTTTTTTTAAGAGTCAGAACGTTCCGTGCTAGCATGATGTCGATGCCAAAACAACCAAAACAAAGAGGAGACTCACCTCTTACATCAGGAAGAATCCGCGTGTTTCGAGCTTTATCCGTTCTTTCATAATCCGTTGTCGAATTGTGATCGGCAGACGCTTTTCCAGTTCGCTTCTCACTTTTTTTACAGGAACGACCCAAAACGATCTCCAAACACATGGATGTTCTGCTTCCTGATCATGTGACATGTGACGTATGCGGATGAAGATCGGCTTCAGGGCTGAGATGTTTGTTCTCTCAGCGCGGGGGCTCGTTCTGATGCTCAAACAGTAAAAAAAAATGCAAATGACGACTTTAGTCGTCATTGGCAGTGAATGAGTTAAGAGTGTAAATACTGTCAAGTTTACTAATCAAACTTAATGCCAAACTGCTGTGACCAATTTTCCAAGACAGTGATATCTGCATCTAAATCCAATGATAAACTGCTGAATTCAAAAGTTAATTTGAAGTGTTTAACATTACATAATACGGAGGGGTATTAGGGCCACTGAAGAAGAAAAAATTCTTAAAATAAATAAAGTCAGAACTCTGACATTTATCTCAGTATTCAATTGTTTCCTTCAGTGGCCCTAATACTGCCTTATTGCCTAAGAGTATTAGAGTAACTGAAGAAAAAGAAAAGAATTGAGAAAAAAAGTCAGATAATTTCAAAATTCTGGGATTAAAGTCAGAATTCTGACTTTTTTCATGAACCTAAAACCAAACAAACAAAAAACTATTTAGGAATTTTTTTTGTTAAAAAAAATCAAAACAAACGAACAAAAAAAAAGCCTGAATTTTAAGATTTAAGTCAGAATTCTATCCCCCCTCATAATCTTCCCCAATTTCCCTTTTTTTTGTTTTAGGTACCAGTCAGAACTCTGAGATTAAACTCAGATTTATGACTCATTTTCTCAGAATTCTACATTTTTTTCCATCAGTGGCTCTAATACTCATAGCATAAAGGCATTACCTGTAAATTGTATATTCACCAGTTTTAAAAGACAAATCTGTATTAGGGCTGTCGCGGTAACCGCAAGAAGAAAATATCGCGATATTAAGAAACCCACCGCGCTGCAGGACGTGCCACCGCCATTACCGCACTTGATTAAATCTCGCGACAGCGCATGCTGAGAGGTAAAGTCCGTGCTGATCGAGGAGATAGTACACATGGAAGATGGAGGGAGCGGTGTCAGTGCGTCAGCTGCAGCCCAGCCAGAGACCTTGGAGCAGGCAGTGCTGCCACCAGCGGCAAAGAAAAAAACGCTTGGAGACCTGCTGAAGTCACGGACAAGCACGTCATCTGTAACCGTCCCGAAGAGAGTTAGAGCCGAGCTGGAGCTCACTTGCTACCTGCAGGAGGAACCCATTGACCCTAATGAAAACCCTCTGACATGGTGGCGCAACAAACATGGGAGATTTCTATTGCTCTCCAAAGTCGCACGTAAGTACGTGTGTATTTGCGCAACAAGCGCACCATCCGAGAGGGTTTTTAGTGTCGCTGGAAATGTTGTCACCCCTCTCAGATCCTCTCTCAAACCGCATAAGGTTAACATGCTGGTTTTCCTTGCGCATAACAAGGACATGACCGAGTTATGTTATTCTTGTGTGTGAAAGTGAAATGACAGTGCCTAGGACATCTCATTTTGTATACTTTATTTTAAACTACAAAACAAAACGGGCACTTTTTTATTTCTGTTAGATGTTGCAGCCAAATTTGCATTTCAAAGTTAAACCTCCTGAATGTTGTTTTTAAGTTCAGTCAGAAAATGCCGTAACTGCCCTTCGATCTGCATTCAATAAAGTGTTAAAAATGGCCATGTATTTTTTCTAACATTTTTTAAATATGTAAGCACAATGTTTCAAAGGAAATATTGACATGAGTTTAGTAATCAACAAACAAATTTGCTAAGTACATAAATAAAAACGGGGTGCAATAATATCGCATACCGCAATATTGAGCTGCCCTGACTCACCGCAGGGGGAATTCCTCAACCGCGACAGCCCTAATCTGTATACATATATACATACATACATATATAGTCATGTTATTTAGGATGTGCCATCAAAAATGCAGATTGTGAGAATTACTCACCAGTGGTCTCACTTGTATGAACCTCTTGGGGGTCAACAGCAGCATGCCATCAATCTTGTGTGCAGAGAGTGGGGTTGGATCAGTGAAGTCTGACTGCAGATTCATAGACAGGCTTCCCGATGTGGCTGACAGCTCATAGGAATGCACATCTACACCAGGAAGCATAATCAGTACAGAGATAGCAAACATTGTGAATCACAAGGTAGGTCTGTGTTAGTCTGCAAAATTTAGGCAGTCCTCCACTATATATGAAGCTAAATCATCTAAATTATATATATATATATATATATGTGTGTGTGTGTGTGTGTGTGTGTGAGGAGATTCAAGTGTAATTTGACTTATCCACACAAAGCTAAAAACATAACATTTAAAGAAAAGAATCTGGAGTAACAGTGTACAGTAAGGACAAAATTACAACACTAAAATACTGTGAAATTAATAGAAACAGCGTTCTGCATTCAAGATATGTGCAACTGAGCACTATTTAATTTGATGATAAAAACATTAACAAAATTTGTATGTCTATGCGTGTATTAAATAAAACTTTTCACAAAAACTGACAAACTCCCGCGAGCTAACTGAACTTACCGTTTTTTTTTTTTTTTTTTGTCCTCAGAACATCACCTTTTAAAAAAACTATGGAGGGGACAAAAATGGAGGGAAGGAGGGAACATAGCATCGATATCAGCACCGCTTCGTCTCTTGCAGTCACAATCCTCTTCTACGGTTAAAAAACCAGGCTGCTTGCAAAGCTATCGCACGGGTGCTACGGGGAAATAGTTTACAACACAGACTGATTTTTTCATCGCTGTACAAGAGACCACTGCTCATTTACTTTTAATAAGTGGACGTTTAAGTTTGACTTGGTGGCGCTGAGCTCCCGCTTTTATTTTTTTCTCAGAAGTCACGTTTAAAAAACTACAATGGAGGGGACAAAAATGGAGGGAATAAGTCTCTAGAAGTCTAATAAAAAAGTATCTAAAGTAATGCTAACCTTTAATAATGAGATAGTGCTGCTCATTTAATTTAATAAACGGACTTTAGTCGCACACAAAGTTAATAACACAGCTAACTCATGCAATGACTTAGCATATTAGCTTGCTACGTGGCCAACATTACTCACCATGTCCGTCTTAAAAACATTTACAACATTTAAGCAACTTTTATGGTGGCTACTTACATTTAGCTCAGTGGTGCAGAACGAGTGACTGTCAAGTGCAGATGCAGAACAGAAGCGCGACCTCCGACGGTTAATGCACCTCCGACCCTCGCTCTTCTTCTCCATCTGCTGAGAAGCTTCGCCTTCGAGAGCTGACTGAGCAAATGCTACAAAATAAAAGCACTTCCTGTGCGTGTAATTTCACAATAATTCGTAATTTCATGCTTAATATGTTATTTAGGACAGACAGAGTAGTTATTTCAAAATAAGGCAAAGTTTCAAGCAAGGATAAACTTAATATGGAGGAAGTGATTATGTTAAACAGAAAGGACATGTCAAAAAGGACTGATTTCAAAACATATAAAGCTTTACAACAGGATTTGATTGTTAAGAATATAGATATTAAAGAAAAATGGGAACTGGAAGTGAACATAATGATAACAGATGAGGAATGGGAGGAAACACTTGAAGCAGGCCATTAACTAATAGTCCGTCTTGGAGGGAATTTGAATGGAAGGTGAAGATGCATGCTTTAAAACTCCACTTATCATGTCTAAATAGTAATGTTCCAAATTTATGTTGGAGAAAATGCGGGCTAGTGGGAGACTTTTCACATATACTTTTGGACTGCCCTAAATTCATACCATTCTGGGAAGGTGTTAGGGAGAAATTGAAAGAACCTTGAAGGTGAAATTACAATTTAAGTTAAAATGGTTTGTACTGGGAATGCTGTACCAAAAATCACACACACATAATGGAGACATACGTAATCAGAATTCTGCTTATGACTGCCAAGAAGTGTATTGCAGTTTTATGGCTGGACACAGAACCCCCAAGGGTGGCACAGTGGAGAGACAGAGTTAGACAGGTCTACAAAATGGAACAAATTAATGCAAGACTATGACTGGGACTAGTGAAATTTGTAAAATTTGGGAACCAATAAAACAAATGTTAGAAAGATAGTACTCTCATGTGAAAATTATTATTATTAATTTTTATTTTTTATTTATTTATGTATTTTTGTCTTTTGGGTGAGTTATTTAGCTAGATCAAAGTAAAATGTAGAATGTAGTAGAGAGCAGATAAGATGAATACAGAGAAAGCTTGTCAGAACTATATGTACTGAATGGTGACTTGGTTAAGTTGGATAGATCTTATGGCCACAAGGAAATTCAAACTTTGTTCAGGGAAACACTGCCCTGGAGAAGGGAAGAAGAAACTCAAATGCATCTCCATGTAAATGTTGTTGTTCTAATTCAAAAATAAAAAGTTCCAAATATATATATATATATATATATATATATATATATATATATATATATATATATATATATATATATATATATACATATATATATATATATATAAGTATTATATAAGTATATATATATGTATATATATATACTTATATATAATATATAAGTATATATATATATATATATATATATACTTAGATATTATATATATAAGTATATATATATTATATAGATACTTAGATATTTATTATATTATATAAGTATATATATATATATATATATATATATATATATATATATATATATTAAGTATACTTACACATTACTTGTTGAAATATACTTCTGATAGAGTCAAGTACAAGTATAGTCTAAATGTAAGTAAACTTTAATGTAAGTATGTATTAAAGTATACTTAGTAGTATTTAAAAAATGTACTCGGATAACTATACTTCTGATAAGTACATTGAAAGTAAACTTGAAGTATACTGTATTCATTTTTAGTATACTTCAAGTATACTTCAGTGTACTTCTTTTTGGTAAGGGCACGGGATGTAAGTCTGTTCAATTTTACTGTTTTCTTTGACCAAGGAAGGACGGTGTCCTCGTAAGCAAGGCATCTGGCCTCGCAAGACATCGCCTTGCGAGGCCAGGCGCCTTGACATTGAGAAACACCCAGGGAGTGAGAGAGTAAGGGTAAAAGAGAACCAACACTGGCTAGCATGCTAGCTAGCTGTTTCCTGAAGCAGGGGCACTATCGACCAGATCCCTTGAGATAATAAATCTGGTGACAGTCTCCAGTTCTCTTGAGAAAACTAACATGATTGGCAGTTTAGGGGCGCTTTTTCCAGCCCTCAGGAGTGATGTTAGTGAGTCTGCTGGAGGAAGTTCACTGCTAAAAAAGAGACAGCTGTTAAAACTGATAAATATGTAAAATATGTGCTTGTGTCAGGTGGACTATTGCTCTTTATGAATGAGAAGCTGGAGATGTGGCGTGAGAGCGTGTGCAGGTAGTGCGATACGTGCAATACGTGTATGAGAGCTGCCAGCCCTGTGAAAGAACCTCCCAACTCTGAAAATGTGAATCTCTGCTCGAGAGCAAACTGTGGCGCAGTTCGCCAACACTGAGAGATGCTAACAGACCACCAAGCCAACAATCAAACTTTCAAGTTCACATTGTGTGGTACAGATGCACACAACAGATCTACAAGTTCATCCGTTTTGAAGCATGTTGATCTTCATATCAGCATCTGATTATCTGTAGACTAATTAAAAGGTGAGCTGTGATTATTTATAGTTAATCAATACTGCTAATGGTGCATTGGGTATTCAGAGGAATAAGTGATTCATCCAGCTTATGTAAACCTGCGAGCTCTCTACCAGACATCACTGAACCCAGAAAGACACCTCAGCAGTCAGAGTAAGTTAAATACAGGACAGAGCAGCGGGGTGCGACATGTGCATGTCTCACTCTTCGTGTAATCTACATATGTATTTTGGGTGCTTTTTAAGCTCAACATACTACACTACATTTGGCCAATGAGATGTGAATTTCTATATAAATATGGAAATCCAACCTGATTGGTCTTAAAGGGTTTAACCAGAAGAATTAGGATTCTTTGTTTATTCAGGGACCATAAGTGTCATGGTCTGGGGGGAGTCCTCCTCTCAGTCTAAACATTCTCTGAGCTTCTCCTGCAGGTGGGCGTGTCAGGGAGTGGACCAGCTGCAGTCCATCTGCTCATCAGCGGGCCGGGGACATATAAGCTGCTGGGAGACATCTTCACTTGGCTGGATGATTAGCTCAACTTGGGTATCTATGTCTCTGAGCCTGTTTTCGAGTATCTTTATCAGAGATCTTCTGAGTCTAGCTTCTAGCCTGAATTCCAAGTTTTTGTATGTTTGTTCCGAGCCGGCTTGATTTTACAACCTGCCTTCTCTCCAGATTTCCACCACCACCTTCCACCACGTACCTGCAACCCCACCGGACCCGTTCCACTGTCTCCCAGCTGGTACCTGGCCGTCCACTCCTCCTTGACAACCCACCTTACCGGATCCTGTCCTTGTCATGGTGGGTGGCAGTCTTTTGACCCACGACATGCAGAATCACCACACAGGAACCGGCAAGTAAGTAAAACGATTTTATTATCTACTGAAGAACAATGATAGGAACGGGAACAGACGACGGGCAGGCTGGCAGCAAGATTCCAGGATGGAATTCTGAGGAGGGAGACAGAGTGAGTATATGGAGGGAATGACGTAGAATGATATTGGGAGTGGAGCTTACTGATTGCAGCTAGTGGTGAGATCTTCCGGAGGGATTAGGTCTGGTCCGGGTGAGCAGGAAGGCTCCAGAAGGTGATGGAACTGTTGGTCCAGAGAGGAGGTAGGAGCAACGGTTTGGTGAAGGCAGGTGAGCGGCTGAGAGCGAGCGGCCAGGGGAGGAGACAGCGTGATCTGGATTGCAGGGGTCCGAATTGGTTATGGAGGTGGTGGAGTGTGGAGAGAAACCTGGAGCAGAGCAGGGAAGGACAATCAGGGTTTTCTCTGGCGACAGGAAATCAAGCAGAACTTCATAAGCACAGGTAAGCGAATCGGAACTAGAAAGAAACACGGGATCAAGACAGGTTAAAGGCTACCCAAAACAGAGTAATCATCCGGCGAAATGAAGTGTCACACTGCTCCTTAAATCCCCTGGACCGTAATGACAGGATTAGCTGCAGCTGGAGACTCTCAGACACGCCCACCTGAAAACAATGCTCAGAGAAGATAGGTTACGTGCAGGAAGCTCACCACGGACCGTGACAGTCCTTGCTCCCGTGCTCAGCTCCTCCAGTCCGCCAGCAACCTGAAACCCCAATCTCCTGTTAACCGGCAAGTGTGTGTCTCTGTTTCCCCACGCCTCCCGGACCTCCCCAGACCAAACTACTCCCCCCTCTTATGTTTCCCCTGGATCACGAACCGTAAGTCCCGACCCTTACCTCAATATTCCTGGTCATCCACTTCCGCTAACTCTCCCTCCCTGGCTCTAGATTCCTCCCCGGAGTCCCAGCTGGATTCTCCTACTGCCCTTTATGTTTACATTTCTATAATTAACCTTGTTTCTTATAACATCCGATCTCTGTGCATGATTCTGCATGCCGTGGGTCAGACACCTTCCCCTCATCATGACAGTAAGTACACTTCATATTAATTCAGACAAAGTCAGGTATATAAAAAGACATTTATTTTCTGAACAAATTAGAAAACAAGACAACGAGGAAGCTATGAGGTGATGAGTGTATGATGTAGCGTAATGTGATGTGTGATTGTGGTGTTTATCAGAACCTTATATCTGGAAGAAACTGAGTTCTGAGTGTGATTGAATTTGGTCTGCTATAAACTAGGAGGGATGGTTTGTAAAACAGCATCAGACGCAATCTTGTCGTGTCTACGCACCCTTTTCGGAGACTCTCTTTTGGATCCAAGATGTCGAGGAGGTCGGGTTACCCCAAGGTACCGAAGTTCGTAGAAAAACCGAAGTATGACCAGGTCAGTCCAGAGTCGTCAAACAGGTGGACTTGTTTTGCGTCTCGAACGGATGGACTCTGAAGGAGTCTTGGCTGTGTCAGCTTTGTTCTGAAGGAACCGTTTTGCTGTTTCAGCGGCAGCATGCAACAGGTTTTGACAGCTTGTCAAAAGATGCGGTGGTTCAAGAGTTTTGCTCCGGCTGGCCGGTCCGAAGCTCTGCTCAAAAAGCACTGAATCAACTCGAGAAGTGATTGTTTTAATAATTCTCATATTATGATTGTGGCCAATCAGGTCAAAAGAGGTTAAGAGGTGTTAAAAAACAAACCTCAGAACACACCCTGCTCAGATACAGGAGCTCTGATTTGTGGATCAGAAAACAATGTGTCATGAGATTACTTTAACCTTGTCATCGTCATGTGTATGAGTGTGTGAGCTGTCCGGTCACGTACGCTGAATAAATGTATGGGTCATATATTTCATTTCATCCTTATTAATCTAAGCACAAATTAATCAAAACATTTCTTTTAACCACATTGTCCATTCATTATATGATTATTTAAGTATTCCATTTAACTATATTGTTCTTTTCATTATTATTTTAACACTTCATTATTTATAACAGTTCATTATTATAAATGTTCATTCTTCTTCTGTGAAACAAGGGATAGATAAGAGCAACTCGGCGTAGAAGAACCTTGGGAAGGGAACATGATGTTAACAATCTGGGTGTAAACATGCAGCGTCGAATCTTTCTTGCAGATTAAAGGCACCAGTTAAGACTTATGTCTCCATATGACCGGATACTGAAGAGGTCAAACTGTAGATCACGTGTCAGACACAAGGCCCGCAGGCCAGATGCAGCCCGCGGAGTATTTTTATGTGGCCCGCGAGATAAATATCAAAAATATATTAAAACTGGCCCGCTGGCCGATTTTACCGCAAAGACTTCCACTCCCATGATGCTTTGCGGCGTCAGCGCGGAGCCGACGCGCCCCCTCCATTGTGTTTTTTCCAGCGCCTGCTGCCGGTCTCTGCAGCCCCGCTGTCTCGGACAAACTACACTCCTCTCACTCAGCGCCGAGTTCACTCAGCTATTTTCTGACATTGAAGCCCAGAAACGGAAATTCTAGCCGCTCAGTAATGTGTTCACGACTGAAAGAGAAAGTTTTCCAACTAACGTCCAGACAGAGCTGATATAACTCCAGCGAGCAGCGACACGCTCAAACCAGCACGACTCTGTGGTTGCTATCGTGTTTCCTCCCCGACACACAACAACGCGGTCAAGCTGCTCAGACATGTTCATCAGCACAAACCTATGTGAGCACCTGTTGTCATCTAATGTTGTCATTATTATGATGAAGATGAACAAAACAACAGGAGTCTCCTCCTCAGCTCAGATCAACCCCATGATGCAGGTATCTGGCTGGAACAGGTGAGCATCACAGTAAACCAGTGGAGCAAACTGAGCTTTAAATATGTTGGTTTTATGCTCTTTTTCTGCTCCAAAACATGAAAGTTAACAGGTGAGATGTTGCATTTTCATTTAAGATAAAATGATATTTTCATTTTGTTGTTGGCCCGTGAGAAAAGATTTAACCTACAGTAAACAGGAAGTGGAAAGGCTGCAGATAGATGAATAGAATAGAAAATCCCTTTATTGTTCCTCAGTGGGGAAAGCTAGACGTCACAGCAGCAATGACACGTATTACAGGAGAAAAAAAGGAGAATAAAAAATAAGAAAAATTAATAAACAAGAAAACACAAACCCTGAATAGATTTATAAAATGCTGAATATACCACAAGTAATGAATACCACTGATGCCTTTTATTTAAAACTGACTTGCTCGTGTGTAATTTGGTTATTCCACATTCAGTGTTAATGCAGAAATAAGTTTGTTTCCAAATTAAAAGGTTCAAAGTTGCATACATGTTGATAAAGAAAATGTGCAACTTTGCCGTCACTTTTTCAAAAATATTAAGTTTGTCCCGCGGCTTCGTCCCAGAGTTTCATTTCGGCCCCGTGTGAGTTTGAGTTTGACTCCCCTGCTGTAGATGAAAAACTGACCATTTCTGGACGCTACAATGTGATGGTCACTAAATTACAAAATCGGTTATCGGTCTTTGCCTTTTCATTTTGGTAGCTTTAACTTGCCGTTTCTGACAGAAATGTATTAAAATTGGATCTTTTTATTTACATCCCCATGCAGAACAGCTTCAGGTTTAGGCCCCTGCTGCTTTTTCAAACATCAGGATTACATGAGTCAAACCAGAAAGTGAAACACTTTCATTAACTTCACATTCACTCGTCAACCAACCAACACTCTCCATCTCTTGAGGGAAATTACAGCGCCAGTACACAAAGGGCCCTCTTGTTTGCCCTCAGTCGTAGCAATAAAAGGTGTTGATGTGAATGAGGCAAAGTAACATAGCAACCACCTGGAAAAGGCAGGAAATAAATGCCACATAAATTCAACCTTATGCTACAGTGCCTTGCAAAAGTGTTCACGCCTTGACACAAACACAAATTTACATTTTTTCGTTGAGATTTTCTGTGATAGACCAACACAAAGTTTCACATAATTGTGAAGTGGAAAGAAAGTGATGGTTTTCACAATTGAAGCTGTTAAAAATTTGAAAAGTGTGGCGAGCGTTTGTACTCAGCTCCTTTTCCTCTGACACCCCTAGACAAAATCCAGAGCTATCAACTGCTTTCAGATGGAACCTCATTAGATAGTAGCGTTCACCTGTGATGAGTTAGACTCATCACAAATACAGCTGTTCTCTGGCAGGTATAGGTCAAAGCTGCAGGGTTGGGCTATAAAAATATCCCAAGCTTTGAACATCTCAAGAAGCACAGTTTAGTCCTTCATCCAAACATGGAAAAGTACGCAACAACTGCAGTCCTACCAAGACACAGCCGTCCATCTAACCGAACAGCTCGAGCAAGGAGAGCTTTGGTCAGAGAAGCTTCTAAGAGGACCATGGTCCGTCTGGAAGAGCTGCAGAAATCCACAGCTCAGGTGGGACAATCTGTCCACAGGACTAATGTAAGTCGTGTCCTCCACGAGTCTGGCCTACATGGAAGAGTGCTGACAAAAAGGCATAAAAAGTCCTGTTTGCCAGGAGCCATGTAGGCACTGACACATATATTGATAGACCCCCTACTGGCAGCTCGGGCACAGGAAATACGGTCACCATCTTAGATCGGTCGAGCTTCCGGCAGACAAAAACCATAACAGCAGCAGTGAACGGGATGCCTGAGCCGTCTCCTGTTAGCCAATTCTGCAGCACCCACAGCTGTAATTTGACGACAGCTGGCAAAAACTTCCGGCGTTGTTTAAAGTGGTTGCAGTAACCACTTTTTACCACAGGATGCCATTTTTACTTCATTTCTATAATGAACATTTAAAGAGCAAGTCACCCCCAAATCAACTTTTTCTTGCTGATAAACTATATAAATGTGGAACTAATTGTGCTGTAGACACGTGTCGTCAATAATTTGATACTTCAGTGCATCTTAGTTAAAATTTAAATATTCTGCCTAAAACTGTCAGTGTTGTGCCGCTGTCAGGTAAAAACTCTGCACTGTATTCTAATTTAAATCTGCCACCGCTATTGGCTAAGAGGTATGCTATGATGTAAACTGGTACATTATGATGTCACAATGCTGTTGTGAGCCTGTGTGTGTGTGTATTTGTTAGCAGCTCCGCCCTCTCGGTCTGCTAGGCAACAGCATTTGTTGCATTTTTCAAACATGAAGAGGGAGTGAAGTAAGTTTCTTGTAGGGGGTGACTTGCTCTTTAAATATGTTTCTATTCTTTTACAGGAGGCTGTGGTTGGTGGTTGATGAGCCTGGTCTTCTTAGGCCAGGCTCAACACAGATGTGCAGCACTCATGCTGACGCCACAGCCATCAGACGTGATGTTATTGGTCAAGTCGGTGGTTCTGAAGAGAAGACAGCCCCACATGGCCAATCTCACCTCTCTTACTGCAGAAGAGGAGCTCCAGATAAAAGTTCAACAAAGCAGTCCTCTGTCAGGGGTTTTAGCTCATGGAAAGCTTTCAATTACTATTTTAAAAACTTCTCAACACAAGTAACAGATAAATTAAGACAAAACGAATAAAATTAACTCCTTTAAGCAGTCAGTCCTTTTCTCTCTCTCTCCCCCGTGTCCTGTCTGGCTGTAAAGCAACCAGAACTGACGTCTGAGTAGCGAAAACAAGCCTCAGTTTTACTCTCACAGGTAGAGTGTTACAGATTCAGCTGTAATCCTCCACCTGATATGTAAACTTTATTAGAGATGCTTTTGGTTGTTTTTAATCCCAAAGGACACGACGACGGAAATGAAAGAGAACGTGGGAAAGGAAAAGAAGAGATGAGGGAGAGTTCACAAAAATTAACAACAAAGGATGAACAAGAAGCAGCTTCTAGATCTGTAGGAAGAGAGTGAGACAAAAACCCAACAGAACCAGAACATCACCAGCAGCCAGTTCTGATGGATGGTTTGTCGTGTTCTTGTCAACCAGACTTTGTTCTAGTTGTTCTCTCTCACCTTCTCTCTGAATGATATTGACACTCTATGTATGTGAATTACACAAAAACTTCTATTGTTATCTATAAGAATTATATTGTACATATTGTTTATGAAATCGGCTGAGTAGTTATTTCTGCTTCTCTATCATGTATTAAGTGTGTTTTTTTAAACATACCTGCCATAGATCTCACACCTGTTGTATGTACAGTTTTTATTATTTTGATTGTCATTGTTTGACAGATTTTTAGATTTTGATCCTTTTTTCTATAAGTTTTGACACTAAGCTCTGGACAAGAGTCACATAAGTACCCACAGCAAACCCACTAATATTGAAAATGCTAAAACACGTTCCTGTGTCAGAGCTACATGTGTGAAGTTTGCAGGGGGGAAAATGCATCAAAATCGGTTCAGAATTCTGCGAGTTATGGTAGATTTACATGCTGACAATTCAATGCCTTTGTCAAGGGGGGGGGGGGGGGGGTTCAATCCATCCAAGATGGCGGAGCCATCGCTCGTTAGACACGGGGTGTAGAACTTTTGGGTCTAAATGCAAAGGAAAAGTAGCACTGCTGACCACCCTGTTTGTAGGAGAAGAATGGGTAAAAATATCAGTCTCTGATGTACATTTAAGATGTTCAACGCTAGAGACACACCCTAAAGACTTGCAGCTGTTGCAGCCAAAGGTGGCTCTACCAAATATTGATGCAACGGGGTTGAACTCCAGACTTTTTAGATTTTTATTTGCTTACATTTTTGAAAACCATGCATCAGTGTCCTACTTTGTGTTGGTCTATCACAAAAAATCACAATAAAACATCTATGTTTGTGATTAAAGGTGTCAAAATGTGTAATACTTTTGAAAGGCACTATTACTCCACTGGGAACCTAGGACAGTCTATAAAAGTGCCCTGAGACCTTGATGCAAATCTGATTGTTCTGTAAGCAGCACAGGCTGCTTATCTGCTGCATGGAGATGGGCCGCAGTAATGCACTTAGCTCCGAGATACTTCAGATAAAACCTCTGCTGGGAACACAACAACAAACAGATGTGGCAGGAGGGGCATGCTTGTGACTGCTACAGCACACACACACACAATAAGCTGGTGAAATAGTCGTACTACTTCTATGTTAGAGAAAATAAGAAGGTATTATCAGGAAAAGGAGAATGTCTAGTGGTCGTCAGCAGTGGCTGATGCCCCCATCCAGGAGGCTATCACAGCTCAGCAGAACACCAGTGTAGCACTTAGTGATAAAATAAAGTTAACAGCTCAAAAAACAGGAAATAATGCACTTAGAGAGTAGTGGGAGAAGAAGGTAACAGAGTGTAAAAGTGTTCAGTGTGTCCTCCAGCAGTCTAAGCCTATAGCAGCATAACTACAGAGATAACTCTGGAAACCTAGCCTTTTAGATGGAGGCATGTTGGAGGCAGGGCAAGGGAGAGCCGTCTTTACCGACTGTACACTCCACCTCCCTCTACTCCCCCACTGGTCCAGATTTAGGCTAACATCAGATTTTAACCATAGGCCCTATCAAATAAAAATGTTTTAAACCTATTCTTAAAAGTAGACAAGGTGTCTGCCTCACGGACTAAAGCTGGGAGCAGGTTCCACAGGAGAGGAGCCTGATAGCTAAAAGATCCCATCCTAAGTTTAGATATTCTGGGAACCACCAGTAAACCTGCAGTCTGAGAGCGAAGTGCTCGGTTAGGAACGTATGGAACAATCAGATTACTGATGTATGATGGAGCTTGATTATTAAGAGCTTTATATGTGAGAAGAAAAATCTTAAAATCTATTCTGAATTTAACAGGTAGCCAATGTAGAGAAGCTAAGACAGGAGAGATATGATCTCTCTTTTTATCATTCAATTAAATTAATTTCAAGTTTATTTATAAAGCAACAAATCACGACAAGAGTCGTCTCAAGGCACATCACATAAAAAACATTCCAATACAGGTCAGTTCATTAAGCCAATCAGAAAAAAGTTTCCTATATAAGGAACCCAGCAAATTGCATCAAGTCACTGACTAGTGTCAGTGTCTTTACAACAATCCTCATACTAAGCAAGCATCATCAGAACCCTTTCTGAACATCCAATGACCTGTATAATGTACTCTGTGCAGAAATTTGTATTACATTAATTGTGAATTGGGGTTCCTGGTCAACTTAAAGGTTTTTAGACAAGTCTGAGACCAGAAGTTCTGGTCAAAGCTGAATGATACGTCCACCTCCCACTTTGCTATAAAAATGGATACTGAATCGTCTATTTTGGACAGTTTCTTATGTACTACCCACTAGGGGTGCAACAGATCATCATTGTTCTGTGATCCATAAGGAACTCTCTCTACGGTTTGGCACACCCGCGGGTCGCAGATCTGTCACATGGAGGGCAGAGGCGCAACCTTTTCAATCCCGATTTCAGTCCAGATTCTCAGGCGCGGAAGTTGATCGCACCACGTTTGCACCCTTGATCCGCACTTCACCCAAGTCTGCACTGATGCGGACTTAGGTGAAGGGTATTACCCACAATCCATTCCTGCGGGAGAAAAGGCTCAAGTTCCTTTTCTGAAAACATGTATTTTCTACTGAAAGTAGTTCATTTTAGGATGGTTAGTTGATGCTCGGAAACTTTCAGACAAAGCAACAATGAATGTAAATTTATTTCATATAATTGTTTGGTTGTTTGAAAGTTGTCAATAAAGGTTTTAGAAAAAAGTATCACAGCGACCAGCATCGATGACACAATGCTCCCTGTCCAATTTGGCAATTATTCGCACATTTGTGTACTACGCACTCTAAGCCTCACAGCCCTCTTTCTCCAAGTGCACTTTGCTGAAGACCGCAGGGCGCAGTGCAAGTATTGAGATTGGGCAAGCGATTACTAGTGTGATGATTCTTCATGTCGTGGGTTAAACTCCTTCCCAGGGACATGACAACTAGGGCCAAGAATCCTTTATTATTTCTTGCATGCATATATACATGCACAGTGTGTTTGCTTTTTCTTTTGACACACTGGAGGATTTGCTGCCACCCCAGCAAATTCTTTAAAAGTCCTACAAATGGGATTTGACAGGGTTTACCAAACAAGTTTAGTTTAGATTTACACTTGGTACGTTGGATTTCCATTTGTATAAATAACCGTTGTGATTTTATAAATTTTCAAATCAAATCACGTTTATTTGTATAGCACATTTAAATGCAACAATGTTGCCCAAAGTGCTGAACATAGACGCATAAAAACATAAAAAATATATGAGCAGTCAAGTAAAAGCACAATAACACATCAAAAAACAATGCATAAAAATGAGACATGAGAAATGATAAAAACAGGACTACCATGTCAACTAGGAATAATAAAAGCTGTCAAGTAAAAGTAAGTTTTCAGCAGCTTTTTAAAAATGGCAACAGATGACGGCTGCCTAATGGAGATATGCAACATATTCCACAGTGCTGCCACAGAGTAAGGCCCAATCTCAATACTCACTCTGCGTCCTGCGGCCTTCAGCAAAGTACACTTGGAGAAAGTGAGCAGTAGGGATCGAGAGTGTAGTACACAAGTGTGCAAATAATTGCAGAATTGAGACAGGGAGCATTGCAACGTATGCCGTGATGCTGGTCGCTGTGAAACTTTTGTCAAAAACCCTTTATTAA
Organism: Nothobranchius furzeri; assembly: GCF_043380555.1. Classification (NCBI taxonomy): domain Eukaryota; kingdom Metazoa; phylum Chordata; class Actinopteri; order Cyprinodontiformes; family Nothobranchiidae; genus Nothobranchius; species Nothobranchius furzeri. Next base: position 109,449,723 of record NC_091741.1, read on the forward strand.
CAACTTTCAAACAAACAATAAAGCATTTTTTGAAATTCATTTCACTTCATTGCTGCTTTGTCCAAAACATTCAGAGCATCAACTACTCTCTAAAAACTGCTGGGTTATTTAATCTACTCAACTGCTGGGTTATGAAATGTGTAACCCATTTTGGGTTATTTGAATGAGATTTGGGTTATTTTTGTGCAACAGTTGGGTTATTTAATCTACTCAACTGCTGGGTTATGAAATGTGTAACCCATTTTGGGTTATTTGAATGAGATTTGGGTTATTTTAGTGCAACTTGACCCAGCACCTGGGTTGTTGTACTTGTTTGAACCGGTTTGAACATCATTACATCTACAGTCATCCTCCACAACGCAACGCCAGGATCCATTTTGTCTTCGATCTGAGTGGGGGAAAACATCCTCGTTGCGAGGTAAATCAACAATAAGAGGTTTGTATTGTTTGTGTTTACTATCTGATTCCCGTCACGTCTGTGCCGCGTTACCTGTTGGTATCTGAATGTTGTTGAGGCTCTGTTGGTTGGTTTGGGTAACAATGTAGCTAGCTAGCCATTTAGCGGTTGTCTTTAGCCTTTTCTAGTGTCAGTAGCTTATCTGTGTCGTTCATAAACTGCTATTCTGATTACTTTTTTACATTAAAAAATCCAGTGGAACTTCTGTACTTTGCATTTGAACTAATGAGTAGTCTGTGGCTAATGAAACAGTCGTGGGGTGTGGGGGAGGAGCGGGAAATTGCTCCCAGCTAGCTCCCGGCTGGGTAAAGGAGATGAAAGGAAAATTAAGACGCTTAAAGTATTTAAAATGTCTTAAATCGACTTATTAAAGTCTTAAATTTGGTTAGTATTGACGTGGGTTTAAAATACATTCATCTCACACTTGCAAATTTGACGCTTTTCGGCGAAAACTGCCGTTTATGAAGCCAAATATAACGTTCACGTGAGTCTTTGGTCGGGTTTCAGTCGCTCTCTATAAGAATCGGTTTCAGAAAAAGGAGGAGTGTTCATCCTGTTCACAAACCATCTTTGTTAGTGGGTCATGAGTCGTCATTTGATCAAATACAGTCACGGAGATAGCTAGGCAAAACACTGCGGTAGCCGGTATCGCTGTGCTGCTCCTACTGCTGCTTCAACATCTCACAGCGGTTGGAGCTTGAAGTTCGTAAGTCAAACAAAATCCTCTCCAAATACTACAGTATTCTATGAAGAACTTTTGCAGGGTTTTCTCCTTTCACGTTCAGCCTAAACTGATGTTTCCCGAGGCTTGTGTTCTTTTTTGGGGGGTGAGTTGAGTTCAAGTGTTGGGTCAAAAACAAGTTTCCCAGTAATTAGACAGGTTCATCCTAAACCCAAAGAAGATTCTGACTCAGACTAGATGCTGCGGTTGTTGTTTCAGATACATTCAAGCTAAATCATTTTAGGCACGTCTTCCCTACATATATTATATAAGGGATTTGAAATTAAGAAGAAAAAATAAAGTACTTTGAAAACAGTATGGAAATGTTTTCAATGAATGAGATGTTGATAATAGTTGGGGGGGGGGGGGGGGGGGCGGGAGACACAAATAGATCTAAAAATGTTACTTGTACTTTTACTATCATTCTGTTGTGGATAGTCAGCACAAATATTCAGATTATATATAATCTCTTTTAAATATTGGCTTCTAGGCCAGTGTACAATCATTATCAAACCATTATATACATGTTTTACCATAGAAAGGTAAACATTTCAGGTGATGACCCCTTTAAAAAGTTCACCCAATAACTGGAATCTACGTGTTCAAAATTTTTCATCATGTATGTGTTTGCATGTCAGAATCAAATTCTTGTGTTTTTTTTAACAGTGTACCATATCTGACGAGCGCGCATCACAGCTTAAAGAATGGTGAAGAAACAATTGCCAGCCCCTCAGTCAGGTACAGGACTACATGCAAGACACTGCAGTCTACAGGGCCAAGTGCATTAGGGACAACAATTGGACCATCTACCAGATCCTCCAAGAATTCCCTCACCTAATGAGCAAAGGCATGGTACGTTTAGAGAAATAATAATTAACATGTGATGACGATGATTTTTTTTTTTTATTAGTATGCCACATTGAATTTGTTTAAAAAAGGTTTCCTATTTTGTACATTGCACAGGACTTTCTTATCCTGCATGGGGATGCTTCATCAAAGTTGTTTGAAACTTGGCTACCCATTTATGCGGAGAAAATCCTGTACCTGTCAAGACGGGAGGGAAAGCTGATCTCGTCCCTGGATGGGTTAACACAAGGTAATATATTCTTGCTTGCCATCTTTGCAATTGTCAATATGGTTTGTGTCAATGTAAGGTTTCCCCAATGAGGCTGGTCTCCCTCACTAGGCTATTTTAGTCCAACTGGTGTCGAAAGCCTGCAACAAGACCCCTAGTCTAACTGATGGGCACATTACTCACCTGGGCTGTGATGGACTTTCTGTAATAGCGCATGTGGCGCAGCACCACATCTGAGCCATTGTAGGGGAAACTGTGCAGTGCTCGTCTCTTACAGATATGTCTCCACCAATGTTTACTGGTCCTATCATTTTAATGTATACTGAACAAAAATATAAACGCGACACTTCTGTTTTTGCTCTCATTTTTCATGAGTTGAACTCAAACACCTAGAATTTTATCTACAAACACAAAATACCCATGACTTTCAAATATTGTTCTGAAATCTGTCCACATGTGTGTTAGTGGGCACTTTTCCTTTAACAAGATAATCCCAATCCCAGTCTAAGGCACACCTGCACATTATTCATAATGTCTAGTTAGCCCCTTGATATGCCACACCTGTGAGGTGGGATGGATTATCTTGTTAAAGGAAAAGTGCTCACTAACACACGCAGACAGATTTCAGAACAGTATTTGAGAGTCATGGGTATTTTGTGTATGTAGATAAGGTTTCAGATGTTTGAGTTCGGCTCATGAAAAATGGGAGCATAAACAAAAGTGTTGCATTTATATTTTTGTTCAGTGTAGTAATTGTCCCTGGCAATTTGTGCGTGCCATCCCTCTCCCTGCTTTCAGAGTGGTCGGAGGTGCGCCACAACCTCACCACCCCCTTCCTCCTTGTCTCACAGCAATCAGAGGTATGGTGCGTGTTGGTGCGCGCCAAGCCCCCACAATGCCGCTCAGAAAATGGTCCCATCCCGGAAGTAAGAAAAATTGCAGTTCCACCCTCATCCGCTGGGGGCTGGTGCCAGAAGCGAGCAAATCCTCATTGACTCCCATGTTAAAAATGCCGATTTCACAGCAGAAATAAACATGTTTACAGCCTGGTGCCAAAACATGTTTTTTGTCTAAATTATCTAGTTTATACTCATGACAACTCTGAGGGGGGTGAATTTTTTTCTCACTCTTCTGTTTAAGTGTATTGAAAGCCTAAAATTCTGTATAATTAATGAGCATCCGACACACGTGACCGCCGCCTCAGACCCACGTGACCACAGAGCTAGCTCCGTGGAAAGGCCTCAGTACAGCCTCGGTCTGGCTTGGAAACTGCTCCGGCATTTTGAGTCTCTGTGTTTGTGTATTCTTCTTTGGATATTATTGGTGCAATTGTTGGACAAAATGACTTGCAGTGGTATTAATTGCACTAATAGAGCGTCCAAGGAGTCTCCACTTCATTTTTTTCGGTAAGTTAAAATCTATATTCGTATTTTATGTCACTGCCACCTTTAAACTAGCTGAGTTTACCGAAGTAGCTAGCTAACTATCAGTTTAACATGTAGCATGTACTGTTTAACCATGAAATTTAAATGTAAAATACGGTAAAATAATTAATAGGGCATATTTAGATGGGTAATAGGGTAAAACCCAGTGCATTTAAGATAAAAATGGGTTGAAATATGACGGAGCGCTAAGAGGGAGACTTCTGTGTCCATTCTTCCATCCGGTAATCCCCAGCGGTCAGGCCGGGCAGCCTGACCGATCCGGCGCCTACTTGCTGCGCCTAGCTGCTGCGCGGTCTGACCGCTCGTGGAGTTTTTCATGTCTGACTTTAACCGCATCTAATACTGTATTACGGCGTGAGCGCAACAGCGACAACTTAATATCGATGTGTAAGCAGCCTGAGTGGTAGGGTGTTTTCATCTGAACCCTCCAGCAGGCTATGCTGCACTATTGACGTGTTAGCGCGCGGCGCTAACAACTTAGCAACGTGACATGTCTCTGAGAAAGCGTAAAACACGGACGCTTCTTCTGAAGCGGAAAATAACACCTCTTCTTAAGCAGAGCAGGATGTCGCCTCGGCTCGTTCACGGCCGAGCCGGACTGAGCTCGATAACATTGACCAAGCACAGCCACTGGGCCGTTGTAGCTGCCACCAGGCCTGCTGAAGGAACTCCAGCGGGTTTCATCAGACTCGTAAAGTTTCTTGTTTTTGCTGGGCATTTCTGTATTTTACCGCTCCCTCCTGCAGTCTTCCCCTATTAAAATTTAAAATGTGTAACTTTATGTATTGTGATGAATGACTAATATTCATGTTAAACTGAAACGTTAGGCATTTAGGGGGAAAAAACAAAATAATAAACATTATACAGATGTCAAATAAATCAAACTGTAATTAAACTATATATTTTCAAAGTCATATAGACAGCATGATGGTTTGTGTGATCCGTGCGGTTTCACTTACACCCCTTTAATGATCAGGCTGTTTTTTATTATTTTTATCAGCTGATAGCAGTTAAAATTATGGTAAAAAATAATTTTATCTGTTTTTGATAACTTAATGCCCAGGAAAAGCATCTTCCTGGGCATTAAATATAACCCAAATGTTTTATTATGAGCAGATCTGATGAAGGTTTAGACAAGCAGTCTGCAAAGTAAAACTTGTAGAGTCCAAACTCTTACTAAAGCTTTTGAAAAGAAAAAATGGTTGAATTTTGAGAAATATCCACAACAGGGGAGCGAGACCTCTGAAAAATGTATATTTTCTCTGAATTCATAGAATAATGTGAAGATTCTGGGAAAAGTTGGGATTCTGAGATTAAAACGTAAATCTTTCTAATCATAATTCTGGCAGTTTTTGTGTCCTTCTGCTGTGGAAAGTCGTGCAACATGAAGATACTGAGAAGATGCTTACAACCTGTATTTTTATTCCATCCATAAATAAAATCATGAGCTATTTTTTTAATCCAAATTTGATCCAAAGGGCCATCGTTGGTTCCAGACCCGTTCTAGAACATTCCTCTAATCTTAAAGTCATCATCAGTTTCTTCCTTTTAACAAATATTTATTTGTTCAAATATTTAATATTTATAACTGGAATATTTGTTCCTCCCTCTCCCACTGCAGTTAGTCCTGTCCTGCAACCCTGTTTTTGCAGCTTAGTGAAGCCAACCATCACTAACCTGGGGGTGGTTTTGGACCCAGAGATGCGGATGGACTCCCACATTAGCCAGGTGGTTAGATCCTGCTTTTCCCGGCTTTGCCAGCTACCAAAGATGAAGTCCATCCTGAAAGACGTGTCATATTTTCTCCCCAAGCTGGACCTGACCGTCATGTATCGGTCCAAAATAGTGTGATGATATTGTGTTTTTGTACATAACAGACTTTTTAACAGACAAATTTGTCGCATTCTCCTACACCTCTTCACGGGCTCGCCACAGTAAATATTCTATTTGGCAAGAGATAAACTTTATTGTATTTATCCTAGTGAATCTAATTAAACGGGTAAACTAGTAGTAGCACATCCAACATCAAAGAAAGTAAAATGTTACTATCAGGAGAGGGAGAATGTTTAAGTGGTTAGCAGCAGTGTGCTAGCCGATGGCCCCCTCCATGAGGCCACCACAACTCAGCAGAACATCATTGTAGCTTCTTCTGGGGAGAAAAACACTTGGAGAAAAAATAAAGTTAACAGCTGAAATAGCAGGAAATAATACAGTTCAAGAGCAGATTGTAGAAGAAAGAAACCCCTGGGTTAAACTGGTCTGTCTACTGCATAATGCTGAACTCTAACATGTGTCCTCAGGGAAGGACCTGATTGGTGTCCAGAACCTGTTGAAGAAGCACCAGGCTCTGCAGGCTGAGATCACAGGTCATGAACCTCGCATCAAGGCTGTCACCCAGAAAGGAGAGACCATGGTGGAGGAAGGTAGAGCAGGTCTGGTCCTGACATGTTTCTGAGGTGTCTGCAGGTTCTGGCTCACTTTTTTTGGGTCCAGGTCACTTCGCTGGTGAGGAGGTGAAGACTAAGCTGTCAGAGCTTCATGGACATTGGGACACGCTAAAGGCCAAGGCGTCCCAGAGGAGGCAGGACCTGGAGGACTCTGCAGGCCCAGCAGTACTTTGCGGATGCTAATGAGGCCGAGTCCTGGATGAGGGAGAAGGAGCCCATCGTTGGAAGTCCAGACTAAGGGAAAGACGAGGACTTGGCCGAGGTATGGAAGTCCCTTCCTGAGAAACTCCAATCGCTTTTCTTTGCTCTCTTTCCAGTCCTTCATAATTAGTGTTTCTGTATTTGTCATTTCCTTCGGGTGTCTACCAGATGTCGTTGCTCGTTTGAGCGTCTCATGGGTTAGGGGTAGAAGTGCTGGCCTCGCACAGGAAGTGATGACAAACGTGTTCCCGGCGCTCTTATTTCAAACGGTTTACAAGCTGTGATGTGTGTTCCCGCTGCAGAGCAGCCATGACACGTGGCAGCCGGCAGAAGGCTCACGCTTTTCCACTAAACACCCGCAGAGCTGCGTCTGCGGTGAACTGAGCAGGGTTTGTTTTACAGTGGCGGATCCGATTGGACCATCGCTGCGAGAAAGCTCCACTTGTGTCAGACGAGCTGAAGGTTCTGATGTTCTGCTCCACAGGCTCTCCTGAAGAAGCACGAGGCCCTGATGTCGGACCTGTCGGCTTATGGCAGCAGCATCCAGGCCCTGAAGGAGCAGGCCCAGTCCTGCAGGGTGAGTTCAGAGCCCTCGGCCCGTCAGAACATTCTTATCCACCACGTTCTAACACCAGACCTGTTAACCCGACAGCAACAAGGTGATCAGCAGGTGCTTTTGTCCTGCAGGACCTGAAGGCCAACGAGTCCCGCCTGAGGGACATCAACACGGTGGCATCTGAACTGGAGTCAGAAGGTCTGATGGCTGAGGAGGCTCCTATGGTTCAGGCTCAGGTGAGCGTCACCTGTCTGCAGCAGCTGGTCCCTCTCACTTCCTGGTTTAACTCTGCTCGTCTCTGTTTGTAGCAACAAGAACATCTGGGTTCTGCTCCTGGAAAGGTGCGTGTTGTCCTCCGCCTCCACCAGAACCAGACGTGGTGTTTATGTTACCACTCATTTGTTTGTTTACAGGATGAAGCTGACTCTAACACGGCGTCACCCTGGAAGGTGAGTTCATTCAGCTGATCAGAGGTCACCTCTGATGGCCGCAGTCACGGCCGACCGTGCTGACATCACACAGGAATTCAGGTGACCCGGCAGGCACCAGGTTTTGGTGAAAGTGGGGACATGTCAGCTGGTTGCCATGGCTAGTTATCTTTATGCATCTGTATGACTGCTGACTGGTGTGTGTTTCCTGTGACCTTTGACCTCAGACCGTACGGTTGGGCGTTCAGACGACGGCTAACTTTAATTCCATCAAGGTAAGAGGAAGCTCTTCCCTTCCTGTCTGAGCGATCCGTCTCCAGGTTTCTTCGTCCGGCGTCCAGCCCGCTGGCGTCCACCTTCATCTCACCTTCATCTCATCTCACTTCATTTATAGTGCAATACTTTCACATTATCATTTTCCCACACTTCTGTATACCTGTATTTTGTTGTTTTTCAATAAAGAATGACAAATTATTTAAGTTTGGTTTTTGTTGCACACAAATATATATCTGTAAAAAATATCTACAAAGCTAATGTTTACATAACAAGTATGATTGGGTTTTGCAATACGGCACTCAAGTTTATTTTAGTAAGATTTTCAAACCAAGTAAAGTTAGTAAAGAACACATTTCTATTGTCTGCTAAGAAACTGTTGGGATTTAAAATGGGCCTGTTGTACAAATAACTTGTAAATGATTATTCCTCACTTTTGTCTTAACCAAAGAAATTCCAGTAATTGAGCAAAAACATTTATTTTTAACACTACAGTTTATAAAACAGGGCGCAAAGTGTCGGCACATGTATGTATGTCGATGGTCTGCCCCAACCAAACCAAGAGACACAGACGTCAGGGAGGCCAAGGTTGTCTCTGCAGCTCTCTGGGCACCACGCCTCACTCAGCTGTCTCCAATGATCCAAATGGCTATGGAGGAAAAAATAACAGGTTTGGCCTAGCTGTTTAAAGTACAAAACCATTCATGAAGTGGTCAAGACAAGTACTTGGAACTTACACGCTGCGTTGTGTAGCTGACGTTGGAGACACACAGGCTGCCATGGTGACCTTTTAATAGATCTAAGAAAAAAATGTAATAAAAGAATGAAACTTAAAAACTCCCAGACCTCATGTCATATTTACTCATCAGCTATGGCTGATTTGTTTGGATCACAGTGAGTTACACTAATTCTAATATATTTTTATTTCTATTATACATACATACTTTTTAACTGTTATTTTCACATGACTGTTATCAGGCTCTCTTGTTCTGGTTCTGATGATAACTCTGTGTCTTCCAGTAAGTTATCTTGTGCTTACTTCATCTGTATAATGTCTCTTTACTTTTGGTAAATTGTACTGAGTCCAGAATAAAGGCTAGTTGGCTGTACAAGATACAAACAAGTATTACGTTTTGGAAATATATGAAACACCGCCAGCATCTGTTAGAGCCTGTGGCGGGGTGCTGAGGGCCGGCTCCAGCCCAGGAATGAGCTCTACACGCCGGCTGGGAGGGTTTGAAACACCGCCATCCTCTCCTCTGCTGGCTGTAAATTCTGTTATGGTTACCGGTGCTTGTGTTGCAATGTGAAACGCTTGGTCTCAGATTTTGTAAGAAAGATAATAAAATGTCCCCCCAAAATACGACTTAAATATATTTTCTCTTCTTCATGATACATTTAATGGCTGGTGCGACTCAGGAGTGATAGCGCCAAAAAAAAACTACTGAAAACTTGCTCAAAGCAAAATGTTTTCATTACGGAAATAAATTATAAACTTACCGATTTAAAACTTTTTTAATACAGGTACTTCTCACGAACAGGCGCAGAAAACCTCCACCTAAACTCCGTGTAAGGTTCAGGTCGATGGGTGTTCCAGTTAGCTCCGGTTGGGTTGAAGCTAGGTGGCTACATCCGTTAGCTCGGCTCCCACCTCCGCTTTAGCTTTGGGTTAGCCAGGGTTAGCTTCAGGTTAGCTCGTAGCTAGTTCGCCTGGGTGTCGTCACTCGAGCCCAGCCTTACAGCCACACCCTCAGCGCCTCCTCTCTTCCCTTTTATGGAATTGTCTGGGCTGGACGGAACCTGTGACACGGTCAAAATGGCGGTGGTGGACACCTCCCATTATGGACAGATAACGTGAAATTGAAGCCTATGGAATCGAATTGTCCAGTATATGTACAGTCTATGGTGCGCGCGTACCACATGCGCACATTTTGCAGTCTTTTAGCGGCTCTAGAGCCTGCAGGTACAGTCTGTGTCATTCTCTCCGGCTCCTGCAGGAGGGAGTCGGCTCCTATCGGTCACATCAACGAGCTGGCTCTGAGAGCCATTTTGTTCGCGACAGACATGTCACTATAACCATCCACAGGGTGGGAATTGGCTGCATGTAACTGTTACCATAGGTTTCATGTTATTTGGATACCAAATGACAAATCACATGTATGCCATTCCACATTATATTCTCACCTATATTGTCTTCAACAGATGCCATTGGTGAACTCAGCCTGAGGCAGTTGCCATGCTTGCTCCCTCCAACTGCTTACAAACTCGGCCGTGGCCACAGTGCTATAATGGTTCGCCACACCATTGAAGAATGTAACTTGGCCTTCATCGACCATAAACCTGTAAGTCTTCCAGTACATCTAAAGGCAAACTTTTATCTTTTCATTAACATATACCTGTTATTCTTTGGCTCATGAATGTGTGTGCGCAGACGCACACGCACGCGCGCGCACACACACACACGCACGCATATCCAAATTTGTTATTCTATACCTCCAAATATTGTCAAGTCATCTACAAGCTTGTGTTGGTCACTTTAAAAACATCTTATGCTTTTAAAACAAGGCTGCAGTGCCACTGAATGATCGCCTCGTTGCCACACCATACTGACTCAGAAGTTAACATATTTATATGTTAACACTTTTGTGTTTTAATCCATTCAGACCTTGCTGTATGGTTTTGGTCCATTAGAAGTAGAATTATAAACATTTAAAGTTTCCTCTGTGTCAGAACCGCATTAGAATCCAGATTTTTCTCCGGATTAAACAGGGGATGAATATCGGTATCAGCCGAAGGTAGTCATTTTTTTTACATATCGATATCGGTTCGATAAATAAAACCGGGCCGATATTAACAACCAATATTTTTTCCATCTTGTCTCCATTTGTTTGCCTGTTTCAGAGAGTGAGGGGGGGGGGGGGGATGTGTGATTGTTTAGTCATGTGAACAGTGAATGAAATCATCTCAGAACTGTAAATGTGTGTGTGGTGTGTACATAACGTAAATTCAGCTTTAAAAATTTTCATTCTATACAAAATCTGATTTTAGAAGCATTAATGCCAGTATATTGGTATCGGCAAATATCGGTTATCGGCCATAACAGTGATGTTAATATCGGATATTGGCATCGGCCCAAAATTTTTCATATCGGTGCATCACTAGATTAAACTAACAGGACTCCCTCAGCAAACGTCACTTGGTTTGGCAAAACAAAAATAAAATCTCACAAAAATGACTCTAAAAGTCCAAATTATATATGTGTAAAAAATTGGAACAAGTTTCTATTGTATTTCTCTAAACATTGGTTCCTGGGAGTCTTTAACCTGCATTTTGCTCTTTAAATATTTCTTGTGAGGACCAGGAAAATGCTTGTCATAATGTCTTTTTTTATTCTGCTGTACTAGTTAAATGATAAATAACCTTTATTTGATATAGCATCTTATAGAGCCCTGAACCCCCAAGGCACTTTACAACACAGTCATTCACCCATTCACAAACACATTCACACACTGGGTAGCCATAGCTGCCCTGGTGCGTACTGACAAAGGCGGGGGGGGGGGGGGGGGGGGGGGGGTTGTTAAGTGTCTTGCCCAAGGACACAATGACAGCGATAAACTGAGCGGGGCTTAAACACGCAACCTTTCGATTACGGGGCAAGCACTTAACTCCTGTGCCACTGTCACCCAGTTGACGTTGGTAGACATTTGTTCCTTACTCACGCATTCCTTCTCATCTGTTTTTTTTTATGCTTTCTTTCTCTGTTTTTTAGCCTGGAACTAACATGGTGGAATACCTCCACGAGGCCAAGGCCACAAGACCATTCCCCTATGTGCTGACATTGGGAAATGATACGCAGCATGTGTCTCAGGCCTTTGTCATCATTGCTGGTCAGGCTGTGGAACATGACACACTGCTTCAGGCCGTCGATGCCTGCTTCAAGGCATTCTTTATTTTAGACATTGAATACCCGAGGCAATGTGAACACGTCTGGAAATTCCTGCAAACGCTGCATAACGCTACACCACCGTCTATGAAATCCCAGGAGGGGAGTCGAAACTAGTAAAGTTTCTGCAGAGTAGAATACGTGCTAGCAAAAGAAGCAAATAGGTATTTGTAAAATGTACTCTTGACCATTTAAATGTTGTTTAGCACTGAGTTACATGTATTTCAGTGTACATTGTTGCAGTTCTTGATGTGAAGTGATTAGAACTTTTATATTGTTTACATTTATATGAATAAATTTCAAGGCAGTGCCTTGTAAAGATTTCAGTATTGTTGAAGTTTTATTGTATTGTATATGCTTTACGTGACCAAGTCTAGCATGTATGTTTTGATAGTTGAGTATGGAGAGGTGCAATTTTCTGTCTTCCAAAATGCACTGTATGTAATGAGTTAGAAATAATTTGGCTTTTTTTTTTTTTTTTTTTTTTTTTTTTTTTTTTTTAACGTGTCCTGTCTGGCTGTGAAGCAAGCAGAATTGATGTCTGAATGCTGGTAACAAGCCTTACAGTTTTACTCTCAGGTGGAGCATCAGAGCATCTGCTTTTAATGTCTCAGGTGGAGCATCAAAGAGTCTGCTTTTAATGTCGCACCTGATATTTAAAACTTTATTGTTATTGTTTTTGAATGCTTTGTAATTTCGACCAGACACGGAGACAGAGGTGAAAGAGAAAGGAAAAGAGAAAAGGTGGGGAGAGAGGGGGTTAGGTGGGGGGGGGATTCAACAAAAATAAACAATAATGAACAAGAGTCTGCTTCTAGACCTGCAAAATGAGACGAGAAAAAAGCAAAACATAACAAAAAAATGGGACACAACACCAATATAACAAAATCAAGCTATCACTGCATCAACTTGATGAAGAAATATATAATCAATCATTGTTTAACTAAACAGTCACACGATAATATACCACAGTGCATTGAGTGCCCACCATAGTCTTAAGACATGTGTTGAACGTGCCCAAGCCCATACTTATGAGAGCACCATGTGAGCACCTGTGTGTGTACATGCGCTTGTTTATGTAAGGTTTATCTATAGGAGCGTCCAATAGAGAGTGTGAGGGACCACAGATCTGCCCCCCAAAGACGCGTAGGAGACGGGGGGGGGAGCTCCAAGTCCCAGAGATCCAGGCGCTGCCCCAGAACACAGGAACCCCAAGGAGCCCGCAACCAGAAAGGCCCCCGCCCCCCTCGAGAGGCACAGAGGATCGCCCCGGGAGGCCACAACCAGCAGCCGGCAGAGCCCCGGGAGATATCAGCGGCAAGTCCTCAGGCCTGCCCGCAGCCTCCCACCCCCTAGCCGGCCGAGTCCGGGACCCAGCGACCCGGGACCCAAGGGCGACCACCCCCGCCGGGGACCCAGCAGAGCCCAGGGACCCAGACCCCCCCAGGCCGCCACCGGGATTGATCAGGCAGATGCCAAAAATCTTAAACTCCCTGACCCGGGAGCCACGAACACTCAGGCAGACCAAGGCATCACACCCACACCAGGTGTGACAGGGGGGAGGGGAGACGAAGATCTATATCATCAAAGGAGGTCCCAGGAGAAGGGAGGAGTCAAAGGCCCCACCTGACATATACAGTCATACACAAACACAGTCACACACTCCCTCCCTCATGCTCACACATGCACATACAACCAAAGACTTACAAAAATACACGCCGGACACCCATTCATGCTCCCCATACACACCCTATTCACTCTGGTCCCGGTAATGCTGCACATGGGGTACAACCACCACCGGTTACCAGAGTTTGACCCTTTCTGCTGGGGTGCTGATGAGCAGGCTCCCCCGCCCACCGCCGAGCACAGCAACCCACCACCCCAGACCCCAACCAGACGGCCAGATCTCCCTCCTAGTCTCCAGCCCCAGGCAGCCAAGCAACAACAGAGGTGTGCTAAGACCCCCTGGTCTCCCTCCACCTGCTCCAACATAGTGTTGTGTGTTAATGAGGTGTATTCTATTGCTGTGGTGAGCGGGCAGTGCGGGCATTTTCTGGCCTATGCCAGCTGATGCCACTGCACCACCCTACTTGCACCCACAGCCCTTGGTGTCTAAATGCAGTTTAAAATTCGAAGTGGGCACCGGCACTCGGGAGGAGGCTGAGAACTCCCCCTGCCAAGTGCCGTTGAATGTGCTCACTCCCAAGGCCCTAAGTGTATGTTTGCGTGGAATGTCGTCGGTGGAAGTGCATAAGGTGCAAATAAAATTGGGGGGCAGGAAGCCACAGGAATGCGGAAATGGGGTCCATACCCGCACTCCTCGACTTGTCCACCCCCCAAGGTCCTATGTGCATGTTTGTGTGATGATGTGAGGGAGCAGGAGGAGAGAAATAAACGGGGATGGGGAGGAATGGCTGGTAGGGCTTAGCCCTCCAGGGAGCCAGCTCCCCCACTGACCCCAATAGGCACCTCCGTTGTCATACCGCCGCCCAGGGCATGGAGACCCCAGCCCATCCTGCCAGGGCCCAAAGCAGCAGCATCACAGAGCCCCACAGAGCCCGAGGGAGCCGACCCAGCCCCACCCCAGCAGAATATCTATGCCCATCCCTGCATTTGCACAACTTCCAGAATATATAAGACATAAGACATCCAGGTAAGGTTGGGTCCTCCCCCTCCTGGACCTCCCCCTCCCCTGTGATGGGACAACAGAGGAGCCAGGGCCTGCCCTACGCCCCTGAACCCGGGCCAGGTACTTCTGCGTATTCCTGCCTTCTTCCCGGCAGCGTACATGTAGGGACCCGACCCCCAAGGCCCAGCCCAGATCCCCACACGGGGCCGGCCACCCCAACACCCCGAGCCCCCAGGCCCCCACCCAGACCCACCCAGGGGCAATGCAGCCGCCAGGCAGTGACCCATGGCCGCCGCCAAGACCTCCAAGGGGCTCCACTCACAACCGCCAGCAGTACACCCCCCGAGGCAACCCAAGCACCTCCAGAGGGGGGGAACGGCCCCCCAGTGCCAGACATCCCCAGTGAACCCATCCCCAGGGAACATCCAGATACTCCAAACTCAGACCCTCCACCCCCCCACCCACATCATCCCGCAGGACATCATCAACGGCCCCCCATCACCGCCATGTGATGGAACCGATCAAAGGAGCCCAGAGAGATTTATTTGAAGTGGAAGCAGAGGCTAAATCAAGTGCAATATGATCTAACAAAAGATTTCTATACTGGTTAATGCAGAGATTTTCTCTATTTTTCCAATTCAAGAGGATAGTTTTCTTAGCGATGCATATGGCAGTCAGAACCACGTGAACCAAAGATTTTTCAATCGGGACATCATCCAGGTTTCCCAGTAAACAAAGAGAGGGGGTGATTGGGATATGACATTTCAGAGACTTTGACAGGTCTTCACATACTCTACCCCAAAATTCCTGGACAGGTGGACAGGACCACAGTGCATGAACGTAATTGTCAGGAATGTTGTTTGTGCAGTGTGTACAGATGTCAGACGACACAAACCCCATCTTGAACATCCGATGACCTGTATAGTGTACTCTGTGTAGAACTTTGTACTGAATTAATTGTAAATTGGGGTGTCTGATCATTTTAAAAGTTTTTAAACAAGTTTGGGACCAGAAGTTCTGGTCAAAGCTGACTGATAGATCCACCTCCCATTTTTCAATAGGGATTGCTATTCTATCGTCTATTTTGGACAGTGTCTTATATACTTTAGACAGTAGTTTAGGGGGTTTGAGATTGCAGAAGTCTAAAACCCTTGGCGGGGTTTGTAATTCTATTTTATTGAGCTTAAATTTTTGTTTGACTACAGATTTGATTTGGTGGTATTCTAAAAAGCTATTCTTTTCTATTCCAAATTGGGAGACTATTCTATTAAATGGGATGAAGTCCAATCCTTCATATATGTTTTCCAGGTATAGGATTCCTTTATTTTTCCAGTCCAGAAGGTTCATCATTTTATTATTTTGCAAAATATCAGGATTATTCCAGATAGGTGTGCGTCTGCATGGTACTAGTGAAGACTCTGTCATTTTAAGATACTCCCACCATGCTGTCAGAGAAGTGCTGATACTAATACTTTTGAAGCCTTCATGTTTTCTTACGCTTGAGCTAATAAATGGTAAGTCTGAAAGCTCTATCGTATTGCAAAGTGTCTGTTCTATATCTAACCAGGACTCGTCTAATGGGTTATCTTGCAACCATCTTGGTATATATTGCAGCCTGTTGGCTAAAAAATAATAATAAAAGTTGGGTAGATCCAGTCCTCCTCTGTCTTTGCTCTTCTGAAGCGTTTTTAAGCTAATTCGTGGAGGTTTATCCTGCCAGAGGAATTTGGTAATTGAGGAGTCCAGAGATCTAAACCAGTCAGCTGGTGGTTTGTTTGGGATCATTGAAAATAAGTAATTTATTCTGGGTAAGACCATCATTTTAATTGTAGCAACTCTTCCCATCAGTGATATTGGTAAGGATTTCCATCTAGCAAGATCATCCTCCACTTTCTTTAAAAGTGGGATGTAGTTTAATTTGGTTAGATCTGCTAACTTGGGAGAGACATTAATTCCCAGGTATGTGATATTACCTGACTCCAGTTGAGTATTAAGTAAATTGACAAAAGAGAAATTAATTGGTAGAACTGTTGATTTTAACCAGTTTATAGAGTAATCTGAAACTTTTGAAAAAGAGTTTATCAGTTCTATTGAATGAGACAGAGACGATTGAGAATTCTGGAGGAAGAGTAAAACATCATCTGCATAAAGACTGATCTTATGTTCTATTTTATTAC
Organism: Nothobranchius furzeri; assembly: GCF_043380555.1. NCBI lineage: Eukaryota > Metazoa > Chordata > Actinopteri > Cyprinodontiformes > Nothobranchiidae > Nothobranchius > Nothobranchius furzeri. The sequence continues at coordinate 109,466,075 of NC_091741.1, forward strand.
ACTTTATCCCTTTAATACCTGTTGTTTGCCTAATTGCTGCTGCTAGTGGTTCGATAAAGATAGCAAACAGTGAGGGGGAGAGTGGGCATCCCTGCCTGGTCCCCCTCTGAAGACAGAAGCTAGCTGATATTTGGTCGTTCGTCCTAACACGTGCAATTGGCGAACTGTATAATGTTTGTAGCCAGTTTATGAAGAAGTTCCCAAAACCAAATTTATGTAAAGTTGCAAATAAGAACTTCCAGTTAACTCTATCAAAAGCCTTTTCTGCATCTAGAGATAATATACTAGTTTCTATATTTCTACTGTAAGAGAAATCTATCAAATTAAGTAATCTACGCGAATTAGTGGACGACTGTCTACCCTTTATGAAACCAGTTTGGTCAGGGTGTATTAAGAAGGGGGTTACCTTCTCTAATCTTTTTGCCAGGGCTTTACAAATTATTTTGAGATCAACATTAATAAGAGAAATTGGGCGATAGCTGGTTGGAAATGCTGGGTCTTTGCCTGGTTTTAACAAGAGACTAATATTGGCTGAGTTCATGTTTGGCTGTAATCTGCCGCTCTCTTCGATTTCCCTCACCATTCTGAAAAATGTTGGAGCCAAAATGGTCCAGAATTCTTTGTAGAACTCTGCTGGGAACCCGTCTGGACCTGGAGCTTTCCCATTAGTCATGGATTTAAGGGCTTCTTGGAGCTCTGCTGATGTTAGTGGCGAGTCCAGGACTGCAACTTGGCTGTCTGTTAATTTAGGAAGTGTTAACCTATCAAGGAACTCATCGATCTCGTCATCTGATGGGTTTATCTGTGGTGAGTACAAAGTTTGGTAAAAGTCTCTGAAAGTGTTGTTTATTCTTTCAGGGTCATAAACTATATTCCCAGTTGAGTCTTTAACAGCAGATATGGTAGTTTTCTCTTTATTAATTTTTAATTGGCTGGCCAGAAATTTACCGGATTTATTACTATGTTCAAAGTTTTCTATTCGTAGTCTTTGTGCTAAAAATTGTGTTTTTTTGTCAATAATTCCATGAAGTTCTAATTTAGCTTTACGTAATTTGCTCAGTAACTCTTCTTCTGTGGATGTCTCTAAAGACTTAATGATTTCTTCTAACTCCTGGATACGTTTATTTTCTGTTTTTTTCTTATGTGATGAGAAAGAGATTATTTTACCTCTCATCACTGCCTTTCCTGCCTCCCAGAGAATAGATGCTGATGTTCCAGGCAGGTCATTATGTTCTAAATATAAAGCCCACTCCTTTTTAAAAAATTCTATAAAACCTTCATCTTTAAGCAGTGATGTATTAAACCTCCAGTTTTTGCTTGGTGGGATTGCTTTCTTGTTTACTAGAGTTAAAGAAACCGGAGCATGGTCGCTGACAACAATAGGGTGTATCTCAGTGTCTGAAATGTCAGCCAGCAATGAGCTGCTGACTAGAAAATAATCCAAACGTGAATGAGAGTGATGGACGTGTGAGAAAAAAGTATACTCTCTACGGTTAGGATGAAGAGATCGCCATGCATCACAAAGCCCATAATCACTCATGTACTGTTTAACTATATAAGTGGATTGCCAATTGCGCCGAGTCCCAGCTGTACTGAGCCTGTCTAAGGAATGCATCCAAAGATTAAAATCACCTCCAAGTATAAGTGGACAGTCCAAGTGTTCGGAGAGTACAGAGAAAAAATTATGAAAGAATGGAGGGTCATCAATATTTGGACAGTATATGCTCACAATACATAAGCGTTGGTTCTGTATAGTTATTTTTAACATTATAAATCTACCTTCTGGATCAGAAACTGTGTCCAGTACTGTGAAATTGATGTTTTTGTGTATTAAAATAGCTACCCCTCTTTGCCTAGAGTTATAGCAGGCAGAGAACATGCTGGGAAACTCAGGTGTTTTAAGTTCATCTGCCGATGTGGCAGATCTATGAGTCTCCTGTAATAATATTACGTCTGCTTGCATTCTTTTTAACTGATCAAAAATCTTTAATCTTTTATCTCTTGAGCCAGTTCCATGTACGTTCCATGAGACAAATCTTAGTGCACCCATAGATGTGTGTGTGAGTAGCTAAAATATGACGCCTTCATGTGAATAAGATGGAATAAGTATCTAAATGTATAAAATAGTATGTTAATAAATAACAGAAAAGTAAATAATAATAAGGATTCAACAGTGTTTGTGGTTGTATTATTTGACGCATAAATTATGATATTGTGTTGTGACTTAAATATATCCATGTGTGTGTGTGTGTGTGTGTGTGTGTATGTGTGTGTGTGTGTGTGTGTGTGTGTGTGTGTGTGTGTGTGCGTGTTCCTGTGTGTGTGTGTGTGTGGGTCTGTGTGTGCATGTGTGTGTCTGTGTGTGTGCGTGCGTGTGCGTGTGTGTGTGTGTGTGTGTGGAGTCTGACGCAGTGTTGGAAAGTTGTGTGGTTGTGCCATACAGGTGTAAAGAAGCAGATAAAAAGAGGAAAGGAAAATACAGAAACAGGTTAAAAAAGAAGAAAGAACTAAAAAGAAAAGGTGATGGGGTGTGAGGTGATGATGAACAGGTGAACTCATCATCTAAAACACGGATCTAGCAGCTGTTTATTACTGACGTGCTCAAACCCAGTGAATCTGATAAGAAAAATAAAGGTCTGACCTGATGTTGGGCTAATACAGCCAGTCTGTCACTCCTCGCTCCTTGTAAAGTTTATTATCCACATAAAGCTTATCCACTGAGATGACAGCTCTCTTCCCATCTTGGATAAACTTTTTACGCAGCGGAAAGAGAACTCTGCGCCGATCCAGGATTTCCTTAGGAAACTGGTCATTAACGCTGAAGTCTTTGCCTTTGAGCTCTCTTCCGTGACTTTTAACCAGATCCTTCTGCTTAAAATGTTCAAATTTAGCCACGATGGGACGAGGTCGTCTGCTGTCCCCTCTTTTAGCTCCAAGGCGATGTACTCGGTCGAAGGTGATGTTTTTTACCGTTTCTTCGGGTATCTTCATTTGGGTCTGGAGAAAGTGTTTAACAGTGCGTTCGCAGTCCTCGGCCCCTCCCACCTCCTCCGACAGACCTGCAAACACCAAATTATCCCTCATGCTACGGGCCTGAAGGTCCAAAACCGTCTCCTTCAGAGTTTTGTTGTCCTGGGTGATCCGCGTCATTCCCTCCTCCAGGGAAGAAACGGACTCCCGCAGAGACGTGTTCTCAGCAGCGAGCCGCTCCACCTGCTCCTGGCTGAATTCCAGGGACTGGCGGAGGTTCTGAAACTCCTGGTGCAGAACCTCAAGCAGATGAAGACGCCCCTCAAATCCCACAAGCCGTTTATCTATGGATTCTAATAATTCCAATATGTCCTTCCGGGGAGATGAGGCCTCAGGCGAGTCCTGAGGGCGGCTCCGCTTCGTCCCAGGTGTTTCAGGTTCACCCGCTGATTTCTTCGGACCCATAACAAATAACTCGAAAACTCCGTCAATAAAGTTCTGTAAACTTTCTAAATTTTCTTCACTTACCTCCAGATTGAGCGAGTTATACTTACCAGATTATTTTTTTGCGTTGTCAGTTTTTAAATTAGGCAAAAATGCATCTGAATTGTTTGTGAATGTTTGCTAACGAGCTGCCATCAGCTTCAAACGCTGCTGTGTCCGGTAATCGGCCGTCAGCGCATGCGCATCTCTCCCTCAGATGGACGGGACGGGAGAGTGTAACCCACATCAGAATTGTGGTTTGTGCTGCGGCATAAGGTTGGAGGTGTAATTTCCCTCTCCGCCACTAGGAGGCGAGTATGCCTTGAGATGACTTCCTGTTAGTCAGCATTTCCTGTTGTGAAAGCCGTTACTCACGAGGCAACCGCCAGATTAACTGAAAGATCCTGGTAAGAAAAGTTAAAATAAAAGTTAAATTTGCAATTTATCTTCACCAACTAGCTATTAACAGATGGCTATTTGTTAGGATCTGAATTCTGTGAAATACGGCCGTGGGAAGCTGCGTCAGCCAGGCGAGCTATCTCACCACGAGCTCCGGTAAGGGATGCTACATGAATGTTAGCACCATAAAGACATGTAGTTGACTGCTGTTAATATATTTCCTGTTTAAAAACCAGTCGGAGTTGTGATATTTATGTTTAAAGTACTGTAACATCACTGATGTGCAGATGTTTATTTTTAAGTGTTAAAGAATATATTAAAATGTGCCCAGCTAACCGCTAGTATTAAGCTACTGCTTAGCAATTTCTGTGTGTTCTACTATTACTGTGATTCATTTGAGTTTGTTAGCTTTCCAAAACGTTAA